>NC_137828.1:53027396-53052396 GCF_963921795.1 Nannobrachium achirus | reverse complement strand
ATCCACGGCTCGGATCACTCCCACCACGGAGCCCACCTCTGCTGACTCTGGGATTCTGAACTCATGCATGCCTGGAATGAGAGAGAGAGAGAGAGAGAGAGAGAGAGAGAGAGAGAGAGAGAGAGAGAGAGAGAGAGAGAGAGAGAGACAGACAGAGAGACAGAGAGACAGAGAGAAAGCGTAAACAGGGGAGTAAAAGTCCTCATTAATATATTTGACCTCACAGCCTCACTAGCAAACCTAACTTAAGCATCGAACAGCAGAACCAGGAAAAACGATGAGAACGACAAAAGAATCCTATCAAAAAGTCTCAAATTCCCTGACATTATGCGACATGATCTCTCAGGCAATTTGCTCCTACATAAATTAATTTGTGTTTCTTCTTTGTTTGTTCGTGTGTGTGTGTGTGTGTGTGTGTGTGTGTGTGTGTGTGTGTGTGTGTGTGTGTGTGTGTGTGTGTGTGTGTGTGTGTGTGTGTGTGTGTATGTGTATGTGTGTGTGTGTGGCTTCTTCTATTTTATTTCATAATCGTTGCGAGATGATTTCCATTTTTTTTCCCCCCAGTGAGATAAACTGATGGCTGCCTGTCGGGCTGGAACGGCCTCTCCTGTATCTCACATGCTTAAATAAATAGCCTCTTTGCGTGGAGGAGCGGCGATAATACACACACAGCCTGCAGAGACAAACAACACTGACTCACTAATAAAACCCCACTGACAGGGTTTTGGCAAAGCTTGAGTCGTCGGTTCTTGGTAACAGGTGCACGCACACACACACACACACACAGAGACCACATAACCAGTGGTGTAAAGTAAGTACATTTACTTAAGTACAATTTTGAGATATTTGTACTTTACTTGAGTATTTCTAATTTCCAATACTTTTACTTCTATTCCAGTACATCTCAGATCCAAATATTGTACTTTTACTCCACTACATTTATTTGAAAAGTTTAGTTACTAGTTAGTTACTTTGCAGATATAAATTATAATATTATAAAACATGAACCACTTTAGCCCTAGTTTATACCTTGGCTATTTGAAAATAGCCGATCTACAAGCTCACACCGCAACGCGGTGTGAGCTTGTAGATCAGCTATTTTCAAACATTTTGTACTTTTACTTTTGGTACTTTAAGTACATTTTGATGCCAATACTTTCGTACTTTTACTGAAGTACATTTTGAATTTCCGACTTTTACTTGTAACAGAGTATTTCTATATTGCAGTATGGATACTTTTACTCAAGTAAAAAAAAATGAGTACTTTTTACACCACTGCACATAACATACAGTAGATACACAAAACTCTTGTGTGTGCACAAGTGCGTGTGCACACATACACACATACACTCACACCACAGCTTTCCTCAATCCAGCAAGTATTGGCTGGAGAGAGGAGACGGGAGGCACCACTCCGGCAGACAATGATATCTCTCTCTGACACCCCGGCTCCTTTGGGTGTCCCCTTAAAATACCCGTGCACTCCCCCTCTTCCCCCCTTCGTCTTCTATCTACACCCCTCTGTCCCCAACCCTCTCTCCGCATCCTTACAACACCCACTCACCCTCCCTCTTTCCCCTGTCTTCAAGCTACACCCCTCTGTCACACACACCACCATCCCATTTATTTGGCTCTCCATCTCCGTCACAGGGAGCCTTCCTCCACACTCTGTCTGTCTGTCCTTTCTCTTCCCATGAACCGGATCCCCCACCCCGTCACTGCCTCTCCCCTCCATCCACCCTCCATCCATCCACCCTGTCTCTGCTGTGTGCCTGTGTTCTTCTCCCTCCCTCTCTCTCTCTCTCTCTCTCTCTCTCTCTCTCTCTCTCTCTCTCTCTCTCTGGGTGGTGGAAGGCTGAAAGAACAGTGTCTGTGTCCCTGCTGTGGGTAGAGATTAATGGAGAACAGGGTTCTGTGGTTGTGTGTGTTTTGTCTTCCACTGATTGTTTTGTTTAGTTTTTTTTTCCTTTCTTGTGTGCATTTCCCTAAACACTATCACACATGCACACATGCACACGTCCACACATACACACATACACTCAAACACATACAGTATACATGTTTACAGACACATACAGCACATGTGTGCATACGCATGCAGTCAGTCACACTTGCATGCACGCGCAAAATCACAGTCAGTCAGTCAGTCAGTCAGTCAGTCAAACAATGTATTTAATACAATGTATTTGTTTGACTGACTGACTGACTGACTGACTGACTGACTGGCTGACTGACTGGCTGACTGGCTGTGTGTTTGTGATTGCCACACCAACATGTTTTTCTGGTACTGTATGATACCTTGAATCTTGGTACCAGATGTGCCACTTGAGAACGTCACATCATGCCATCGGCAAGACAGTGGATTGTCAGTAAACTGTCTGAATATTGACAGTGAGAAAGGAGGGCATTTGCAAATTTCCAATTAAAAGAAGTGTCGAAAAGAACCTTGGGAAAACAAGTATTTACAGAAAGAATGAAGGAAAAGTACAGTAAAGCCTGAAGTTCGCAAATGGCACACCTGTACATGCTGCCGAGTGACACCAGAGATAGTTTTTCAATGCTACAATTAGATTCAGTGCCAGTTTCGTCCTCGCTTTGCAAAGCAGAGGTGCGAAAGTTTATTTACAACCGCGACTTTCTGATAGAGATGGGTGAATGCCGCGGGAGCACCCGGCCGACGGAGGGGAATGGACTGAGGCTGAGTAAGTAAACTGGGACTGCTATACACCGAGGTTGCACTGAGGCGATCCCAGGATCAGCTGGAGCCCCAGTGGGGAGGTAGTAACACCGCCGACGGTGTGACAGGACAGGAAAGCGGGGGAAGAGAGTGGCTAATATGGTTGAGACAGAGAGCTAACCCCAGCAAACCCGGCCATTCCCACGGTCCTGTTAGCAAATGTCCCCTCCCTGGATATAGTCCGGGAGCCGTGGGGGTGAACGTGGATTCGCCTGTAAAGGTTTTTTTCTCAACTGATTCTTGTAGCTTGGGGTCACCTCTTAAGGATTCAAGATGATGACCAGTGATATCCATTGAGCATTTTTTATTATTAACCCCTTAATGCCTGAAACACAAGAAATCCACCCAGGAGGAAAATACCCAGAAAAAGATTTTTTTTCTGGGTATTTAAGGAGGATCTGAGGGGTCTAACTAGGGGTTTGTCATGATGCTGAATCCATTGCAGGCATTTGTTTTGCACAAAAAACATTCTGTGGGCTAGAAATGGCCTCAGAAAACAATACACGTATGGGTGAGTATTCATGTTAGTCGGAGGCCTTAGGGTTTTTTTTTCTTGTGCTAATCAGTCTAAATATTATCTATTTTGCACAGATGTAGCTCAGGGCATGCTCTAATGATTTAGCTAGGGCGCCCGAGTCTGCGACATTCGGGGTCGCCACAGTGGCCAAATCAAGTTGGGCTCCCATCGACTTTAGTGATGAAAAGTGATGAGTCAGAGTTTTGTGGGTGCTGTGGTGACCCCAAAGGTCGCCGACTGATTAGCACGAGAAAAATAACCCTAAGGCCTCCGACTAACATGAATACTCACCCATACGTGTATTGTTTTCTGAGGCCATTTCTAGCCCACGGAATGTTTTTTGTGCAAAACAAATGCCTGCAATGGATTCAGCATCATGACAAACCCCTAGTTAGACCCCTCAGATCCTCCTTAAATACCCAGAAAAAAATATTTTCCTGGGTATTTTCCTCCTGGGTGGATTTCTTGTGTTTCAGGCATTAAGGGGTTAATAATAAAAAATGCTCAATGGATATCACTGGTCATCATCTTGAATCCTTAAGAGGTGACCCCAAGCTACAAGAATCAGTTGAGAAAAAAACCTTTACAGGCGAATCCACGTTCAGCCAAAAATCACCATTTGGCTCCCGGACTAATACACACAAATGGATACCATCAATCTTTGGAGATCGCTGCAGCACGGAGTAAGAGACTGTTAACGGATACAACACCGGACTCTGGAGCCGAGCTTGCGGGGCTAACACCCCACAGGACCGAGGGAGTGATGTCAGGATGTCCTAAATCCTGTTGAATCCTCTTGACGTAGAGCAAATGGTTGTGCAATGCAGAGCTTTTTACTTGCCACATGAGCTGTCAGCGATCATTACTGCAGTGTATGTTCCCCCAGAGGCACATGTTAAACAGGCAATGGGACAAATGTACAACACTATCAGTCAGCTACAGATGGCCCACACTGATGCTTTTTATATTATTGCTCTGGACTTCAATTAAGTCTGTGTCCATCAGCATTTGAAATTGTTTCTCCTGCTAGGCAACAAAAATGTGGAATGCCATACATGTCATAAAGGAGTGTGAATCCTTACACTCCTCCAAAACTGAGCTAAACGAGCACTTACAGGTGGCTGACCTTGTATTATACTGTACTTTCCTGTACCTGTCTCTACAAACTGTTAATAAAGTATTAAATCAATCAATGTTAATTAAATGTCCTACAAAGAAGGGAACATACACTGGACCATCTCTATACTAGCCTGGAAACCAGAATGCAAAACTTAAATTGCCCTCTGCAGGTTTTGTCTGGCACCGCTCAGTTGTGATTGGATTTCACTCCCTCCGAACTAGAGAGGGACCAATCAGGGCCCAGTATGCGCATATGGGGAGGGTTTATCACCAGAGGCATTTTTTTAACCGCCCCATGGAAATGCAGGTTCCATACAGAAATTCCAGACTAATATCTACGCCGTGATATTAGTCTGCACTGGCCATGTCAGGCCCCCTATACCCCATATTGACAGCTCTGACCACTTGAGCTATCTTGTTGAAGCCTTGCAGGCCCAGGGTGGGACAAGAGCCACCGATAGTGAGGGAAATCTGAGTGTGGCCACAGGAGGCGACAGCTCTACAAAAAGACCAAGCTCTTTTTTCACTCATACTGCAGTGTGGCAGGTACAAGACATGGGTAGATTGCACTGTTTTTCTTTCACTTAATGTGCAATTTCAGTGAAGGAACACTTTGACTGCCATAATTTTGCCATAACTAATGTAGATTACTGCGAAGGCTTTTTCCTACTGTATTTACCTGATTTTCGGGGGCTCCGTGTGCACAGCATGTGTGTGGGGGGGATTGTGTTCCGGTGTTAAGGGAGCAAAATAGTTGTTATACTGTCAGCGTACAGGCACAGCGTAGAGGCACAGCTTCCATCTCTCCTCTCTCTCACTCTCTCTCTCTGCCACACATGCAGTGAGTGGAGCATCTTTAAGGATGCTGCAACAGCTGGGGACAGTATAAATCTAGACAAATATGCAGTTGCTATGTTGGGATTTATAAGCGAGTGCATCGAGGATGTGACCACCGCAAAAAGCTGTCAAGGTGCATTCCGCCAATAAGCCGTGGCTAACGAGGGAGGTTTGTTCCCTGCTGAGGCTTTGTGATGCTGCATTTAGATGTGGAGACATTGAAGCGTGCAACAGAGCAAGGAGTAACCCGTGAAGAGCGTTCAGAGAGGCTAAATGAGCTATTGGGGAAAAGCTGTCCTCTCAGTTTAACGACAGCAAAGACACAAGGGCTCATGGCAGGGTTTCTGGGCAGCCACAGGCTGTACGCCTGCAGCACAGGTTATAAGCAATAATAGCATATCGCCTTTGTCGGGTGGAAACCTTGTATGTCGAAAACCTTCCTTTTTTTTGTTAATATTTTAAAAAAACGATTTAAAAAAGTGAAAATAGCCGATCTATAATGTATATTGTATGTCTGCTATTTTCGCTACTTTTGTGCGACACTTTTGTATAATGAAGCAGGGCTTTACTTTACGAAAAAAGGTACAAATTTGAAACTTGGAGGTTTCTGCCCGACAGTGACGAATGACGATATATATATATATTTTTTTTTAAGTACTTTGTACTTGTACTTGTGACTTTGATGTACTTTGCACGATCCTTCACTCTGTCTTAAGGCCAGCAGGGGTGAGATCCCCGGGCCGACCGCAACCGGCCGTTTGGTCGGTGGCCGGTCTCGCTGTCTCCCCATAAGGCTCTGCATTTAATTATTGTGGTTGCTAAAGGCAACACCCTAGTATAGTTAAAGCTATACTGTGTAAGTTGCTAAACTAGTGGTCAGTATTGCTTTTTTCAGCCGTTTTTCGCCCGGTGTCGCCACGGACCACCGGAGCGGGGCCGCAAACCACCGCCGCAAACCACCGCGACCGATACGAATCCATAGAGGGGTAGAACGTAATTTTCTGGCCAGGATTTGGGGAGTAAGAGGCAAGAATCCTTCACCATCGTAAACACTGTAGCTGAGGGTGGCTACTTCCTGAAGAGACGCAGCACACGCTGTGATTGGCCGGTAGTGTATCATGTGTGTATGATCCGCGATGTGATTGGCCAACGTATACACAACGTATACGGATGATGCAGAAGATGTAATTTTGCCGCGAAATCCGGACCCCGGCCAGGATCATAGAAAACATATTTACAGAAGGCTTTAGGGGCTGAAATTAACTGAGTGGGTGTTCTAAAACTTTAGCGATTTCATAGTTAGGACAACTTTAAGATTTGTTTTATAAAAAAAGTTACATAGTATAACTTTAAGAGACTTACGTATCAAAAATAAGAATCAAGATTTCCATGCAAAGTAACAAAACAGCCAGAAAAGGCTTATCTCCTCGTTTTATAATTATCTTATTTTTAACTTGAAATTTAAAGTTTAACAAAGCAATAAAAACACTGGATAATTTGTCCTAGTACCGTTCTTACAAGTTAATGATCTCTCATATGCCAGTGTACATGTACAAATAGCTTGTGGCTAGATTCACAACTTTTAAAATAGCTTTCAAGTAGTTAGTTCAGCTAATTTTTTTCACTTTGGCAATGACACATCAACAGGGAAAACAACATGAGTTTTGAATGCAGTTTGTCCATTACATGCCATCTCCTTCCATGTTTAGCTACTGACTTCTGAGTCTGGAGTGTTTCTTCTCCATCACACCAAAGAAAGAATTTCTCGATCTCATCCGTTAGTTTTTACAGTTTTTACGTAATGTGTTTCACCCGATGACTCAATGTCTTGATCCCAACCAATGGTTCATGAAACACATCATAACATCCTGTGCCCTTAACAGCCAGGTACTCAAATATGCAGAGGCTGTGTTGGGATTTATAAGCGAGTGCATCGAGGATGTGACCACCGCAAAATCTGTCAAGGTGCATTCCACCAATAAGCCATGGCTAACGGGGGAGGTTTGTTCCCTGCTGAGGCTTTGTGCACAGTCTGTGTTTGTGATTGCGTTTCCAAGAAGCTATACTCACTCTTGGCGAAGCGTGGCGGGTTGTCGTTGACATCCGACAGAGTGATGCTGACCGTGGTGGTCCCTGAGAGCCCCCCCATCTGTCCAGCCATGTCTTTAGCCTGGATCACAACCTGGTAGTTCTCCTTCACCTCCCTGTCCATGCCGGGCAGGGCCGTCTTGATCAAACCTGAGGAGAGCAGGACACCATTGGAGAACAGATTTACATTCAACACTGTAAAGATTTAGCTCAGGCTCTCAGCATGGTGTGATCCAACGACTAGAGCTGAAGAATAAGCTTCACTTCCTAGACTAGCCAACAGTAGAAGCAATAAACAGTAGGAAATAAAAGGTCAGAACCATAATGCTTAGGCAATGTTCCTCTCATACTAGAGGATTATACAAAGACACAACTCTTGTTCTATGTCTCTTGACTGTGACCTTCACATTTTGACACAACACTACTGAACAACACCTTCAGGTTTAATCCCTGGTGAAAGATTGATTTATGATCAAAATTCAAACACCCATGACACAAACCAGTGAAAAGTCAAAATAAAAGGCATCAACGGCAAACGTGTGTCCGTGTTTATGTACAATATATGGCCAAATCTGTGAATAGACAGTGACATTTATTGACACTGTTATGATTCTTTAAATCACTCTGCACTTTATTTTATTCAAAGCATCACAGCACACATTAAAGAGACAATTATCCCCATGCCTTTTGAGGCATGTTTTCCAGGAGGAGTGTTGATAATCTCTGGGTGCATTTTAACATTCAGTGTACTCTTCAGAGTCGAGGCTCAGGCAGGTGGAGAACTGTTCAATTATTTTTCTTCTATGTTCTGACATAATGGATATCTGGAGTCAGGACAGAAGAATATAGTGAAGTGATAATTGGCTGCATATTCAAAAGGTGTGCTCCATCACCTGTCATTGTCTGCCTCCTGTTGAACCACTAATGGATTCGAGTTTTGAAGTATAACAAATAAAAAGCAAGGGGGGGAAGAAGAAAATCCCCTCCTAATAAATTGACAGCACAACTTGGGATATCGGGTGAATACAAAAAAGCAGAAAAAAATACCTGCTCTTTTTTTCACCCATGGAGTGTGGCAACCTGGGAGGTACAAGACATGGGTAGATTGCACTGTTTTTCTTTCTCTTAGTATGCAATTTCCATGAAGGAAGACAAAACCTTAATAAGAGAGCAAAATGGTTGTTGTTATACCGTCAGTGTAGAGACACTGAGGCACAGCATCCATCTCTCCTATCTCACTTTCTCTGCCCATCTACAGTATCTGCCTGTGAATGTGTATGTGCATTTCCATCAGCCCTCTATCTACCCTTTTTACTCTCACTCTACAGGTTTGTTGTTGTTGCTTATTTGTGCATGCACACAAATGCACACACGCAGGCACACACAGAGACACCTTTGTGTGAAATGGATTTCAGCTCAACTGCATCTGAGATAAACAATATTACCACAAGTCATTTATCTAATCTGTATTTTTTTTATTTTGCCCCATAAAAGAAAAACTAAATAGTAATAATAATATTAAAAAGACAAAACAAGATGCATGTGTTCCAAACCAACTATTGATTAAAACTAGCAAGCAGGGGATGGATTATTACACCTAAACAAAAGGTAGAGCCTTACACAATCTGCCATCAAAAAAAAGCCATGTTTGCAATCATGTCTAGTCACCCTGATGAAGGCATTGTTGCTGCAACACGTATGTGTATTTTTTTCAGGTTTATACATTGTTCACAAGAGTGCCTTGGTCTTTTTCCATTTTTGTTTTACAATGTGTTATATTTGACTAGTCCTGTGCCCTATAGACAGGTTTCTTGTTTACAAACATTGAGACTAAATGAACAGATGACTGTATCATGTAATCAATTCCGTCCAATCCCTAAACCTGTTGTTTTGGAGAGCGCTGGTTTCATTGGCTAATTTTGGTACAGAGGGTGGTGAATGTTAATTGGTTCACAAGTTTGACAGCCTTTGACAGCCTAATAGGTGTGTCTCCAATGGCTAAACATTTGGGCTTAATGAAAAGGAACAACCCACCGCAAGAACACTGACTTTAACTTCATTTAATCTTTAGGCTATGGCCTCTATGCATCCTACGTGATTACGAAGATGACGTTGCATCTGTTCTCTGTTATCTGACTCAAGCTTGAGAATGGTCCCAATACAGCCCTATTAACACAGATTTACAATGAGGAGACTCGCTTCTACAGGACCCTAGGCACTTACTGTACTTGCAGAGGCCAACCCTGTGAATGTTAAAGAGTCACATGATCCAGTACTGGGATCGAAGGGACACATTGGACACTGACCCGTCTCGGGATCCACAGAGAAGTAAGGCTGGCCTTCCAAGATGCTGTAGACCACCCTGGCACTGTTCCCGTACGTGGAGTCATCTGCGTCTGTGGCCGTCACTTGAATAACAGAGGTGCCTTGCAGAGAGGAGAGAGAAGAGGAGACAATAGTGGCAGATTAGATCCGTTCTTTGATACTATTGAAAATTGAAGTGACGTGTTTATGCAGGACACGGGAGTCGCCCTGCCCTGCTGTAGTCAGCTGTCAGTCATCTCTGTTCTCATTACTTCATTCTCATATCTGCTGGTCATTACGTCACATGACTGCCATACTCCAATCAAAGCTCTCAATCAATAGGGGAGGCTCCTTTAAATACAGCTTGCTTTCTCTACCTATGCTTGGTTTCCGAAGCTTTGGAACATTCGCTGCTAGCTGCCTCCTCCTCCACCCCAGCCTTCACCTTTCACGATCAGTCTGGCTAAGCTCAAATACTTTGATTGTCTAAGTTACATGTCAATGTACTGTTAAGCTCAAATACTGTGATTTTGACTGACAAAGTTACATGTCAATGTATTGTTGCTATTGTTCTGCTATTGTATATTGTTCTGCTAAATACCACATTGCGGTTGTATGCCTCGGCCAACCAATTGCAGTTTACAACCTATGTCTTTCCACTTCCCAGACTACTGTATCATACTTTATGTAGTGAAGTCTTTTGTTGAACATGTTTTTAAGGTCGCAATGACCTTGAGCTAGGTGTTCCTGAGATCTTGCATTCGCGAGAACGGGACAGACGTAAGGTGAAGGTGACCTTTAAATTGGACGACCTACTTCTAATAATGTCGTCCTTGTGGACATTTGAGGCAAATGTCAGGAATAACCTGAAAACCTAATGCCTCCGGCCATGGCTGTCCACCGGTGCAGGCATGAAAATGGTCATCAATAATTTCTTATCTGGTCACGTTAGCAAATGAGATATCTGCTAGGCAGCACGTATAGCCTCATAGCTGATTGATTCTGAGTCCTGATGTATTTTTCTAAGTACCACTTCATGCTTCTTCTCTCGCTACGCAGCTGGCACTGGTACTGCTGCTACTTTGCAAGTCCCAAGAAAGCCATTAGTGCATTTTGAGATCTCGAGGACCTAGCAAGGCTATAATGTCTGATTGCGGGCGAATGGCTGTGATCAATGTCCGTGTTCCAGAGCAATGTCTGAGGCATCTACTGTATCTCAGTAGAGCATGAAAAGCAAGTGGGTAGCCGAGTACCACCTCCCAAATGATGCCTTGCAGGGCAAGGCGCCTCATTACATGTGCAAGGAAATTAATTGACTAGAAATATTTAATGGCAGACTGGAATAAATATACAGTACACTGTAATTGTGCAATACAATGAGAATAATGACCCAAATAACTTGTGTGAGTCTGTTACAGCCCCATAAAATGTAATTAGTAAAGATGAGGAGTTGCGTGTTGTAGAGAAGACAGTGTGACTGAAAAAGCAGATGGTGGGGGGAAAGAGAGAGAGAGAGAGAGAGAGAGAGAGAGAGAGAGAGAGAGAGAGAGAGAGAGAGAGAGACCATACCTGCTGCCACCTGTATTGCCAGTTCCACAACAGATCCACAGCATGTCCAGTATCTAGCCTATACATTCATTTTCACTCTGTGTTCCGCTGTTTATTTACAGTACGTTGCTGCCGTTGTGTAACATACAGTAACGCAGTAAAGTACCTCTCATTCTGAAAGGTCAACATCAAACATCAAATTTCAGAATTATTTATTTATTTTACACAGTCTGCACTTGCTGGATTACGAATGCACAGTAATTAAAGTTAAATTTAGCGCACAGTGACAAGAACAAACGAAAATGCAAAATCAACAAACGGTAATGTCTGAGAAATTGGGGAGGGCGAGTAGAACATTTATTCACACCAATGACGGAGTTGACAACTGCAGCAATCAAACCAAATAACATTTTAATAAGATACTCTATTTAAAAGATTATCTGCTCTCAGCTGTACAGCTGTAACCGTCACAGAGATGGGTTTACTTTGTTTATTTTTCCTAATGATTCTCGTTTAATTAGTCAAGCCATCCTCACATTCAGTCGGCTCTATTATAATGATTGATAAACTCCCATTGATCCGGTAAGACTGGAATTGTGAAATGTCTCCATCCTGTTTGAACAGTAAAACCTGTAAGCCTGATCACCCGAGTGCACGCACGCACGCACGCACACGCACACACACACACACACACACACACACACACACACACACACACACACACATTAATATTTGATTACTGCCTGTTGTAAGAACATAGTATGTATAACAGTATGTATCAGACGTGCGTGTGAGACCCTTCTCATGCACACTGCACATAGTGTCAAAGCACCCTGTTGAAAGGGCTTAAACCTGTCAAATAGTACTGGGAAAGGGCTTTGTAGCTGTTGTGACCCCAGGGTCATGTGTATTTGTGCTGTGTGTGAGCCTGTCTTGTCCCCTCATTGGTGTGTGTGATTGAGTGAGTGGTGATGATGAGTGACTTCCAGCTGGAGTGAACACGGTCTGACCCGCTGGTGATTGGCTCCTAGTGTTCATGGACTTCACTATAAAACTACCTGTCTAGAGTTCATCAGACAAGATGTCTTCCTCCTGACCAGTCTAGTCTTCTATGTCAAAAGCCACGTTTAGACAGTAGCAAAGCATCACCATAATTCCATACATTGAATAGATAGACATGTATGTAGCCTACATTGGTATCTAGTAGACACACAACAGCGCGTAGGGTACGCACCAATGTCGGACATCTCGGGGACCCGGGCCATGTAGGGATTGCGGGTGAACTTGGGCTCGTTGTCGTTGATGTCGTGGATCTTGACGACGAACTCGGAGTCGCCCTCCTGCACCTCGTTGGTGAAGCGGTTGACCACCTTGGCATGGAGGATGTACATGTCCTTCTCCTCACGGTCCAGCCTCTTGGTGGCGTGGAGGTCACCCGACTTCTCGTCTATCTTGAACAGAGTCCCTGCGCCCTCCCCGGAGAGCACGTACCTCACGCTGCCGTCGCCCGGGTCCGAGTCGGAGTGAAGCTGGGAAGAGGAAACACAGAGAAGAAGGGGGTAATGACATAATTGTGTTGCCTCTGCAAACATTTCATTTCAAGATTCTCAAGTGAGTGCACATAATATTCAATTTGTCTCCTGTTCGTCTCGAGTCTGACAAGTCTATGCTTTTGGTGAAATGTGAACGGTTCTGATGTTATTAAACAAAAGATGTTTGTGATCTTAAGAAATCTGCCAGTAAAATCAGGATACTGAGCACAAGAGCTTGTGTTTGTGATGTTCACAACACTGCAAATGACGTAATTTAGAAGGTCCACATAGATAGAAGGTGCTGCATTGGAGAGGGCATTATGTATATGTATATAGTACCCTGCATTATTTTGTTTAGATTGTTAAATGTTTTTTTGTTTTTTGTTATTATTATTACATTTTGAAAACCCTGCAACAGATGTCCTTACATTTTATTTATATTTATTCTCTATCTATACTATTGCTTGTTCAGAGAGGAATGTTATTAGGGGATTGAGGTTTCAGTCAACGTGAGCCAACCTATTGAGAAAGAGAGGGGGCGGGACTTGACCGAGTGAGCTAGAGACCGGAGGGTTTTCAGAGCAGGCAAAGAGAGTGGACAAGCAGAGTCATTAAGTGTTTAAATGTTTTGGTAATCTGTTGCATTCCAGTTAAGAGCCACAGGGTTTGCATCAGTGTGGTTTTGTTCTTGTTAAGCCTGTAAGGAAAACGGGAGAGTTTGTGTGTTTTAGTCAGATGTTTAGTGCAGCAGCTGCTGACAGTATTACCTGGCTAATGCTAAGCTAACGCTAAAAACACAACAAGTTTGGTCTGTCCACTGAAGTTGGTGACTGCAGGAGGAGAAGAGTGCCTGGAGGATATTTGTGTTTTTTGCACCAAGTTTTGAGTGAGTATGAGACTACTGTATGTGAAATTGATAAGTAGAGAATTGTTGTAAAAGGACATAAGTTCATTAGTGTATGGGTTTTCCCTTTTGGATATAGTGTGCTTCAGGATGTTGCTGCACCAGATGTGGTAATAGAAGTGCTCAGAGCTTGCCACTGCATACAGAGGGTCCATGTGCACACAGGTTTGCATTTGGGTCTGCCTACAGCACACTCCTCATCTGGAGCCTGGTGTTTGGACGCTACAGCTTCTGCACAGGGTTCTAAGGAACTGTGAGTACAGACTATAACCACTGTGGATTTTCCCTATGAGCTCCAACAGCGCGCCAACGATACTGGTACTATAAACTGAGTCAAACAAACACCGGGTATTTTTATTTATTTTTATTTGAAGAGTCAATTGTATTTTTTTTTCTTTTTTGTCAGGGTCAGAGGGACTAGGCAGGATCAGTTCACATGTGTATCTGGTATAGATAGGTTTAATTAGTGTGATTCAAAATAACAGTATAGCTGTAAAATAAGCTAACCGGGCCTTTTGCACCTGATCTAAGTTATATGCCACATTCCACTAGCCACAGTAGACACATTTTTAAACAAAATGTATTTTGTTGCCAATACCAATTCCTCCTCTGTGCTAAAGAGTGTGCTTTAATTTAGAATACCATTTGAGAATTGTGTGAGTGGGCTACACATACTAGTAGCCTATGCTTGTATGGGAGTGGCTATCATGCATTGTGTGTGTGTGTGTGTGTGTGTGTGTGTGTGTGTGTGTGTGTGTGTGTGTGTGTGTGTGTGTGTGTGTGTGTGTGTGTGTGTGTGTGTGTGTGTGTGTGTGTGTGCGTGTGCGTGCGTGCACGTTTTGCATGCTCGATCGCATGCATGCCAAAATAACTCTCTCCCTCTCCTCTGTCTTTCTTTGTCTTTATCCTACTTATTTTCTCTCTTTATCTCCTGCTTTAATTCCACCCCAGTTTAGCATGCTCTGACATTTTAATTCCGACAGATAAATTACAGAGAACTCAACACAAAATGTCTCCAGTCTTTTACGTCTCCAGTCTTTTTTTTGTGTGTGTGTGTGTGTGTGTGTGTGTGTGTGTGTGTGTGTGTGTGTGTGTGTGTGTGTGTGTGTGTGTGTGTGTGTGTGTGTGTGTGTGTGTGTGTGTGTGTGTGTGTGTGTGTGTGTGTGTGTGTGCATGCACATTTCTAATGTGTTGTGCACATGGGCGTTCAGCATAGGAGCTCTTGAATGGTTCGATATCCCACTTTCTTGCCTTGGCTCTCATTTAGCACAGTTCAGCCCACCAGTACCTGCTAGTGGTGGTTTGTAGGGTCAGGTATGTTTTTTTATTTTATTTTTTTCACCCAATTTAGTGGTTATATGTCTATTAACCCTCCCCACCAGTTTCTGTGTTGCCACTGATCTTGTATGCTACTGACTCGCTTGCCAGCGAGGAGCCCCTGACAGGACCAAGTAGCACTTCTCATAGGAGTGTCAAAAAAAGACGCCGTCCCCGCCCCAGCATCACTTCACCAAACACTGGCCAATTGTGTTCGTATAAGCGCTCAGCAAAGCCGGATGCACCATGGTGGATTTGAACAGGTACTTTACCCCTGTGCCTCCGAGTATCTGCGTCGCATATTAAAAAGGCTTTTCGTGGCAGTAGGTGAGCGGGAGCTTTACTAATCCATTCTGTTGTAACGGGGTGAACATGCACCTGAGAAATGAGCGGCTTTGTGGATTAAATTCTACAGCGCTATTCACCGTACTTGAATATTTCTGAGGGGGACAACAATGGCTGTCGTCTATCAGCCAAGTGAAGGTATACCTGCTGCAAGATTGTAGCACCTTGGGATTAGCATTTTGATCAATATTTATTTGTCGGGTTTAACACTTTTATTTTTCTCAGTCAACCAAGAAAGGATTGAATTCAACATAATATGAACAACTTTGCTATACACACACCTTCACTTTTGTCAATACTAGATCATTTCTAGTGTGCATGCTTCCAAAAAGTGACTCGGTTGGCTGAAAACAGCCAATCTTAACGTTATTGTCTTCCTCGCGCTGCCATGCCAGCAATGTCCCTCTCCATGACTGTCTATCTGGCTGCCTATCTCTGCTAGTGCGACAACCACAATTAAGTTAAAGATAGCGATAGACAGTGTGCAGAGATGGGAAGTAACGAAGTACAAATACTTCGTTACTGTAACGAAGTACATTTTTCAGTACTTTGTACTTTACTGAGTAATTATTTTCCTGGGTACTTTTTACTTTTATCTGTTACATTTTAACACACGTATCTGTACTTTTACTCCGCTACATTTTCAAAACAGGCTCGCTACTTTGGTTTTATGTTAATGTTGCGCCGATGCGTGGCAGATCAAACAAAATGATTAAAGCGCTTGATCATCATTCATACAGGCTGCGGTGGTGACGCTCTGCTGCTGGCCAGAGTGGGAGTCACTGTGTCAAGTAGGAAAGCACCGGTCTATTTACTTCCTGTAGCTAGACTACCAAATAAAACTAATCATTAATCCTACATAATAGCTAGCCTAATACCCTATGCTCTTATTTTGAAATCCACGGTATTCAGAGGAAGAGGAAGGAAGATGGTTTAATTCTACCATATCATGCTGTAAGTGTAAACCATTCATCTCGTCACAGCTTTCAAACATGTCAACAATGAATACACGTGGATTATAACTACTATGGATTATAAACACAAGACTTTGCCATGCTGCTCTTGTAATGCACACGCGTTGGAAATGCGTTCTTTTTTAACCTCCGAAGCTTAGGTGAGTCAGTGCCATTGCTTTTTATCTCATGCTGGATAAAGTTCTGTATGGAAAAAGTGAAACGTTCTGCAGACTCTGCACAACTGTTGTAGCTTCGGTCATCTTTGCCTCGCAAAAGCCTTTAGAGTGTGTGTGTGTGTGTGTGTGTGTGTGTGTGTGTGTGTGTGTGTGTGTGTGTGTGTGTGTGAGTGTGAGTGTGAGTGCAGTGAGTGAGTGAGTGAGAGAGCGCGTGTGCCCTCATGCGTGTGCATGCATGCGTTTGTTTGAATTGATTGATTTGATTGCATACTTGATTAGCAGTTCTCATAGCAAACGCACTACTGTATGATTATCATCCTACTGTCTGTATGGCTTGTTTACATTGGGGTCCTCTGACAGACATGCAAAACATCTTAAAGTATAACAGTCAGACATCTGTCTGTCTGTGGATGTGAGATGTATTATAATTATAATTGAACAATGAAAACGACATTCTTATTAGGAAACCTTATCTGTATTTTAACATCAGTCATAATGGTGTAGGCCTACTTGGTGGTCAATTGGCATTTAAAAAAATGGGTTACAAAATCGTGGGATACATATATTTTTTATAATAATAATGATTGTTCTTGGAGAGTCAAATATTATCTATAACTGGTACTCAGGCAAAAAAAAACACTGCTGCATTTAGATTTCACATCATAGTAGGAAACCAATTCTTGGCCAGTTTTAAGACGTATGTTTGGTGGGGATCCTTTAATTTTAATATCCTTCAAATTCTAGAAATATACGGTAAAAATACTTTTACTTTTACTTTAAAAGTACTTTTCAAAGCACATACTTTTTACTTTTTACTTGAGTAATTATTTGGAATGAGTACTTTTACTTTTACCAAAGTCGTTTTTTTCACAAGTACTTTTACTTTTACTTAAGTACAGAACGTGAGTACTTTTCCCATCTCTGACAGTGTGACATAAGCTGTGTCGACTCATCTCTATGGAAACAGAATGATCTTGACACCGCTGTCTGGCTTTTTTATATTAACCACTTGAACCCTAGTGTCCATATTCTGAGAACTTTAGCCAAAAATAGCAGATCTACAAGCTCACAAGCTTATAGATCGGCTATTTTCAGCCGAGGGGAAAAAGAGTAGACTAAGTACAGAGTGAAAGGTCAAGTTTATTAAGTATTGACGGTTCAAGTGGTTAAATATCTGAAAACAAAAATGTACATGAATCCAAAATGAAGATTGTGCTGTCAAACGATGAGACTATATGGAATCTATGATAAGGTTGTGGGGTCCCTGCTTCATCTCTCTCTCAACTACAAACAGCACGAAAGTAAGGATCCATTATCTCATTTGTTGCTTCAGTAGCTTTGATCACTGTTATTCAGAATGACAATACAGTAGGCTACAATACGCTTCAGTATCTCTGCAGTTGAAAAGTGGGACACTTTTAACTGTCAACCCATTCAATGCAGAGCAGACATCCCTTTGAAGTCTGCGGCACAGCCTTATTTTAGTCCCCATCTCCCAGACAGCGTAGTCATGGTTTCGATCCCATTGCTCGAAGAGACTGTCCATCCAATGCCAGAATAGATATGCAATCAACACTTCTACAAGTGCAGAATGAATATGACACATTATGACAGAGAGGGCCTCGGGGCAGAGGGAAAAAAATAATGTTGCTTTGGGGTTGAGCAGATATTAACAAACGGGATGATAACGGCAGAAACGGCTGGGTGTTGAGGGGATGAGTTTAGATTGTGACAGTGTTGGGAAAGTTCACTTTAAAAACGAACTAGTTCAAGTTCAGAACTTCTAAAATGAACTAGTTCATTTCATAGTTCATAATTCTATATTTTGAACTAAAGTTCATGGTTCCCCAAAATGAACTAACTTAGTTCTTTTTCGTTCTTTTTTTAACCATCATTTTTTTTATACTTTTGGCTATTCAAAAAAAAAAAAAAAAAAAAAAAAAAAAATATATATATATATATATATATATATATATATATATAATGTTTAGACGTTGCTGCATGCTATTATTTGTCAAAATTATTGACACAGCCCATATAGAACCACACACAGCAATAATTTCATCCAACTTAACATTGAGGTGCCCACAATATTTATGTGCCCACTGCCCAGTTCCCAGTCTTCCTGCACCCTTATTGTGAAGGGCTGAAGGCAGACGTTTCTAAACCTCGCGCACAACATGTTTCCGCGTTGGTTAAAATAGCTGATCTACAAGCTCACGTTGTCTCGTGGATGCGACGCGTTGTGAGCTTGCAAATCAGCTATTTTCGCCGTGCAACACACATAGGACAAAGTATAGTCAGGCTTGCGAGACGTAACGAGGAGGAGATTCACAATGCAGCTGCAGAGTGCAGACAGCACCGCATATGCTATTGGAGCATGTGAATGAAAAGAGAGACGAGAGGACAGACGACCGCGGACCGCCGCATGAACGGCCGACGAACGCCGACGAACGCCGTTCACGGGCGTCAGAATGACCGCGTTCGACAATATCGTTCATCAAGCGAAAACAATTATGTTCAGTTCACGTTTGCCCAAAATATGAACGTGTTCATGAAGGATCGTTCTTTGAACGCGTTCGGGTACAACACTGGATTGTGATACATAAATAAAACTGCTCTGAGACGATAACATTGTTTAATCTCACTCAGACATCTCCCTCTTGCCCCTGCGATGTTGCTGGACAGCTGTTTGCCGTCCGTGTTATCTCGTGACCTCATCAACGCCTCCAGCCGCCGGCTCAATGCCACCGAGCAGAGGAACATAATTGAAGTGGTCCCGACAGCCACCCTCCGTCACACCAGCGCGGGCAGAGGGCGAGGGTCTCATCCTGTGCATCGACACGTGCGTGACAACATGTGCTCCAGGGTCGCTGCTGGGAGACGGCTGGGCCTCTCGTATACAGTATATATTCCATGACAACACAGTGGAAAGCAATAGCGGTTAAACCACAATTGCATTATATTGTTTTTAATGTGTTCTGCTTTAAGACCACTGCCTGCGTAAGCCAAATAATGAAGAGCATATCCATGCAGGCACACTGTACAGTACATGTAGAATAAATACATTAAATGCCTTATTTCCATTTTCCAACAATGGTTTTATTGAAATAACCACACCTGGTTACAGACGGACTGCTTTGTTGCATGTGCTACTACGTGCATGCATAGAGTGTCTGTTAATTAATTTGACACATACACCAATACCTAATTTCAAGCCGTCTTCGTTGATATGTGTACCTTGCATGTTGATAGGCCTTACCGCACACTCATACACGTGTATACGCACATACAGTATACACACACCACAATCACATATGTATTATAACACTTAGCACACCAATATTTGAGCTTCAGTTCAGAGCCTGAGTGCGGGTATGTGCATGCAAGCGTGTGTGTGTGCGTGTGTGTGTGTGTGTGTGTGTGTGTGTGTGTGTGTGTGTGTGTGTGCGTGTGCGTGTGCGTGTGTGTGTGTGTGTGTGTGTGTCTGTCTGCAACTTTACTGATACTTGTGCATGATGACACCACCAACACTGTCTGCCTGCCTGCTTGCATTGGACTGCGCCGAGGCGCCTATACGCACCAGGCCCAGAACTACTGGGGCCGATCAGTGGCTGTAAATACTTTATGAGATATGATGGTAGCACAAACAGTCCTCACCCACAGGCCACAGCTTTTTTCCCCCAGAGGAGATGTGCCCTTTGGCAACGTAAAACGTTATTAAATAAACAAGCACCCCCACCCCCCCAGGGCTTCTCGAAGGCCCACATACAGCTCGCCTACTAATGAGCACCAGTGTAAGAGAGGTGTGTGTGTGTGTGTGTGTGTGTGTGTGTGTGTGTGTGTGTGTGTGTGTGTGTGTGTGTGTGTGTGTGTGTGTGTGTGTGTGTGTGTGTGTGTGTGTGTGTGTGTGTGTGTATGTATTATATATATATATATATATATATATATATATATATATATATATAAAGATTGTACATAATAATAATAATAATAATAATAACCTGCCATTGTGTTATATTTCCAATTCATTTAAGTTCCATGTCTGCGTGCTCTTGTATATCCCTGTGTCACTTACATAATGGCGATACATTATGGTGATACTCTTTTTCTTTCACTCAGAACAACTTCTGTATCCACCAGAGGAGGACACGGATGCAGACAGGCTGCCCATATTCATTCCCCCCCTCAGGGCTTCATTCATCACTTGGACTTTATCGCAGAATTAACAAACAGCAGTGGCAAACAGATTAAGATCAACACGCTGGCAATCCTGAGTGGTAACTGACTAGTGGAGAGAGAGCTGGCATCCATGTGAAGGAGAGCACGGTCGTTCACAGAGTCATGATTAAGTGTGGCGCTCGATGGTTTAGCTGATCTATTAATGGTGTCTTCTGGAGAAAGGGCTCCGTGGGCATCACCTCCCTCCCAGCTCGAAATGGGGTGCACTCTCGGCTAAGTGCACGCCGCCCTGATAATCCATTCTTCTCTCTATTAGTCCTTGTACGACTTTAAGAAGGAACGAGCCGCAACATCAATCACTGCTTCCCCTGAAGACCAAGTGGTTCGATTAGAGCCACCACCGACATCTGTCCTCTTTCTTTTGTTTTAATTGTATTACTTTTATTTTACCTTATATTATTTTTAGTTTGCCCTTTTTTTTGGCTTGCTTCTCTCTCTGACCACACAGAGGTTAATTGTAATCCTTTTATGGCCGAGAGGAACGAAGGCTAGAGTGCAGGAACAGGGTGGGGAATGGAAGGGTCTGAAGGTCAAGCCTCGCACAGGAGGATGTACCGTATGGTTGGCTGGCTGGCTGACTGGCTGCTGGCTGGCAGGCAGGCAGGCAGGCATGCCATGCATGTATGCACCCTGGGTGCGACCTGCGTTGTTCTAACGGAAGTGGTGGAAGTGCTGCGTTTAAGGGAAGTTACGTCATGTGGTGCAGGTTTGTTTACATCCCCATAACCGAAACAAACCTAAATAGATTGTAGCTCTTAACTCGCTTTTAACTCTTATTGTGCCGATCCCGAACTAGTTCGGCTTTATTTGGACCTAACGTTCGGGGTGCCGATCCCGAACTAGTTCGGCTTTTTATAAAAATAAAAAAAAACATCCAGAGGCCTTACCGAAGCACCGGGCTAAATTTTCGAGCCGGGCCGCCGGCCGTCATCTGTTTACATGGCCCGCCGATATTTCCCATCCACTCCAATGCAATCCAGGATCTTTAGAGCTCATTTTCTCTGTTCCATGCATATCCATGAGGTGTGCAAGGTTTAATCACGGCTAAATCGCCGAAAATAGGGCTTCTAAAATGCTTGGTAGCCAATAGCTAACTTCAAGCTAACTTCATCCTGTTCCTGTTCATGCACAAAGGAAAGTGTTCAGGCGCGTCATGGCTGCGCACGGCTTGTGCATATACAGCGTATGTCTATGGTGGATTCTATGGCCATTGGGCGCCCTCTAGTGGTGATTCTGGTCACTGAAAGAGAATCTGTTTTTGTTTGGATATTGTTTATTACGAGTGCATGTTTATTACAGAGCGGGGGAGAAGTAGAACTTTCTTTTTTAGCGGGGGAAACGTTTGCAGGAACACCGCACTGTAAAAAAAGAAAAAAAAAATATATATATTCACACGGCGGAAGTCCCCCTTTCTAACCCCTCTCTGCCCCATATCGTGTCCAGACTTTTCTCTTCGCAGATTTGTAAGCCTGGCTACGCAAGGTTAATATGTATGTTGCGGGGAGGTTATTCATTCAACTGGTTACACACTACGTATGCAGACCCAGGGGTTGACACTAAGGTCTCATTGGCACTTGCCTGTCGGGCAAGTACAGGTCATGTTCTACTTGCCCAAGGGTCATGCTCACTTGCCCGAAAAGCAAATCGTCCATTATAAAATGATAGGTAAAATTTGAATTTCTGTTCAATTTAACACATTTCTGGATCTGTGCGATAAAAAATGTCATACCTAATTTTTTATCCAAATCCCTACATAGCTATGATTGAATATGACTATGGGTTTAGAGCTGGGATACCCGACCGAAATCCGACGGGACCCGACAAGCCCAACGGGCTCGGGCCCGGGTCGGACGCATTTTCATAATTAATTGTCGGACGTCGATTCGGGTCGGACATATTTTTGATATAGCCTCTGCCTACCTATATGACATGCATCATGCACTCTCTCTGCATGATGCACGGAGTGTGCAACCCCTGTGTGTTGGTGGTGTGTGTGTGTGTGTGTGTGTGTGTGTGTGTGTGTGTGTGTGTGTGCTGCTCGCACTAATGCTGCAGCCACGGAGACAACTCTGACCACGGAGAAAAGTCCCACGCTGAGGTAAACGCGCAGCGCGCTGTAGTGGTTTGGAAGTGGCGTGCCGCTGAATGGAGCTCCTAGCTGTGTTCCACTACTGTCCCTTGCATTGGATGTTTATTTTTCGGCGCTGTTGTGTGCAGTCGCAGTGCACTGTGCCAGGCCAGCCTCGTCCGTCCATTCAACACACATCACATCACTCAAGTAAATCCTGGCTTATACTTCTTCATCACGGCGTGTTCCGTGACAAAATGTGGCTGATCTGCAAGCTCACAACGCCTCGCATCCGCGACGCGTTGTGAGCTTGTAGATCTGCTATTTTCCAGGCGCAGAAACTTGCAGTCAGACATCGAGCGCAGCGCACGTTATTATTTTTTATTATTTAATAATCGACATAGCCTACTATTTAAACACTTTCACAAGCTACAGTGTGGCTTAATATTCACATTAAGGGTAACAAGCAGGCACGCTGCATGCACTGCACATTAGAACAAGTTTGCTAGTGAGTGTAAATCAGTGGCTTCCTCAAAGAAAAAGAAAGGAGGGGAAAAAGCGTTGGAAACATAAGGTTCGGGCCTTGGCGCGGGTCGGACACACGTGCGTGTGTGTGTGAGAGAGAGTCAGATAGAGAGATAGAGGCTGCCACTGAAAGCTGCACAGACTCCTACCTTTCCGATATACTGCATTTGTGCCCCAGTGAACTCCTCCAGCAGGTAGAATTGATTCCACATCCAGCCTCGTTTGGTTCGTCTGAGCGGCAGCGAGCCATCTGTGTCCTGGTCTGTGAGCCCCACTGAGGGCCCACGCTGCCTCCTTATAGTCCTTCGCGGGGCCCTCAGCCCCTCACCCTCCGAGGAGCTGAGTTGGGTCCACATCCACAGCGCCAGCAACAGGCATGCTGTTCCTCTAGCTGTAGTGACAGTACGTCCCATGAGCCCCCAATGTTCTGTTCTCCTCTGTGGCGGTCAGAGTCCACTACTGGTGGTGGTTCTTGTGTGTCAGTATCAGGTCAGAGTCCACTATACTGGTGGTGCTGCTGGTACTTTGGTCAGAGTGTCAGGTCAGTCTTCATGCTTCATTTCTGTGGTTGTGGTTAAAGTAACGAGAAGAATCGCCAGTATTCCATTAGCCAAGCCAACAGCACCTGAAACACACACGAACGCACGCACACAAACACGCGAGCGACAGAGATTGTTAGTACCATGTACACATGTACCATGGCCTAGTTTAACCCCTCACATGCTACTTAAAACAGATTTATTGTCTCCACCAGCCGAAGGCAGGGGGAGAGTATGTTTTCGCCCCTGTCCGTCCGTCCGTGCGTCCGTCCTCCGAGTTTGTGTACAGCTAATCTCTGGCACCGTTGGCCCGGTCGCTGCCAAAATGAGCACACACACTCCCTGGATGCCAATTCAGAACCTCTGCCCCACATTTTTCAAATGGCCCTGTTCTAGCGCCACCATGAGGCAGATGTTTGCAAAACACATTTCTGTACACTACTCCTACAGATTTTGTCCAAAAATCACGCAAATCGGTAGACAGTGTCTCTACAGTCACGTGATCGACACGGATCTGTCTGATTGTCCATATTCCATCCTGATTAAGGGCTGATGTGAAAAATGCAGGGCAAAGGTTTATCCCTAAGGAGTGCGCTTTCAAAGTTTGAAACTGATCGGTGGAGTTATAGGTAAAACCACAAATCGGCCTGTTATAGTGCCACCATGAGGCTGATTTAAAAAAAACTTAAGTGGCATTTCTTCCTCGGCCTAGTGGGAACGTGTGTGCGCGATTTCATGATAATTGCACTTTGCATTTGGGATTTGAGGCATTTTGTTCAAAACGGCTCAATCGTACAAACTTTGGAAGCCAATCTTAGCCAATCAGGATGGAATATGCAAAATCGGACAGATCTGTGTCGATCACATGACTGTCGAGATACTGCCTACCGATTTGTAGGATTTTTGTAAGAGTAGTGCACAGAAATGTGTTTTGCGAACATCGGCCACTAGGTGGCGCAAGAAAAGGCCCATTTGAAAAATTTAGGGCAGAGGTTCTAGATTGGCATCCAGGGAATATGTGTGCTCACTTTGGCAGCGACCGTGCCAACGGCGACTGAGATTAGGTGCACACAAACTGCGAGGACACACGGACGGACGAAGGGGAAAACATACTCTCCCCCATGCCTTCGGCTGGTGGAGACAATTAACATGAAATCGCGCACACACGTTCCCACTAGGCCGAGGAAGAAATGCCACTTAAAATTTTTGAAATCAGCCTCATGGTGGCGCTATAACAGGCCGATTC
>NC_137828.1:52902396-53024896 GCF_963921795.1 Nannobrachium achirus | reverse complement strand
CAGGCTTGACAGGCTGGAAAAAGAGGTGGATGTTTGTGGATGTGTGTGGAGTATCATTGTCATAATGAACATAAATAGAACATGATACCATAATGTCTGTGTGTGTGTGTGTGTGTGTGTGTGTGTGTGTGTGTGTGTGTGTGTGTGTGTGTGTGTGTGTGTGTGTGTGTGTGTGTGTGTGTGTGTGTGTGTGTGTGTGTGTGTGTGTGTGTGTGTGTGTGTGTGTGTGTGTGTGTGTGTGTGTGTGTGCTCTAACGCGCTGTGATAAGCAAGATCAATGCAATTTCAAATACCCTGTGATTCCAAGCTCAAATAATTGCCATTGAACAAGTGGAATGAGCTCGTCTTGGTGCTATTGAACATGGAGACGGAGAGAGTCACAAAAATGCGTTTGTCAATACATATTAGATCACAATACACAAGCTAATGGTCTTTTTCAGTAAATGCATGCTATGCACATTCATCTCATTCTCCCTTGTGGCCTTTTCTTTCCCTACCTTTCTGTCCTTCATGCTCGGGGTTCGCGCAACACGTCAAAGCACCCTGTTGTGCCAGGCAAGCCAGAGAGTTCAACAGCTCAGAAAGAGCCCCAGGGGGCAATTAAAAGTGAGAGAGGAGAACGTTAGCTGGGGGCGAGCAGAGCAGAGAAGAAGGTACAGAATCCACAGAGGAGACCCTTAAATGCTGCTAATGTGTTAAGGTGTCAGCACCCTGGTTGTTCCTCCGCTTTCTCTCTCTCTCTCTCTCTCGCGCTCGCCGCCTTAGGCCTCCTCCCCGGGTTTAGGTTTGTTAGGAGGACACAGTGCAGAGGATCGCAAGACTCTCCCTATCCATGCTACGCCTGCCTGCAAGCTAAATTTACAACCAAATCCCCTCGTGTGAATTGGAAATAGTGCAGCCGACCCAAATACAGTACCGAAGTGGATTGTTCCTGTTAGGGCATTAACCAAAATGTCATTAACACAAGGCGACGCCCACCGGGAGAAGTTGACGAGTCTTGTTTTTTTGTTTTACTTTAGTTTAGTTTTAGTTTTTTTTTTTTCAAACTGTATGTTGGATTGTTTTTTCTTTTCACCAAAGACAGGAGAGTCTTCCTTTTTCCATTTAACAGTGAGTGTTCATTTTGTTTGTGATGCGTGACTGGCAGTTCTAAGAATGGACATAAATTAAATAGCTTTTTCAGCAAAGAGGGCACAGTGACACAGTCTTGTTTTGATTCCCGCTGGGGGCGCTGCAGGGGGGCTCTGCGTCATCAGTTTGTGGAGTTTGCATGTTCTCCCCGTGTCTCCTAGGGTAGGTAGTACCCTTACAAAAAACATGCAGTAATCCTGGTCTCTATACTGCCCCTCCAGCCGGGGCACGCGCGCCTGATGGAAGGTAAAGAAGGTTGGAATAACGTGCTATGTCCAGCTGGGGAAACTCCCCCCTGTCATGTGAAAAGAAGCGGCTTGGACTCCTCATGCATAGAAAGATTGCATTAGACAATTGGCACCGGGTGAAAAAAATGGGTTACAAAAATCATGGGATAACAAAAAAACGTTTTCAGCTGTGCGTGCTGCACTGCCTTTGATGTGCCAGCAAGAAGGTGTGCTCTGTGACAGCTGAACTTCACTCCGTCCAAAGTTACGAACTTTACCCTGTTAAATTACATGTCAGAACCATAGTTGCTGACCGCCATGGAATCTATGATTTTAAAAGCCTGTGAATATATGTAAAAAATAGGCTGACGTTCGATATGTCAACACAGATTAAGAATCACAAACTACTAGTAAGACGCCCTAAGGGCGAGAACTGTAAGCGGAATTCAGACCAGGAAAGAAGTATTACAACAGAGTAGTATAAAACCAAAGCCAACAATTAAACAAATGTTTAGTGAAAGGGTTGTGAGAGACCATGTGGCCCTTCAGCTAATCCAAACAAATGATCTTATGACATCCCCACCAAAGGGGGCGTGCCTGCTGCCGCTCTTCCCTGGTGCACCATCATCATACCTCAATGCCCAAATGCATGCCAAATAACTCATATAAATCACACAATCTGGGCCAAGTCAATGGCCACAGCCACACACCCCATTTTCCTTGTTTCTGGTTATTTCCAACGGTGCCATCATTCAGCGAGGCTCCCATCACTCAGAGCTAAGCAGGGTGAGCTCTCTCTCTCTCTCTCTCTCTCTCTGTATCCCTCATTCAGACGGCTCTCTTTTTCAATGTCTCGCTGCCGCTCTCAGAAAACACGTTGTGGCCCACTTAATAAATCCACAGAGGAGCCTCTGAAGTAACCCTTTATTAATTTGGTTATAGCGCAATTCATTTCACATAATTCAGCCCTGCGCCCTAACTCTAACAATGCAAAGAGGAAATGGTAACTTAAAGACAGTGAAATGAAAAATACGCTTTTCACACTTTTAGAGCGTATCTGTGGTAATCATATGGGCATTCCTAACACTAGAAAAACAAGACATTCCAGTACACTCCCTCTGGATAATGACATAAACAGCAGACATGACCATCTCTGCAGGATATGGGAACGCAAGAGCGACAGATAAACAGATATCATAGCGACCGAAGGTCGCAGTTTACTATGAGAAACGTCACAGCTTGTCCGTGTAGACCATGTATGGAGTTCCCTGATGTCATCAATATTAATGATGCCCTGTTAGAGAGATCCTTGTGATGCCAGGGGGAACAAATCCCTTTTATGCCCATATAAGGAGATGCCTGATGTCCACACGCCTGATGTCCACATCACTGCCCTTTAGGGCGAGGTCGCTTGTCGCCCTGAGGTGTCTTACTGACTGATATTCTTAAAACGGTTGCTTGTGATTTGATCTCATGCGACTCAATAAGCTGCATTTTCTTTCTCTACGGTGTTCTAAAATGGTTTTGTCCTAACGCAAATCTTTGCTGTATTTGAACTATTGATTTATGGCACATTGCTGTGTTTTTTCATTGCGTTTTCGAAATCCGCAGAAAACATTTTTCAGGCCAAGGGGTATAGCCGAGAGAGAGAAACAAGGGACCCAGTGGCGACAGCTGTGGAAAAATCGACCCTGGTCCAAAAAATTATAATACGGACAAAATAACGGGCGGCAGTGTGCAGAAATGGTTGACACAAGGTGAGGTTGTTTTTTATGTATTTTACGTGCTCTGAACTTCGCTCCGATATTCGGCCAAAAAAAACGCAGCAATGTGCAAGGACCTGTGAGCAGAGAGTACAGTCTGCCTGTCAATACAGCGGAGGCATGTGTGGTCTAACACAGATCTCTTCTAAAGACAATCACAAAGGTCATTGGGTTGGGGAGGGGGCGAAGAGGAGAGGAGGAGACGGTTCCCATGGCTTGTCATTGTCAACGTATTCATTTCCTGTTTGTCCCAGCATGGCTTCTGTGACACGGTGACAGGGCACTGAACGAGATGGTAGCCTCTGTCCATATGCAAATGCTTGCTTTTTGTGTGCCAGCTTGTGTTCCCTGTGCTTTCAAGCATGACATGCACAGTGGGACCATGCATGCACATGGGCCTGCATCAAAAGCCTCGAAGTTCACATTGATGTGCAGATAACATGCATGTTATGCATGGAAAGAAAAAAGAATAATGCCTTGTCTCGACACCACAATCGTTCCCTTTTAAAAGACTAGCACCGGCACTGAGAGCAGGCACATTGATTGGCTACATAAAGGCCAAACACGTGTGCTGTGCATCAAAAATGAGACAAGTGCGTTGTGTTCCCACATTTGTCTCCTGCTCTGCCCCCGCGTCATGACAATATCTACAACATCTATTTGTCTTTAGTCTTGTCCTGTGGCTGACCCAAATACATACGCACTAAACACAACTGTCACATTAACACTAAATCGTATTTTGAGCTAAAGCAAAGACATTACCCATCTAAAATATGCCCCTAATAAATGACTGTGGTCTGTGAAAATGTGTCCCACCCACTGCCCATCGACAGAGAATAATGTATTTTCCTAGAAACTCACCATAAGAATAACAGCGACTTTTAGGAGCATGTGCTTTTACATTAGTAATAGCAAGGCTATCTCAGTCAAACATGCACAACCCGACGCCGACATTTCACTGTTCCTGAATTGGACTAAAGCATATCACTAAAAGCACACATGCATTCAAGTGTTGTGTAAGCTATTTGTCATATAGGCAGGCAGGGTGTTTATCTGGGTACAGGCCTTGATGTTAGAAACACAAATGAAAATCAATCATCCATTTATCCAGACCATTCAAAACTAGGCTACATTGTTGCGGCATCTAGATTCATATTTGATATGAGTAAACATTCCTCGAGAAAGGAAAGCAGACGCACTCAGTATTTAGATGATACAACTCTACAGGCCCTATTATGATCCAGGTCTTATGCCTGGTAACTTCTTTACCTTTTTTTCACTATTTTGAAAAACATTTTTAAATACTTCAAATGCTGATCTACATCTGCACGTTGTCTACTTGCAGATCAGCTATTTGAAATATATAAAAAACAAAAACAAAATAGTAAAAAAAAAAGGCAAAGAAGTTAAGGCATAAGGCATAAGACCTGGATCATAATAGGGCTGAAGTTCTGAACACATTTTAAGTCATTTAGCTGATACTCTCATGCAAACTGGCCAACACTGAGGTGTCTTTTTTCTATAATTTTTTTTTTGTTCCATGATTTTTGTAACCAATTTTTTCACCCAGTGCCAATTGCCTATGTAATCCTGCTCTCCCTCTGCCGCGCCTGGGGAGACAACGGACTGACCAAGTTGCTTCTTTTCACCTGACGGGGGATTTCCTCGGTTTGGACGTAGCGTGTGGAAGGAACACGTTATTCTAACCAGTTCCTTTCCCCTCCATCAGGCGCCCGGCTGGCCAGGGGAGGCATTATAGAGACCAGGATTACTGCATGTTTTTGTGAAGGTATCTACCCTAGGAGACATGGGGAGAACATGAAAACTCCACACAGAAAGGCCCTTTTGCCAACCCCACCTAGGGTGTGGGCGTGGGCGCTGATGACGCGGAGGAAGGAACACTCCCCCAGCGCCCACAGCGTCCCCCAGCGGGAATCAAACCCAGGACCTTCAACCTGTGAGGCGACAGCGCTACCAATCTCCATGCTTCATCTTTCTTAATAAATTAGTGCACATTTTATGCTTCACACTGTGCCCAAAATAGGGACATTATGTGATCAGTTTTTATAAATATTTAACCAAAAATATTAGCCAGAATTGTGGCTAAATAATAACTACATTGGATCCTTTATTTCCATTTCCTTAAAAGTAACAGTTTTGGACATACCAGCTTTCCACCCAGTGACGATATGCAAACATTTCCTTCTAGTACATAAACCGGTAAGACACCTAAGGGCGACAAGCGACCTCGCCCTAAAGGGAGAGGTCTCGCCAAGTCTTGGCCATCTGGCCAGTAATGTATATCGGACCAGTTACCCATATATGGAGACCATGTATATGAGACAGTATATGGAGATCCATGTACTGTATATGGAGATATTGCTGTGAGACCCAAACAAGCTTACTCAGTTATTCGTTCCTATGTGAAAGTCCATAATGACGTCTATGACATCTGACATCATACATACAATCCCTTTTATGCCCATATATGGAGATATCTGTCTCTGGGATACAATCCCTTTTATAGAGTCCCTAACAGAATCCCTTTTATGCCCATATATGTAGATCCTTGCTCTGAGTATCTGACATCACTGTGATGTCACCATGTCACAGTGATGTGTCAGGGGAACCAAAGTGTCAGGTGTTACCTGTCATCTGGACGTCCAGACACGGACAAGCTGTGACGGTAACTGCGACCAACGGTCACAACAGAAAGAAAAAGGCAGGCGATTTGCAGGCATACGTACAGAACATACAGCACACTTGATACATCCGTGTTGATAGTAAAATAAAGGTATTAACAGTTTAATGTACAATATGATTTGTGTTTGACTTTGACTAACTTATTGTATTGGGTCTCCCTGCTCTTCTATTGAGACATTTAGATCGTGTCAAAGGTCATGGAGCAAGCAGACAAGCTCTATTTAATAGCTCAATGGTAAAAATATCAGCACTTGTGCTGGAAACCGGATTCAAATCCAGGGTAGAAAAGGAAAGCTTTAAATTGGGTACCTTGGTAAATGACTGGTTCACAACTAGGTCGCACATTCCTCTCTGTGATGCTTCTGGAGAAAGAGGATTCTATATTAAATCTAGGGCTGTATAGCTCATTCAATAAGGCCTTTCCTCATAGTACTGTATGTTTTCCATTCAACACTGTCCAATCACCAAATGGAATGCTAGCCCTCAGCTGTCAAGAGTATTACAGTACATATAGAACTTCAAACCATACTGGACCACGCAATGATATTTCTATTCACGTATTGTTGTTGTTGACACATTCTTTCAATAAATGTGCCTGACTTCACTTGACCCTGTTTATCTGCTGGAATCCGTTTGAAAGGCTCTCGAGTCTTTCCACCACATTGTCCCATTGGAATGCACTGTGGTGTTTTTCCACTGTCTCCTATACAGACTTGGAAAAGCATTTATTTTTTTCCAGTCACGTGATCGACGTGTCAGAACCCCGGAAATAAATGGTGACCAATAGGCTAGCGAACAGCGCCATCCATCGTCCCGTGGCAGGCAATGAGAACTCCTTTTTACGCAACGGACGGGAGCTAACATGTACTGTGAGTCAGTCAGGTGAGGAGGGTTGGCTGGTCGGACAACGGTTGTCAGACCATAAGGTCACTGTAGCCAGCCACACAGCTGCGACAGCCGAGCTCATCTTTCATTGAACGTTCCAATGATTTTTCACCGTTTTTCTCGCAGATTAAAACCTCATTTTGTGCTGATTGTCCCATGATGAGTTACGGTATAGGCAAGTACAAATTAGGGATGGGACAATAAGCGATATTATCGTTTATCGCGATAAAAACACTTGCGATAATCGTATCGTGGAGATTTCATTTATCGTGATATCGTCCTCCGTCATGCACTGGGATCAATTCACCTTTTATTTGCAGAACTGCATATCCGGTACCATTTTAAACCCTTTATTGGTAAAAATGTACTTATAATATGCGTACTTGATACAGTCTTTTTTCACTCTCTACCAAATGTCTTTGCCAAAAAAATAGCCGATCTACAAGCTCACTGAGCTTGTACATCGGCTATTTTTTGGCAAATGTAATCCTGGATGTTGGGGATATTTTGATTATCGCGATAATATCGTAAATCGCTATTTCTTTGGTCACAATAATCGTGATATGAAATTGTCACATCGTCCCATCCCTAGTACAAATAGGCAAATATGCAGGTTGACCATTACAGGTCTGTAACTCTGAGAGTTATTGGGGGTCGTTGGAATCGAAAAGTTTGAGGAGTTTGAGGGCAGCACTCGAGACCCGGGTTAAAAGAGAGGTGGAGGAGAAGCGAGGCGGGTTCGGTGGGAATGGCAACGTCAGCACAATGCAGAGGTTGTAGCAGAACATCCAGGGTGGAGAGAGGAGTGAGAGCAGAGCTACAAGGAAGTAAAGGAATAATTTCGATGCCCGCGGAGCAGGAGACACGGGTATCCTTATCGAGCGCTGAACACCTTGCACCTCCCCGGTTTACGCTGTCTCTCTCTCTCTCTCTCTCTCTCTCTCTCAGACAGGCACACACACGCACATGCCCCTGCATGTGCGTCGACGGCACACAGGCGCACACACACACACACACACACACACACACACACACACACACACACACACACACACACACACACACACACACACACACACACACACACATTAAATATTTACATCACTTGTGGGGAAATTACATAGACTTCCATTCATTTTTATGCAAGTCCATGTGGCCTTACCCTAACCTCTATCCCTAAACCTAACCCCTAACCCTAACCCTAACCCTAAACCTAACCCTAACCGTTGTGGGGACTTACTATTTTGTCCCCACACTGTCAGAGGTCCCCTGCAGGTGACTGTGTGAACATGCGTTTACACAAGTATAGCTAGACAAACTCACACACACACACATACACACACACACACACACACACACACACACACACACACACACACACACACACACACACACACACACACACACACACGCACATACACACACACACACACACGCACACACACACACACACACAAATAAAAACAGAAGTTAGTTTCTATTTCACATTTCACAGCCAGGCTAAATTGCCTGATAGAGGGGGGGGGGGGGGGGGGGGGGCTCATTCCTACGCTCTCACCCTGAGATTCACAATCAACCTGGCGAGCGGTCAAAAGACAGAAAGGGAGCGCGTTATCTTCATACCACCTTGCGACCAGTGCATGCCCCCACATATACACCCTCCCCCCCCCAGACCCCCAGCTAATCCTGCAACAACAAAACACACACATACACACATACACACATACACACATACATGCACGCACGCACGCACGCACGCACGCACGCACGCACGCACGCACGCACGCACGCACGCACCAACTCCACCAACCATGCCCGTCTCTATCCGCCTGACAGAACATGTCGAACTTGTCACCGCCAACAAAACACCATTTATTATAGATGCAGCATTATCATGCCAGACGGGAGGCGGGTGGGGGTGGGGAGGGTGTAATAATAACAACTGGGTAATGTCACAGACGGCCTCGCCAAGGTGACCAATCTCGTCTTCCAAGACGGCGGAGGCTACGATAAATGTGTCTAGAATGTAGGCCACTTTCTCTCATTCTTTGCAGACACCGTTTCTTTTAAGTCACCAGATATGTTCTCTTTATACTCCCTCTGACCACAATGAAACCCCCTGTGTGTAGGGGGGGGGGGGGGGGAAGCATTAAAATAGCCTAGTTTATAGCAAAGGTGACCACGGATATGGGAAAGCAGGGACCCATGCGATCGATTTGGAGCGAGGAATGGACATTATTTTATGTGACCCAAAAGGCAAGAATTTGAAACTCTAGAGTAACAGCATCACACACGCACACGCACACACGCGCGCAATGCACACGCAATGCACACGCAATGCACACGCACAATCTTGAGTCTCTCTCTTCTTATGATGAGTAAAGGTCTTTGCACACTGCTGCGTTTTTCGGGCAGAATATATCAGAGTGAATTTCGGAGCGCGTACGTTATGTCAATCACGTTTGCACACTGCCGCCCGTTTCGTATTTATTTTCGGACCAGGGTTGATTTTTTTTCCATTTACGCAGCTGTCGCCACTGAGTCCCTTGCTCTCTCTCTCTTTCCTCTCTCTCTCCCTGGCCTCTGGATTTCGGATTTCCAAAATGCAACGAAAGACCGCAGTGCAGTGTGCAACCAGCTTTATTCCAGTACCCAACTTAACACCCACATTTACACCCACTGGCTCTTGTGGTGACCAGTCACCACACCAGGGAGACACCCGTTACTGAACAAACACTATGCAGTAGCAATGATTAACTAATCAACACGCTCTCGCACGCACGCACGCACGCACACATACACACACACACACACACAAAGGGAGTTGCAGAGTCTGTTTACTCTTGTCGCTGTTCACTCACAGCTTCATTAGTGTGATCGAGCCATGCTCAGCCGTTCCATTACGGAGAAGAGAAAGGCAGATGGGACAAGGTCTGGAGAGAAATGTGTCTGTGCGTGTGCACATGCTTGCGGGCGTGCATGTAGACAAGAGTAGACAAGGAAGAACAGAGAGAAGAAATTGAGCAGCAAGTCTGATTTACACCTTCATTAATCTGCCCTAACTCAGCTTATTGCAAATCATGATGCTGCTTTATGAGCTGACAAGGCATGGGGAGACACTGCTCTAGTCCAGGGGTCCTTTACAGGGGGTCCGGGACCCCTAGGGGATCCTCAGAGTTACTATGGGGGTCCTTCAAATATTTGTGTGATAGGATTTTCTTTTTTTTTATATATATTAACCACTTGAACCCTAAGGTCCATATTCTGAGAACTTTATCCAAAAAAGCAGATCTTCAAGGCTATTTTCGGCAAAGAGGTTTGGTGTAGAGGGGAAAAAAGAGCAGACTAAGTACAGAGTGAAAGGCCAAGTATTGACGGTTCAAGTGGTTACATATCTGATAACACAAATTGACATGAAAATCCAAAATACACTGATGATTGCTGTCAAAATATGAAACTATATGGAATCTGGGGGTCCCTGCTTCATTTCTCTCTCAGCTAAGGGGTCCTTGGCCTGAAAACATTGAAGACCCCTGCTCTAGTCCATAGTACATTTTGCAAGCCCTGAAGAGAGAGAGAACATCACTACTAGTACATGGTAAGATATGAAGGTACTGCAATGGACTAGAAACCTTTGCCAGGCCGTGCTGCCAAACCAGTGCTGTGTCAGTTATGGGATGAAGCTATCAGGCAGACAGTGTGCTAGTTCTCCCTTGGGCTACTAAGTGTGACGGCAATTGGTTCATGGTTCGTCTTCGTGCGTGCGTGTGACGGGCCACCCCGTAAACGTTTAAAGCCAATCGTAGCCATGGAAGCTGAAAGTGAAGTTTTTTCCAGAGAAACTCTTTGGTGGAAATGGGCCTACAGCAGGGGTATTCAACTAGATTAGGCAGGGGGCCGCAATTGTAAAATGACTTGAAGCCGGGTGCCACAAGAATGTGACAACAGAAATTAACAATGTTCACCGTTTGACCATTTGTTGTGTGCTATACAGAATGTGTGTGGTAATATGGTAACTTATTAGGGCCTCATACTGCATTCATGTAGGCCTATTTCGTTTTTTTCTGTGCCAGTCCTTTATAGAGCATAGGCTTAGATTTTAATGTTAAGAAAAGAGGAAGTAGATATTTCAGTAAGTTCTGCATGGGTCATTGGCATGGAAGCGTCTTTGCGGGGAGAGTATTTCAGGCAGGCTCGCAAGGTGAAGTGTTTACATTTTCATAGGAATGAAAGGTTTTTGCTTTTGTTTTGAGCACCTGGCTGATAAGAGCTTGAGCACAAGCTCTTATGATGTGAAATAAGATGGAAGATGGACACAATCCAGGTGAATTATTTCTTTGCTGTAAAGACCCAGAAATTGTTTCAAGTGGACTGCACTCAGAAATCATCTCTTGAGCTCTTGTATGTTGATGTGCCACAGAAATGTAACGACAAAGCCTTTGCCAAGCTTGGTCTGATGAAGAGCTAGATGCTCGAAACGTCACATCCATGGTGTAAAGGAAGCAAAATACATTTTAAACGTTTGGAGCATGATTCAGTGTGCTTACTTTTCTTCATGGCTATATGGCAAAAGGAAATTGCTGAACTACTTGAAAGCTACATTATTCTGAAGGTATAGGGAGAAGTAGAGGAGAAGTAGAAGCAGGTAACATTTCTGGCTGTTTTGTTTGTACTATGAAAAGTTGACTTTTCTTTACTTTGGATATTTGCATTTTTACTTTTGATACTTAAATACAATTTAACACCAGATATACTTTATACTTGGGTACATATGAAGTGAGCTGTATTTTCTCAAAGGTGACTTACTCACCAAATATTACATTTAACTGCATTTGGGTCTTTAATTTTGGGACCTGAGTTAACATTCCTCTATTCTAAATAGCAGTCTACATTGTATTCTTATCGGTTCCAATAGTAATTTGTTAAATACATTTTCACATTGAAATATGGAATGTTCTCCAGGGGTCACAAGAAAGCACCGCTGGGGCCGAACCCCGCGGGCCCCAGTTGAATATGACTGGCCTACAGTATATCATGGGTCATTATATGACCTACAATTCCAGAGTTAGAGGCTAAAATGCCAATATAGCACCACCATGAGGCCGAGTTTGGGTTGGAATTTCTTCCTTGGCCTACTGGGAGTGTGCGTGCAAAGTATCACGCTGATCAGTCGATCTGTGCCGGAGATTAGTTGTTCACAGTCACACAGTACACAAAACAAACAAAAAGACGGACAGGAGAGAAAACATAAGCTACACCTTCTGGCCATTCCGGACTGGCAGACAATAGGTAGACAGGAAAGAAAGAGAGAGATTGATGGTAAACGAACTGAGCCCCGGGAAAAGGGCCATGTGTAAAGGTATGCCATGTGGGAGCAGGACATGGAACAGCGCATGTTAGGTGAGCCAGGGTGTCAGGGTGTTTGTTATGTGTATGTAAGACGTCTCTCTGGCCCCGCCGGCCTGCCTCCTGTTTGGAATGAAGGTTGACAGAAAAAGTGTGTGTGTGTGTGTGTGTGTGTGCGTGCGTGCGTGCGTGCGTGCGTGCGTGCGTGTGTGTGTGTGTGTGCACGCGTCTGTGCGTGTGGTGTGTTGGTGGGTCACAATTGTCTGCAGCTGTACAGTAGGTCGAAGTCAGACATGACTAAGCCAAATACCTGACTAAACCACTCCACCTGTCTCGAGTCTAACCCTTTGCCTTTCCTGAGTCCACCCAGACAGAAGAACCTTAGGCATCACCGTGTGCAAAAGGGGTACCAGTACCACCCCCCCCTGTTGCCTCTCTCTCTTAAAATCCACTTTAGTGGCTTACAACCAGAAGACCCTTTGGCATCACAGCCGGCACAGGGGTACCGACCTCCCTGTTGCTGCTCTCTCTTAAAACCCACTATAGAAACTTAATGTAAGACCGAGCGATTGAATTAGGGCCGTAATTGAATGTAGAGGGTGAGGAGCTTGAGTGGCTGACGCCTCGTAGGACCAGAGGTCTAGACGCTTTGTTTAACAATCCTTTCTCGCTCCGCGTCAGGTCTAGTCTCTCGCCCGGCCGCTCAGCAACAGCAGCGGTGTCAGCCCCCCGCAATCGCAAACGAGCGCTTGAAGTGCCGCGATACCACTGGTGAAACCCCTTGCTCACTCCCACCCCTTCTCAGATGTTAATAAGGAGCATGATATCGTTAATCCAAATGGAATGTTTAATGCGATTTCAAAGAAACCTCCTCCTAGCATCTTCTGTGCCCGCTGCGGCTCGCCGGCGTCGTCCTCAGGGTGAATAATAACCCGGGTTTGGCATCGCCTTCATTTGATCAAACTCAATTAATGAGGAGTAGCCTGCAGCTGCCTGCTGTGGAACACTTTGGACTGTCTTTCTTAATTTATATTTTGATCTTTCTTTTCCACAGATCACACAAAGAAAAATGTAATAAAAATACATTCCAGATTTCTTCACATAGAGTATCTCTTCCTTCTACAACTTCAATGAGAGAGACCGATAGCTGGAAACCAGAGGTTGTGTGCGGAAAGCAAGTTGAACAAAAGAAGGCATAAGGCAGTGGTTCTCAAAATGTTTTGGCTGCAGTACCCCCTTCTACTGATTTCTGAAGCAGAGTACCCCTTCCCCTGACTACAACATTTTGCTTAAATGACATAAAAAGTCCAGTTCTCATGCCAATATGTTAAAAATGAAACAGCATAATGGCAAATAAACATTGCTTTCTATTCAATAACAGTTGTAGTCAAGGTATTGATGTACTTTGGTTTAACAATCTACAGATGAGCAGGTTCACACAAAGTCTGTCAATGTTTTATCATTGACCGTAACACTAAAATACATATTCCCATTTTCTAGGTTTTTTCACGTACCCCCTGCAGTACCCCTGCGTAACATTAGGGGTACACGTACCCCCATTTGAGAAACACTGGCATAAGGTATGTACTGTATGCAGCACATTGTGTGTGTGTGTGTGTGTGTGTGTGTGTGTGTGTGTGTGTGTGTGTGTGTGTGTGTGTGGGGGGGGGGGGGGTGGGGGGGTGGGGGGGGGGTCCCTACACCACCATAACACGGTAAACTTTCGCCTGCTGACCGCAACAACCCTGAACAGCTCTTGCCTTTGACAGACAGTATGTTAGGTGGTAATTGGGGGCCTTTGGGGCCCGGCACAGCACAGCACATACACACCCCTGCTGTCAGTTATTGTTGTCAGATAGCACACTGTTCACCTGTCACGGGGAGGGTTGGCGGGGTCTAAGTGACAGACCTTGGGGCAGTTGGGCGGTTTTTTATACCTGTGTCCTTCCCCAAATAGTGTTTAGTGTTCCACAGTCCAATTATACTGCAGCCAGTGTTAAAGCACCTGAGCTTTGAACAGACAGGCAGGATTCCAACTAGATCATGTATGGTACGAAAGGAAGGGGGAGAGGTTTTTTGAGCATGCGTATGTGCGTGCGTGTGTCTGTGTGTGGGTGCGAGTGTGTGCGACAGCGTGTATGTGGGTGCGTGTCATTTGTGTGTGTGTGTGTGCGAGGCAGAACCCACGTGCATGGTCTGTCGGCTGCACTCACTCATTGCCACCCAACATACTAGGCTTGACTGAAAGAAAACCATACAGCACACCCCAGGAGATGTTGATTTTCATTGTTTGTCTACCAGACAACCAGCCTATAGTGTATTGGACGTATCATTGCAAGTGTATCATTGGAAAAGATGATATAGGACGGGGGCCAATTCTGAAATTGGCACAAATTGGTACCACCCAAGGTGACCGTACATTTTTTACATTTTTGACTTCCTACATGTCTCTAGTTTACATTTTGGTATGATAACCCTTTCTGAGACCCAGCTTAATTGATGTTATCAGCCGCTAGAGTCGGTCTCCCATCGACTTTCTATACAGGAGGAAAATACCCAGAAAAGTTTTTTTTCTGGGTATTTAAGTGGGATGTGAGGGGTCTAACTAGGGGTTTGTTATGATGCTGAATCCATTGCAGGCATTTGTTTTGCACAAAAAACATTCCGTGGGCTAGAAATGGCCTCAGAAAACAATACACGTATGTGTGAGTATTCATGTTAGCCGGAGGCCTTAGGGTTTTTTTTCTCGTGCTAATCAGTCTAAAAGTGCAAAATTTTGCACAGATGTAGCTCAGGGCATGCTCTAATGATTTAGCTAGGGCGCCCGAGTCTGCGACATTCGGGGTCGCCACAGCGGCCAAATCAAGTTGGGCTCCCATCGACTTTAGTGATGAAAAGTGATGAGTCATCACTTTTCAGAGTTCTGTGGGTGCTGTGGTGACCCCGAAGGTCGCCGACTCGGGCGCCCTAGCTAAATCATTAGAGCATGCCCTGAGCTACATCTGTGCAAAATGTTGCACTTTTAGACTGATTAGCACGAGAAAAAAAACCCTAAGGCCTCCGGCTAACATGAATACTCACCCATACGTGTATTGTTTTCTGAGGCCATTTCTAGCCCACGGAATGTTTTTTGTGCAAAACAAATGCCTGCAATGGATTCAGCATCATAACAAACCCCTAGTTAGACCCCTCACATCCCACTTAAATACCCAGAAAAAAAAACTTTTCTGGGTATTTTCCTCCTGTATAGAAAGTCGATGGGAGACCGACTCTAGCGGCTGATAACATCAATTAAGCTGGGTCTCAGAAAGGGTTATCATACCAAAATGTAAACTAGAGACATGTACGAAGACGAAAATGTAAAAAACGTACGGTCACCTTGGGTGGTACCAATTTGTGCCAATTTCAGAATTGGCCCCCGTCCTAATAAGACTTGAATCCGGTTCTGTAGGTGCCGTGCCAGAACTATGCACTTGTCTTGAACAGCCAGAGTTGGTGGTTCCTCTGTGTTGCTCGCACAGCATGCAATCTGTGTCTCATTTGCTACCACAGTGGGACTCACTGGGTGTATGTGTTGTACTCTCCCTGTACTTATATTTCCCCTCTCTCAGGTGGTGCTGAAGTTTTAACAAAAAAACGAAATGAAGAATATTGCTGCAAGCAGCAATAACGGGGCCAAGCTATAGACTAAAGCATACCGAAAAAAGAAAAAGAAAAAAATATATAAGCAATATGAAACATCCATAGCCATAGAAACATCGAAGTCTGAACTTGAGAGAAAGAAGACCTCACCGGCAGCACTGTAGAAATACTACGGCGTTTTATTCGTAAAAAGGCGGAAGAATAATATTAAGTAGAAACATAATAGGGGCTTCGCACTTTGTGCTTGGCCCCTAATAAAAGGTAGAAACATAATAGCATAATCGGGCTTGGCCCCTAAAAATAAAAAAGCAGTCACCATGCACCTCATTCAAATCGCACTAATGTACCCCCACCCACCCACTTCACCCAGGCACAGTTACTCAGACATTGTGAGGAATGAGTCGAGATGGCTAGTGTCTCTCTGTTTACTAGACTTCCATGCCCAGGTCTGTCATTCTTTTTTACCCACCAATCTGGGAAACCGTGCCCTGGTCTTTGTTGTAAATCACTTTTGTCCACTGTCAGACGGCAGTGGACAAATACTGCATGCCTCCTGGGTGACTAAAACTGTATATCTGGCTAAATTGTGCTGTGAAGCCAAGCTACAGTTCAAGGTATTGCGAGAGAGAGAGGGAGAGAGAGAGAGAGAGAGAGAGAGAGAGAGAGAGAGAGAGAGAGAGAGAGAGAGAGAGAGAGAGAGAGAGAGACACGCAATATTCACCATTGGCAGCAATTTATGTCTCCAGCCCCAATTTAACTGATTTCACAGTCCTATCGCCACTGGCAAGTCATACTGTATGAGACTGCTCCTCCCCTCTTATCAACACTATTTGTGCCAAACGCTGTGTACTTTGTGATTGGATTGTCTTGTACTGTACTCTGCATTGAAAAACAGTTTACAAGTATATTTCAATAATTACTGTGTAGTGCCCAAATCCAATATTTGGAGCACTACTGGATGCGATGGCCAAAATGGTGTTAAACGTGTGATCAAAACAAAACTGAAGTCCAAACATGTCCAGCGTTAAATTAATTATATTTATTGTCAACTAATGACCTATATTTAACTAATAAAATAATAAACATAAACAGCATGGCACGAATACAGACCACAGTGAACTGTTTGCCTCTGCCGTCAGCAACACCTGAGTGTGATTAGGCACCTTGTTAAATAGAGAGGCAATCAGGCCTTGGCACGCCATGACATCATCATTATTAAATCATTAAATAAGCAACAATGCTCAAAAGGCTCTTACATACTGTCCTCTTTTACAAAGTGTAGAGAGATACGTGACACGTATATAATGTATGTAAGCACATTGGGCCCGATTCATCAAGCACTTTACGGCCAAATTACACCCATATTTTGATCTTACCGGCATTTAGGACAATTCCCAAGTTAGGGGTCAGATTCAGCAATGTTTTGTGAAATGTCTAAATTTTTATCCGGACGAGTGGCTTTTGTGCCCGAAAAAGTGAATAGGAAATATACTTGTCCAAAGGACAAGTGCTTCAAAAAGTTAACGTCAAGCCTTGAGCAGAAATACTGTATAGACACACTTTCTGTATTTATATCCATGCATATACTCATGCACATGTTATACATACAGGCATACATGTTCAGACGTGCACATACAATCACACGGCACACTCTTTCTCACAATCTACTTGCAAAGGTGCACTGTTAAATATTCAGTACCTGCACTTTGATCAACCCTGGCGCTTTCATCTCTCAACTTCAAACCACTGTAGATTACAGTATGAAACAACCCAGACCAAGAACCCTCCTGATCGTCTCACAACTAACAACGCCTTGTCACATGCAGCAACATGGTAGTTTCTAGGGCTGTCTTCGACACAGGATTTATGATGTCGACTCGAGTCGCGGGGGTTAATCCGACGCGTCGACGAATCGTTTTATAGTCTACTTTGTGTAAAAAAAAAAAAAGGAAAAAAGTGTTGCTTTAAACCACGTCAACATAATAGAATAATACATTAAGAGATGAATTGAATACACAGTGTTTTCGGTGATATCGGTGCGCGAGCACAAATGTTATCTTCATAGCAGTGTACAACCATAGAGTTATAACACACCGTTAAAACAAATAAAACATCTCCGCTGTTTCAACTCTGCCCCGTCTCTCTGCAGCGTGCAGTAGAGATGAGACATTCGCGAACGATTCCGCTCTCTTGAACGGCACTTTTAAATGAACGATGGGATCCAGTCCGCAGTCGCGGGACACAGAGCAGAGCACTGACAGAGTAATGAGTCAGTGTCGAGAACGGATTCATTTCAGAAAAGGATCATAAACAGGTGGAGGCACAGCTCCCGCTTGAGCCAGCAGTGCGGACATGTCATGGACGCAAACACAGCGAAGCACAATCATTCATCATGGATTACAACACTGGAACAATTCAGAAGCACTTTAATTAGAAAATGTAACTTGTAGCCTACACTTGTGTATGTTAATTTGACTTAAGAAGATTGTTTACTACTTCGTGGACGCGCGTTTGTGCTGTGGCAGGTTATTTAATATGGGATTTTGACAGCGTGCTTCCTCCTCTTAACGGAACACTGTCCCGGCTCTGAATGTTTTAACGAAGCGGCGGTCTGAACCGTTCTGGCCGTTCCGTCTCACTTTCAACCCGACGCTGGTGCGAGACAATAAATAACTGTTCGCCAATTGCTACTTCTCATTGGAAGTACATGACACCACACCAGTCCAGCAGTGCACCGCAGTACTGGCAGTAGTAGGCTAACTGGTGATATAAAAAAATATATATTTTCGCTTCGACTCAAACAATTGGCGTCGATTCCCGGGGCTTAAAACGACGCGTCGATTCGTCGATTTTTAGAAGACACCCCTAGTAGTTTCCCCTCACCAGAACACCACATTACTGTATAGGCATCTCATATAGAAACAAACACAACGGCAAGTGATTTATTGTTCAAGAATCAAAGGACGTCAGCATCACGACACCAACAACGCATATCTTTTTGGACCAGCAAGCCCCATGTTTGCAACGTACCGTACAATGAGAGAGAGAGAGAGAGAGAGAGAGAGAGAGAGAGAGAGAGAGAGAGAAACCTCTGTCAACTGTTTTCCTGGATATTCTACTGTTTAGACTGATGATAGGTTATAGTTTACCCGATCCTAGATTACTTTCTGCATTGATGTGTTACCTCGTGTTGTATACACAAATACACTACACCAGAGGTTCTCAATCTTTTCAGGCTGTGACCAACCAAAATAATCATATTTTAACTGTTCTCCACTGATCTTTCTATGGTAAATACCATTTATTTTTGCATTGTTTTTTTTACGACAGAGTCCACCCATGGCCAAGTCCCCCCTGGCCAAGCTTTTTTTCCTGCAGGAAACCCTGGCGCACACACACGCACCCACACACAGACACACGCACGCACACACGCATGCTCAAAAAACCTCTCCCCCTTCCTTTCGTACCATACATGATCTAGTTGGAATCCTGCCTGTCTGTTCAAAGCTCAGGTGCTTTAACACTGGCTGCAGTATAATTGGACTGTGGAACACTAAACACTGTTTGGGGGAAGGACACAGGTATAAAAAACCGCCCAACTGCCCCAAGGTCTGTCACTTAGACCCCGCCAACCCTCCCCGTGACAGGTGAACAGTGTGCTATCTGACAACAATAACTGACAGCAGGGGTGTGTATGTGCTGTGCTGTGCCGGGCCCCAAAGGCCCCCAGCTTTTTTCTGACAATATCTTATGCATAGTACTGTGTGTGTTCTATTTGTCTGTCATTCAATGTTACTAGATGCTCGGCCGCCCGAGGGCCGAGCGTCTACTTCGGGCGGCCGAGCGTCTAGTCGGCGACCTGGCCAACTTGGGAACAATGTACATGTAAATAGGGAATGAATGCCCCGCCCTTAAATGCAAACCCCATTATACCTGTTGTCATAGGATCTGTTTTGACCATCTGTTTGCGGGTGTCCATTTATGCCCATATCTGAAGATATCTGTCTACCTCCATTTCATGCCCATATATGGAGATCGCTGTAGGACCCGTTTTGACCATCTGTTTGCCTGTGTCCATTTATGCCCATATATGGAGTTATCTGTCTGTCTGCGTCCATTTTATGCCCATATGGAGATTCTCGCATTTATAGATAGATAAGAGTTTTTAATTTTTCTTTTTAAGAGGATCTCAGTTTAAACAAGCCAAAGACTTTTTGGGCGTATCCTTTTAGTTGACCTTGTACAAGTGAACTGTACTGTTATGACACTGTACCTGTACTGTAAACTGTAGAAACACTGTACAAGCAGAGCAATTACCTTTAAACAACTGCTATTTGTGCACAACCATTCCTATGTGCATATATATATGTTACACTGTAATAGGCAACTAATCCTGACAGCAAATGCAATCAGCTCTGAGAACATATAATTTCATTCATTATTTTGTTTTGATTTTATTGTTCCACTTTTGCTTAGGCAATGATGCTCAAGCCAATAAAGCCCTTTGAATTGAATTGAATTGATTTGAATTGAGAGAGAGAGAGAGAGAGAGAGAGAGAGAGAGAGAGAGAGAGACAGAGTGTGTGTGTGTGTGTGTGTGTGTGTGTAACAGTAGCGTTTAACTGTGACAAGCGTGCGTCTATCGGAAACGTGACAAAGCATGTGTTTAAGGTCTACTCCGGGGGACACATGTTATTCCAGCCTACTGTGGTAAATAATGTGCAGCCAGCAACGCATGTAGCGACATAAGAAGCATCAGACACAGTGCAAAAGTTGACGAAACAGACAGTGACCATTTCAAAGCGCATATGGTCTGCAATTCAAACTACTTCCAAATCCACTTATACAGCCCAAAGCACAGTTAAAGTTATTAGTTTAGAAAGGTGCTGCTGTCCGCTGTCGTCAAAAGATTAAAACAGTATTACACAGAGGAGGTCTGATCACGCGGGCACGGCTGATGCGCAGCGCTATTTGCGCTCAGTAGCCTATGACAACCTGGGCACAGCAGGTCAGACGGACTCACTCAACTGATCTGGGAATATTGGAGCTCCCGCTGATGATAAACGCGTCTGATATCTCGGTGCAGCAGGCGGATGAAAGTTACAGGTCATTATCATCATTCTCACTCACCTGAACTGAAGTCAATTCACTGTTTAAATGTCCACGATCAGAAGATGACGCACTCCGGGAGCGGGTATGGGCTATTTCATATGATCCATCCATTCACTGCAGCACCATGCTTGCAGCAGCTCCAAAGACGCTCCTCTCCCTCCGTGTGTGCATGTGCATGTCACGGAGGCTGAGGGGACCCAACCCTCCCATTGGCTGCCGAGTGCCATGCATGTCCCCAAACAGAGAGAGGGAGGGGGAGGGGGATTTCCAATTTTCAGTAGCCTACTTTTACTTCTAGGTGAGAGCGGGGTAAACTGAGACACTTTTTACATTTGCTCCCCTCTAGGCGAACTAAAAGATATATCAGTAAAAATGTACACATTTTCCTGTAATTTGGGATGTTTCCTAACAATGGAAGATATCAGAACATACCCAAGACAAAAGGCAGAGAAAATAAGATTGTTTTTAAAAAAGTGGTCTTGTGTCTCAGTTTACCCCAGGACCGGGGTAAACTGAGACAGACCAGAGAAATCAATGGGGTAAAGTGATCCACTCACTTTTTTCACTTTAAAACTACCATAAAAACACAAAAACCTGGTTAACCGGGTTAAATATGCGCAATACAAAAATGTACATAGCAGACATTCTTTTAATAGGCTTTGTCCTGTCATTTCCACCCATGCGTCAAATAATGTGACACATGGGCAGAAGGAAAAAACTAAAAACCCTATAAAAATTGATAGAAGGGTTTACCAAACTTTCCTCAGTTGATCCTTATGTAATTTTTCCTGTAGAATCTATTTCTGCAAAGTATATTGTTGCATTGTGCATAACTAATGAAATAATTAGCATATTTAGTCAAATGTAGTCAAATATGCTAATTATCTCATTCATTATGCACAATACAAAGAAATATATATCAAAAATGGATTCTACAGGGGAAAATACATAAGAATCAACTTAGACTAGTATGGTACACCCTTTAATCTGGTTTTTACAGCTTTCTCCCTGTCTATCATGTTGGGATAATGTGAGATAGTGTCTCACTTTACCCCGAAGCAATTGTCTCACTTTACCCCACAGCCACATTTTGGGAAAAGGGATATTTTTTTATCAATTCAGAGTAATCTTCAGCTAGCATCTATCACATGGATTTATAAGTTGGTAGTTCATCAATATGTATGATATAAAATGTTCTCCCTGCATCAATTTGCTTTGACACAACAGCTGATTATGTTGACAGCAAGAAAATTTACTTTTACATGCAAAAAACACATTTTTGTGAAAAAAGCATGTTTTCTACAGCACTATCAGGTCTCTCTTTTCATGACAAGTGGGAAATTCAAGGGGCTTGAAAATATAATGGTCACATGACCACAAATGTGTTCCATTGCCAAGATAAATGGAGCGTCTCAGTTTACCCGGTGTCTCAGTTTACCCCGCTCTCCCCTACTCCACACAGTAGGCTACTACTGCATCTCAGGGACACGTTGGGAGCTTGCAGATCTGCTATTTTCAAACATTTTGTAATACATTTTTTTAAAGCTTAACTGGCATCCTAATATTTGTTTACTGCATTTTGTAAAATAAATACATGACTAATGTCTTTCCATAGACATTATTCAGTCCTCTTTTTTCTATTTTTCTTTTGGAATCCCAGTGTTTTCAGTTCTGAAAGGAACTGGCTATTAAAACACAAAATAATCATGTAATGAGTAAAATAACATATACTTCTGATGTCTAAATATTAGGCTTTGTAGGGTAGAGTAATAACTAAAGAGTAACATACTGTATTGAACTTCTATTTCTACTTTAAGAAGAAGTGATTCTGGTCCCAAGAGAGTGCATATTTATACTGAAGTCCACCTTTGTTCCACACACACACGCACGCACGCACGCACGCACGCACGCACGCTGTACACTTTTACACTTTCAAAGCTATAAATGTTATGCATTTATAATTTGAATGTGCAGGAGATTCCTGCTGAGGCAGCAGATGCTAGAGATGTCTGCACTCCATGGGAACTTGAGGTTCTTTGGATAAGAGCATCCTCTAAATGGCATGTTACGTCCTGCTGAAAAACACTGTTCTTCTCAAGTCACAATATTCAATAAAGCGTAATGTACTGTATATGTGATTATACTGTGGGAAAAGTAAAGTAAAGTAAAAGTTAGCTCCTTTCGGAACCTTTCGCTCCGCTCCGAGATGAGGTTCCTGCTCATAACATGCCCAAATGAGCTTTTTCCGGGGGTAGTTCGCCAGGTTATCAACCATTCTTACTGTCACCAAGCGTTGTATCCAAAAAGTAAAGGTCCTACTGTATACCCATCTCATGCATGTCTACTTTTTTAACGGCGGGGGTAATCCAAGCGATGTGTTGAAACAATACTTTAAACATGCTCATTTTGTCAGCCAGTTCTGTGTTTTTCCCAGTAAAATGTTATGGAAGCAGTCACGTGACTCGCCATTAATCTACAGTATCTGTGTTGCAACCACCAAGCGGTCGGAGCGAGAAATGGCCATAGGCTGACAAAAAACAGAACTGGTTGGAGCTGCATAGCAGCGGAGTGAGAGGTTCCTAAAGGAGCTAAGTAAAAGTGAAAGTAAAGTAATTTCTTCCTAATAAGTGACACTTGTCTTAACCACTTTAGTCCTGTATACATTGGTGAATGACAAATAGCGAAAATAGCTCACAACAAATAGAGATTCCATGTTGAAAGTGGTTATCGATAAGCATGATGCAAATAGCTGGCAATGGAAACTCCTCAGCAGTGTCCACTGTTGGGGTCTGCGTCTGCATCCACATAAAAGCATTTGTTTGATTGGGGGAATGCTTTGGATATAATGTCCAGAGCACTTTCTTCCTATAAGCCAACTACAGTGCTTAAAATGAGCATTTGTTGTCACCGAAGATGCGATGTTCGCCAAAATAACGGGAAACATGGACTTCTCATGGTTCTTTTAGTGCTTCAAAGTCAGGTCGTAAATGCTTGGGTTGTTTGTCAGGCACATAGAAGGATCAGCCTATCATGTTTGTTGATCTTTCGTATAGAAAAAGGAGGAAAGGTGTAACCCTATCGTCACTGTCGGGCAGAAACCTTGTATGTATGTATACAAGTTTCAAGTTTGTACGTTTTTGAGCGGTGGTGACGCCGCTCCTTAGAATGGCCGTGTGTGTGTGTCTGTAGCCTGAGGTGTATGCAGGAGTGTGTATCCAGTGATGGGCAAGCTACTTGGAAAATATAGTGAGCTACACTACTAGTTACTCTTGATTAAATATAGCTCAACTACACTACAAGCTATCCCCAGAGAAATGTAGCAAGTTACACTACAAGCTACAGGACAAAAATAGCTAGCTACATCAACACTACTTTTTCTTTTTTCTTTTTTCCACCAAACAAATGGGCATGCAGGCAAAAGATGATGGCAAAAAAAATGTTTATTATAAAACAGATGGAAACTGGAAACCTTCTGTCTGGCTTTAAATGTAATGTATACCCCTCACTATTGGGGACACTATCGTAATGACTGTTCTATTAATTAATTTATTCATCCCGACCGTGATGGCCCAGCTACTTGGAAAATGTATAAGCTACATTACTGGTTACTCTTGATTAAATATAGCTCAACTACATTACAAGCTATCCCCAGAGGAATGTAGCTAGTTTCTGTTACGCTACTTAGAAATGTAGTTAAGCTATGTAGCTAAGCTACTTGTAGCTAGCTACTGCCCATCACTGTGTGTATCCGTACATGTATGTATGTGTCTGTAGCCTGATGTTGAGTCTAGCCTGAGCATCAATTGCAACGAACACGCACGCACGCACACGCACACACGCACGCATGCACGCACGCACGGCCATGTGTGTATCGGTGTATGTATGTATGTATGTATGTCTGTGGGTCTGTAGCCTGGAGTAACACTGGTTGACCAAAGAGGGTGCTGTTGCGTCTAGCCTGAAAATCAACTGCAACACACACACACACACACACACACACACACACACACACACACACACACACACACACACACACACACACACACACACACACACAGGGGGAGGGGGGGTCACACACACGCCGTGTTTTCTTTTGGAGAGGTGAATTCTTCGGTTGCCAGATTATGTGCGTGAAAGAAGCGACCAGGTCTATGAAAACAAGGCCAAACTTCACCACTTGAGCTGAAATATTAATGAAAGAACAATTGTTTGCCATAACCTTACTGTCTCTGTATCACACTCACCTTGCTTTTGGCCCCACTGCTATACCAGCACCATTTACTTCCAACATCTGGCTGACCTACCTTCAAGTGCCTCTGTTGAGCAATCTTGAAATGCATTTATTTGACCCATAAGTACTGCAACCCCCGCTGCACCCACCCAGTAATGCTGTTGCGCAGCCTCCACAACCACCGCTCACTTCACACAGGTGTGATTTTTTAGTAAAGCCCTGCTTCATCATACAAGTCTGTCGCACAAAAGCAGTGAAAACAGCCGATCTACAAGCACACAACGCCTTGCGGTGCGAGGCGTTGTGTGCTTGTAGATCTGCTATTTTCACTAGTTTTGTTCATTTTTTAAATGATATATACAAAACGAACGGTCTTGGACATACAAGGTTTCCACCCGACAACAACGCTATGCTATATACACAGGGCCAGGGTAGGCCTATGTGCCTTTAAATATACATTTAAGTAGGTGTATTATGGGATGCGCTTGGTGCTGTTGTTACTTCTTGTTCAGGTAGAAGAGTGTGGCCAGCTGGCCACGCATTTTACAAGCAAGTGATATTTTATTTGTTTACGAGTGATACAGAAGATAGAACCCTGGCTGTTCACGTGTTTACTTTGGAAAATATTTTGCTATTAAATCACCAGTTCTCCAGCATGGACTTCTTACTTATTTTAGCATAGAACAAGTTATGGATCACTCTGAAAAAAAGAGGAGGACGGACGGTGGTTATAAGGGGGCAGGTGGGGTTGGCAAAAGGGCATTTCTGTGTGGAGTTTACATGCTCTCCCCATGTTCCCTAGGGTATAGGACGGTACCCTCACAACAAAAAAAAACATGCCGTAATCCTGGTCTCTATACTGCCTCCCCCGGTCAGCCGAGGCCCCTGAGGGGAAAGGAACTGGTTGGAATAACGTGTTCCTTCCACGCGCTTCGTCCACCGGGGATACTGTCAGGTGATAAGAAGTGGCCTACCCACTCCCCAGGTTGGCAGAGGCCTTGGATTACAGCTTAACCCTTAAGTTCTGTTCGGGTCATTTTGAACCGTTTTACATTTTCATTTGAAAAAAAAAAGGTAGAAGTTTAAATTTTTTCCACCTGAAACTCACTGGCCTTAAAGATTCTTCTGAGATGAACATGTAAAAAAATATATTTTTTCACTACACCCATGCTACACCCCCCTCATATTTTTTGAAGTGCTGTTCGGGTCATTTTGACCCGGAAGCACAGATGCACAGAAATACACAGTATTATGCCAAAACACAGACACACAGAAACCCCCACTTCTAACACCCCCCTTCCGAAGCTCCATTCCGAACCCCCCCCCCCCCACACACACACACCTAACCCCCCCTCCCCTGATGCACAGAAATACAAGGAATCATGTACAAACACAGATACACAATCACCCCCTAACCCTTTCCACCCCTTCCACCCCTCCCCCCTCCAACCCCCCTCACCTCACCCTTACCCCCTCCTCTCCAAACCCCCCAACCCAACCCCACCTCCCTCCCCCCCCCCCCCCCGCCACCCCAGATGCACAGAAATAAAAGAAAGCATGTATACTAACACAGACACACAGTCACCTCCTTCCCCCCCTCCTCCCCCCTCCTATCGCACTCACCCCCCCCCCCCCCCACACACACACACACACACACACACCCTTCACCCCCTCTCCTCCTCACCCCTCCCCTCCTCACCCTCCCTCACCCTCACCCCTCACTTATCTGAAGTTTTCCTTGTGACTGTACTGTATCTTAGCGGAAATTTAACATTATTTTACATAAACATAAGGTGCTGTAAAGTAACACTGTAATTCAGGGGTGCTGTGGATGAAAATGTTGTTTACAGGGGTGCCCTGAGACCAAAGTGTTTGAAAACCTCTGTCCTAGTGTATAGGTTCAAGTGTATATTCATATGTGACGTTCATGTGTGTTCACATGTGTGTTCAGTTCTACCGGTATGTGAGAATGATGTCCTGTTCTTGAACCACAAGTATTCAATTAATGGGCAGGTTGAAAAAAAAGAAAGTTCATAAAAACATTGTCTGATTTTCATTTTTTCCTATAAGCATGAGCAACATTGCCCAGTATCAAATAAGTAGTTTTTTTTACATGAATTTCAGCTAAATCAGTAAAAACGCCTAGCTCTTTCAGTGTTTAATGTGATATAGCAAAGCAGAAATGCAAACATTTACCATATGTATCATATGAATTGTTTGGTATTGAGTCAAAGTCAATGTATCATGATGATTTGTTAAGTTAAAATTTATATTAGTGTTGTTTTTTTTTAAACCAAATATCCCCCGGGTCAAAATGACCCAAACAGAACAAAGGTGTAGTGAATCTGAACAGAACTTAAGGGTTAAGCAATTGACATTGGGTGAAAAATGGGTTACAAAAAAAAAAAATAATAATAATAAAAGGGAAGGGAAGGGTTCCCGCCTTCGTAATTGTAATCGGTTGATAAAAATAAGTGAATAATACGTTTGTGTTTTTTTTTAAATTATTATTATCATTTTTTATTTGAGGTATTGAGCTATTGAGGTATTTGGCATTTGAGGTGCCCTTTCCAAAACCCCTGGAGCATGCAGAATGCTCTGACAAGAAAATGCTAGACGCAGAGAGTGCTGAAATACAATACTTAGCACTAGGAAGAAGAGTGCACCAACATGTCTTTACCATAGAAATGCATGGCAGAAAGGCACTAGCAGCGAAAAACAAGAAAAAATGATTTCTGTTGACCCAGACGTATGACATTAATAATAATGCCATATAATTCCAAAATTCCCCCCCCCCCCCCCCCCCCCCCCCCCATGTAATGATGGCCACTGGCTGCTGTTGGGTTCAGCTATTATGTCTGTGAAAGTCCTCCAAGCATCCACGTTAGTGCTGTCCTGTCCTCTAAAACAAATACTTGCTTATAGCGCAAAAAATGTAGTGAGCCACAGGGATTGCTTGAGGTGAATTACTGATGATGCCCTTGACTGCATCACATGCAACTGAATAACCGTGGATTATCACTGCCCATTATTGTAGTTCAATAATAGAGATATACACCATTGGGTGGTGGTGGGGTACTACAGTGCAAAGCATAAATGTACTACAAGTGTTACTGTGTTTTACTTTATCTTAGAGGTACAAAAAATATAAACCCCCAGTCAGTGTTGTATTGCTGATTCAATGTTTGGAGTTCACAGGTTCAGACTATGGTATTCATATTCCTTAAATTTGTTAAAACCCCCTGTTGTGACACTAAAGCGTTTGTGAACGTTGCCAAGGTGTTGTCGAGGTTGTTTGCATGTCCGTGCGTGTGAGAGGCGTGACCCTGCTCAGAAAAGATACGGCAGCCATCCACCCACGTGACCGGACCAATACAACACTTCCCCCAGTCTCTCTCTCTCTCTCTCTCTCTCTCTCTCTCTCTCTCTCTCTCTCTCTCTCTCTCTCTCTCTCTCTCTCTCTCTCTCTCTCTCTCTCTCTCCAATTTTAGTTATAGCCAAAAGTCACTGCCAACTCCTACTTGGTGTAAACAAACAAGTCTCCACCAATACACAAGGAGGCCATGCAGCCACTTCTTTTCATTAGGAGGAGGAGTAGTGAGTTTCACAGGGAGTCTAATGGTACGGTCAGACAGTCATGGCAGGCAGCCACGTCTGATCATAAGCCGATGTGGCATATACGCCCAATTCCGTTTGGTTCTTTGTTATCTTCCGGGGTGGGTAGAATTTAAAAAAAAAGGACAGAAGAATGCACATAAAAACAATTGCATGTGCAAAATAAAATATTAATATTATCTATATTATCCAGCAATAATAGCACAACTTGACAATATGAAAACATCATTAGGCCTACATCATTATGAATAACATTACATGCACCCTGCGGCACCCGCTGGCCTACCGGTCCAGGCGCATACCACATTGGCTCAGTGTAGCCTGACAGCGTGTTGCTGGTTCGAGTCCCGATCCCAACTACCTTTGCTGCGTGTCACTCCCCATCTCTCTCCCCATTTCCTGTCAGTCTACTGTCCTATCAATAAAGGCATAAATGCCCCCAAACATATCATAAAAATAAACATACATGCATGCACCCCAGCATGCCGTGGGGGAACATTCGCCAAACATAGCCGATCTACAAGCTCACAACACATCACACTGCAATGTGTTGTGTTCAAGAAAAAGGACAAGTCCTGCTAGTTTGGTAAATGTAATGGTTCTGTTTGGATAACCAGGAGGTTATCTTCCTATAGGCGAGTCCTCTCATGAGGTGTTAAAACAACCTCATCTCTAACCCTAACCGCATGCGTAGCCACCTAGTCAGAGTAATGAGACGTCAGACTTTCATGATCCTCTGTGTGAAATTAGTGTTTTATTCCTTCATGCCTTGCTTTGCGTGAGGATCAGCTGCATGTCTCATAATGAGGGTGTCAGTTCAAACAAACTGGAAATAACTGCTGGGTAGAGTAGGTGGCATAATATTGACTCTGTCACTCTGGCATCCATCGCTTTATGTTTTAACCGCCTTGCTAATATTTACAATCTTTAATTTCGTTCTAAGATGAAACCTGTAGTGAAGCAAATGAAACTGTTAGTGTTTCTTCTAAAACAACTCGGGTTGTTTTCTACCATTTAAGAGACAGTTACAAACCATTGATGAGTTGGTGCTGGGCATGCGTTTTTGGTGTCTCCCTGTGCCCCCCCCCCCCCCTTTTTTTTTTTTACTTTAGTCCTTGAAATGCTTAAGAATGTTTCATATTGCATTACAATAGAATAATGGGACTCATAATGAATTCTGAATTATTCTAACAGCTCCTCGTGGACAGTCTTTAATTTACGATGATCTATTCAGAATCGTCCAAAGCTCCTCCTTAGTGTCAAAGGAAGAGTTAGTGTGTCTTTATCTAACAATGTGACTCCTACGATATGCTGCATACACATTTAAATTGCTGAGTAGATTTTAATAGGCTATGTTTATGCCAAAGGTGCCTCAGCTTACTCCATGGGTCAATTAGGCTGTGGATCTGCATGGTAGCAAGACAATTTCCATGCCGTTCCGACTGTGGGCGGCTAATTTGACAAACTGATAAGGTCTTTGCACTACACTGTGTAGTATTCCTCTGTACACTGGATATTACTATAATGGTTATTTGCCTTTAAGATGTCCTTTCCCTTCATTTTCAAGAACACCCTTGTGGTCCTTTTCAAGGAATTTAGTACTGTTACTACTCTCATACATAGGACCTATTGTAAGACAACATACAGGGAATAAAATATAATAACTCTTGATGCCAGATGCCCCGCAGTAGGTACTTTACCCCAGCTGCTGCATCACAACTTGTGTAACCTCTGATTATTATGAATGATAAGTGTCTCTCCTGTGGGAATGCTCTAGGTCAGGGATGTCAAACATACGGCCCGCGGGCCGGATTCAATCCGAGCATTCATGAGATTCAATGTAGAGCATACATTTCTGAGCATTTAGAAAAAGTAAGTTTCTAGCCCATTCCTGTCAAGAGTTATGATTGTTTTAAGAATTAACCTAACTAATGCCTGCTCACTGCAGGCTAGGTTTCTCCCACCAGCTGGCAGTGATTGAGTTGATTGATTGGAATGTTAAGTTACCAGCTCTCTCTCTCTCTGAAGATGACAGTATTGCTATGGGGTTTTAAAACATATAATAATAATAAAATGTTAAAGTTTTATTATTCAGATATTTTCTGAATATGCCATTATTTTTCATTACTTTTATTCTTTTTATTATAAAATACAATAAAAAATATTATTGTCCTGCATCAATAATATTTGTTTTAGACATTTACAAATTATAGCAGAGACTATCAGGAATTGAATTATTCTATTATCAAATGGTTTAAGATTATTGGCACTTCTTAAAGGAGTAGTTCACCCCCAAAATGCCATGGAGCCAATGGAGACTCATTCCTAAAACAGAAATTTGATTACAATAAATGCATTCCTATTGATTCCAGATGGGGACCCAAATGAATTTGGGTCCCCATCCGGAATCAATGGGGGGAAGTGTACTATTATCACATTTTTGACAAATACAATAAAAATATTTCAGGGGGCAAATCATTAAGGTTGAATGGACTTTATTGACAAGAATGGAAGCATACAATATAGCAGGCAGCAGAGACATATGAGCAATATATATATAGCAATACGGTAGCATCCTATAGCCTAAGCAGCAGCATCCTATAGCCTAAGCAGCAGCATGAATATGTAGCATAACCAGACTACATGTGGAGCATCAAGATTGGCGATGGATTCGGCTAACGGATCATGTGCCGCGTCCACGATAAATGATTAAGCTATAATCATCTATACGTGACTGAAGCTCTCCGCGTCACATGATCCGAGACCCCCAGCAAGGGGATAGCCTAATCCTGAGGTGGAGTTGGGGAAGGAGGTGGGGCGCTGAGTTTAGCAACTGAAGCACTGTAGGGTTAGTACCCTAGATATACTCTGAGTGGGGGGCGGAATATAATACTCCGCCCACCTGGGGGCGCGCCGCCAACCTCTTAGATCTCCCCCCTGAACTCGCTACGTCATTCTTCCTGCGCCTAATTTCAGGGGGCAAATCATTAAGGTTGAATGGACTTTATTGACAAGAATGGAAGCATACAATATAGCAGGCAGCAGAGACATATGAGCAATATATATATAGCAATACGGTAGCATCCTATAGCCTAAGCAGCAGCATCCTATAGCCTAAGCAGCAGCATGAATATGTAGCATAACCAGACTACATGTGGAGCATCAAGATTGGCGATGGATTCGGCTAACGGATCATGTGCCGCGTCCACGATAAATGATTAAGCTATAATCATCTATACGTGACTGAAGCTCTCCGCGTCACATGATCCGAGACCCCCAAAGAAGGAAGGACGGCGTCCTGCCAGGACGGCGTCCTAACCCCCAAAACACGCAATGCTTCCGAATCCATGATCAATCCTAAACAATTACAGCAGCATATAAGGACATGAGCCGCAGGCAGCATAATAATATGAGCAGCACGCATGGATAATGCAGCATAATCTATACTACAAGCGGAACCTAAGAGTGGCTTATGGATTCTAAAAGGAAGGACCCACGCGGGTCCCCCCCCAACACACGCAACGCTTAGAATCCATAGACTCCTAATCACCGGTGAGGATGATTTGTTTCCGCGGACCTAACAGCTTGGACACTGCTGTGACCAGAAGCGCGAAATAACTAAACTGACACTATAGCGTACATTTACTATGCCCCCATACTCAGAATACAGCACCTTTAATTACCTGAATTATGCAGCAACCTATACATTTATTAAACTCTCCCCCTTCCCAACACACCTTGCTTTTGCAGAAGAGAACACCATTATACGAAGGGCTCCGTCCCTCCGCGTGACGTTCTTTCTTTTAGCGATTACTGCTGAGCTGAAGCAATTAAAATATCTACTTGCTAACTCCAGAACTCTAGAGCGCTATTGAATACTAGAATGAGCAGGCAAGGAATACTCGTTAGTACCAAAGTATTAGATATTAGCAGCTTGCCTAAAGCCAACCAATGATAAGAAAGGTAGCTCTAGTGTACTTTTAGCAATGCTGTAGTGGGCATGAGCAACTAGATATAACACTAATTAAAGACCTGTGAAGTGCAGCAGAGGCAGCACGAAAAACCCACAAATATAAGGTATACGCTGCACATAACAGTAACTATACTGTTATAACCTTAAAGACACCCTGCCTTGTATATAAATACATGTGAGGGGCAGCAATAAACACACAGCCGAAACAGAACCTCATAATGCGACCTTCTGAACCTGAGCGTCCTCCACGGGACGCGTGACTGATTGCGTGCCTCGGCCCCATCAGTCCATTAACCACGGGCTGCTTCACATCGTTCCCACGCCGCTTGACTGCTCCTCCGCCGCTGCATACGGAGGAACCCAGCCTGCTGCATCCGATGCAGCGGACGCCTGCTGCTGACGACCAGCTGAGGCCCGAGGGCGCCCGGAGCGCCGCCGCTGCTCCATGCCAGGAACGCCGTCGCCGAAGCTGCTCCGCGCCGGGGGCGCCGCTGCTGAAGGTGCTCCTCGCCAGAGAGCTGCCGCCGAAGCTGCTCCGCGCCAGGAGTGCTGCCGCCGAGTTGCTCCGCGCCAGGAGTGCTGCCGCCGAGCTGCTCCGCGCCAGGGGCGCCGCTGCCGAAACTGCTCCGCGCCGCAGGGAATGTGGCGTGTAGAGGGATGGCGCGACGCCTTCACTCTGGCGCCCCTTCACTCCCTCAGTCTCGCGGCGAACCAGCGTGCGTCATGGAACAGAGGGTCGTTGGGGCAGACATCGGGCGGGCAGCCAGGTGTTTCGGCATGGAGACACAGAATGGAAAAGTGCGTTAGTTCTGCTGCAGAGTCTGCTGACGCACATATAAGAAACTCTACAACCCAGCTCTTGACTTTTGAAGTCAAGCAATGCCAAAACATGGCCCAACCGATATGCGTAAAGTCCCCAGCTTAGAGCGACTGCACCCTGACGGAACCGAACAAGCAAATGCGCTGCTATTTACCTGCTAGAGTCTGGCTCCGCTGTGCTTCCGGGGCAGCCGTCGCTGGCGAGAGGACTGGCTCCCGCCGCTGGCGCTAGAACTGGCGTTCCTTTGCTCCTTCGCGGCATGACGGCGGTGTCGGTGTGCCGCTCCCCCGGAAGCTGAGCCTGAGCCCTACGCGCCTCCGTCGTGGGCTCGCGGGTCGCCGGGAAGTCAGGAAGGCTGGAGGGCCGGCTGGCCCAAGGCAGCAGCGGAAGCAGCTGCGCCGTCGCAACAATACCCTCCGCGGTGCCGACCGACTCCCGACTGGACTCCCAGCCGCACACAGCAGTCGACTAGGCTAGGAACATAACCTTCATGACATGATTAGTGGGACCCGCAGCCAAAGCTGCCATGATAACCTGCTGTCATAGCCGTGGGCCTGCAGCCGCTCCGGCCTGAAACTGAAATAAACAGGATGAATAGCAACCAGTATGTATTAGCTTAGCATGGGCTGAAGGAAAACAGAACTGTAGCCAGTGCAGCGGCCACGGAAACACTGCTAGGACATACGGTGTGCTGTGTGACCCGGTACTATAGCCTTAGTTTGAAACAAATATTTGAGTTAAATCCCTTTAACTTCTGAAGCACTGGTAGCAGCTTAACATGCAGTTGAAACACCCCGCAGCTGCCGTGCGACGCTGCAATGACGACCTGCTGTAGCTGTCGCTATGCGTCGGCTTTAGCCCGAAGCTGAAAGATAAACCTCATGTTTAGGAAACCTGAAAAATAAACATAATGTTAGGGTTAAGAACCTGAAAAATACAACATAGACCTGGTGTTAGCCGCGCCCTTATAGCCGCCGCAGCGAGACGCTGTTAAGAAAAGTGATTTAGCTGAGCCTGTGCCACTTTAGCCTGGAGCTGCCATACTGGAGCAGTAATGACAACATGTTAGCAGAAACACTCAACACCCTGGTAACAGCTTGACATGCAGTAGAAACAATAACTTGCTGAAATAATAGACAGAATGTTAGCAACCAACAAGTATTAGCTTTAGCATGAGCTGAAAGAAAACATGATACAGCATTTTTACAAGCATCAGCCTTAGCTGTAATTATTAGCAGTTATGCTAGCACGCCGCCGCAGGTTGAGTGAAGCTACCAAGCATTTAGAGAAGACTACGATTCCCTGCATGCACTAGCGAGTCAACTGGTGACGTCAAGACAGACAGCACGCCTAGCGTTAGCGGACGCAAAACATTGTTTGCACGTAAACTGTGGCACCCATGAGCTTGCGGGTTTTCCTCCTTCCAGGAGCCCGCGCAGACATACAAGCGACAGGAACCATTTAGAAGCTGCTAAGGTATAGCAACCAGAGCCCTAGAATGGAGAGTTGCGTCACTCCCGTTCACTTCATGGGGCCAGGTCTTCTACGCACACATCTATTGGCGTATAGTGACAAACGGCGAACCGGAAGTTTACAAAATGCATTGAAGTCTATGAGGTGTAAAGTGACAATGAACCACGTGACCAGCGCTGTTTCTGACCCCGCGGTGACACCACTCTCTGATTATACTGCTCTGATAGCAACTAGCACCTCATAAGCAGCAGCTGTTTATAGAGCAACGTTTTCAGACGGGGCCATACTTGCGCCTAGAACATGGCTAGCAAGCTGTTTTACCAACTAGCAGCTATCCTTACATTAGTTAAAGCTAGCCGGCTAACAACAAGCAAAGCTAGCCCCTGGCTGACTGCAAGGAAGGAACGCTGCTCAACAGTAGCATATACGGCTGACAAAATACACCAATACGCCACTGATCCCGACAGATACACCACTGTTCCCGATAAGCACAAGCAACTGAGTTAACCTTAGCGAACGGTCGCAAGCAAGCCAAGCACAAAGAAGTTATTTTAGCGTTAGCCAGGAGCCGCAACTGCTCCCGTCTCGATCTGTAGTATGCAAACTCAGCTGGAAAGAGCACCATTACCTTGATGAAGCAATAGTTAGAAGTAGACCTCGGCCGTGTTTACCACAACAACGAACCCAACATTTATGCCATAATCCTTGCCTTGAACCCAGCCTGGACAGCCGCTAATCTTTAGCAACGTTAGCGAAACCCATAAGCACCTTAAATTAGCATTAGCAACAAACGACTGCCACATTAGACTGTAGCACGGAATCCGGCTGGGCTTGACATGCTAGCGAACTACATATCCCATCCCCAGCGTTTAGTATGCGCTGACGACGTCATGCCGTAAACCACCGCTTGACATGAACTCGGCTAGCTCGGATGCTAGGTGAATGCTGCCGATACCTACAACAGCCTACAAACTGAATCCTCCTGGCGTGTTTCATACTTGCTACGGGGCCACGTTATCGCGAGGGGCCGCCGCTCTATGCCTTGACATGGCTAGCACGTTGTTTTACCAGCTAACAGCATCTTTACCGGAGTAGCCGGCTAGCAATAGCCACCGGCTAGCTCCTGGCTGACTATACATTGAACCTGTTGCTCCATGCTAGCCGATACGGCCCGCGCAGTCGCAAAAACACTGTGGCTATCATCGACAAACCCAACGACTGAGATTACCTTAACTCATGGTAGCCCAGTAAAGGCCCACCGGGGCACAAATAAGTTAGCATTTAGCCCGTAGCCACAGCCCACTTTCTATGATCCTGAGTATACATTTAGCCATGTTAGCAAGCCCGTAGCCCCTTTAGATTAGCTTTGCAACATGACTGAAGTACAGAATTCAGCTGGGGCACCAGCAACTTTAGCAAGACAATATGGACCTTGAAACTTTAGAATCAGCGATTACCCGAATAACAATCTCAAAACTACCCATGCAACTTGGCCAAGAACACAACTTCTAGCATTCAGTGATTACCAGAATAACAACCTCAACCTTCCCATACAACCTGGCCAGAACACAGCTTCTTAACTAAGTTAGTTTGGCAGCTAAGAACATGAAATAAGCAATAGTAGATAGCAGAAACAGCCAGAAATACTCAGCCAAGTTAGGCACCCTCTCGGAGCGGTGCATGGGCAGCAGCACAGTTTCCAGCAGCAACAGGTGTGGCACCTGTGTGTGTCCTGCAGCGCTGAGTTTAGCAACTGAAGCACTGTAGGGTTAGTACCCTAGATATACTCTGAGTGGGGGGCGGAATATAATACTCCGCCCACCTGGGGGCGCGCCGCCAACCTCTTAGATCTCCCCCCTGAACTCGCTACGTCATTCTTCCTGCGCCTAATATTATTGAACTCAAGTCTCCATGGCGTGAGTAATCAAAGAAAAAAAAGTCATTTTGGGGATGAACTACTCCTTTAAACAAATAGCATCTCTCGTACCTAACTGCAACTGTAATACCAATAATGAAAGTAGCTATTTTACTTAATAATGAACACAATTTGTAAAATGATATACTGCTATACTGCTAGCTATAGCAGTGGCTGAGACGACAGGAAGAAAAACAGAGCGAACATGTGCGTGAGTGTGCATGCCATCCGATCCGCGACTGGTTGCGGCCCTCATCAAGTCACCTTTCATCCAATGTGGCCCTCACCCCAAAATGAGTTCGACACCCCTGCTCTAGGTGATTTAGTGAGATTTCTCCAATTTGGTGCAGTAAAATGTTAACACATGTTAACCTGTAAACCAGACGAATCTGCAATTGCAAAAAAAACAAAAAAAGAAAAAGAAAGAGAAAAAGCCTTCGGCAGATTTGGTCTGGCACCACTCAATTGTGATTGTATTTCACATCCTCCGAAGTAGTGAGGGACCAATATGGGCTAGCATTATCACCAGAGGCATTTTTTCAATCCCCCCCTTGGGAATGCAGGTTCCGTACAGAGACTCCAGACAGTGATATTAGTCTGGCCATGCCAGGCTAAACATAATTATGTTGGAGTGATAGAATATGACCTTCTCACATGGCTTGAAAAGAAAAAGTGGACTGAACTTCTGAGGCATTTGTTTGGTGAAATGTCAAAGTTCAGAGGAAAGTAGGTATGTGTTGATTGTAGTTTTAATTATAACACCAGCACCACCATTACACTATGAATGTCACGCACCCCCTTGAGGCAGCTTGCACACCCCAGGGGGTGCACACACACCACAGTTTGGGAATTACTGCTCTAGATGGGGCCCAACTGTCTCTGTCTGGCTATGCTAAGCCAGTGGTTCTCAACCTGTGGGTCGAGAACCCCAGGGGGGTCCCCAAATTATTTTGGGGGGGGGTCTGTTAGGCCAGCGCTGTTACTCCAGCGCCCCCCAGGGGTTTCCCTAAACTTTTCCCCCTCCAGTGTTCTCCTGCATGCATTCTTCCCCACCTGTTTCCACTGACTTTTGATTGACTGGACTCCTCCCGGGCACAGCTGTGCTGTGTTGATTTGATTGTGTGCCCTTATTTTCCACCCAGTTTGTTCCACTGGTTGCTCGTTGATTATTTGCCTGCTCCTGAACTACACACCGTCTGTACCTGCCTGTAACTCTCTCTGCAGTGAAGTGTTTCTTACGTTTTGTATTTTCTACGTTCCCGTGCGAGGGAGAGTACTTCTCGTTTGTTTGTGTGACTTCAGTAAAGTTTTCCTATACTACTACCAGTGCCGTGTCCTGCTATCTGATTCCATGCTCTGTTCTTAACAGGGTCCCCAGATGATTAGCATAATGTGCACTGTTTTCTCACTCAACAGTAAACAAACCAACATAAAGTTTAAGTGTATAGAGAGTATCTACGCTTTTCTAAAGAGACAATTTTAATACCTCTAAAATTACAAATTAAACACTGGCGAAATTGTCTAATATTAGAGGCAGAAATTTTGAAAATAGCCGATCTACATGCTCACAAGTCCTCGCAACGCAAGGCATAGTGAGCATGTAGATCTGCTATACCGTTATACAAAATGTAATTCCTCAACTCTTAGTGCTCGTCAGGGTGGGGGGGTCCCCAGTTAAAATTATTTTGGGGTTCGTGGCCTGAAAAGGTTGAGAACCACTGTGCTAAGCAGTGGTGGAAAATGTATTCACATGTTTTACTTACGTAAAAGTACTTGAGTGAAAGTACAATATTGGCATGAAAAGTAAAAGTGCAAAATGTTTGAAAATAGCAGATCTACAAGCTGTGTGATGATGCGTTGTGAGCTTGTAGATCGGCTATTTTCAAACAGCCTAGGTATAAAATAGGGCTTAAAGTGGTTAATATAATGTTTTATAATAATTTAATTACTGTATATCTGCAAAGTAACTAGTAACTAAAGTTTTCAAATAAATGTAGTGGAGTAAAAGTACAATATTTGGATCCGAGATGTAGTAAAATTAGCAGTAAAAGAAAAGTATTGGAAACTTGAAATACTCAAGTTAAGTAAATACCTCAAGATTGTACTTAACTACAGTACTTAACTAAATGTACTTAGTTTCTTTACACCACTGATGCTAACAAGTTAGTAGCAGCAGCAGCAGCGGAAGCCAAACACCCCGTGTTAGTCACACAAATTCCACTAGCTGCTCTCTCTCTCTCTCTTCTTGATTTTGATTATCATCAAAAAACATACATTAACCGCTTCAACCCTGTATAGTACATTTCAGCCATTTGAAAATATGCGATCTACAAGCTGACAATGCGTCGCGATATTGTAAATCTTTCCTTTTCAAACTATCTTTACACATTTGTCAGCTTGAAATGGGACATTCTGCATAATGAGTACTTTTACTTTTGATACTGCACATTTTGATGCCAATACTTATACTTTTACTCAAGTCATTTTTTAATTCTGAACTTTGTAGCTGAGTATTTCTACATTGCAGTGTTGATACTTTTACTTATATAAAGAAGTTGAGTACTTTTTCCACCACTGGCATTCCAGCTTTTTTCACAATGCAACACTTCGTGTGGTTCTTTCGACGTTTCCAAGGTGTGTCGAGTGTGGTATGTCTCCCTGTGCCATCTCTGAAGAAGCGAAGAGTGGTACAGATTCATACATATTATGTGGATGCATTGAAATTCTGCAGCCCTCGCTCCGGTTTAAGGTGGTGTTCAAAATTCCCCTCTGCTGATGGAGATACGCTCAGCTCGGCAGGTTTCTTTGGTAATGAAACATCTGAAGAGCACGTCAGGCACGTGCACACATAGACATGAAAGGGGGCTTGAGCCCCTGCCCTTTTATCCCTCTGTAAAAAAGTGCCCTCTCCAGACCATGAATGCAGTTTTTACTATGGTGAAAGAAATGCAAATGCCCTCTTTCCATGCCTTACCTGAAGGCATAGCATTCAAGAGAATTGCCTTATCCAAACTCTCCTGAACTTGAATGCATCATCTTACAGTATGTTGAAAGATTTGCCCTCACTGTGTATGCCGTGCGCCACATCTCCTGTATTGCCTTTTTTATGCTTAGTTTAGTGTGGTATCAAGTCCTGAAAATAGCCGACCTCCAAGCTCACAACATGTCGCAGCGCGACGCGTTGTGAGTTTGGAGGTCTACTATTTTCAATAGTTTCACCAAAAGGCCCTTTTAGCCTGCCTCTCTAACATTCTCTGCACGTCCCTGGAGCACGTGGTGTTTCCAATAGGCTGGGGCCTAGTGGAGAAAAAATGCAGCATTAACAATTTAACATTGTACTTGACCCGCATGCCAATGGATGTTGGAGATTGATTAAAGCTCCCCCCCCCCCCCCCCCCCCCCCTTTTTTTTTTTAAGATCCCAAAGTGCAGTCAGACACCGAAAGATAGAGGCATCTAAAAGACAACATGGTAGCCCTTGGTGAAACAACGACGAGGAAAGAAAAAAGAAACTGTTTTGACGGCGTCATAACTCACAGGGGCCTTGTGATAGACAGCGCATTCGTGCTTGGAGGGCAGGTTGGACACCAAAGATAATTACGTAGCAGTCTGTGTGCGACCGTGCATGTGAGTGCGCACGCACAGTCACTGCCCTGGTTTGGGTCAGACTGCTCACTGCATGGCCTGTCCTGAATGACCTATGTGGGGCACAACTATAGCCTTGAGTGGGTATACGGACTGTCTGTGAGGCAGCTTGGATGTTGTAGCTGACACAAGTATAATCTGTGAGAGCAATTTATAAGTTTGGAGGAACAGATCACCAACTTCCCACAAGCAAATGCCCAAGGTCACCTCTTGAGGGCGTAACAACAGAGGCAACAACATCAGTGGAATGAGTTGAAACTACAAGGGAAGCTCGCCTGCCTTCCTGCTGCAGATCACTTTGGCTCCCAGGCGGTGTTTAAAAGAGATGAGAGCACTGCCATCTTCACCATGAATGCAAGATTGCTGGTTCTACCAACTAAGCTTAATCTTTCCACGTGGCTTCATGACAGTCATGCTCATCATTGTTAACAAATAAACATTGTTCCATTCAGATAGTTGAAATCATGTCTTGCATCTTAAATGGTGCCAACTCTCTCATGAGGGGCTTTACACAGTAGGCATGACAGAATATAGTACATCTATCAGATGTACTATATTCTGTCATGGAATGAAAGGATATCACATCTGCTTTCATGTCTTCCAATAGGGTTTATAAGCTTTCTTCTGTAAAGTGCCAAAGTGGTGCGTAGTCTGTGTTCTCTAACACAGCTAACACCCCTGCTGCTGTCAAAGAAACCGTTTGTTCATGATTAGTCCATTGTCTACAAACTGCTTATAAATGCATATAAATGTTTCATAACGGGTCATTATTAGGAAGTGCCAGTTGTGAGGGAACTTCTTCAGGTGGCCGGTCTCTGTGAGACAGGGACATAGCAGTTAGTTCAGTCTCTGCCATTGAGTGTGAATGGGTGGACAATCTCTGTAAAGCGCCTTGGATAAAGACGCTCTATAAATGCACCATTTACCATTTTACAGAGCATCTTGAAGAGAGATCTGAGATATCATCACTGCCCAAAACAGACAGTCTGCATGTGTGCTCTGCTTGCCAGTGGTGGAAAGTAACTGAGGTACCAGTATTTGTACTTTACTTGAGTATTTCCAATTTCCAAAACTTTCACTTCTAGGCCTATACTCCACTACATCTCAGAGGCAAATATTGTACTTTTACTCCACTACAATTATTTGAAATTTGTAGTTACTAGTTACTTTGTGGATTTTGATTATTAGTACAAAACATACATTAACCACTTCAGCAGTCTATATTTTGGCCATTTGAAAACAGATCTACTAGTAGAGCTGTTATTTTCAAATGATTTTGCGACTCTACCAAGGGCAGACTGTGATTTCCTGTTACAAATATAGAGCTGTTATTTTCAAATGATTTTGAAAATTTGAAATGAGACATTCTACACAATGATTACTTTTACTTTTGGTACTTGCAGTACAATTTGATAATCATACTTTTGTTCTATTCAATTAAAATTACAGATTTTCTTTTTTTCTTATAAGAGTGTTTCTACTTTGCAATATTGGTACTTTTACTTAAGTACAACATCTGAGTAGTTTTTCCACCCCTGCTGGTTGCCCTCTGAGACCACAATTATTTCTCTTAACACCATCCCATTCCATGCAGCTCTCGCACGTCTATAGTGTGTCACTTGGAGCCATTCAGTGCAGAAAGGAAAGGATTTAGCCAGTGCACCACTGCAGATGGACTGAGACTGGCCCCTATTATTACCAAAATCCTGCCTATGACGTTGTATTCAGCTGAAAATCTCTCTCTCTCTCTCTCTCTAGCAGACAGCTACCATTGGACACAAATGCAGTGGTGCACTAATCTCTTACAAGTCACAGAGAGGCAGAAAGAGGGAGAGGGGAAGAATGGGGCCTTATGAATTGAAAGGGGAAATGAGAGCGATCGAGGAATTATAGGCTAGAGAGAGAGAAATAGAGAGAGGCGGGGCAGGGGGGGGGGGGGGGGGGTGTATGGCACAGAGTGAGGATCAGAGAAATGGCCACACTGCAAAATGTGGTTCCAATTAGTGGCATCAGTCAAAAAAATATATTTCAAATAATTGTAGTGGAGTAAAAGTAAAAGTACTGAAAACTGGAACTACTCAAGTAAAGTACAAAAACCTCAAAACTGTACTCAAGTACAGTCCCGCTGATATTCAGTCCTGGATGTTTTGTATGAGATCTGTATGTGTGGGATGACAACGTGTTGAGGTTAGAGAGAAAGTGCTGTAATCAAAAGACCACAAGTTGAATCCCCCACAGGCAAAGTGGTGTATCAAAGTGCCTTTAGGTAAAACACAGAGCTCCCTATCTCCTTACTAAATCCCTCACTGAGATTTGACAGGCAGCTCTGGATAAGAGCCAGCTGAAGGCCGTAACATCACTTGAAGCCTTTTTAACTGATAAATCATTTTCATTTTGAACCAAGAAGTGATCGTATTAATTGCTGTTATTGCCAGTGCTCGTGTTTCACGCTCTCTGTTACTTAATGTATTAAGTTTCATATTTGCACACCCAGCTCTAATAACGCTGAGGCTAAAACAACCTATAATAATTTGGGGACCCACAGGTTGAGAACCACTGCTGTAGGGTGCAGTCCAGTTAGGTTATTCCAAGTCCCTGCTAAGAAAGACATGCTATTGTACAGTATAGTCTGCAGCACCACATGACATCAAACACAGCCTACTGTGGCAGATTTCATAAAAGCGTGTGCAGTACAGAGTTCTCTATACCAGGGGTTTTCAACGTGGGTGCCCTGGGGCACCTCTGGGGTACCTGGGTTACCCACGGCACCCTGGGGTGCCGTGACGGCAGTCCAGGGGTGCCGCGAGATAATTTGATAATATTTGGAATTTATTTGGACACTTGAATTTAGCATAATTTTAAACTTGAAGTACAAAGCTATTTTCAGTCAGTTCTAACCAAAATGGCTATTATCTCAACGTTTCCCTCGCAACATAATCACTAAAATATCGTCACTGTCAGGCAGAAACCTTGTATCTCCAAGTTTCAAATGTGTACGTCTTTTGCAAAGCAAAGCCCTGCTTCATAATACAAGACTGTTACACAAAACTAGTGAAAACAGCCGATCTACAGTGCTTGTAGATCTGCTGTTTTCACTAGTTTAGTACATTTTATAGATGATAAATACAAAACGACGATATGCTATAAATATAAGGTGCTGGGAGTGAAAAATATAAGGTGCCTCGGATTAAAAACATATTTATGGGTTGCCCTGAGACAAAAAAGTTTGGGAACCCCTGCTCTATACAAAGCAGACTATTTACCTTTCAGACAAACGGCTCTGTGCATTGCCATACAAGCATAATGGAAAATATAACGGTCCATGGTATAAAATAAGATGCGGTTAGTCAAAAGGTTTTCTGCAAATGTCAAGGTGGCTTGAATGTGAAAGCGTATTGAAATTTCAACGTGTCTCTAATGAGACAAAGAAAGAGCATTTCAGAAAAAGATGGCATTGCTCTGACTGTGCTGCAGTCCAACCAATTATGAGCATTCCCTGTTGCTGAACCAAGGGAGAGACATAAGTAATGGTGGGTACTCTGGGAGGAACTGTCTTTCTGTCTGTGCTGGATCATTAGGGAGAATAACTAAGTAGAGTAAATGATTTATAACAGGTCATTATTGTAAAGTGCTACCCATAAATATATTATTTTTCTTTTGTTAGTTTTTCACTTTTGTTTGTATTTTTTCCTCTTGTTTTCGTAGTTCTTTTATGTTTACGTCTGCTCCTTGTTGTGAAAAGGATAGGCAAAATATGCCATTGGCCTCAGCCTAAACCTTTATGGTCTGATCCATAAGACGTGAAAGAAATTTTGAAAACGTGAATAAATGACCAAAATAAACCACCACTAGATATGCTGGTATTGAGGGCAAAATCACATTGACTATTTTGAAAGCCAAACCAATTGCTTAACCCTGTCTTCTACCCTGGGCCATCCTAGGCTAGTAAAATGTGTGGGGAAAAAGGTGAGTCATCATGGCCGAGAAGTAATCAAAATGTTTTTTCTATTGTAACATTATTACTAATGAATTCTATATTTATTCAGAAAACTATTGCTAGAAACACTCTACCAGTGAATATAGAACTCAGTGATTGTTAAACAATGGGATTTGTCCTCTCATGTAGCCATATTATTAATGGAAGCAGCTATAATTGAGTTAAGTTAATATTATACAATTAGATTAATGTTGACTAAATAATACACATAAAAGGGAATACAAGAAATATTTCACATCATGTTAATTTGTAGGTATCTGAGGGGGCATGCCTCCCGGCATTGTTACCCAGGGAGGTGGGGAGTGGAGTATATTTTAGCAAAATAATGAGTGAAATTATGTATAACACACAATTGATGTATTGCATGCATAATCCAATCCACGTACAATCGCAAATGGGCACCTGGAAAGCCCAAATGCATTTGTGTTTTTGTCAGTCCATCTAGCAACCTCCCCCTTGGCACTCGGAACAATCATAGCCAATCTGGATCGAGGACATTATATCCAAACTGGGTGGGTATAAGCATTGCCCTTAAATGCACCCCCTGTGGTGACTGGCACTGCCTCCTGCTCAAGGACATCACATCACAGACACACATCAAATATAACCTGACAAAATATGAACGATGAAAGGGTAACTAGCCTCGCACCTCACTGACAGCACCCCCCCCCCCCCCCCCCCCCCCCTCCCCCCCCCCCCTCTCCGCCCAACCACACAAGCACTAGAATGTCAGGTAGGTACCCATTTGCATAAATGCCATCTTTAATTTCACGGGAAAATCGCTAACGACCATCCATCCGTGTGCCGAGTATAAAAATGTAATGTGAGGAGAAAGTTTCCATGACATACTGAGTGCTTCTGTAGCGGAGTTATGTAGCCATTTGTTGCATGACTAATGGCATTTCCAAATGAAGGGTGGACCTAATATAAGCAGGATTTTTCTTTTTTTTCCGATATCCTGTCTAGCCTGTGTGACCTTCGGGTGCTTAGTGATGTTCCAACACACATTACTCCGACATTGCGTTCGCCCGACTCTCCCCATTACTAACCCTATCTCTAACCCTAACCCTAACCCTAGTAGCCGGAGTAATGAGACGTTGGACAGACGTATTCCTCCTGTGACCTTCAGTCTGGACCTGGGCAGGTGTCAATAATCATGTGATGATGCTTGGCTGTCTCCATGCATGTGTATGGCACTGAACGCCTTAATCCAAAATATGTACCATGATGGCATAATGGGCCAGGCTGTCAAAGGTTGTTACGGTACCTTACAAATGTGTGTGTGTGTGTGTGTGTGTGTGTGTGTGTGTGTGTGTGTGTGTGTGTGTGTGTGTGTGTGTGTGTGTGTGTGTGTGTGTGTGTGTGTGTGTGTGTGTGTGTGTGCATATGTGTGGTTGGGTTAAGAGATCATCTTTCACCAAACTGAGTTTATTGACACTGTGGTTATACTGTCAGCCTAGGTTTCCTCTGATTTATTACCCTCATTTTGGACTGTGAGCAATTTGTTTGAGAAAACGAGGGGAGACAAATCCTGCCTATGTGGAATGTGCAGTTATTCATTTTTTAATCGTCTAGTTGTCGTTCTAGTCCAGCTTTATGCACGTGGCCAGTGCAAAGACCAATAAACACCGCCTGGCAGAACTTGTGAAATCACTATCCCTCTGCTGAGAGAGAGAGAGAGAGAGTTTATTCAGGAAGTCAGTTGTTGAGAGTCTATTTGTCTTTTGTAATTAGAATTCAATAGAGAGAAAAGCCAGAGGTAATTATCCCCAGCGCTCGGTGAAACCAATCATCACCTGTTAACATAAACACACACACTTTGGCCTTGCCTCCTAGGGATTGTTGCTAATGTGAGTGTGTTCATTTGTTGGTGTGTGTGTGTGTGTGTGTGTGTGTGTGTGTGTGCGTGCGTGCGCGTGTGCGTACGTGCGTGCGTGCGTGCGTGTGTGTGCGTGTGTGCGTGCGTGTGTGTGTGTGAAGGGAACAAAGTCTTCCCTCACTTCAGTGACGGGAGAACAGTGCCAGGCTAAGGGGCATACAAGTACGACCCACTTCAAAAGAAAGGGAAGAGACTTTGACATAACTGTTGCTCTAACATACCCACCCACCATGCACGCACGAACGCACGCAAGCATGCACGCAAGCAATGATGGCAAAAAGCCAGCAAGCACAGCCACAGTCCCAAGTGGAAGATAAGTGTTGATGAGTAACTTAACGAAGCACACTGCCAGTTGTTTACTTGCTTTTAATTGTTTATTTATTTTCCTGGCCTCATCCTGGGCCACTTAAAGTTTAGAAAGGAAATCGCGCTACAGACAATTGCGACAGCTATCGTGTCCGTATCGAATGAGAATGAGGGGGTTAGGAGGAGTCCAATTCATTGTCAATGAAGGTCACATGGTTTTTTTGTCTCTTGCAAATCTCTTGGCCAAAAGATAGCCTTCGGTTGAGCAAGAGACACGGCAACGACATGAACCACGTGACTTAGATAGAAAATGCATTGGACTTTCCCCCTCCCTCCCTCATTCTCAAACGATACGGAGAAGATGTCTCACGCGTATGTCTGATTGCGGCCAAAGAGAGAAAGTGGTTTGAATGAAAAGCTGAAGATGGTTCTGGCAGGACAAGATAAACTTCTGATTGAGCTGAAAGGGACGAAAAGGCATGACATCCACGTTGCCTCTTCAGAGGAATACAAGTCGTGTGTCAATACCTGGTGTTGCCCTCCCACACACATATACACTAGGGCTGGGATGCGATTACAAATTTTAATCTAATTAATTACAGGATCTGTGATTAATTAATCGCAATTAATCACATTTTAATCGCACATTGATATTTGACCTGAGAAGCTTTTCTTTTTTTTTCTTTTTTTAAGTAAAACAAATGTTGTTGTACGAGTGAATTTCGCATCCAATGGGCCAAGCAAAGCGCTCTGATCGGCTACTTCTCCCTTTGCGTTTGTTGTCTCTTCTTGGTTGGTGCATCGCTATGATCAGTATGCCCGAAACTGAAGGTTCTGTGGTGCAAAAACTAAGTGCGATTAAAATGCGTTAATTTTTTTAATTAATTTTCTGTAATTAATTAATCGCAATGAATCAGTTAAAGTGCCAGCCTTAAACCCACCACCACCCTCACAAAACATATTTGCATAAAATATAGTAAGAAAGAAATCAAATCCAGAACGAGGATGGTCTGCTATAAGTGGATCTCACAGACGCTTTCTGTTGAGCTGTTTACTTGTTAAACCCTATACACATGACGAAAATATCCAATCTGCAACTTAAGAACACATCTGCTATTTTTGCTCAATGTTAATCTATCATGACATGTCCAGAATAGGGACGTTAGGGTTCACTGAATGCCTTTGATTAATGTTGAATTTATGGCTTGAGTAAAATGATCAGTGGTTAGGGGAAGGCAGGGAATATTTGTGATCATGAATGAAGATGATTGATTGATTGATTGATTGATTGATTGACTGACTGACTGACTGACTGACTGACTGACTGACTGACTGACTGACTGACTGACTGACTGACTGACTGACTGATTGATTGACCTCCCTGGGGGTCCCGACCCACAGGTTGAGAACTACTGGTGTAGATAGCCTAAGTAAACTGTGGCATTTGAGAGACAAAGTTGATGAGACTATTATGACTTCTGTCTCCTCTGGCTGGGTTGTTTGCAGTAAGTGGTACGGCTAAAGTACTCGCTCACTCCCGGGACAATGGGGAGGTGTGTGCCAGGCTCTTGAAAAACACTTGGGATAGGTCCTGCATGAGTAATCTCTCAAGATAGATTCAGAGCACATCTGAATCTGTCAGCAGCTCCAGTTAAAACGTTTAGAATTAGGAATGTTAAAAGGATCCCTGGCTAATACGACAAATATGCTTTAATACATTATAATGTATATGGACACTTCAGGATGATAATTCCCCCTCCGGAATTATCAGCCCGTCGTGTCCATATAAGCCATAATGACCGCGCAGCAAGACATTCTGCAGTGAACCTACTTTCATAACTATTTATTTTGTCACAGTGATAATGTGAAAATAACACGAGAGATTCCATTTGCAAGTTCCATTAACGTTTCCAATTTTGTAATTCTGTAACGTGAATTATTATAGGCCTAGTTATCATTGCCCTTTACCTGAAGCTGAAAGGGTCCAAATTAAATCCTAGTCCTAAAAAAAAGACAAGATTCATAGTTCTGTAAATCCAGTAGAAACTCATTTTGGCCTAGATGGGAAACTAATGCAAAGAGCAAATCATGCCATGTGTGTATTTTGCAGTGGGATTAACTGCCCCATCCCCCAAATAAATCACTATAGTAACACCTTTCTGTGGGTCCCTTCTGTCCGACTGAGGCCCTGCAGTATACAGCGTAACACACGTATTGAGGAATGTCAACCTACATTACCAAGAGATATCTAATTCTGCATGTTCTCTCCATGTCCCCTCACAAAAAAACATGCAGTAATCCTGGTCTCTATACTGCCTAGGGGGAAAGGAACTGGTGGGAATAACGTGTTCCTTCCCACGTGCTACATCTTACCAGGGAAACTCCCTTGTCAGGTGAAAAAAGGCAGCCTGGATTGAAAGAAGTGCAGTTCGTTGCTCTCCCCAGGCATTTGGCGTTTTACACTTACGAAAAAATGGGTTACAACAAATCGTGGGATAAAGATTTAGAAAAAGAAAATATATATACACATAATACCTAATGTAATATACACATAATTAGAATACAATAAATTATCTTTTATTAAGGCAGAGATGTTTCTGTCAGTGTGGGAGTCACCTGACCTTGGAAAACAAAATGTGCTAAAAAGGAGGGCAAAATCTAACTTCCCTTGGTGTGAGGCACAACCTATTTGTTTTGAACTACATAGACTGATTGGGTCGTCTGAAGAAAGTTTAACGCTGTACTCCTTCCTGTACAGCGTTAAACCTTTTTCAGACAACCCTGGAACTCTCTCCCAGCATTCTGGGATCATTAGTGAACATTTTCGAAAAAGATGCAAAGATCGCCCTCCTGTCTCCCGTGGATCGCAGAGGATTCAAACCCTAGTCTCCATGGTGATGGACAGGAATTAACCATTAGGGATAATTAATTCATAACTATTTCAAAGATACAGCAACTGTATTTTTATGGACACAGGTCTAGTGGCAAAAAAAAGAAAAGAAAAAAGAAATCAGTAACAGAACAAAAACTGTTCCATTGTGGTAATCTACGCACTTTGTCAGTTATCACAGGTACGTGCTATTGTGCAAGTTGTTGAACCTCTGTTGTTCTTAAAGTTGTTCTGGATAAGTGTGTCAGTGTAAGTGTAAATGTAAATGACTCATACCGTACCGGTACACACACGCACGCACACATACAGACACACATGCACGCGCACGCACGCACGCACGCACGCACTGTATCGGGCCTATCAGTGAACAGGAGGTGGGACAGCGAATACAATTCCTGGCACTGGCGGCTGCCGCGGCAGGTGCCGGACCGTTACCTAACCCTAACCTTAACCCTAACCTTAACCCTAACCTTAACCCTAACCCTAACCCTAACCGGCACCTGCCGCGGTGCCGCGGCAGGTGCCGGTGCCGGGAAGTGTATTCGCGCTTTCTGGACAGGAGGAGGGCAGAGGCGCTATGTCCTCCCGGTGGGGGCTCCTCACTGTCTGGTGAGCTATAGGGTACAACAGCAATGGCAATAAAGAAATGTGTGTAGGGAGGAATTACAGGTAAATAAGGTGCACAAGATTAGAGGTGAAAGGGCTATAAGGGTGCAAGGGTCTACCTAGTTAAGCTTTCCTTCTTTCTTCCATTTACCTCTCGTGTCAGTGATTTATCCAGGAGAGACGCGACAGATTGAGAACAAAAGACATTAATGTGAGATGGGCGGGGCGGAGCAGGGAGAGTGAACAAAGATGAGAGAACTGGGATGAAAGAAAGAGTGAAAGCGATATGGGGAGGGCAGAGGAGTGACGGATGGGGAGACAGAGACGAAGAGGAGGGGAGAGAGGGTGGAGGTGGGGTGGAGTGGACTGGGAGATTATATTTGACTTAAACACTGTTGCCGGAGCCACGAGTCGCCTTCTGCAAAACCGTACAGTTTCCGCAACAGATGTCAAATAGCATTCCTGTGGCTGCACGCAGACACAGTTAAAACAAGGTTGTCAATTATAGCCGAGATGATGAAAGTCTTTCTCTCCGTCCACCAACAGTGAGTGGACGCCACATGACATGAGAGAGAGGCACCGCTGGTAAGAGTTCTGCCGTGTGGCATCAATGCATTCATGAAATAAATCTTAGTATTGCACGTGTAATTAACCTACGCATGCATTCTCACATTTGTATCTTCCCCAGCATCTGCATTGTGGGAAAGATTTTGTAGAAAATAGCAGATCGACAAGCTCACAACGTGTTGCGCAGCTGCGCGTTTTCAGCTTGTCTATCGGCTATTATCGGCGAAAGCCTTCCCAACAATAACTGGAAATAGAAAATACACTATAGTATAAAGCCCTGAGGGACTCCGCTCAACCAACCATATGGGGTTTAAGTGTTTATTATCACGCCTCTGTGCCAGAGGGAACAAACTAACATTTGTCTTGATGAAATATGTGTGTCTTCTAGTGAGCTGTGACAATAATAACATCTGTGGAGCTTCCCTTCTCCACCTTGTCTGCTTGACACTGAATTTGTACAAACCAAGATGAAATGTTTCCTGAATGTTGCACAAATCTATCTTCTCATAGAGTTTAGATTATAATTGCGACGTAGGTCGCATTTAGTATGAAAACCTGCAGAGCATGTCCGTCCGTCACGCCTCATGTCATGAATTCCGTCCTGTCCCTTTTACGCCCATATATGGAGATCCCTGATGTCACCAATATTAAGCCCATATCTTGGAATGCCCATATATGGAAATATTGTGTCAGTCTTTGTTGTTTAATCGCCCTTAGGGCATCTTACTGGTATAGTTTATAAGCAAGCGCCTTACTTTGTGATGATACTAACCAAGGCATTCACAGCCTCTGGGCGAGGTAATGATCCAGTTGTGAGCTGTTGCCTTATTATTTTTGATCTGTGTTGTGAAACACAGATCCAATATGAGCTCGCGAAACTGCCCTGAAAGTCACGTGATTGTGGAGCGCTCGATAAATTAGACAGAATGCGGAGGCTAAGGCGGAGCTAGGCTCACAGCACGTTCGTTTCAATTGAACGCGCCCGCTGGCGTTACAGAGGATGTGAATTCCATCACTCCTGCTCTTATGGGGGACTCTAGTCTCTTTTAAGCAGCCCCTCCTTTTTTATCATTTATTGGCTAGTTGTGGGCAGAAGAGAAGCACGGTTGACAATGTGGTCTCAATGCGGAAGTCTCGGCGGAATGCGTCTTAATGTAAGGCTATCAATACAGCGATAGTGTACATGTTTCTGGTCATGTTCATTAATAAAGGTATGCTTTACTTTCTCATAAGAGTGTACAATTGTAAGCAGTGGTGTAAAAAGTACTCAAATGTTTTACTTAAATAAAAGTATCAATACTGCAATGTAGAAATAAAAATTCAAAATGAATAAAAGTACACAAGCATTGGCATCAACATAAAGTACTAAAAGTAAAAGTAGAACATGTTTGAAAAATAGGTATTAAAGTTGTTTTGTCTTTATGCAACCTGTTAATGACTCTACACAATATATGGTATACATGGGGCTAGAGTGGATTGATGTATGTTTTATATAATTGTATATCTGTAACTAATAATTAAAGTTTTCTAATAATCGTTATTATAACAATAACAATCGTCATAATAATAAAATAATAACAATAATATCTGGATTCAACGCAGATCAATTATTGACAATATGTCAATTCTAGTTTTGTTGGGGCTTTTATGCCTTCATTGATAGAACATTAGACTGACAGGAAATGTGTGGGGGGAGATGGGGAGTGACATCTAGCAAATCTGGTAGTGATCGGGAATCAAACCAGCGACACGCTGTCAGCTGGAGGTCTGCTATTTTTGATGTTTTCCCCAAAAGGTCCTTTTAGAAATTTCAGCCCCTGCCTCAACAAGCTCTGCACGTCCCTGCATACAGACATGCAATATTTCATAATGTGTGCATATAATCTCCCAGGTGAAATCAAAGGTAGAAGATCTCTTGATGTAAATATGCACACGCTTGCTGTGATCCGCCTGACGCCTACATCAATCGTTTTCTGAAAACGTGTTGGACAATGTGGTTCATGTCTGAAAGACCCAGTGAAATGAAAAATATGTTTTTCACACTTTTAGAGCTTATCCGTGGTAATCATATGGGCATTCCTAACACTAGATGCCAAAAAAATAGAAAATAAACAATTTTTGTGTATATTTATATCAAAGGTCCCTAAATAGGCCATTCTTAATTACTTCCTGTGAACAGAAATTCAAAAAGTGATGACATCGATAGGTCCGCGTGCATATAAATGAATGAACCTTTGATTACATTCACCTGTTTGTTTCCCATTGCTGGCTCCCATTACTCAGATTTTAAATCCCATCGCCTGAAGGGCTGGTCGGATTGGTTCAGAAACACACAGGCTTCCTTTTCAAACTGAAACTTCAAAATAAAATACCCCAAATAGTCATTTCATTGGGTCTTGAAGCAGCCATTCACTTGATCTTCACTCTGTTAGCTCACCAAGTTCTGACTGTCGTTGTTGATTCTTCTAATGAGGATTGAGGATTATTGATAATATATTTGAAAAATTACAATCTTTCCTTGTAGTCTCAAGCTGCGTTCAAACCTGGATGGTTCGCGCGGCGCGATTACATACAAAGTGAATGCAAAGACGAGACGACGCACGACCGGGCGAAACACCCGAACGGGACGTCGCGAACGGCGTGACCAGCTGCTTCAGTATCTTCGCCCCAGTTGGAAAAATCCAACTGAAGTGACCTTCGCTTCCCCCCGACTCCACCCATCGCGTCCTGACATCCAATCAGCTAAATAGTAAATACATTTAAAAAGTTTCCACATCAGTTTTGCTAAGCTATTTGAGCTGTACCAACACATGAACGTAACACCGCCAAATCTGGCTAATTTATGATTCTCTGCCTTGGCTTTGAAGATTAAACGGTATAACCGTCAGAAATAAATTATGAAATGGCAACAGTTTTTTCTTTTACCCTCCCAGATTAGACCAGATATAAGCCAGATATAATATAAAACCTTTCCCAAATTAGTGGTGAATGTGTAATTCAGCAGTCGGTGAATATCAGCTGGGCTGAAAGCAGCCGGCACTAATGAGATGTGGGGAAACTCTCTCTCTCTCTCTCTCTCTCTCTCTCTCTCTCTCTCTCTCTCTCTCTCTCTCTATTATATACCAAACTAATGTTCTATATTAATCTATTAGGTTAGATTTTTACTCTTGTTGTTTTAGTGATCAAGTTTTTATTTTATTTTTGTTCACATAGACGGAGGAGGTGTTGACAAGCATGTCAGCTACACAGTACGACAACCATTTTGACAATTCTAATACAAAGTTCAACTGCCCAATGGGGGGTTTGTCCCTCCAGGTTTTTTAAGCTCTGCATACTCCCCTAAATGTCCCACAGGTTGAACAAGCCATAGACAAGAAAAATAACAATTACTTTTTACAAAAAAGTGTATTAAGCTACACTTTTGTTTAATTCAGGGGTCAACAGGGGAGAGTTACGACAGGGGGTCCTCCAAATCTTTGTGTGATAGAAACTTCTTTTCTTCTTTTTTTATATTAATCACTTGTGTCCTTCTTCTGAGAACTTTAGCCAAAAATAGCAGATCTACAAGCTCACAACACCTCGTTCGGTGTAGAGGGGAAAAAGAGCAGACTAAGTACAGAGTGAAAGGACAAGTTTATTAAGTATTGACGATTCAAGTGGTTAAATATCTGAAAACACAAATTGACATGAATCCAAAATACACAGATGATCGATCCGGCTGTCAAACAATGAAACTATATGGAATCTATGAACGAGTTGTGGGTGTCCCTGCTTCATCTCTCTCTCACCTAAGGGGTCCTTGGCCTGAAAACGTTGAAGACCCCTGGTTTAGTTCATCATATGCTGTTCCATAGATTTACCCCTTTAACAGATATGCATAACTTTATATTTTTTAAATGACAATTGTACCGGTTCTCTCTATAGACCGTTTTCCTGAGCGCTACCCTGTAGAGAGTGCCGCTGCTTTATCTTAACAGATCACAATCACATGAAGAAAGATGTATGGGTCAGAGAAAAAGTTACAAAACACAGGAAGTTCACTGTAGTTTTAGCCCCTGATCATCAGCAACTGAATACTTGGAGAGATGCCTATATTTCTATCTATGTCAGGGGTCTTCAACGTGTTCAGGCCAAGGACCCTTAGTTGAGAGAGAGATGAAGCAGGGACCCCCACAACCTGCTCATAGATTCCACTCATTGTTTTTGACAGCACAATCATCAGTGTATTTTGGATTCATGTCAATTTGTGTTTTCAGATACGTATTTAACCACTTGAATCGTCAATACATAACTTGACATTTCTACCTGTACTTAGTCTACACCAAACGTCGTTGCCGAAAATAGCCGATCTACAAGCTCACAACGCCTCGTGCTGCGAGGCGTTGTGTGCTTGTAGATCTGCTATTTTTGTCTAAAGTTCTCAGAATATGGACAATAGGATTCAAGTGGTTAATATAACAAAGGAGAAATATTTTTCTATCACACAAAGATTTTTGGGGGACCCCCTTTAGTAACTCTGAGGACCCCCTAGGGGTCCCGGACCCCCTGTTGAAGACCATTGATCCATGTAATATTGTTGGGAAATTTAGAGCGTGCTTAGGCGTGGATGAGCTTATCGAGAGATCTGCCTGCTAATTGCAAGCACTGTCCCCTGGCATCCATCACCCTTATAGCACCACTGAGTATCCTGGCTAAAAGATAATTACATGGCTGTAGTGCTGCACGGGAGAGAGGAGAGCACAGGCAGTCATACAGTATGACCCCATGAACACAGCAACCGTGGACACCTGACCTCCTCCCACCTGTGTGTGCGCACGTGTGTGTTTGTAATTACTGCAAAGTCTCTGTGACTGGTCATGTCTCATTACCGTTGTGGTTAAGGCTTTCAGAGAACGGCGGGCCCCTCCAGCAGAGTGTGTGATGCGGAGACAGGGGTGTCACACCACATTCTGGGCCCTGGGTACAAGGATTCACAGCGGGCCCCCCTTGAATGTTCTTCATAGGGGGAGAGGGTTTAACCCATTTAGACTGGGAACGTATTATTACGCATCATTTTGTGATTTAACTATTGAAAAATAGCAGATCTACAAGCACCGAGTGCTGCGCTGCGAGCTTGTAGATCTAAGATTTTTTGAAAAACCCATGTTTCTATGTCAGTGGTGCTCAAACCTTTTCATGTGAAGGACCCCCAAAATTATATGTATTTGGCCACGGACCTCCATCTCAAAACATTTAGTTGCACATACACATACACATACACATTCAAAGATTTGCACACATTTTCACTGCTTTTCAAAAATAGCAGATCTACAAGCTTGCAGCGCGGCACCGAGTGCCGTGCTGTGAGCTTGTAGATCTGCTATTTCAATAGCAAAAGTATACAATAATTAAGGCCCCTCCACCTTGGGCCCTAGTAAGTACCTCAGTCCCACTTGTCCCCCAATTGTGAGGCCCCTGTGCGGGGACAGTCACCTCCCCACATGCAGCCTCCCTCCTCTGAGGCCACCGGCGACCCGCAGTGTTTAACCGTGTGCCTACGGTGAACAGATGTCCCGTTTTTTCGACATCCACCAACAAACTGTTATGCCAACTGATTCCTCCCCGTGCACATTTCTGGCTCACCTGCCAGTGGATGAGAAAGTCGAGGAAAAGGATGAGAAAGTCGAGGAAAACATCCACAAACCACGAGACCTATGGAAGCTATTTAAAACCCAGCAAGGCTGTGGCGCTAAACTTAGATATCAACATATCCATCCAAACTCCCATCACCCTCCTCACTGACAGTCTTGATGTAGCCAAAAATCTCAACATCTAATTCGCTCCATCTGGGCTGTTTGCTGTTAGGCACATCTTGAAATTCTACAGGAACCTCGGGGTATGCAAAGACAACTTTAAACTTGCCACGTGACAACTGATGAAGTGTTTAAAAAACTGTGCACCCTACCTCAATACAAGGCCGCTGGCCATGACAAAATCGCCCCCAAATTTATCATAGACTCAGCTGCCACCATTGCCCCAATCATTACCCATATTATTAATCTATCTATCAAGCAGGGTTATGTCCCCCAGGACTTCAAATTAGCTAAGGTAACCCCCCTGCACAAAAAAGGCAGTAAACTTGACCCTGGCAACTAAAGGCCAATCTCAATCCTTAGTTCCATCTCTAAGGTAATGGAAAAAAATTGTCTATGAACAGGTGGCTAAATATCTTGAAGAGAATAAACTGATCTACGAGTTCCAGTCTGGCTTCAGAGAGTCCCATTCCACAGATACATGCCTCATCTATTTGAATGATTACATCAAACGTGAAATTCACGATGGCAAATATTGCGGCATGGTCATGCTGGACCTCCAGAAGGCATTTGACACCGTCGATCATTCTATTCTGATTGGAAAAACTCAAAGCTATTGGTCTTGACAGCACAGCAGTGAGATGGATGCACTCTTACTTGGTGGGGAGGGAACAGATGGTGGAAGTCAACGGAACCCTGTCCCCCCCCCCCCTCCCAGTAAACTGTGGAGTACCTCAAGGGAGTATACTAGGACCACTGTTGTTCTTAATATACGTAAACGACAATCTGTTTCTGTTCGCGGATGACTCGGCTCTCCTAGTCTCATGCAGGCAGAGACATATTGCAGGTTGAAAAGGCCCTTAACTGTGAACTAAACATGATCTGCACCTGGCTCAATGACAACAGACTCTCAATTCACCTAGGTAAAACAGAATGTATCCTCTTTGGATCTAGTCAGAACTTAGCCTAGTTGAGAACTTCACAATTAAAGTAGGTGACACTGTGATAGAAAGAAAAAAACACATCTGCTACCTGGGTTGCATCCTGGAGGCTAACCTATCCAGTGAAAAAATGAATACCAAGGTAATCAATAAAGTCAACCAACGAATTCGTTCTTGCAAAGGGTTGCCCCGCGGATCAATATTAAATCTCGAAAGACACTAGGAGGTACTCTTATTGGGCCCCTCATTGATTACGGAGTCCTTGTCTGGTATCGCAACGCCCCAGCTGCCTTAAAGTTAAAGCTCCAAACAGCCCAGAACAAACTAATTAGGGTTGTGCTTGGTCTTCCTCCTCAGACCCACCTTACCGATCATCACCACGAAAGCGTGGGGTGGCTCAAAGTAGCTGACAGAGTACAGCATCTTGCAATTGGCCTGGTGTAAAAGATACACTACACCTCCAAGATACCCATGTACCTGACAAACTACTTCTTAAAGGTCAAGGATGTTCACGATCACAACACCAAGGCAGCTCCACTAATCATCATCAACGTAGACTTAACACTAAACAAGGCTAACTCGTTCTCCTGCTATACCATCAACATGTGGAACGCCCTTCCACAAGCCTTAAATGAAGCAAATCCCTAGCCTCCTTCAAAATTGGTATGAAAAGTCACCTTCAGACAGCTGCTACCCGTGACTTGTAAATAGACTAAGCCCCCATGCCCCCCCCCCTTTTTTTCTGCCTTTGTATTTGATATTATGCTTTTGAAACTGATATTATCCTAGATAAAGTACTATGTTCTATTCGTCTGTCTTTCAATGTTATATGAGATACTTAAAGTGTGGTTCCTGTGGAAATAAGCCTCGGCTTTCTAGGATCTCCTTTTAGTTGACCTTGTACCAGTGATTTGTACTGTCATGAAACTGTACTTTTTTCTATTGCAAACTTCTAATAAATTCTTCAATCAATCAATCAATCAATCAATCAAGCAGCCCCCACCAGGAGCACCACCAGGTGCTGCCCCAGCCCGTAGGAATGCATGCAGTAACAATTATCGCCCCCTTTCCTAGCTCCCCCGAATATGGGCCAATTGAGTTCGTAAAGACACTCTACAAACGCCCTGGCTTTTAATTCCACTAGAGAGTTTTCTGTGGCCTTTGTTCTTTTTTATTTTTTCCACTGTCTGTTGACGTGGCTGCTTTTTTGTTTTCTTATTTCACTGTTTTGCTGTTGTTTGTTTCTGTATTTTAGCCTTACAGTGTATTTAGCCTTGATTCTTCTGTGCAGCACTTTATAAACTTTGGTTGTAAAATGAGCTATATAAATAAGGTGGATTGGATTGGATTGGACAAAACCGGATGCATTATGCATTTAACGACCATGGATGACAATATTATTATTTTCATAACAGCAATTATATGAACTGACTGAACAGCTCACAATGCAACACACTAACAGTTCGGCTTACCAGAACATTGTCTGGTGATGGTTCGAAATCGAGTTTGAATTCCTTCGTGAAATAAAATTAATTGATTTAACCATGACGTAAATAACGACAACAGAAACTAGTGTTTCAAAATCAAAGACTACGTTTATTAATCAGAGAACGCTATGAATCCCCTGACAAAACCAGCAAAGGGGGCTTATAAATTGATAATTATGTTTTCTTACAGTGATTGACGGTTGATTTGGAGTTGGAAGAGCACAGCAAAGTGTTATTAGTCTTATGATGAGTGGTCTTGCTCTTTAGCCTGGGGCATTCAAAATGTGATGATGCATATCTTTGTTTCTTTTGTAATTTGTGGCCAACTACCAGTTTAGAATTTAACAGCTTTAACAGCTATTCTCCAGGCAGGGTGATTCAAATCATTCAAATGGCATATGCTTTTTGCAGAGTTCAGTTTCAATTTTTAATTTTCAGTGGTGACACTTCCATGTGCATGTGTCGTATATTGCACACAGGCTGATAGCAGAAAAGTGCTTCAGGAGTGTGACTCCCACTGCTACTCTGTTCCTATGTCACACTGAATCCATTTCTGTTCAAGTCTGGCATTGTATGAAGTGTGAAGCTTGTTATTTATTTCATTATCCACGAGGAAACACCCCGTGCTTCAGGTGTTCTGGTTATGTACCCAGCCCACGGTTGGAACGAGGCGGGAAGCATGTCGAGAGGTCTCGTCATGGAGTGTGAGGAGTCTCTCACTGAAGTTCCTTGCATGCTGTTTGTGTATATAGAATTATGGAATTAGCTTACTTTTAGACAGAATTTCAAAGTCCCCCCCCCCCCCCTCTCTCTCTCTCTCTCTCTCTCTCTCTCTCTCAGACATTAGCATGTTCAGAAGAAAGTTGGGTTATTGGATGGAATATACAGCACACATGAAGCCTTGTCCACTCACATCAAATCACACATTACTCATGGATACCCTCTAGCTATGAACATGTAAATATTTCATGTGCTCTCTCTCTTCTCTCTCTCTCTCTCTCTCTCTCTCTCTCTCTCTCTCTCTCTCTCTATCTCTCTCTCGATCAAATGCGGTTGTCACAGGACCAGACATGCAATCATCTGTACGAAGCGAGTGGAAATCTCTTTTGGAGTTTGTGAGATTGTACCTGAAGGAGTTGTCTCTTGGCATTAGACGTACTACCGATCATCAGTAATTCAGAAATGTCACTACTAAGTGCTTTTCTGATAGAGAAGGCCGCCATGGAGAGAATTATTATTATTAATTTTTTGAATTCTTAAAGCAGAATGAGGCACAAGGGTTTGATGGATGCTGCACTGATCAGGAGAGGAGTCTGGATCAGATTACTACAGCACAAAAGGTGGGGAACAAGTCGAGCTGCGCATGTGTGTCAAGCTGAAGCTTGAAGTTTGCATCAAACTATATCTCTGTGGGATCAGTTGCACCGCGTGCAATCATGTATTCCATCTTCAGCGAGGTGACAACATGCAATTTAATTGCATCGTTAAGTCCGCCATTCTGAACTCTCACCTCTTCAGACTCCACCTCACTACCTAGCACTTCATTCTCTCTGAAGCCCTTCTTGTCAGCTTGTTTTTGATAGATGCTAGTTTACTATGCAGACACAAGCTGGTTAACCCTTAAGTTCTGTTCAGATTCACTACACCTTCGTTCTGCTCGGGTCATTTTGACCCGGGGGATATTTGGTTTAAAAAAAACAACACTAATATACATTTTAACTTAACAAATCATCATGATACATTGACTTTGACTCAATACCAAACAATTCATATGATATATATGGTGTTTGCATTTCTGCTTTGCTATATCACATTAAACACTGAACGAGCTAGGCGTTTTTACTGATTTAGCTGGAATTCATGTAAAAAAACTACTTAATTTAATACTGGGCAATATTGCTCATGCTTATAGGAAAAAATGAAAATCAGACAGGGGGGCTTCGGAAGGGGGGTGTTAGAAGGAGGGGGGCTGTGTATCTGTGTTTTGGCACAATACTGTGTATTTCTGTGCATAATTATGTGCTTCCGGGTCAAAATGACCCGAACAGCACTTAAGGTTCAAAAAATATGAGGGGGGTGTAGCATGGGTGTAGTGCAAAAATATTTTTTTTACACGTTCATCTCAGAAGAATCTTTAAGGCCAGTGAGTTTCAGGTGGAAACATTTTAAACTTCTACCTTTTTTCTTCAAATGAAAATGTAAAACGGGTCAAAATGACCCGAACAGAACTTAAGGGTTAAACTATGTTTTTGCTACTTTTCTTAACCACAAATGTTAAGAATGTTATTTGGATAGCATTTAGTTTGGACAGGGTCATGCCCATGTTCCATATGTTCCCTATGTTTCCTCAGTTTAGGTTAGACAGACTTTGGGTTATACAGTAAGTTAGTTTTGAGGGAACATACAGTATTGTAGGGCTGGGGGTATAGGGATACGTAGGTAAGCTCCCATTCGGACAGATGCCAGGATCACCTGGTATACTAGTTACTTTAAGGCACTTCATTCTTCTCTCTGCACTTGGCTTGATAATTATTTATTTATTTGTTGGCTAGAGTTACGCTATTCTTACTTACTTACAGTACACCAAGTCGCTCTGGATAAGAGCATCTGCTAAATGTGTAAATTGAAATTGATCAAATGATGTTGTCACAGGACCGGACATGCAATCATCATGGGTGAAGCATTTCAGAATCTATTTGGGTTTGTTTACTGGTAATTAGCATACCACGATCATCAGTAATTCAAACCTACAGTATCATTGCAAAAAGAAGATATCTTAAGAGCTGCCCTGTCGCTCACAGGAATAACCTGGTACAAAACTAATTATTATGAATGAAAAGTGTGATTCACAATCATTTAATTTTTCGGCACAGAGCAAGCAACTTGAAGGCTGTTTTTTTTATCCAAATAAGAAGAGCATGTTCACTTTTTGCTGCCCGTTTCCTCACAAAATGAAAAAGAGGGACACACATAATTACCACCTTGAACAGGTAGTATTAATTTATATAAGGGGCTACAGAGTCATTTTTAAATGGTTCTATTTTTACACGTTCTCTGACACATATTTGTGTAGTGGACAGAAGCCAGATATAATATAAAACCTTTCCTAAATTAGTGGTGAATGTGTAATAGGGCTGAAATGAGATGTGGGGGAACTGAACTCTCTCTCTCCAGCGGTAATGAAGGAATTGCAGACTTGTGGTCTACAGAAACACATACAATTACATACAACAATAAATATACATAGAAATAGTCCAAATGATAACGATGAAGGCCCTTTCAATCTCCATTCTCTGAATGGCCTCTTCCATTTTTTCTTTGCCACATTTCCTTTATTACAAGTTAATTGTTATTGTGATGTTGTCTAGGCTAACACGTTTATTGTTACGCACGTGATGTTGTCCATTCGACCACAGACTGGCTGTTTGATTGTCTAGCATATGGCAAACACAAAATAACGTCTCATTGTACTTTATGGCGTAAGGAGGCCGTTTTAGAAGACATGATTGCCAAAATGAATACGAGACATTTCCACCCTTTGCTTTCTAATTGATTAGCTTGGCAGAATGTCTATTATAATATATTGTCTCAATAGTCTATTATCTTTATGAGAATTGCATTATTGCAGCACATTGTATTTACATTGGCCCTAGTCTGCAGGCACGACAGGGACATAGCAGAAATAAAATAATGTTGAGTTAGTGTTTCCTTTCTCCACCTGCACAGCCAAAATGTAAGCTGTTTTTTTTATTGTGTATTGTGTTGCTTATATAATTTTGAAAAAACAAACAAAACAAAAACATTGATTTCCAAATATCACATTTTACATTAAATGTCATGTTACGAAATTAGAAACTGTGTATGTACTGTATGTATGTATGTATGCATGTATGTAGGTATGTTTGTATGTATGTATGCAGTTATTGATGTATTTATTTCCTCCGGTACCCTCTGAGCACGAATTAATAAATTGGAAAAACTCGTAAAAACCTTAATCCTCTCTCCTTCTTCATTCTACAGGAAAATGGCCCTGCTCTGCAGGGACGGCGGTTTATAGCCGCCATCTGTTGCATTTTCCATTAACAAAACAAAATCTCTTCATTTAGCCACACATGCTCATACAATTCTATGGCTCCCACAACACCCCTAAATCCTGGAATGGAAGTGAATGTAAACATGAATTTGACGCAAGAGAGCACATTTTCAGATTAGTCCAGTAATAAGTATATTCATGGAGGACTAACGTTTTGTTCATGCATGTTAAGAATTGTGTTTTTGTCCTATACTGGACGACGTGTCAGAATGCCATTCCAGAGCAGCAATTGATCAAAAGTTAGTGACGCAGGCAATTTAGAACTTTTCTCAATATTTACATATGTATTGGCAATTTTGCGAAAGGTTCTCGCAGATGGGATCTGTAGTCGTGGTTACAGTCTCATAGCCTGGATGGACGGTGGCAGGCACGTGCACACATAGACTTCAAAGCGGGCTTGAGCCCCTGCCCTTCTATCTGTCTGTAAAAAGTGCCCTCTCCAGACCACAAATGCAGTTTTGACTATGGTGAAAGAAATGCAGATGCCCTCTTTCCATGCCATACCTGAAGGCAGCATTCAAGAGAATTGCCTTAGCCTTGTCCAAACTCTCCTGAACTTGAATGCAGCATCTTATGTTGAAAGAATCCTCTCTGTGTAGATATCAAGCATCGAAAATAGCCAACCTCCAAGCTCACAACGGGTCGCAGCGCGACGCGTTGTGAGACCTTCACGCGGGAGTGAGACTTTCACGCGGGAGTGAGACTTTCATACGGGAGACTCGGGTTTGAATCCCGGGCGTTACACGTGCAACTGATTGACCCTAGCTCTGGTCCATCGCGTCTCCTCCCGGAGACGCTCTGACAGACCCGTCGGGAAATGGCTGGACTCGAGATTGTCGGCCCCTCCGAGTGCTCAACATCAGTCAAAATAAACAAAACTGTTTCACTACTCACCAAACCAAAGGTAGTGTTGCGTTGTTGAAAGTCTATTCTCCGTGGTGGTGAACCCCTCAGCACCCCACCTACTCTGTAAAATACATTATTATTATTTTTTTTTTTTATGACTTTATTTTTCAATTTTCAAATTTTACAACATCATCACATACAAACAACCCCTTCCACCCACCCGCCCCACCCCCCCTAGGCTAAAAAGAAAACACAGAAAACAGACAATATACAAACAAAACATAAAAACAAAAGCAAACGTAAGCAGTAGGACAGGATATTACACTCTTGGACAGGGACAACTCCCGCCACCTTCATACAACAGTGGCTTCAAAAAGACAGAGTAGATAAGCACAGTACAATCTAATACTTAGTTAAAGGGATGTTCCTCAGCAAAGGCAATAAGAGGGGTCCAAGCTAGGACAAAGTTCTTGCTGGCTCCCTTGACTTTATACCTGAGTTTCTCTAACGGTATGAAGGAGAGGACCTCCTTCAGCCATTGTGAGAAAGAGGGCGGCTTTTTGGATTTCCAATTAAGAAGAATTAGTCTGCGAGCCAGCAAGGAGGCAAATGCCACCGCATTCGATTGAGGAGGTGTGACTGAGCAATCGGGGGGAATTATGCCAAAAATGGCTGTGTGGAAAGAAGGAGTTATTTCTGTTCCACATATACGTGAAAGCATATCGAATATTTCTCTCCAGTAGTTCTCCAGCTTAGGGCATGTCCAGAACAAGTGGCCTAATGAGGCTGGGGTCTGGCTACATCTCGGGCAGCCAGGGTCCGGAATGTTGAATAATCTGGCCAGCTTTTCCCCTGAATAGTGGAGTCTGTGTAGTATTTTAAATTGAATCAGACCATGGCGTATGCACATGGAAGACGAGTGAATGCGTTGTAGACTGCTCTCCCACATCTCCTCTGAAAACTCTTCACCCAGATCTCTCTCCCAGGCAGTCTTCGCCTTATCCCAAGTTACCTGTTTCAGGTCACCTATGTAAGAATAAATCATAGACACTTGTTTTTTGTCAGAGGGGCGAAATTCTAAAATAACATCCAAATGGTTCTTGGGTGGCATGCATGGGTATGAAGTAAACATTTTCTGGGTGAAACTACGGATCTGAAAGAACCTAAAGCGATGGGTCCTGGGTATATCGTGATCTGCACAAAGCGTTTCAAAAGAGATGAATGCATCATCCGGAAACAGGTCACTAAAGAACACCAATCCATTCCGATGCCAACACTGAAATGCATTATCCATCACAGATGGGGGGAAGAGAGGATTGTTGAGCACAGGGAGAAACCTACTTGGCTGTCTTAACCCAAAATGTTTCCTAAACTGTAGCCATATTTTGAGTGAGGATTTAACCACCGGGTTTGTGGGCTGTGTGATTTGGCCGAATGGTAAAGGAGAGGTGAGCATTGGCAGAGGTTTGGATAGTAACTCCATGTGAACCCAGTGTGGGCCCTGTTCGTGTTCATATGTGTATCTCCAATATGGAAACTTAGCAATATTCGCCGCCCAGTAATACCAGAGGAAGTTGGGTAATCCCAGGCCCCCAGCATCTCTAGGGACTTCTAGATACATTTTTTTCATTCTGGGGTTCTTATTATTCCAAATAAAGGATGAAATTAATCTGTCTAATTGTTTAAACGTTGCTTTAGATATAAATATAGGGATCATTTGGAAGAGATAGAGAAATCTGGGTAGAATTGTCATTTTAACTATATTAATGCGACCAGCTAATGAAATCGGTAGTGTCGACCATCTCTTGAAGTCTTGTGTTGTTCGTTCAGTCAGCGTTTTGAAATTATAATTATATAGTTCCTCCATTGTATTAGTGACTCTCACTCCTAGATAAGTGAATGCTTTAAGTTCAAGTTTAAATGGGAAATTGGAGTAAACTTCGTCTGTGTGAGTGATTGGAAAAAGTACACTTTTTGAATAGTTTAGCTTGTAACCTGACAGGTGGCCAAAGTTCTCCAGAGTAAGTAATACTTTTGGTATCGACTGTGCCGGGTTGGATATATACAGAAGTAGGTCGTCCGCATATAGCGATAGCTTATGAATTCTGCCCCCTCTAGAGATACCCTTAATGTCGTCATCTGTCCGAATAGTTATAGCAAGAGGTTCAATCGCTAAATCGAACAGGAATGGGGAGAGTCCACAACCCTGTCTGCAGGACCTATAAAGTGGGAAATAATCAGAAATGTTGTTATTCGTCCGTACAGCAGCCATGGGTGACTTACATATTATTTTAATCCAAGTTAGAAACGACGGACCGAACCCAAATCTCTCCAGAACTGTAAATAGATACTGCCATTCAACGCGGTCGAATGCTTTGGCGGCGTCAAGCGAGATCACGACCTCTGTGACCTTTGGCTGATTTTCAGAATGGGGTGTATATAGGATGTTAAACAAGCGACGCATGTTGTAAAATGACTGACGGCCTGGAATAAAACCTGTTTGATCATGAGAAATTACTGATGGAATCACCGATTCAATACGGGTGGCTAATATTTTAGTGAGGATTTTGTAGTCACAATTTAACAAGCTTATTGGACGGTAGGAGCCGCATGATAAGGGGTCTTTGTCTTTTTTAAGCAGTACCGATATGATGGCCTGCGTCATAGTTTGAGGTAGGTGACACTGCTCAAATATTTCCATGTATAATTGACTGAGAATCGGAGCTAATTTATCAGCGAATTCCTTATATATTTCGATCGAAAAGCCATCGGGCCCCGGCGCTTTGCCACTCTGCATTGATTTGATTGCTTTTAGAACTTCGGCTGCCGATATCTCTTTATCTATCCACTTTTGTTCCTCTGGAGAAATCTCTGGTATAATTAAGCCGTCTAAGAACGCTTCGACACTTAGTGGGTCAGCAGGTGGTTCTGATGTATAGAGGGTTGTATAAAATTGTTTAAACTGGTCATTTATTTCTATTGGATTAATGGTCTTCTCCCCTGTTGCCGTTATGATTTCAGGGATGGCGCTATTAGCTGCCGCCTGTCTTATCTGATGCGCTAATAATTTCCCAGATTTTTCACCATGTTCGTAAAATTTCTGTCTAGATTTGAAGAACAGCCTCTCTGTGTTCTTAATAGTGAGGCTGTCATGTTCTGTCTTTAACAGTAGTTTTTCTCTGTAGAGTTCAGGTGTTGGGGCGTCTGCATATAAACGGTCCACTTCTGCTATTTTGTCAGTCAAGTCGTTCAAGCGTTGTTTGTATTTTTTCCTCTCGTGGGCTGTATAGGATATGATCTGGCCTCTGAGAAAAGCTTTAAGAGCCTCCCAGACTATAGATAGCGACATGTCAGGAGTCTGGTTTATTTCCAAGAAGAAATCAATCTGTTGAGAAATTAGCTTTTTAAAGGATTCTCTAGACAGCATCATAGGATCAAACCTCCAGGTGCGTTGGGGTCTGACGCATTCTGGGAAGTTAATGTCCAGTTGTACCGGACTATGGTCAGATATGACAATGCTATTGTATTTACTGTCCTTTACTAGAGGGAGAGTTCTATTATCTAACAGGAAAAAATCAATCCTACTGTACGAATGATGCACAGGTGAGAAGAATGAATATTGTTTAGTAGCAGGGTTGTTTTTCCGCCATGGGTCAAATAATGCATACGCTTCTATAAATGACTGAATAACAGCTCCGGCTCTTGAGATAAAATACATTATTTTTGGCATGAAATAAAGTGCATCCAACTCGACTGCCGCTTATTTCCGGGTTGCGGTGAAGTAGTTTAGTTTATTTTGACTGATGTTGAGCGCTCGGAGGGGCCGACAATCTCGAGTCTAGCCATTTCCCGACGGGTCTGTCAGAGCGTCTCCGGGAGGAGACGCGATGGACCAGAGCTAGATTGACCCCTGACCCCAAAAAGAGAGATTGTCATTTCGTTCAACTGTCATGCAAAATGTTACGACCAGCAGTGCCAGTGGCAAAAACTTCAAATTTTGGATGAACTAATTTAAGTGCCATGTATTTGCAGTGAATGTTAGAAACTTGACCTTGACGGATTGCGTGCAGGCTTGCATGTGTTGGTTTGGGTGGAGTCTGTGCAACCTATAGGCGTGGACATACTGTAGTGTGTCTGTCTATCACTGTGCCAGAGCAGAAGGCTTCCCTATCACCACAGAGAATCTTCTTGCCATTCCCTCTGGGATGGAGGCTGGTGTCTGAATGGCCTCTGCCAACATCCTGTTCCTTAGGAACAAATCTGCTAATAATTCCATCAAGGGGGGATGAGGATGAGGCTATAAAACCTGCCAAGGGAAGGAGGCGGTCGGGGTACAGGGGGGATTTTAATGTGCTCCGTTCTCTCAGATGCAATTACAGCCACCGTCATGTGATGCTTTATCTTTCCCTGGTCTCTCTGGACTCTACTCAGTTACTCTCTCTCTCTCTCTCTCGCTCTCTCGCTCTCTCTCTCTCTCTCTCTCTGCCTGTGGGTGAAAGCATCGACATATAGTGAGCCTAATAGGTAAGAGCATCCACAAGTGTTCTGTGCACACGACTCTCTCTCTCTCTCTCTCTCTCTCTCTCTCTCTCTCTCTCTCTCTCTCTCTCTCTCTCTCTCTCTCTTACAGCCTTGACTATCAATATGTTTATGTATGCTGTTTATGTATCTTGATGTATGTTTTTTTTTTTTTGTTGAGTAGCCCTCTACTTCCTTTACTTCCAGTTGGACAATTTTGGCAGTAGTTCTTGTCCAGGCTAAAGTAGACCATAACACACACAGGAAAGGGGAAGAAGAAGAAGCCATGTTCAGTTTTTATTTGCTTGTATCACTATAAACGTGTTCGACAGCATCTTGTTCATTTATTTGTACTAGAAGCTGGGCCGCCCGAAAGCTAGTCGGCGACCTGGCCAACTCGGAACAATGTAAATAGGGAATGAATGCCCCGCCCTTTAATGCAAACCCCATTATACCTGTTTTCATAGGACCCGTTTTGACCATCTGTCTGCCTGTGTCCATTTATGCCCATATATGGAGATATCTGTATCTGTCTGTCTGTCTGTCGGCGTCCATTTTATGTCCATATATGGAGATCACTGCAGTTATAGTTCTGGGTCCATTTTATGCCCATATATGGAGATATCTGTCTATCTGCGTCCATTTTATGCCCATATATGGAGTATCTGTCTGTGCCTCCAACTGTGTTGCAGACACAGTGCCGGTTCCCCCTTTAATGCAAACCTCATTATACCTGTTGTCATAGGACCCGTTTTGAACATCTGTTTGCCTGTGTCCATTTATGCCCATATATGGAGATATCTGTATCTGTCTGTCTGCGTCCATTTTATGCCCATATATGGAGATCTTTGAACATCTGTTTGCCTCTGTCCATTTATGTCCATATATGGAGATATCTGTATCTGTCTGTCTGCAATCCATTTTATGCCCATATATGGGGGCATTCATTTTATGCCCATATATGGAGAACGCGCGTGCCCGTGGGTTACATACACAATCACAGAGATTTTTTGTTGACTCATGTGGCGTACGTGATGTCAGAGCCTTTTATGAAGTGATGTCACAATGAGTCAGAGCTTTCGCCGATTTCCTCCGGAACAGCCTGATGTCAACAATCAACCCCGCATAAGGAGATTCCGAACGTTTCGCGCCGGTTCGGGAAAACCGCGCGTCGGGTCGGGTCGAGACCCGGCACTGCACTCCGTGCCGCGGCGGGGAACGCGCGTGCCGAATCTGAAGCCGGTGGGACGAACGGTTCTCGAGATACGCGGGTTACATACACGCAGACAGACACGCAGAGATTTGTCGCATTTATAGATAGATTAGTATAAGTAATCCCCTGAGTTACAACATCACATTTCCAGAATGCTTTCCCTGAGTGTAATCTGTAAATGGTTACCAAACCATCTGCATTAATTACAGTCAATCTTGGGATGACTGTAGTGTGTCATTGCTGTGAGTGATACACTTCTGTACCTCAGGCAAGGTCTTTTCTGATTAAGTGAATTGCTTTGAGGAGACCAGACAGTGAGTCAATAATTAAGAAATATGTCTAGCTGAACTATGGCTAATGACAGACAGATTCTTCTCCCAGAATCAATTATGTATTTGTGTTACTGAAAATGTCAACCTGAAAGACACCAAATCGTGCCAGAGGCCTGTTGAATCAGAAACTATTATGCAAACACAGTCATGTAACGAGTAATTGTTATTTGGGAAATGACGTTTGCAATCTATCTAACTATTGTGGATATTAGTCTGGTCATTCTCAGTGCCAGTGTTATTTATTTCCAAGGGGCAGTTACAAAAAGATCTTCTTTTCATGTTCACTTCACATTTTGTGAATAAAGCCTAATTTGATAACTTCATCAGGGCATTCATGAATAGTGATTTTTAGTATTCAAATTATTCGACCGCAAAGTATTCGAATAGTCGAATATACGACAGGAAATATATATATATTTTTTTCATCCAATAAAAAGGAGCAATTCTCGGTCTAGTAGTGACTAGCTGGCTCTTCCTCCATCATGACATCAAGTTTGCATTAACCAATTCATCCACTCATTCTTATGACTTCCTATCTAGCCAAGCTGTATAAACCATGAAAAAATAATATTTAAATATTATATATTTAAATAAGCGGATATTCGACTTCGGAGAACATCAAATAGTGACTTGGATATTCGAATATTCTGTGAATGCCCTATCATCATTTCATCATTCCATCCATGACAATCTTTTGGTTCAATGAGGTTTGGCCTGGCTTATATAGATGGAAATGTGGCTGTTTTCTGTGTTTCCTTAATTATTAGACTTGTCATGAAGTGTGTTACAAAATCATTGTAAATGTCCAAAGTAGGACCGTCATTTTTAGCTTGCGGCCCTTAGACTTTTGGTATTTTGCTGAGTGCCCCCTGAGCCATCTTACGGTAAGTTGAGTAGCCCTGGTCTAGTGTCATCTTGTTCTCTATGCAAGCCGCTCAACTAAATAATCACCCTCCACCCTCAGTTAGAGAAGTAGACTCTTAGGAACACATGGAGGGTCAAGTAAATTAAATGCCCAACACTCTGCATAGAGGAAATGGGAGCAGACACTCCGATTGGTCTAATTAATGTTTAAATTCGCCCCTAGCGCCGAGCTTTGCTGCAGACAATTGAAAATGTGCCCTGTGCCATATACCGGTAATAGGGACCAAAATAAAGGTAATTTGGAAATGAGTGTGTGTGTGTGTGTGTGTGTGTGTGTGTGTGTGTGTGTGTGTGTGTGTGTGTGTGTGTGTGTGTGTGTGTGCGCGCGCGCGTGTGTGCGCGTGTGTGTGTGCGTGTGTGTGTGTGTGTGTGTGTGTGTGTGTGTGTGTGTGTGTGAGTGTGTGTCTGCCTCCACAGAGGAGGCAGAATAAATTATGAGCAGCATTTTGGAAACAGCGATGACAATTGTGTGGACAGGGATGGGCGAAGGGATGGGCGACGCATGTCCAGTGGTCTTATTCTGGTGGTAGCCTTCGGCCGCCCTCACTAATGCCTTGATAAATGGCTGTTATCTACACCCTTTGGTATATGACGGCCATCTGTTATGAAAGTCCTTTAGGGCCAATTGGAGACACACTTTGGAATATCTGGGTCAGGCAGGCTGGCCAGAGTGTGCACATGTTCGTGCGTGCGTGCGTGCGTGCGTGCGTGCGTGCGTGCGTGCGTGTGTGTGTGTGTGTGTGTGTGTGCGTACCCGTGCGTGCGTGCGTGCGTGCGTGTGTGTGTCTGTCTGTGTGTGTGTGTGGGGGGGAGGGGAGGGGGGGGGGGGGGGGGGAGAAAAGGTTACTGACCGCAAGGAGTCAGTCTCTTTGGCGAGTGTCCACGTTGACCTGCTTATCATGCTGGGCAGAACTCAGTAGCTGTTCAATGTTTGCATTCCGAGGCCTCACAGGCACTCAGGATGAATTTATTTTATTCAACCTGCTGCTGTTTATGACATCACTGTTGTGTATTAACTCACACAGTTTACCTTTTTTTTGGTTGACTGTTTAAAGTAGTCTCTGTTCCATTAAGTACTGGCCTTGGTTGCATGTGTCTTCATTCTGGGTTTCCACTTTCTGTCAAGGACTGATTGAGATTCACAGCATGTAACATTTCATGTGGAAACACACACTTCCTTTACTAGTTGCCTGTTGTTATGTTATCCTTGGGGGAGGGGAGGGGGGTACAATGATAAGTTACATTGTAAACTTGCTCTGTCAGTATGAGAATTTACATTTCAAGTCAGGAACTTTGAGTTACCTAATGTTGCACAACCTTATTGTTTCTGCCTCAAAGACAAGTAAAGTATTATTAAGAACACAGGGTTGTGAGAGGTGTGCTTCGTGTCCGACGCTGTCAGAGTGCTTCCAGGTGGGTGGATTGAGTGGGATTGTGAGGCAGAAGCAGCACTAAAGGGTTAAGTAGGTTTGTTTGCTCCTTGGGAGCTCAGTGCCCTTTCTGGACTCAAAGAGATGAGACTGCTGGAGAAATGAATCACAGTACTATTGACAAGAAGGCTACAGCAGCCACTCAAGGCCGAGTATTACCAGTCCTGGGCTTTGACAAGTCAGAGGAATGCATACCCACTCACACCCACTCAAACCATCTAGTTTTCTGTGAGTCGTCGTGGATGGTCACCTCGGTCAAACTATGCAGCAGAAAAGGAAATTCGTTGCTCGTCCTTAATTCACTCGAATTGCCTCCCTTTTCAACTTTATCTTATGTTTTCTTTTTCTTTTTTATAATATATTTTATTCCACAATTTTGCACTTAAAGTAATTTAATACATTGCGTTATATACATTTATTTAGCAAATTGCATCATACATTCACCATCCCTACACCAAATTTGTCAGAAGATATCTTGGTCAGTGCTTTCTTGTGGGTTTTTATTTTATTTTTTTAAACTTCCCCTCCAGTTTTCCCCCAACTCCCAATACCCCACCTCCCCACTTATAAGAAAAAAAGCAAGAGAAAGGATGGAGGAAAAGTAATAAATAAATAAATAAAAATGAATAAAATAAAAAGTTTAAAGGGATTTAAAAAAGCCTCAAATGGTGCATGCGCCTCATGTATTGTGATCCAGGATAATTCAAAGTCCACGCCCTCAACTCAGGTGGAGTGTCACTAATATGCTTATCCAACAAAAGTGCAAGTGTGCAGCATCAATATTAGAGGGTATGGTATGCACATGCATAAAGTGAATGGCAAATCGAGAGGCAAATCGAGAGGCAAATCGAGTGGCAAAGTGAGTGGCAAAGTGAGTTTAACTTTGTTTAATGCAATCAGATAGGACTTTTCTGTTTCTCTAGTCTTCATGCCTTGTGTTAATGTGAAGACGGACCAAATACATCAAACGAGTTTCCACGTAAATGCAAGATGAAAAAAATAAAAAGTAAAAACATATTATGATCACATGGGGAGTAAAAAGCCCTGATTACTTATCCTTTGCAAAAGCATAGAGAACATTCAATTGATCACTAATTCACCCTGACACCCTGACAAAGAAGCTGCTCAACTAAGCAATGATCCTCCTTAAAGCCTCTGAGACTTCCCTTTTTTTCTTGTCCTTTGTCAAATCAAGGACATAATAAATATCTGAAGCTCTTCTGTAACAAGGCTTATATTGCTACCAAAAGTGAGTGAGAGTGAATATTGAACTCAGTGGAGCCCTGCGGCTCTTTTAATGTAATCCAGCTACTGTCTCTCACAACGTATTTCATCAAGCTTCAATGACATGATACATGAAAAGTGACACATTATTACCCAAGGCAATCTGAGCTGCTTCCGAGACAAAACAGTCAAAGAAAGCAATCTGAAAAATCACAGTCAACAGTCTCGACAAGTGCAGGGTGAAACGAGAAAAGATTTAATTTTGGCAGAACGGCAACAATCAGTGTGCTTCAGGCTCTGGTAACATTAGAGGGCGAAGCTTCCCATGATGCAGGGCAGACCAGGTTTGTTTGATGCAAATTAAAAAAGAGATGTACTTTTGTGTTCAAACAAAGAAACACAATCATATTAGAGGAGGGGGGAAACATTATTGCTCTCCAAGGCTCACAGTCAATAAAGATTCACTGTTGTGCAACTTCTAAGATCAGATCCAATGTCTCAATGCTGAAGACATATTGCTCCAGTGGTATACTGGTACGTTATAATGAATACTAGTAAGACGCCTCAGGGCGACAGAGGTCACGTCATGTCTTGGCCATCTGGCCAGTGATGTGTATCCCATATATGGAGACCCCTGGTAGCCTGGTACACTACCCATATATGGAGATCCATGTACTGTATGGAGATATTATGCTGTGAGACCCCAAACATGATTACTCAGTTATTCTTCATGTGAAAATCCTATGACGTCTATCACATCTGACATCATATTCAATCCCTTTTATGCCCATGCATACATGGAGATCCCTGTCTGAACCAGCCACACAGATATGGGCTGTCTTCCTCCATATATGGGCATTCCCACAAGAAGTCCTGTTAGATATGGGCTTAATATTGATAACATCAGGGATCTCCATATATAGGTATAAAAGAGATTCTGCATGACATCACAGTGATGTCAAAGCGTGATGTCAGAGCGGCAAACCCATTCAAAGAAAAATAACGCACATCCTCCGTTGCTAAAACTGCCAACGAAGTAATACTAGGAACAAAGAAAGTAGCTCGCACTCACTTTTTTGGTCGCTCCAAATATTTATTGAGCGGCAAACCAACACACCGTAAAAAATTGTACACGTCCAGACAGACAGACAGACAGACAGACAGACAGACAGACAGACAGACAGACAGACAGACAGACAGACAGACAGAGACAGCATGTGCCGTTTCACATACATACATACATACAAAAAAGGCTTGGGGTACCAGCTAAAATGATTTGTGTGTAAGATAACAACAGAGAGGTCTCAAAATATCATGATATCATAAGCCTACTATGTTAAATAACATACTGAACATGTAGGCAAAAATAACTTATGGAAAGGCATAATTTTCACGATGTCGTCCACAATGGCTGCCGGTAGCTTAATCAGTAAAAAATCTTTATATGAACAAACAAAAAAAGCTATCTAGCTTTCATGTCGTTGGGGTAGGTGAGTGCTACATTAAGTGCTATGGGCTTAGGTGGTCGTTGGGCTAAGTGAGTGCTACGGTAAGTGCTATGGGCTTAGGTTAGGTCTGAAGAGATGGATCTTCAGGCCACGGCGGAAGCTAGGGAGTGAGTCTGTTCTAACTGCGACAGGGAGTTTAGGAGCTTTCATGTTAGCTTTGAGAATGAGTCCTCCTTTGTTTGAGTCATACTCCATGTCAAAATGCAGCAAGTCTCCATTAAAGTTAAGCCAGCAACACCCAAAGCTTCCATGTAGGTCTGTGGGTCGTCATGGTGGGAAAGGAGCAGACACAGCCTGAGGCTCCAGACATGTCTAGATGTGGGTGGGGGAGGCTGGGCTGGTTCAGAAGGGGATAGAAAGTGGAACAGAAATGTGCCAGGTAAAGCTAAAAAAAAAAAGAAAAAAAGAAAAAGAGTGACAGTGTCTGCAGTGCCTGAGCAGAGAGGAGGTAGGTGTAAATACTTCCACTCAACAGGATACTGGATAAGTTATGCAATGCCAGCTCAAGCAAAAAAGAAAAAGAAAAGTTATATGCACTAACCACAACACCAACGTCGCACCACAACAGAATCGATATATGGCCAAAACAGTTGGTCAAGACAGCCCATGTCTGTGTGGCTGGTTCTACAGACAGGGATCTCCATGTATGGTATAAAAGGGTATGATGTCAGATGTCATACACATCATAGTAATGAATTGCATTATTTATTTATTTTTCCATAGGAACTTTTTCATAGGACTTTCACATAACAAATAACTGAGTAAGCATGTTTGGGCTCTCACAGCATATCCCCATACAGTACATGGATCTCCATATATGGGTACCCGGGGTCTCCATATATGGGTAACTGGTCCGATCACTGGCCAGATGGCAAAGAATTGGCGCGACCTCGTCCACCCCACCCAGAGCTCTGGGTGTCCATAAACAAACAAATGAATGCAAATGAGGGAAAAACAAGAAAATACAAATGAGGGGAAAAGGGAAAAATGAGGGAGGGTGCGTTCGAATATACAGCAATGAGCACACTGAGCACACTGGCCAATACAAACAAATACTCGAGTGCCCTCCTGGTACGCATAGTGCGCATTTCCGAATGCACCTAATGACGTAGGTGATGGCAACCTGATAAAAAAAAAGTCTGAATTTTGAAGTAAAGGGATGCAATTACCAAATTTGTGGGTTACATAATGAGTAGTGTAACTAGTTACTTTTGGCACAGAGTATAATACATCTTTTTGAGTAATGAACCCAACACTATTTAGCCTAGTGTCTGAGACCTACTATTGGCGGTTCTCGAGCAGCAAGACAGAAAGAAATTCGATTTCCATTTGAAATACCAGCACGCTGAGAAAGGGGATCATTTTCAAGTCTTATCTCTGAAGCCTTGCCACACACAATTCCATCACAGACACACACAAAGATCCAAGCGCAGCTGCCATGGTTTAATGACTTGATCCTCATTCGAATGAGTATTTTTCAAAGGAATCCTTCCGCAGCATTTTGCTTGAAATCCATTCAGGCATTGTGATGGCCACCTGAGAGGCACGTCAACTGGGATTCCATGGCATGTGAGTTGGCTTTGAGAAACATTATTGCATTATCTTTTCAAAGGAATCATTGACCAGGAGATACGTTTGGCTAAGGTGAATTGACACGCATTGCTCTCTCTTTTCCTTCCCTCGTTTTGAGGGCAACCTGAGTCATGAAAAATCTGAGTCATCTGTAGCATCTTTTAAGGCCACGCGTAAAAGATAAATATTTGCTGTACAGGAACAGACAATATTATGCTATTGGAGATTAAATGTCGCCCATTAATGTGAGACGCTTTGTCAACATCAATTATGTAATTTATACGCAACTAACATTATTCAGGGTAGACAAGCGAGCTAATGCACAAATGAGAGAAGAAAAAAGAGAGAAGCATGGATAAATAAGGAATGACAGGCATTCAGGCATTGGCTGTAGGCGCTGTATATTAATTTCTCTATTTATTCTTTTTTGCAGGACCACTGGTTTCTGTGTGTGTGTGTGTGTGTGTGTGCGTGTGTGTGTGCGTGCGTGCGTGCGTGCGTGTGTGTGTGTGTGTGTGTGTGTACATCTAACAGCACCACACCCATTCTAATCACTTCAGTATCTGCATGTGGTAAAAATTACATATTTATGTGGTAATAATGACATCTTTATGTGGTAATAACGGCATCTTTATGTGGTAAAAACGACATCTTTATGTGGTAAAAATGACACCTTTATGTGGTAATAAATAATAATGACATCTTTATGTGGTAATAATGGCATCTTTATGTGGCAAAAACAACATCTTTATGTGGTAAAAACTACACTATGTACTTCTCTACTGCTGCCCTGTGTGGTCCTGCGTTCCTCTGTCACTTCAACAGGGAGGTGTTTGCTGCTTAAGAAAGTGACAAGTCGGTTTCAAAGCACAATGTAGCTGACAGATTGTTGATATACACAACTGCTATGCATTGGGCTTAAATGCCGCTGACAGCGCCTGCTGTTTTATTTCTCAGGCCCACGACTTCTGATAAATTATTGAAACAGACGTGCTTATGTGACATGACTGACTCCCCCCGCCCCGCCACCCCCCCCCCCCCCCCCCCCCCCCCGTCATTACACACAGCAGTCATGTCACCTCATGTTCTCTGTTGGCCATCATGCATTCCCTGTGTGGCTTCCATTTTGTTCTTCCATCATGTTGTCCACTGTCAGGACTCACTGGGGAGATGGGGTTGGGGTATGTGTGTGTGTGTGTGTGGGGGGGGGGCTTTGAATTTGTCCCTTCTATCTCTACACCTCCATCTATGTCCTCGGACGACCACGTTTGTTTGTCTTCATACAAGACGAGTTTGATTCAGATCTGTTTCAGATCATAGATCTGTGTCCCTGGGCTGTTGTTTGCTTTGGTCGGGATTCTGCCTTTCTTATCATCTCTTCTCTTTGTTGCTTTGTGTTTCTAACTCTTTTTTTTTTCCTTCTTTTTTTTCTTTTTTTGTAGACGCCTTTATATTTATTCCCTCCAGGATTGATGTCCATATGGCAGCATAGTGACGTTCTGAATTCTTTGTGAATATAGGGATCAGCGCTCCTTTCAACACCGCCCACCTCCAGGGCCTCATCGCCTCTATGAGATTAATGAATAGGCTCGGCAATGAGCAGAGTTGAAACTCAGACAGTTAGCATGACAGAGAACAGGCCTAGGTGTCTGTGTGTTTGTGTGTTGGGGTCTCAATTTGACAGATATGACACGAGGACACTGCACTATTTCATGCCGCAGGTCAAGAAGATGACACATGCCTTCATCATCAGCTACCAAAACAAAAACAACCTTAATTGTCTACAACTGTAGTTGCCCGTGCCTTTTTGCACTGCCACAGTGCAAACCGGTAAACAGTGGGTCTCATATCTCTCATATCATCACATGAACGGAACAGTGAACACAAAATGGATAGCGAGCTGGCGATGAGGCTCACGGGATCTTGAGGTGGCGAGGAGCAGAGGAGAAACAGAGTGTGGGAGTAAACCCGCCTGGCTGTTCCGTGGTGAACACCCTGGGAGCAGATGGGTCGCAGAGTGAAACATGTCAGTGTGCAGAGTGACATCCGGAGATCATTACGTCCAATTATATTGAAGTAGGAAGAGTGGCTGTGATTGAGACTGATGGCACCAGACTGCTACTGCATTTACTTTCTTTATGTAAAATAGGAGAAGAAAACATGACTGGAGAAAACAACAAATGCCACAGTGTCCCCTCCATTTTGCAGGCAATGTAGCAAAAAATGCCCTTTTACATTTGTGTTTCTAATGGGTTGTACATTTGGTGTACATACATACAGTGTTGTGTGGGAATATGCTGTATAGATGTGTACCTGTGTCATGTGTGCATGCATGTCTGTGGGTGAGCTGCATACACATAGGCCCATGCATTGCATGCTGTGAGTGTGTGTGGTTCGTCGACACTTGAGTGTGCCCTTTTAGTTGAATTTGTGCGTTATATATGGATGCATGCTACGCATGTGTGTGTCTGTCTGCGAGTGTGCGAGTGTGCAAGTGTGTGTGTGTGTGTGTGTGTGTGTGTGTGTGTGTGTGTGTGTGTGTGTGTGTGTGTGTGTGTGTGTGTGTGTGTGTGTGTGGACGGACAGGTTTTTATTACTTTGAAAAATGGGTTACATAATCATGGGATAAAAAATATCAAAATAAGTAATTTCATGTCTACAATCTGGCATGGATCCGACTTTGCCTGTTGTGTTGGGAGAGCAGATGATCAATAATCAATATACCACAATCTGGCCTTGTCTTTTCCTCACCCTTTTGTGGAAATGACAGGTATCACTCCATGTTGACTGAATGTTTATGGATTGGCAACAGAGATGGAAAGTACCTATAAGTACATTTATTTAAGGTATGTATTTTGAGGTATTTTTACGCCCCCAGCATGTTCATCAAGGGTGAGTTGATACCACTCACATGACTTCACCTGCAGACATCTAGCTCTGATCTCATTAGGAGTTTGCTTGCTTTGAAATCAATCAAAGACAATTTGCTAATTTTTCAACATGAACACATAACAGAAAATGGAACAGAATTTCCCTGTGTTGTTGCCTACCATCAGATATTGCACAGAATGACACGTCGTTTGACACATCCTTTCTTCCCTTCAAATAGGCATAGTAACACTTTGTAGGAAATGGCGTGTCCTCTATCACGATCCTGGCTGAGATTTGGCAGCATTTTAAATACATGTTTTTGAAATACCTAATTGAAATACTTTTTTGTATTTGGCTGGGACAGAACATACATGTCATCATTATGTCATTCTATTCTCAATTTGACACATTTTAAACATGGTCTGCGGAACAAATAAATAAATAAAATGTGAGATGAAAATCACTAAAATGATAGAAAGCAGTAAATGAAAACATTTTAACACTCTTCTTTTCTCTAATTACAAGTAAAGAACAAAGTCGACGTCCTTAAAGGACCAGTTCACCTCTGGAACAACCAGATCTTATTTTATTGTTGTTTGGGGCACGATCAACACAATCCTGAGTTATTTTTTGTGTTCAATCTGTGTTTTGAGATATTTTTAATAAAATAAGATCTGGTTGTCCCAGGGGTGAACCGGTCCTTTAATGCAGCACCACTGGGGGGTCTATTGGACAGGGTCTGTTGCCACATCTTTGCAACACGTGCAGGGGGTCTCCTGGGGAACAGACGTAAATAGAGCGAGGACCCACCGCACGCTCACGCAGCCCTTTTCCTAATATCCCTGACCCCTCACGCCCGACTGCCTCTACACATTGCGTTGGGTTAGACCCACGGAGGTTTGGAATAAAATGTGGTGCATGGTTGGGTTGCAGTGGGACTGGTTGATATCACACTTTACTTCCAGGGATATAAATGTGTATTTGCGTGTACTTGAGCGACTGACTGCACATGCGTTCAGATGAGAAGCACACTATGACCCCCACTGATCCAAGTGAGAACACAGGAAGTCGTGTCGCTTCCAGCCCGGTCTCCAGAGAAAACGCTATACGTTTCTGGAAAAGCGTGTTTAATCCCCAAAATGTTGGGTCAACGTGTCTATGCAGACCGTGTTGAATCAATCCTAGATATATTTATTCAACATACTCGTGGCCGCTACGTTGGATGTTGAATAAATATATACATTTTGGGGTTAAACACTGTCAACATTGACTGATTGGTTTGCAGTTGGTCGCCTCCTGGGGCGAATAGCCCGTAACTCTTTCCACCACAGCAACTACACAAGTACATGTCTCTAAGACTTGGGTCTTGGAGTTACTTGAAGCAGGTGAGTCAATCATCTGGCTCAGGAGGTACTCATGCTGGGCTGGCCCAGATGTTGTCTGGAAACAGCTGGTTATAGCTCTGAGAATTATGGCTGGTCCCATGATGGCTTGTGTGTGTATTAGGGATGCGGAGATATACCGGTACGGATCGTAATCGCGATACAAACGTGCGCGACATGAGTGAATCGGTTCATTCACTGTGGATCGGTACAATTGACGGCTGGAATCGTGATGTATCGTATCGTGAGTGTCTGGATCGGTACACTCCACGGTTGGATCGGTTTTTGCATAATAGTATTTCATTCTATCCTGTGTTTCCGAGGCGCATTGAATGCCCCATCAGCCCTCCCCCCAAAAGAGCACTTGTAGCGACTCTACAGACATGCGTCTTCCACACTACAGCAGCACTGAGCTGCTCAGCGCAGCGCAGTGAACACCCGACCCGACCGACTGCAGATAGACAGCACTCGTGAGCCCACAGGTTAAAAATGCAAGATTAGTACCACGTTTAGCTTTATAACATCCCTGTCCAATGTTCGCTGATGTGATCCGTTGTCGTGTCACTGGACTGGAGCACGCTGCGTGATATTATGATCCACATTCCACACACGTTTGTTCTTCTTGTCGAGTCTGCGACGGAATTGATTTAAACAAAGCAGAAGCTTCCACGGAATCCACGCTTTAACTACACACACGTATGAACTACAACAACGATACTGGGCGTGCAACTAGTGATTAAAACAAAGTATTTGACACTGTTTCACAACTTGTTACTGTAGCTGCAGGCAGCACACTCTTCTGCTGCTGCTGTTCCCAACTTCCCTCTGCAAAGAGAGGCTGGAGCCTGATTTATACTTGGCAGCTCGACGGTGTCGCGCACGCACCTAAATAGCAGACCTACAACTCAAATATCTACGTTTTAAAACATTTTGGCTAGAAATGGCAACATCCTTATATTCATACAATATAATAATAATACAGGTCAAGGATCCTTAACTGAGAAGAGAGAGATCAAGCAGGGACCCCCACTGTAGGCTATTTTAGACTACTGTAGGCTATTATATAAAACTGTTGCAGATTAAAACTTGTCACAGACTTGTTTGACAGCACTATATCATCAGTGACATTAATACATTACTATGTAGTGTTTATTTGTTCACACATTATCTTTTCTATTAATATGATGGATTTATGTTATTCATTATAATCCATGAATTATTATCTCTTAAACCCTCAATAAGTGTTAATGTATTGCCTAATGTTCCCCTATAGGGTTGCTACTTGCTAGGGTTCAATTGGTTACTGTAAAAACTAACTATTAATATTTGTCCGCCTCATAACTCTGAGGACCCTAGGGGTCCCTGACCACCTGTTGAGGATGTAATGATATATAATAATGATATAATGATATAGTATTAATCAAACAATTCTACCAGCCAGCAAGGAGTGTTCTCCCTGATTTCAATAAGTTGGGTTGTTAGACAGAGCCTAGTACTACAGTGAAACAATAAATTGTTTGGAAATTAAATGTAATGCATTTTTAGTAATTCTTTTGGGGGGAGATTTACATGGACTTTAATATAAATCCTTTGCATTGTGTTGAATCGCACCGAATCGTGAATCGTATCGCATCGTAAGGACCAGGGGTGTATCGCAAAGTATCGTGAATCATATTGCATCGTATCGGGGTCAGGGGTGAATCGTGATGTATCGTATCGGCAAGATTTCAATGTATCGCAATTATGTCGTATCGCTGGTAGTGTATCGTGATGCGTATCGTATCGTCTCAGTGGTCGAGATTCGCATCCCTAGTGTGTATTGTTCCTCATCGCTGGCTCCATGGATGGCTGGATTATACAGTCAAGCCCTCAACTCGTGCGTGACAAATATCATTGTTGCGACCGAAGGTCGCAGTATAGCATGAGAAATGTCTGGGAATGCCCATATTTGGTAATGCCCATATATGGGCATGTTTTGACATAACATTGTTGACATATATGGGTAACTGGTCCGATATACATCACTGGCCAGATGGCCAAGAATTGGCGTGACCCCGCCCTTTAGGGCGAGGTCGCATGTCGCCCTGCGGCGTCTTACTATATTCTCAGGAATGCAAAAAAAATGCTAAACATGAAAGTTTTTGTCAGTAACATACACCAGCATGACTACAGGCTTTTGTCACGGCCATCTTAACAGTTTTTTGATCGGGGAAATCTCGCTCTTTCGACGAGTCATTCTTTTGACTATGAGTGTCACCCGCGTCACGGTTACTGAGGTTAGGGTTAGGGTTTGGGTTAGGTTTAGGCATAGAGGTTAACATTTCACCCACGTCGGCAGGTTAGCATGATTTCACCAGGTTAACATTCACCCGTGTCGAAAGAATGAACTGTCGAACAGATGCTATGTCGCAATATCGACACGCTCCCTTTACGATCGACTTATCTGTGGATGACTTCCCATACTCTCACCACACTCTTATCAAGTCAATGTCATATGGGATAGGGATATTTCCATTTTCAGGTGTACTGTTGAGGGGATAACTTGTTAAGAGAATATTATCTCTCCACAGCAGTTATCTTCATTGAGGAGCAAGGGATTAGTAACATGATTGATAGGCCTTGTTTTACAGGGATTATGCAGAACACTGCTAACCCCCGTATCTGTCTCTGTCTGTCTGTCTGTACGTTTATCTTTCTGTCTTGTCTTGTCTTGTCTTGTGAATTGTCTTGTCTTCTCTCTCTCTCTCTCTCTCTCTCTCTCTCTCTCTCTCTCTCTCTCTCTCTCTCTCTCTCTCTGTTGCTTAATATTGACCCAATGTGTAATGGTAACACACCGTGTAATGGACTACGGTACAAAGAAATAATGTGCTGAGTCATTTAGGGAAGCTATATTAAGCTGCCTGGGTGACTTTGAAATTCACTAAGCCTGTTCATTTATTCTGCCAAGGAACAAGGCATCTTCCTGCCTCTTGGTTCGTTGGATCACATCCTCACCCCCACCACCCTGCCTCCCCCTTCCTCCTCCTCATCCGCATACACCTCTGTTGTTCTCTGCTTTGATGTCTCCCTGTCAAAATGCTGGGGACAGAAATGATTAATTATGAACAACCGGGCAAAAAGTGGAGAGCTTCTCATCAGGGTAGTGTGGAAAATTGCATTGTGTCTGCCAACGGTTTGTCCCTCAGAAAAGAAAAGAAAAAGCAACCGTGTGTTTGCTCTTAATTGAGTGTGCAATGTACTGTATTAACCTGAAAAAGGCCATCTCGGCATTTCCACTTACAATTACTCTTCCAAAGAGATAAATTGTGATTAATTAGAAGTTAATGAATTCTCAAATGATGAGGAGAGGGCATATCCGGAGGAGATGGTAACACTGTCACAGTAATTCCTCCCCACACACATTCATGTGTGTTGTCACTGCTGTTGTATTCTACTGGCTCACCTGCCAGTGAGGAGCCCCCACCAGGAGGATGTAGCACCGGCATCCTACTCCTCCTGTCCAACACTCCGTGCTGACAGGTGCCACTACCCCAGCCCGTAGGAGAAGGTACAGTGGGGGGACTAAGCACAGAGTACATCCCATCACAATCACCGACCTCGATTATGCTGACGACATTGCTCAATAGTCTCGGACACAGCAGAGAAAGGGAAAGAACTACCACTGGCATGTAGAACCAGAAGAGCAGGAAGATTGACCCTCAAGCTCAATGCCAAGGAAACAACGGTAATGGCATTCAACACGGAGGACAGGACCATTAATCGCACTGGCAACGGAATGGTGGCAAGAGGTGCAGATTTCCGTGGCTACGGTGGAATTGCTCACAGCACAGCATGATAAGGTCCTGGATGGCATCTACACAAGAATGCTACGAATGGCACTTCCTGCGGGTCATGGACAAGGTCAGAGAAAGAAGGATGATGAGTCTGGCAGGGCACTACACCAGACAGGCACCCGACACTGACAGTGAGCAAACTGACACTACTGTGGGGGCCAACCCAAGGTGCAGCTATAGGAGGGGAAAGGGGTGCAGACATGCTGCGGTGCGACAGCTACTAACTAACAGCACAGCAGAGCAGAGCTCAAGGCCCTAGGGCGTGGAGGGCAGCAGTTCAGGCGTGGGGTGGGGGTTTGTAATGTGCCAATCGTGCTTGTGCAACAACACCCTCCCTCTCGCTTGAAACTGTCTGTGTGTGAGTACTCGGGCATAGTGGTAAAGTCCCTGCCACTCTACGAATCCACTGCGGTGCATCCGGCTTTGTCGGGATTCTATGTGAACAAAATTGGTGGGGAGGGTTGTAAGGATCATTGCTCGTACTCCCTACGGGCTGAGGCAGGACCTCTCAGCGGGAAGTGTTGGGCAGGAGGAATATAGGACCAAGGCTCTACGTCCTCCCGGTGGGGGCTCCTCACTGGCAGGTGCATGAGTCAGAAGGATATAACTGCAGTGACAACACAGAAATGTGTGTGGGGAGTAATTCATTGGCATAACGACTAAATTGGGGAGAAAAAGGGGGGTAAAAAAAACCTGGGGGGAAGAGAAGCAGGAACACTAAACACCTCTTGAAGGCTTTCTGGAAAGGATGGGTGAGCAGAGGTGAGAACAATCAAAATGTCTCATGGAGATCAACCTTTGTTTAACCTGCGGGAGACAGCCGGATTAACAGCTGCAGCACCCCTGGATCATCCCAATTAAAATCTAAGCAATCAGTGCCGCTGCGAAAAGTAATCTTGTCAAGCCAAGGGACAACCTTCGAGGCTAAGCAGCGTGATGGCAACGTACATGTTTCATTACTTTCTTTTCTCTCTCCCCACATTCGTGGAAAATCTATGAGATTGTAAACTGGCACCTGTCATCAGAGATTCCCAACAGAGATTCACGGTTAAAGAGTTACTTACATGTCAGCCCTGCAAGCAGCGCAGGTCTCTATGGATGGATGTCGTGTTCCAGCTCTTCTGTCCTTATTTTGGCGAGTCCATAGCCTTTCCTCTAAAGTGCCAACAGTTCTCGAGACCCGGCGGCGTGGACACAGCAAAAACAAGGAGGCTGTATAATGCAGTATATGTGTGTGTTTGATTCCATTCTATCAATTCACACAAGCAAAGCTTTGTTTCAAAGGAGTTCTCGTCAATGACAGAGAAAGAGAGGGGCTGCTGCATGAGAATAGAGACATGATAGGAGCCATCTTATCATTCTTTTAGTTATTTTTTATACACAATGGCTTGATACTTCTTTTATTGTGTTGATTTAATATGTACTGTTTAGCTGTCAGTTGTTAGAAGCTGCAATGTGTGTGGATGTTAATATTAGCTCGTAATGAGTAATGAGGATTTAAACAGCAAAATAGCGCACAGTAATATGAGGTGTTCTATCATGTTTTCTGAAGGTGTGTGTGTGTGTGTGTGTGCGTGCGTGCGTGCGTGCGCCTGTGCGTGTGTGTGTGCGTGCGTGCGTGCGTGTGTGTGTGTGTGTGTGTGTGTGCATGTGCATGTGCATGTGCATGTGCATGTGCATGTCTGTCTGTCTGTCTGTCTGTCTGTTGGGGGAGAGCCAACCTGCCACCCTGTGCACCAGTGTGGGTGGTTGGGTGTCATCTCAGTGTGTGCAGGTATAGTACGGTGGTGGTGGAGTTACATAAGTCAGCAATGCTTGTGGCAATCTGGAAGAAAAACAACCATTGATCTTTCGATGAAGATCATCTGACTGGAGATGCTGGACAGCATATTAATTCTTATGTTATGCCAACAGAGGGGGCCATGGAGACTTGTTATTGGGTGCTTTGGGATAAATATGTCTGTTATATATTGGCCTCATCAATACAATAGCTTGGAGGCAGAAATCTCCTTTCGGACAGCTACTGTAGGTCAGAGATTGAGACTGACCAGAGAGTTGCTGCGGTCCCAGTGGGCAGAGGAAAACAACTTCAAGTAACAGACCATCACACCGCTGCAGACGGCGGATTCAAATCTCCCGGCTGACAATCATGTATGAAATGTGTTGTGACAAACAGACAGTTAGATAGACAGATAGACAGATAGATATCCGTGACAGCTGTCTGTCCGTCCGTCCCTCTGTCTGTCCGTCCGTCCGTCCGTCCGTCCGTCCGTCCGTCCGTCCGTCCGTCCATCCATCCATCTATAAATAACCTACCTAAAGTAGGTGTAAAATGGGATTGATTATCATTGGTTTGGGGTCACCTTAGCCATCCAAAGCAGTGCCAGGCAAAGATTTGTCTGGCACTGGCGTTATTATTATTTTATTTCTTTCACTGAATAGATTTGCAGCATTCATACTGCAACATCCATCACCTTGAATTCCATGTGACTTAAAAGCCAGGCCATTAAGGGGACAGAGAGAGAGAGAGAGAGAGAGAGAGAGAGAGAGAGAGAGAGAGAGAGAGAGAGAGAGAGAGAGAGAGAGAGACATTGACCTCTCCGACATGCCCTACATTTTCCTGTATAAAAATGTCTGTCTGGAAGCAGCCACAAAACAAATGTGTCGAAAACTGTTCTAAGGAAGAGACATTTTTACAAGTGAAATCTGTAATGCAGCGCATTAGGGAAAGACATTTCTCATCCTGCAGTAACATGCCAGAGGATAGATGTGCTAAACAGTGACTCCTGAGAATAATTTGACCTAGGGAAAAGCAAGGCCATTCATTTCTCTGGGCGTAATAACACAAACTATGCCTGCGATTTATGTACAAATAGGACAGGCTTGCAGCTACATATTCACCGGAAACCAAACTGAGATTAGAGCTGACAGACTCTCTCACCAGTTAGTTTTGGGAGTATTATAGCCGATAGGGTGCGTATCACTCTAATGCCTGACTGCACTCCCCTATAATATAATAATAGGCCCTCATATTTATGAGATACCCCTCCTCAAGTTAAAAGAAAACACAATGTTCTTTTGTCAGTTTGTTTGTTTGTTTGTTTGTTTATCTTCAGGGTCGGTGACATCAATGGATAACATGGTATAAAATAAAAAAATAAATTATCTTTTTGGAGCGTGGCAAGAGCCATGCACATAAGGGTCCTTGTCCTGTGTATCAAGCACAGGATAATGCACATGCTAATTTGATAAAAAAGAAATTCTATTAATTACAAAACTGTATAAAAACACATACTGTTTAATAGGAAAAGATAGAAAGGATTTAAGACGATTGGTCACGTAGCTCTCAAGATACACAAAGGAGAGACTGACTCACTCACTCACTCACTCACTCACTCACTCACTCACTCACTCACTCACTCACTCACTCACTCATTAACAGACAGATAGTTATGATATTTGTAGGATGGCAGAATTGCTGCAATAACACAATAATAAACTTCTTGGTCTTCTTAGATCTTTACTACAACAACATCAAGTTTTGCCCGCCATCAACTGGCATTACTATGAAGATATTAAACAGTATTCAAATGTTACTTTTCCATAAGTTAACAGACAGTTTAATAAGTCACATTTGACAGTAACATACAGTAGTGGTAAATGGTGTATTTATTTAGCGCCTTTATCCAAAGCGCATCACATAGATAGATGTGTATTACATACACCCATTCAAACACACATGCACACACCGATGGCAGAGGAAACCATGCAAGGCACCAACCTGCTCATGGGGAGCAATTAGGGGTTCTGCGTCTTGCTCAAGGACACTATGACACTGACTCTGGGGGAACCCGGGATCGAACTGGGAACCTTCCGGGTTTTCAAGTGGCCACTCTACACATGAGCCACTGCTGCCCCTCATACCAGATTTCGATCGGTAATCAAAACAGAACCAATTGATTAATCACATTTTTCCCCCTCCTCCAATCAATTCTGATGCCTGATTCACTATGAATTGAAAGTGGGCAATCTATTTCCCAGCAGTGTGACATGTGCAATATAAGTGAACCCACATTCACAGGAGCTCAAATCTCCCTAGGGGGTCGGATGATGACATTCAATTGTTGCCTTTACCTGTCCGTGCTGATTCCCTTTATTCTCTGAGTTAAAGCCCTCTTTGTATCGCTTGATGGGTTATTGATCTGTTGCAACAGCTTTTAGGTATGTTATTCCCTTGGATCCTGAAAGAATAACAGGACCTTCTGCTTCCTGTCATTGCTAATGAAAAATAATAATAAGTAATATTTGAGAAAAATCGACATTTGTCACATCAGGAGAAACTGAGATTTTGACATTTTGTCAAACACAATACAGTCTCAGATCTCTTTTTAGAACTAACTTTACAATGTATGCATGTGTGCCAGCAAGACATGTCCACTGTGCACACAGATGTCACAGATAGAACAGTCTGTGGAGCGAGTGATACAAACATTTCACTGCACATGCTTGTATGGCTGAGTAACAAATAAACCGCACCGTACCACAACAAGCCCCTGCTGTGGTGAAACCACTTTACCAATATAAAGATAATGTTCTGGGAGAGAATGGGTTGAAAACATCCACAAATTTAACCCCATGGGTAAAGAAAAGGCAATTTATGAGACACTTATCTCAGTGGGGTAGGAATACTTATGTTAAGAGCTGGAGATAAAGGATTTTCTCAGGTACTGAATCAGAGCCAAGCTCTTAAAACATTTTGGCGTGTTGCTGTGACAGCCAGTGGCCCTTCAAACAGCTCCTGTTCTGATGTGGCACTATTTAAATGGTTGTCATTGTCACCATGCTGGTGACCACTGTTAAACAGAGAATGGGTCTACATACTGTAGGCCAGGTACATTTTTGGGGACTTCTTCTTTTATTGATAGTGGTCAAACTCACAACATGCTTTCAGCCTAGGTGCCTGGCCCGCAAGGCCAGCAGCCCAGGCCTCAATGCAAATTATAACTAAAGCAATCATCTCACTCATACTGACCATGAAACCGACCATGATACTGACATGATACTGACATGATACTGATATGATACTGAGCATGATATTGACAAGTGCTCCCCCAGTCGCCAGTGTTCTACTTGGATTGATGAGTGATTGATCACCATCATCAGCTCTGTTTTCATCTGACCTACTTGCTTGGCAAAGGTGTTCAGAAGACATGTTTTCTCTTGTATCTCCAAGTTTCAAATGTGTACGTTATTTCGCAAAGTAAAGCCCTGCTTCATCATACAAGGCCGTCACACAAAAGTAGTGAAAACAGCAGATCTACAAGCACACAACGCCTCGCACCTGTGTGCTTGTAGAACGGCTGTTTTCACGTGTTTTGGACATGTCGGGTTTTCACCCGACAACGACGATATGTTGGTGTTGTTAAGCCACATCATCTGCAAAGTCGAGATCTTCCAATTGTGGGAAGAGAGTAAGAGGCATGGTCGCTTCAAAATTCTGTGAAATATCGGAGAGGACTGATAACCATCCATAGATTAAAGCAGAGGTTTTACAGTTGTAGTCCATGGGCCATACGAGATGTTGTTATCCGAAAGGTGGCAAAGGTTACCAACCCCTAGTTTGACCCCTCATATGCTACTTAACACATGGGCTGCTAAGGTTTATAACATTTCTAGCTGTTGCTGGCGCCACCATTCACTTACGCTTTATTTTGAAGTGCCTCGGAAGCTTCGTGCGTGTGCACGTGGGTGTCCGCTGACGATTGAGGAAGATAATCCCTTTGTTTACAAAAGCTCGCGAAACTATAATCCCAAACGGGGCCGACCATCGCGGTAAAGTGTCGCCGTGAAAACAATCAGATCTCTCCTTCCCTGGCGCTCTATTCATCTGATTCAGAGATAAAGCCCTTCTTATGTTTCAAAGTAGAATGTGAAGCAATGTAAGCTGCCTCCGCCATTTTCTGCCTCTCTCTCTCACTGCCTGAGCTGCGGGGTTACGTAATGGACTCGGGTCATTCAGAGGGCAGCCAGCAGCTTGTACAGTTAACCCTATGCTGCCTCGTCTGTCGACGAGATAACTCCTTTTGGCACAGTGACACCTAGTGGCCTTGTCTCGTCCCTGAACGAGTTTGGCTCCCCAGGTGTTAAAGCAGATTCATATATATATATTTTTTCCCTGTATAGTAAAGTTAATGGGACACCAACTGATAGCGGCTGATAACACCAATTTAGCTGTGTCTCAGAAAGGGTTATCATACCAAAATATAATCTACAGATATAGAGCTTTTAAAAAATGCATGGTAACCTTTGCCACCTTTCAGATGAAGAGCTTGTAGCTCGAAAGGTGGTCAAGAAATATTCAGTCATTTGGAGCAGAGTGTGCGGGTTTCCTTTTCTATTGTGCTATTTCTCACCCAGCACCTCATTAAGAGATGTGCGTATTTTTCTACTTTTGATCACCTTTCAGATACCGACATCTCGTATGGCCCATGGATTATTGGTGTCCAGGTAGCTCAGTCGACCGACAATAAGCTTCCCTGACTTACAGTGGAACAAGCAATATACTCCTACTTTTATAAATCAGCAAAGCACTTTTTGGCCGCAGTGGCTTTGAGCTAATAATAATCTTCCTACACCGCACAATAACAGAGAGGGTACAGCACCAGGCGTACACAATCACAGGAGAGTATAGTATACATGCATAGAGATAAGATATCCCTCTGTGCCATCAAACTTGAATCAAGGACACGGTAAGGGCAAAGACATTTGTGCACCTGCTGACAAAGGGGAAAAGATGATCACGTTAAATGCCCAGCACTAAATCTTTCACACTTCTCAAGTCTGCGTGGTTTGCACTGCTAGAGTTGACCCCCCCACTCTCTCCATCAGCAAGGATTTGGCCTTGGTTGATAGTGTGTGTCTGTGTGTGTGGGGGGGGGGGGGGGGGGGGGGGGAGAAAAGCCTTAGTCAACACCATGGCTACATTTATAAGATATACGTTTATGCCTCATGCCCTCAAATAATCACTCCATTCAAACGTATAGTGTTCTTGTGGGGCTGGAGCAGCGATTTTAGAAGTAAGCGAGTAGAGGTTGTACTGTACTTGACCCGCCTTAGGGCCCATTCCGGTCTCCACAACATGCTGAAACAATGAATGTCATGGCATTTATTCTTCCCCACTATATGCAAATAATATTAATTTTGTTCAAAATGTTGTACATTGCATCACACCCTTCACCCCAATACTGTATGGGCTGTTGTATGCTGCTGGACCCTCACCCTACATCCTCACGAATCACAAAAACTCTAGGGCTATTTATGTCTGGAATAAAGCCATGGTTTAAGACATTTTATCAATAATGTATCATATTGGACTTCACACATAAACTGGGATTAAACTGGTTTTGAGCTACCCAAGGACAAAAGGTACTGAAGCTACACTTGATTTATTGATGGAAATAAGTGTATTCAATAATAATAGTGTTCAATTTGTATTCATATGTATTTCCATTTACATCCTCAGCCAATACCTTACCCCTTTCATGTCAACACACACACACACACACACACACACACACACACACACACACACACACACACACACACACACACACGCACGCACGCACGCACGCACGTACGCATGCACGCTGGGTACACTCGCACACACGCACAAACACACACAGACAAAAACCTTTCATTTGTTATTGTGACTCAGTCACACCTGGCTGGATTTGCTTGTAGTCTGTGCTTCTACTGACTGATGACCCAGCATCTCCTCTACCGATCTGGGAACCCACTCTGTAAAAAAGAAAAGAAAACATTTTAGATTACTCCTCTACTGACAACCATAACACATGCAAACTAGAAAAGTCTCCTCAGAGAAAAGGTCTACGCCAGGCCAGGTTGCATAGTACCCCAGTGATACTCAGATTTGTGTGAGTTTTAGACAAAAGGAGTTGTAGCAAAAAAGTATGTTTTGAAGAAAACATACTAGGCCTATGGCAGAAAATGTCATCTGGCACAAACAGGCTCCATAAAGTTGGGTCATGATCCATGGAATCCAGGGGGGAAAAAATTATATTGATTGTATGACCTACGGTTCAAGAGTTATAGGCCAAAACATGAAGTGGGCTGTTGTAGCGCCACCATGAGGAGATTTGAAAAACTAGAGATTCGGGCCGGTATGCGACCCTCACACCTACATCACACCACCGATCCCACCAATATTGTTGGGGGCTTTGTCAGTACCCGTTGTGCCCATATATGGAGATCTCTGTATCTGTCTGTTTACCTGTGTCCCTTTTACACCCATATGGAGTACACTGATGACATTAGTACATGTATAAAACCCATACCCTGTATATTGGCATGCCCATGGGAATATTGGTTGGATGGGCGGGTTTTGGACCGCTGATATCCATATATGCCTGTACCGTTGTTTCCTTTTGAGATTGGCAGATTTCACCCAGGTTTTTTCCTCTCACTCATGTCACTTTATCTGCTGACCTCACCGCGCTGCAATGTAGCTTCAAATGCACCTCTTTTTTGAGAGTAAAAAAGAAAAAAAAAGACCTGTGTGACCTTGGCAGGTTGCCCCAGGATATGTGCCAATCTCAACAGGAAACAACGGTATGTGGACATATCCGTTGGATCATCAGATCCAATTGGCTAGTAGAGCTCACACTTCAAGCTGTGAATGAAAGGACATTTTGTGGATAATTCTTTATTGAACTTTAGAGCAGTACATTTTTGAGCGGTGCAAACCGCTCCTACCGTACGTTTCACTTTGTGTGTATTAGTACGGATCTCCATGTCTGGAGGTTTGTGTGTATTGGCCTCTTTTTATTAGTAGGCCTACGGATCGGTGCTCATACACAGAACAGCCTTTGCAAGGAAATATGCACGTGCGTTGTGTTTGCACCGCTCACTTTGCAAGTGATTTTGAATTCAAAATTAAATCGATAGTCAAATCCAATTATAGTTGCTTTCCATCTTGCATTAGTCCAGAGTTATAACTAAACCTCGACAGAGAGACTAGATAATCCTTGTCTTGTTACAAGTGCACCAAATGAGGAGTGCCATCACACCGATATTGTCTGGATTGGTCCGCATAGAGTTTGATGCTGGAGAACACGTATTAAACTGTTACATTTCATGCATGCACATAAACGCATGTCCATGTGCAATGCACTTATTATTTTGTAATAACTACTTATTTGTTCAGAACAATGTCAAAGAATACAGATAGAGATGTAGTATGGCCAGCTTGTCTGACAAGACAGACTAGAGAGAGATGCACTGCAAGCTACAGCACATCAGTTTACATGACATGCTATTCCCACACTCCGTCTCTCTCTCTCTCTCTCTCTCTCTCTCTCTCTCTCTCTAGTTGCTGTGAATGTGTGGGTGTTGCATCACCCGAATCCACTGAGGCTCCAGCAATAAACTGAGCTCAAGCAACAGTACATGCCCATATGCAAGAAGAATGGATGGTTCAGAACCCTCTGCAAAGTTACAGGTAGCATTCTAAACTAAAACATTTGTTGTTTTTCATGATATTATTACTGTAAGTATATATGAGTAAGATGTATTATGTTAATCAACTAGTTTTACCGTCTTTCTCATTCTTTCTTTTCTTCTTTTTTCTTTCTTTTTCTTTTTTTTTCTTTTTCTTTTTTTTTTGCACCAGTCTGGGTTATGTACATGGTTATACCTCATAAAGTCACCTTTCGTCCAATGTGGCCCTCATCATCCCAAAATGGCTTTGACACCCCTGGTCTATACAGATTGAGAGCAAGGTGACAGCAGACTAGCTTGGTATCCAGACTGCTTCCCTACGTTCAGCTGATTATTTTTCGTCTCCCTCGCTACACAGTCTGGAAAGCCTCCTATCTCCGTGTGCAAACGGGAGAAAGCAGACCACGGCTTCTGATTGGTCTGTAGAAGGGGCAGGACCAGTGTTGTCCAATGTAAAACCCGAGTCACTTCCTGACTTGCCTACATAATTGAAATACGAGTCGAATAGGACTCTAACCCTGACTCAAACTGTGTCGCAATAAAAAAAACGTAGCTGTAGCGAAGAATCCAATATGTAGGGTTTATTATATTGAATATAGGCGCGCTACTCGCCTGCCAAGGTTGTTGTAATTATTAAGAATGAGCCATGTGCCATGTGTCGTTCAACAACAGTCACCTACATAAGGCTTGGGGGCCCAGGCCTGGTTCCTTGAGCTCTCTTTGATCCGATCTCTAATATGGTTTAATCCAAACTCGTCTGGTCTGAGAGAGTAGGCCCTTCTTATAGTCAATTGTGATGTCATGTATGACATCATGATGTCATATCGCATTGTCTCCGAATAAGGTTGTATATTCTTTTCTACACTCCCCCCGTGAAACCGTTAGGTTCCACTATCTATTCAAAAGATAATAAGACCGAATTCGTACTTGCTATCTTCCTTTCTGGAATCTCCGTGATTCTCTTCTGGTGGTTGAGGTAGGTAATCTACGCTCATGTAGTCGAGCCTACATTCTCCTCCACGGCGTCCCGTGAGAGAGGATGAAGAGACACTCCGGCGTGTACAGTAGTTTCTCTGCTTCTCTGCACGGCGTCCCGTGGAGAAAAGTAGAGAGGTACTGCTGTGACGTCGGGGGCTGACTTGAGAGCACAGTTTGTCCTGGATGGGTCCTGAGTAAGGGATCTGTCAGTTCATCTGTCATCTGTTTTCCTTATGAAAGGGTCCGCCGCGCCCTACATTATCTCAATAGGTAATGTAGCTATGAGGGGATTGGGACATTGAATTCCTGGACAGCATGTCTGGGCGCAGGGAGTATCAGGGGTCTCGAATAGAAGCGTACAATCGTACTGCAGGGTATTCCTGATGTATGATTTAATCTTTATCGCCTCTGCCGCGCCGTGGCGACAATGCCGTGGCGTCTTCTGTGAGGTCAGGGACCTCGCCTTAGCCAGTCAGTGGCGACTCGCTGGGTAATTCCTGATGTATGATTTAATCTTTATCGCCTCTGCCGCGCCGTGGCGACAATGCCGTGGCGTCTTCTGTGAGGTCAGGGACCTCGCCTTAGCCAGTCAGTGGCGACTCGCTGGGTAATGGAGCTGGTTCTGTTCCATGCTGTGTACATATTATCTGTACTTCATAAGTTGTAAGTTCAGGTGTAATAGGCAACATACGGTAATTGGGAAAGACCTCCTTCGGTGGTAATGCCAATGTACCTGTAGGGAGGCTGGTGGATGTTGTGATGGGCAAGAAAGATCTTCAGAGTGATGAGAGCTATGGTGATACTCAAATGCCCTGGTTCTAATGCCTGATGCCATTCCGGCTTAGGTCTTCGTTGTTGGTCTTCGTCGACGTCTTGAGTCTTGAATGATCTCTTGATCATTTTAGATTTTAAAGATAGGCAAAGGCTTCTATCTTTGCAATAGCAGGCAACTTATTGGCTCTACTTTGTTCAATCTAGCTAGGCGATCTTTGATCGCACGTAGCTGGGATCCAGATGGAAAAATCACACACAATAGCTACGATAGCTATGAGGCTAGTCCAACTGAGGTAAATTTTGTCCGTAAGTACACCAAGTCTTAACACATTACCATTGGCTACTGGTAGGTAAGCGCTGTGTGCACTGCGGATACACTGTGAATGCAGGAGGAAGACTCACTGCTATATGCGTCGAGCAAGCTTACTAAAAGCTTGTGGTCGAGGCTCACTGAGGTGGATTTACCAAAAATCTCTTATCTCAATGATGGGGCACGCTGGAGTAAACTTACCAAAAGCTTACTCAGGGCAATAGGGGCACGCTGGAGTAAACTTACCAAAAGCTTACTCAGGGCAATAGGTGCGTCGAGCAAGCTTACTTAAAGCTTGTGGTCGAGGCTCACTGAGGTGGATTTACTAAAAATCTGCAACAGCGATGAAGGCTCACAGAGTTAGGCTTACTTAAAGTCTATATCTCGGTGGCAAGATACTGAGTGATTTACTTTTGCACCAGCTATCTTCTTCTCAAACACTTACTTCTCAAACGTGGAATTGAATCGGTGAGGCATACAGTGACTTGAGGTATATTCTTCTCAAACACTTACTTCTCAAACGTGGAATTGAATCGGTGAGGCATATAGTGACTTGAGGTATATGACCATACAAGGCCTTAAAGATAGGCTTCTTAAGCTTCTATCTGAGTTTACACTTCGTAAACTATAAGTGAACTACGTAAGTACTTGGGATACAAACCACAAATACACTACGTGAACACTACTCTCATGGCAGACTGTAAGGTGATTCCCTTTGAATGCCGTCTTTAAGATTCCAGGTCATCTGGAATACTGTTTCTGATGGTATGCAGTTCTTGGTGATATCTCTACTGCTTGATTAGTTCTGCCACGTCCGGCTGAAGTTCAGTTTAGGAAGGGTAATGTTTGGACAAGGAAATCGGCTATGGCTGACCCTCGAGATTAATGGCCGCCGTCTCTCCCCCTATATCGAGGTTAGCCATCGATGTGTGGGGTATTTCCATGGTCCAGCCGATTACCACAACACGGATGAGGGCCTTATTACGCGAGGGCCTGCCGCGGGAGTGATGCAATAATCTACCATCTCTTCGGAGGTGGTATTGGTCTTGCGGATGGGTAGCAAGGGGAAGCTGGTCACAGCTGGCTACAAAGTATCGTTGCGACTCAGCGTTGTCCGACACGAAGTCAGGCAGATCGGCTAAGGTAGGTTGCCGACGAGGTCTGCGCAATTAGCGTCGGTGGAGTTGGGAGGCTCGGCGTGCCAGAGTTTGATCATGGTTCATCACATGGCGCTCCTGAGCAAGGACGGATGTGAGTACTGATTGAAGGGTTGTGGTGTCCGGGTGCAGGGTGGAACCACGTCTAGCATGCTCTGCTCAAACCTTAGGAGGTCGTCGTGTGTGACCATGTTTGTGGGTGACCATGCCTTGTTGGAAGGCCTCTATCCCTCGGGTGTCCTGTTGTTGTCGGTCCGTCATGGCGGTTGAATGGCTCGTCGCGATTTGTAATGGCCACCAAATGTAGCGAAGAATCCAATATGTAGGGTTTATTATATTGAATATAGGCGCGCTACTCGCCTGCCAAGGTTGTAATTATTAAGTATAAGAGCCATATGCCATGTGTCGTTCAACAACAGTCACCTATAAGGCTTGGGGGCCCAGGCCTGGTTCCTTGAACTCTCTCTGATCCGATCTCTAATATGGTTTAATCCAAAACTCGTCTGGTCTGAGAGAGTAGGCCCTTCTTATGGTTAATTGTGATGTCATGTATGACATCACAATGTCATATCGTATTGTCTCCGAATAAGGTCGTATATTCTTTTCTACAGTAGCCGTGTACCCGAGGCTAACCGCCGACAGGTTCACAGAAAACCAGTCCACTAACTGTGAGTGTTATGCCTGAATCACGTTAGAAACAACTTTTAGTTATGCCATTTCGTTAAAAAATTATACATGTTTGGGTAATTATAGCTGAATGAGTGCCATCCATATCCATCTGCAGTGCTTGTCAGTTGGGGGCCGTGAGGCTTGTGAAAATGAATTTCCTCTCACTATGAAACTAATTATGAACATAAGAGCTGTGTGGGAGAGTCGAGGTCAGGCCAGGTTCATGCTGAGAGATGTGTACATAACTAACTAATCAGCGACTGGTCATCACAGTTCATAAAGGTTCAGCAGTAGAGAGGCCTTCACTGTATTGTATTGTACAATTTATATAGCCACATTCCCACAAAGGGAATTGCTGTTCTCATAATGCAGAATCTACAGTAGAATCAAGATGTGACATCTGTCCATGTGAATTATTAAAGGACCTCAGCCCTCTTGTGTGCAATTATTCTCTCATGCTGAGTAATTCACAGTATGTGTTCTGAATCAAAGGCTTATCTCAGACCTGTGGTCTAATGCATATGAAGCTAGGGTTCCTTAAAATAAATAAAACAAGGTTGAAAATCACTGACCGAGAAGCCACCACAACAGTCTGCAGACAGTATAGGACATACACTTGGTATAATATTGAGTTATTACTAAGCATTGTGTTTATTGATTTTTATTAATAATCAGCTTGTAACAAGCTGCAAAGTTTTAGCTGAACATAACATGAACACCAGTTTGTACATGCCTCTTCTTACTGTATGTAGTACTGTATATAGCTGTAAAAATAACCTTGGCACTACTTGTTACTGTCAAAGCTTTATTCCATGTCTAAGGTATTATAAGAAACAGTTTCTATGTGGATATCTTACACTGATTAAAATGCATAGCAAAAATATATACCATCTTTAACTCCATCCTTTGATATTTGTTCTATCAGTGTTACACTGAATGACATTGTTTTTTTTTTATCACTCAAATGACAACCATCAGCTCCTCACATTGTTCAACATTATACTTTTCACAAACAGGGTTTACTCTTTTTTTCTCTCTCTTTTCTTTTTTGAGCGGTGCTAACCGCTCCTATAGACCGCTTTTTTACCAAAACCATGATGTCACAAATGATGATGACATGAGTCCGCTAGACCAATGAAACACTTCGATTCTGTTGATCTGTCCATGATGTCATAGTCACATAGGCACCCGATTGGTTAACTCTGATTTAGAACGCGTTTAGGCCGCGTAAAATACGTCATAACGCGTTTAGGCCGCCTAGATACTTCATAAAAAATTATTGAGCGGTGCTAACCTTGAATTTCAAAATTGTATTAGATGAATATTCACTTATAAGCGATAAAATAACCACACTTTTAGACAGACTGTGGAAGATCTTACAGGTTATAAATGATAGCCAACTAATACAAGTTTAAAATACAAATAAACACAATATCCACTGGGTATCCACTGATTGCCCAGTTCTTCGGGCTCTTCGGTCCCAGCTCTTCTTGAAAGATTCAGTCAAGTCAGTGGTCTTGAACATAGCTGACAGTTGTTGTACTTGGCTGACAGCTGTTGTACTTGGTTGTACAGCTGTTGCTGCAAGGTCTGTGGTTCCAAAAAATTTAAAATACAAATAAACAGCTTTTGGAAAAAAAGATTATGCTGTCACTAATGAGGGTAACATGAGTTAACTAGACCAAATGTTCCGCCCCAGGATAACAGATGATTCTTTGGTCAAAATAATCGTGGTATGAAATTCAAATACTTCGGCTTTGCCGAAATAATTAGTATAGGGTCATAAACAAAAATCTAGAGGCAAATAAGGTCCCTGGTTGCCTAACTGACGACCACCAGAGTCATCAGGCTCTGGTGGCAGAGCTGGTTCTGTCCAGAGATGGTTCCGTCCTCTGTATGGATTCGTCGTTTGATTGCCCTTAGGGCTACTAGCATGGCTCTTACCATTCTTCTGGGAGGGATCAGTCTGTGAAATTCCTTTCTGGCTTGATTAAACGGTTGTACCACAGCTTGACGAAAAGGTCCTCGGTGATATTACGTTTCTTCTCCTGTTCTGAGAAAGAGAGAGTGATATCTTCTAAGACAGTTTCTGTATAGCCTTCATAGTGATCTGCTGGAACAGGTTCCAATTCTCTTTTATTCCTCTGTACAGGTGGGTCTCTCCTTAGGTCCTCTGTACAGGTGGGTCTCTCCTTAGGTCCTCTGTACAGTTGGGTCTCTCCTTAGGTCCTCTGTACAGGTGGGTCTCTCCTTAGGTCCTCTGTACAGGTGGGTCCTCTGTACATTATTTTTCTCTTCTATTCACTCTTTGACTGCCACCAGGCTGTTAATGGCCAGGCTGTTTGTCTGACCTCCTGTCTGTTCTCCCTCTGTCTCCCCCTTGCTTTATAACCCACAAGAAGCTCTATTTGGCTCTATCTGGTTTCAGACAGCGACAATTAGGAGATTCTCCTGCATCTCGGCTACTCAAAATGGAGTTTCTGGTGACACATAAATGTGCACATTCATTGCACGATAAATTGTTATTAGCCTTTGGTCTGGTCAAGGATACTAACAAACCTGGCTGGTATGTTGCGCATAATATACTCCCGACATAATCTGTTTCCAAGAGGCAACCCAGCACTTCTTGGCGTTGGCCGTCAGTCAAAGTTAGAGGGAAAAAGTCTGACCAACCGCATATCCTGGACCTTTCTGGCGCAAATCGACCCCCACCCAGGATTCAAGACAGCGACCACGCTACATTAAACCCTGCAGTCTATGGTTGCTGTTTCGAATCCTGGGAGGTGTTCGTTTTGAGCCGGTGTAAAGGTCAGGACACACGAAAACCTTATATAGTCTGAGCAGACCTCTAGACTGACATCATACACAACACAAAGAATATTGCCATGCATGCCTATCAACACTGATTCGCGCAGGCGCCCTTACAGGAATTAGTTTGCACCACTCACTTTGCACGGGTGCGATTTTTCCAGTCAGTTATTCCCATTATTCCCATTATCTGTCCACCCTGTCTATGTCTATTACTTTATTACATCCAGTTTTCAACAAAAAAACAAACAAACACAAACAACAGTGACAACTATCAGCTCCTCACATTATTCAACGTTATAGTGTTCACAGGTAAGGTTTACTTTCTCCTTTTCTTTTTTCGTTTCCTTTTCATAAATCCCATCATCTGACCCCCCTTGTCCATGTCCATCACCTCATCCACATCCAGTTTAGTTATGTTCCATAATCTCCAAACTCATGAAAGGAAGACAATTAATTCAATGTTCAATTGATCAATCTATCTTCATTTAAAACATAATTGCATATTAATAACCTATCAACATTTGGAGCCAGTCCTGTTGTGTGCCGATTACAGCATTCATATTGCAGCCACATCATCAGGTTAATTATTAACATTAGAAGAAGTAATCAGTGAAGCATTGGATAAAATAATGGATAAGCGACACAGACTAAAGATAGGATAGTGAAGAAAATATCTCTTGAATCTCCTGGTATGTATTATGTGACAGCTTCCAAATAAAATCTATTTGCCAGAGACAAAAAAGGGGACACACTATGTCTGGAAAATGACTTCTCTTTGGGAGGAAGGTCAGCGTATTATTTCAATATAGTGCCGTACCCTTCTTGAAAGCCTAATATCCACAATTCCACATCTTATTATTCAGCCCAGTTAAACAAAGACCATAATACATTTTTGCCTTTGTCTGGCTGTAATTTCTAACTCCAAGACTATATTTAAATATATTATTGACAGACAAATGAGGGTGTTTTACTCTTGGGAAGGTCAGAAAGGGGACACAATCAATTCATCATCCTCGAGTCGCAGCAACACCACCTGACTGCAGTCTGCCATTACAGCTAAAGGAGCATAGAACAGTGGTGTAAAGTAACTAAGTACATTTACTTAAAGGGGGAGTTCAGTCAAATAAAGATGATAACAAGGGTATTCCCAGTTTGTCACACAACAGAGTAATGTATTATTAACCAACAGACAAAATTTGAATGATGAAAAAATCTAAATTTTTGAAAAATTACGTTTCAAAAATGTGTGAAATCCAATACATATTTTTCTGGCCTTTCTGCCAAGGGCTGTAGGGGCGTGGCCCATGTACAGCATGAAGCCACACCCACTCATGGAAGTATCTGCTTCCGTTTTCAGGGGTGTTAAAAAAGTACTTTTACTCAAAAAAGTAACTAAGTACATTTACTCAAGTACTCTAATTAAGTATCATTTTGAGGTACTTTGACTTGAGTAGGGGGGGGGGTTGGTGGGGAGAGAGCACTGCAGGAGCAGCAGCAACAACAACAGTGGACATTAGCGACCAGGCTAGCAGGAAGAAGGGATGAATCTGCCTAGTAACTGATCTCATAGGCTTTCAGTAGCCTATCAAAAGTAATTAATTAATAGCTATCACCGTGATGCGCAGTTTTGCGCACCACGGTGACAAGCATTAAAATATGACACCCCAGTTATGATTAAAAAACGTAAAGCAGTCTTATATCACAATGCTGCAATATAAAGTTCCAATTTTTTTAACAGTGGTTCAGAAATAGTCATTCTACTTGAAAAATGTTTCTATAAAGAAATAGCTTAATTCCCTGAACAGGGCCTTTAAGTACTGTATTTAAGTACAATTTTGAGGTATTTGTACTTTACTTGAGTATTTCCAATTTCCAATACTTTTACTTCTACTCCACTACATCTCGGTCAGAGATTCCGTTAGCCGGTATTTACCGGCCATTGGCCGGTTAAATGTTTAATTGGCCGGTAATTATAAAGTCCACCGGCCACCGTGGCCGGCTGGGAAAATGCCTCTTAGGCTATTTTATCATTTAATCTTATTATACACATAATTATTTGTCTAAAGTAGTAAATCTACAACCATTAAAACCTATCATAATTTTAAATTTGTATCATGTTCTGTGAGTCTGTCTGACGACAGCGGAGTTCACCGACACTGCTGCTGCTTCATGCTGCGCTGTAGAGGTGGGACGTTCGCGAACGAATCGAGTCTTTTGAACGGCTCTTTGAAATGAACGATAGCATTGTGAGCTTGTAGATCAGCTATTTTCAAATGGCAGATATGTACCTATATATGTCCGAAATAAAAGCATATAGGGTTGAAGTTATTTGTAATTATAATCAAAATCTACAAAGTAACTACTAGAATGAGCCAGTCTTTTGAACGGTTCTTTGAAAGGAACGGATCCCAGAGATCCGGCTCACTTCAAAGAGCCATAAATCCCATCTCTACTGTGCTGTGCGCATTAGATCAGACTATATTCGTCGTACGATGGTTACGCGCATTGGAAATATCAGAGCTTCAAGCTCACAACAAGGCGAAACGCGCCGCGCTGTGAGCTTGTATGTCTGCTATTTTAGACACGCACACGGCCTTACGGAGAATCACACATCAGGTTTCACAGCTGACAGTTCCAGCACCTTGTAACAATCAGCGTGGGTTTAGTGTTATAATCAGAACAGAACTGGGGTTCTTCCGAGGTAATCTAAAAGTAGACGATAATAAACTAGACCAGGTCACCTGGTTGTGCCAGACCCGCAATTAAAACTAGTATGGCACTGAACTAACACATGAACACACAGGATTTTATAGTCTCAGCAACAAAGCGTAGTGAGCTTGTAGATCGGCTGTTTTCACTAGTATGGCACTGAACTAACACATGAACACACAGGATTTTATAGTTACAGTTTACAGTTTAGGCATTTAGCAGACGCTTTTAATCCAAAGCGACTTACAATAAGCAGATAACATCACAATAATAAACAAGATAATATGTCAGTACATCATCAACAATATAACAAATGCAAATGGATATCTATCTAGAAAAAACACAATATAATCAAAGTTCTGAAAAAACCTAAAAAACAAAAACAAATGCTAACTAGCTTCATGTATTCATTGATTCTTTTTCTGTAGTGCTAAGGGTTTAGTCTCAGCAACAAAGCGTAGTGAGCTTGTAGATCGGCTGTTTTGACTAGTATGGCACTGAACTAACACATGAACACACAGGATTTTATAGGCTGAGCAGCTGGAAATGTTTGTGAGCTTGTAGATGGGCTGTTTTCACTAGTATGGCTGTGGGGCAAATGTTTTGCAGCACTGAACTAACACATGAACACACAGGAATTTATAGTCTCAGCAGCTCGTCAGCCAACTCAACTCAGCTGGTCCCGTACAGGTGACGGCACTCAAGGCAATCAGCCGAGCAAGGGAAGGGAGGGGCAGATGAGCAGTCAGAGGCAAACACAGGCACACTGAGGAAAAGAGGGACACTGAGGAAAAGAGGGACCGACCGACCGACCGACAGACCGACAGACCGACAAAGCCTTATGTAGGCCGACCCCCTGGGTCTGGCAAAAAGGGACCCGAACTCTGTGGAATCACATGGATATTAGACTATACAAGCACGCTGCACGCACATGACTTTCTGGTCGCATGGATGTGATGCCATCGTGGTCAAAGCAACAGAGGCAAGTCAACCTTCCTTGCGCCATCATTAACAAAATAAAACAAATGTTGTGTGTAAAAGGTTTAATGAGACGTGAAGCCAAAATCATATAGTCTACTAGGCTATTAACTTATTAATTTGTAGGCCACTGTTTGGCAGGGCGCGCAAACGGTTCGCTTGAGTTGCGCGCGCACTTTAACCTATTCACTTCTTTTTTTGGCAAGCGATACCTCTACATAAGTAGATAGTTAGGATATTATTTTGTTGGAACATAGGCTATTGCAATTGCATCTGTGATAAAGAGGAAGGAAGCCCAGCGCAAACATAAAATGGTGTAATTATCAGTTGGGTGCACCATGCATATACAGTATCTCATCTGCAAACACGTATGTGACGTTCAATATAATATGGCCGATAAATTAATTGATTGGCCGGTAAAATATAATCCTGCCGGCCAAGGTGGCCGGCCCCAAAAATGCCTAGCGGAAACCCTGATCTCGGTTCCAGATAGTGTACTTTTACTCCACTACAATTATTTGAAAACTTTAATTACTAGTTACTTAGTTACTAGTAGATTTTGATTATTATTACACAGCAAGCATACATTAACCACTTCAGCCCTATATACCTTTTGGCCATTTGAAACCCTATAGCCTAAGCTCACAATTTGCATTGTGAGCTTGTGGATCTGCTATTTAAAAAAGATGTTATACATTTGAAAACTTGCATAATGAGTACTTTCACTTTTGGCACTTTAAGTACATTTTGATGCTTTAATACTTTTACTCAAGAACATTATGAATTTCGTTACTTTTACTTTTATTTAAAGGGGGCGTGACACGGCCAAAACAGCTAATTATGGCTATCAAATTAGCATTTTTTTTAATGATGTCATGTACCCCCATGTTAAATTATCCAATCAAATGATGCTGCCGACACGCCCATACAGCTACAGTAGCTGTATGGGCGTGTCGGCAGCAACACAGAGCCCCCATACTGCATACTTTGAGCTCCACCCCCTTTCCAAACCGTTTCAACAAAGACCACGTGACCTACTGTACCATAATGTTAAATTTCGGGCCGGTGTCACCACTCCTTTAAGTACAACATGTGATTAATGTTTTCCGTCACTGATGATAATGTGCAGTTATTAGTTTGAGTCTGCTCTTCTCGTACCGCTTGGAGAAATAGCAGCACTGATGAAAAGTGCATATCATCAATGAATGATTTACCGGGCCATGGTTTTCCCCGCAATTAAATCCATGGTTTGTAATCTGCGGTGAATAAATTTGTGTAGGAAGGTGACTAATGAGCTTTAGCGTAGAGTCTTGCCCACAGGCCGCCCTCTGAAAGGGCCGGCGCTGTCCTAGTTAAGAGTCATCATGAAGAGATTGCCTATGGCGGGAAGATGACCTGTGAACAGAACGGCGGGGTTAAGAGGGGGATGGGGGTCGTGTTTACCCTGACACCCCTTTGCTAAATATTAGGTCTTAATTAGGGAAGCAGCTAATTCAGAAAGAAACCCATCTGCTTATAGAGCTCACTTCCCTTCTTATAGTATATTAGAGCTGCTTTGAAGAATTAAGGGAGAATTCAGTAGTTCTACCACTGTCTGTCTGTCTGTCTGTCTGTCTGTCTGTCTGTCTGTCTGTCTGTCTGTCTGTCTGTCTGTCTGTCTGTCTGCATCCATTTTCTCCTCAGTGGGTTGACCAATCATTCTGAATCAATACTGCAGTATTATGTACTCCGTTACAAGTAAAAGTCCAGAATTCAAAATGTACTTGAGTAAAAGTACAAAAGTATTGGCATCAAAATGTACTTAAAGTAGCATACTAAAAGTAAAAGTACAAAATGTTTGAAAACAGCAGATCTACAAACAAATTCAGTGTTTTTTTTTTCTGTAATCCCATCGTTCAGGGGAGGGTGTGGTTGTAGGGGAGGGTGTATCACCTTTGCTGTTATGTTCCACTGTGTTTGTATCGTTCCAATGCACCATTTACCGCTTTGGTTGTTGCGTTCCATTGAGAGGCAACGGTTAACAGGAAAGTGCCTGAACTACGCCACCCATACAGGAATCTAGGTATATTATCTTTGCTAGTCAAAAGGCCTCAGAACACAGAGAGAGAGGAGAAAAAAAATGCCATGGCTCACTGGATGGAATTTTCAATTAAAACCTTTTAATACACGTTTTAAGGACCAGGACAAAGAATTGTATTTTTGGTAAAAACATCATGTCATAATTGCTTTAAGAAATAGCACAGTGGAATGAACACAATGAACACTGGAAATGTCCTATAGGTGAGGCATAACATCTGAGAGAAGTGCAGAAACCACAATAGGCCTACCACTGACCCATGGAGAGAATGTGATGTTATCTCAATTCTATTGTCTTACTATCTTATTTGGAGTAGACAGTTAATCAAATCCCGTAGCAATCAGTGCCACCACTGACGAACGCTATCCTTGCAGGGTAACTAATGTCACCAAACCTATCTCCAGCCTGGCCCATGAGGTCAAAACTTTAAATCCCTATCTGATTAAGGGTATAAACTAAATATCAGGATTGGGATCAGAGATTGGGATCAGAAATCAGGATATCAAATCTAAGCTTTAATCTGAATCAAATCTTCAAAACGGGTAGTTCAAAACAAAAACATGGGATTGGGATCAGTTTGATCCAAATAAATTGTTCTCACTGGAGGGATTACGAGAGCAAAACACACTATACAATTAATTTAAAGTAAACATATGTTTCATCATAAATAAGATGTTAAAGTACCTTATTTGTACCCCTGCGTATCCACCACACATAGTAGAAATATTAGGACACAAGCAGTCGTGGTTGAACTGGGCACATCATGCTAAACCATATAATCATCTATTATTAGAGAGCTCTGCCTGTTTGCTGCATCCCTCTGGCAAGGGGGGACATAATTATAAAGGGTTAGGGTTAGGGTTACCAAATAATATCTATTGTCTTGATTATGACTTCAGCACAGATTAAAACAACAACAGAAACACTGGCTGGTGTTCCACACTGGACAGTATAATCACACATGCACACACGCACGCACGCACACACGCACGCACGCACACTTGAGAGCATCACATATGAACAGAGTGGAGGGAAGGGACAGAGACATGCAGGTAAGAAAGAAAGAACAAAGGCAGGAAGAGGCAAAGGAAGAGCAATAGAGGAAAGGAGTGACTCCTATATGGAGACGTACTCATCGATCTCTTCAGTAGGGGTTAAGGGATCTCCCTGCACAACAGTGACCCCTGGTGGAGGACCAACTACAAAGAGAATGCCCTTGCCTGGTTCACCCCTCTTCTTAAAAGTCTAATCATGCTCGGGTGGCGCAGGAATAGAGCACCCGCCCACCATGGATGTTTGTATCGATGAAGTGCATTTGTCGTTGTTCAAAGTTGTAAGCGACTTTGAGAGCGGTTTGATTGATGCTCAACAAGCAGGGGCGCTGGAACTCCCAAATCCCAAGGGGAGCTGAGCTTGGAGGAGTTGGAAAATTCACGTTTTTTATCCGGTTTTGGGTTATTTTTATTACGGTTTCGGGTGCTTATTCCCTGCACTACGGTGTAACAAGGAGCTGTATAACTACTAGTTATTTTAGCATACAGTGCAACACACAGCACACAGACACACGCACACACACACACACACACGCACACACACACACACACACACAGTCACTCACGCACACACTACAAAATCAGGTATTATCTTTGTAACAGTTTTCTACAGTTTTTTATTACCCATATACAACAGTGTTAGTTTGCAATAATGAGCCTACAGACAGTTTCTAGTTCTCAAATAAATAGACTTTGGTGTGCCATCAAAGCAGGATTTATTTTAAAACAAGATTTAAATTTGACTTCCCTTCTGACCGGAGGTGGCAAGGTGATTAGGTGACCATGTGATAATCAAACACCTTTTTTCAACATATTTTATTCCCCAAAGTCAAATACATTATTGTTTTAATATAGCTCTGTGTGTGTATATATAGGCCTATAAAAAAATAAAAAAAATAAAAAAAAATATATATATATATATATATATTTCTTTTTTTTTCTCTCAATCGAAACATTTATTTTTCTCCTCCCCACCACCAGGGGAGCTGCAGCTCCCTCAGCACCCCACTTCCAGCGCCCCTGTCAACAAGTAATAAAGAAACACAGAGGCCTTTTAAACATCCTATGACACTGCATGGGCACCTGCTCACTCATTTGAAGTCAGTCTGGATAACAATGCCGGGGCGAATGCATGTGACAATACATGGAACCAAGTGCACACTTGTCTGGCAAAGGATGACACTGCTGGGGAGTGGGGAGCTGGAGCCAAACACTGTTTACACCAGGGTACCCCAATAGGCGGCCCACGGGCCATTTGCGGCCCGCGGGGGGCTACTGGCTGGCCCCCACCAACCCAAATAAAAAAAAATATATAGCCTATAGGCCTAGATATTTTTGGAGGGGGGCTAGTGAAAGTTACAGGTATGGTGAGTAAGATATGAAATGTATGCTTAGCATAATCACAGTAATCCTTAATCATTTTCAATCATATTCAAGGGCTTTTGGAGAGAAATGAGACTCCTGTCACTTTTAGAGCACTGCAGAGGGAATGTGTGCGTGCGTGCGTGCGTGCGTGCGTGTGTGTCCAGCAGATGCTTACAGAATATATCCATTAGCAACAGAGGAGGGCAATGGCGTCTGTCTGTCTGTCTGTCTGTCTGCCCGCCCGCCCTACCATCCACCACCTATCCATTCATCAGTCTATCCGTTCATCACCAGTTTGTGCAGAGAAGAGATAGAGATTGAGTTTACGCTTTCTCCAGGGGAAACAGGGGACAACAATAGCGAGACTCTCCTGCAGATACACACCGGATTAGATCACTTAGAAATTCAACCCCCACCTCCTTGTTGCCGCTGCACGCCACCAGCACAACACCTCCTCCTGTTCTGCTTCTCTCTCCCCCCCCCCCCCCCCCCCCCCCCCCAACTTCACGCACTTAGCAGGCCGGGGTCTCTAATGGCGGAGGAAGCTATAGGAGACGGTTCTGACGTGAGCGCACGCGGCCGCTAACATCCTTAAAAGGTAATTGAGCCTCCTGGCTCTACCCACCAGCTAGCCAGTGTGACAAAAAAAAAAAAAAAAACCAAGAAGAAAACAAGACACAGAGGAAAGCGAAACCGAGGAGGATGGAGGAAAGTGTTGTGTGGAGGTGGGCCGGGGGGGGGGGGGGGGGGGGGGGGGGGGGGGGGGTCTTCTCATGGGCACACAACATGTTAATTGGCTCCCTACAACTGACAGCCATTAGAAGGGGTTGAGGCTGCACAGGAGAGAATTACCCGCAGAGGACATGGTCAGAGAAATGGTAATGGATAGTTCCTGCAGGGAAGTCACACTGGGAGAGCTCAATCAACCCCCCCCCCCCCCCCCCCCCCCTTGTCTCCATCCCCATCCCCGTGCCCATCCCTGTCCCCGTCTGTGTAATGATAGTCTTACACTCATTTGTGCAAAAATAGGGAGCTATTACGTTTGTGTGTGTGTGTGTGTGTGTGTGTGTGTGTGTGTGTGTGTGTGTGTGTGTGTGTGTGTGTCACTGTTGTTTTTGACAGTGAATTTTGATTTAGTTTTAGTCAAAGTCTTTTGAATAACCTGTAATTTAGTTTTAATTTTTGTCACCTGAAAAGTTTTTAGTTTTGGTCTAATTTTAGTCGACTAAATATCATAAGATTTTAGGCGTCTAAATCTACAGTTGATTTAGTCGACTGAAATGTATTTTGGCAGGCCTTGTTGTCATCATAATGACTGATTTTACACTTGGTTGTGTGCTGAAAATAGCAGATCTACCAGCTCACAACGTGTCACGCTGCGACGCGTTGTGAGCTTGTAGATCTGCTATTTTCAGCACGCAATACCTGAGAACAACCAAACATAAAATGACTCTCTTCTCCACTAGGCTCTCCCTAATGTTTTAGTCTAGTTTTTATTTTGTTGACGAAATTGTCAATATATTTAGTCTTAGTTTTAGTCATCACGGCTTCGTTTTTATTTAGTTTTCGTCAGTGAAAAAAATGCAGTCGACAAACATTTTTCGTCAGAGTTTTAGTAGACGAAATCAACACTGGTGTCAAGGGCTGGGTTCGGTAACCGCCGTACCGCCGTATCGCGGTATACCGCGGCCTACCGCGGTGTCAGGGTCCTTACCGCGGTCAAAAAAGACAAAAAATAGTCTATTTTTATTGAGAACGAGCGAGTTTTAAAACGGGGGAGAAGCGAGGACCGCATGAGCTTCATGCCGCTCTGCTCTGGGCCGCGCACCATATGTTTGGAACAATTGGAAGCTTGGCCGTCACAGTCTCCGACAGAGAGTGAGACACAGTAGACTAGACACTGGAGCAGTGCAGTAGCCTCGTAGCGTCAGCAGACAGCAGCGTTAAACTTTCTCCATAATCCACACGACACAACTCACACAAGTATGTTTATACATACCTCGTGGCCGTTTCTTTTTTATTCATACGGGCGGAGCGCGAGGACTAAAACCGAAAATGAAACCAGCGCTAGACGTGAGTACTTTTACAGTAGCGCGTGTGCCCGTCGTTGTTCGACTACAACCTTTTCTGTCAAGTCTGGTAACTAAAACCTGTTTACTATGTTTACACCACTCAATCAATGCGATTTGAGACGTGAGTTTGCATAATCACAGACCGTACACAATCACTATACCCGTCTCATCTGGTTTGTTCACAAACAACGTGCAGTGTCTGAAGCCCCAGTAGCCTACCAGTGGCGTCAGTTCAGAAAAAGCTAAGGTATGGCAACATGACAGACACCAGTCATGTTGCCATACCTTAGCAACAGGCACGATGAAAGTACATTTTATTATTTCCCCCTGTAGCCTAGGTATGGCAGGTGCCATAGCTTGCCATACCCAATTGACGCCTCTGTAGCCTACGTTACTATAGTAACCCGACACTGCAAAGATCTACAAGCTCAGAACGCGTTGCGAACGCGACGCGTTGTGAGCTTGTAGATCTGCTACTTTCAAAAGCCAGACCCACTGTGCTGTACGGGGAACTCGAGCAGTCGGGCTTATAGGACCGTGGAGAGACGAATTTTGGGCAGATGATAGGAATATTTTGTCTTGCCGAACCTTAATTAATAGATACGGGGGTGCGGTAATTATCGCAATACCGGCGGTAAATGGGAGGACGGTAACCGCGATAACAAAATGTTGATACCGAGCCACCCCTGTGTGTGTGTGTGTGTGTGTGCGTGTGTGCGTGCGTGCGTGCACAACATGCACAAGAAGTGAGAGGACCACAAAAATCGAGGTACCGGTAAGTGCAGTGAAATATGCACTGTTAAACAGGGCATGCCACTTGGGCTGTGTGTGGTGGGGTACATGGGGCACGGCGCTGGCAGGTTACGCACAAGATACAGGGACTCACTTCCTGCACGCTTCGTTGAATTTGGATTGATGGTTTGATTTCTTCAAATGGCAAAAACTGCTGTAAATGGCCTGAATTATGATGAAGAACCTACCAAGAATAACCTTCGCCTCCCATGAATTGCCTGGTATTATCCATACCTCTTCTCTTTTCTGCCAATCAATGAGAAGACACCCATGGAAATACAGAATAAATGTATCAAATGGCATATTTGTCTGGAACTGAAATAGAATCGGCCGCCGGCTGTGACAGATTCAATGAAATTAAGCAAACAATCCATGCAATTTTACACTGTCAAACTCTATTATTGACATAGCTGAGTATTTGACAAGTTTGGTTCCAGAATCAAATGTCTTCTTGTCTGACAATCCTATAGGCCTATTAACATTGCCTCGTGGGTGGACTGTGGATGTGGGGCGTCACAAACGTAACATGCCCATATATGGACACAACAACAGGCACATAATGCTCCTATACAAGGCTAGCCTCCTACAGAGCCATAAACAAACATTATATCTCAGGTGGTTCTTTAACAGAACCCCTTTTTAGTAGGAAGTGTTTTGGCGATCCTACACTTGATTTATAGTGCACATTATAAATTATACTGTATGTAAAAAACAAAGCATACAGGAATATTTATTTGAAAATACATTTACAAAGCTGCGATTCCTGCTGATTTTGTGTTTATAGTTACAGCAACGTTCCTGTACACATTTCTAAATGGAGGCATTGGCAAGTGTTTGACGTGAGCTTGGGTGGCTGTGGGTCAGATGTGGGTTTAAGCTGGTTGCACATTGCACTGCGTTTTTCGTTGTTTTGGAAATCCCAAATCCTCTAAAGCACGTTTCAGGCCAAGGAGAGAGAGAGAAGAGAGAGAGAGAGCAGGGGACCCAGTTGCGAAAATCAACCCTGGTCCAAAAATAAATACGAAACAGGCAGCAGTGTGCAAACGTGATTGTCATAACGTGAGGTTGATTTTTGTTTTTCCGCGCTCCGAAATTCACTGCGATATTTGGCCCGAAAAACGCAGCAGTGTGCAACGGCCTTTAGTTGCATGAGAATTGCATACAAGGGATCCCAATTTAAACAAGCCAGCGAGCTTTCTTGTGATCTTTATCCTTTTAGTATCAGTGAACTGCACTGTCCTGTACCTTTTCCTATATGCAAACTCCTAAGAAAGTACTTAATCAATCAATCAATCAATCAGGAGCTGTCTTTATGAGCTGGGACCTTCAAGGCCTAAAGTGAACATAATGATGTAGCAGCATTTAGCCAGGATAAGGAGCTCACAGTTAGTAGACAGTACCTAGCTGACTCTAGCACCATCCCATGACCTTCTCTGTCTATTCTCTCCCCACAATCAATTTGTCTTCCTCAGTGCAGTCTGCAACCAGGGCTCTCTGTTAAATCAACCAATAGGTGTCAAGGACCACCTTCCCCCCCTCCCTTTTTTTTTATCCCCTCCCGATGCAATATGCTCACCTTTCACTGTACCCGCTTCCGGGTATACGTTCATATGCGCTGCGGTCTCACACCTTATCACGTGCCTCATGTGCATGATCAGTCATAGTTGATTACAAAAAGGTCTACACGGGATATATGCAGGCCACACTGTATTTCTTAAACTATTAATACACAAACGCATAAACATCTACATAATGCACAGAATAAATAAAAAAGCGATGACTTCATGCATTTGACCTCATGCTGTATTGTGATAAACGTGCAATGAAACACATTCAATGCGGTCAAATCTGTGCTCATTTTACTCTGAAAGTGATAGTTTGAAACGGGCAGAGGGTTACTAACTAGGCCTTGCGATGCACCAGATGTCAGGGATTAATCTAGAAGATGAAGTTGGGACTCTACCTCTCCCCTGCTGTCTCCCCCCATCCCCCCAAACTGCTGCTTTTTTTTACCAGAGCTTTAGATCAGGGGTTCTCAACCTTTTCAGGCCACAACCCCCAAAATAATCATATTTTAACTGGCGACCCCCCACCCTATGAGCACTAAGAGTTGAGGAATTACCTTGTGTATAACACGGTTCTATTGTGAAAATAGCCAATCTACATGCTCGCATGTAGATCGTCTATTTTCACAATTTCTGCCTCTAATGTTTGACAATTTGGCCAATGTTTAATTTCTCATTTTAGAGGTATTAAAAAGTCCTTGAATTGTCACTTTAGAAATGTGCAGATACCCTCTATATGTACTTAAACTTTATGTTGGTTTGTTTAGTGTTGAGAGACAAAACAATGTTACACATTAAGCTAATCATCTGGGGACCCCCCAAAATTATTTGGGGACCACTTCCTGAACCACAGGTTGAGAACCACTGCTTTAGATCATGTTAAATATGGCGTCAGAGTATCTATGCAGATGAGTGGCAGGCAGGGGGTGGGGAGGAGGGGGATGGGGATGGGGATGGGGGGGGTACAGGAATAGTGCTGGTAGGCATGGCAACACCTGGCTCTATCTCCCTGCCACTTGGAAAAGCCGAATGACGCAACAGGAATCCGAGTCACTATACATAAATGGCGACGGTTCAGAGATGTGTTGTTGGCCAACATGGTGACGTGTGTGCAGAGCATAAAGGCACACATGGTACAGAGAAATGAGTCTCACTAGTCTGAATGGGAAGGGACAATGTAAGGCACTGGTTCCCAAGCACTACCTCCGTGAAGTTGGCACCCCATATGTTGAAAACATATATAAAAATGGTGTCATTATTTAGTGCTGAATTGTGCCGTAAATTTTATAATTTGTGCTGGTATCATTTTTGAGATATTCTAAGTTATAGTTTTGCTGAGTCTTGCACCCCCAATGTTTTGGCTCCAAATCGGGACAAAAGGGTCTCATTCTTTAGTGCTGGATGTGCTCTAATTTGTGCCGTTGAAATCATCAATTGTGTTTTTATATATATTTATATATATAAATATGTATATGGTTATGAATTAGCAGATTTATCAGCATTACAATGGTGTGTCCTGCAGAGGGCGATGGAGAACAGCAGTGATTAATGGTAGAACATAGCATTTTGTGGTCCCTTAATTTTTGTTTTGTACATTTTGTTTTTAATTATTTTTTCAAAACACTTTCAAAAGATATTCCTGAATTTAAAAAAATGCATTGATTTTAATACGCCTTGGTAAGTAATTCTGTTAAAAAATAAAAGAAAAATCTAAGAAATTCCATAATTTAGAACAAACTAAGAAGAAGAGAAAATAGCCACATTGTGAGCTTGAAGATCTGCCGTTTTCAATAGTTTGGGTCCCGGGCAAACGTCTAATTTCTCTTTTGGGTCTCTCGAGCTAAAAAGTTTGGGAACCACTGATGTAAGATATAGCCTACAAGAGACAGCAGGCATGTATTTGGTTAATTACGGGACATGATGATCGAGAGAATCCTTCTGCATACAAACCTGGCATTGAGAGCATTTATTATTCAGCCCACAGAGTTATGCTTAACGCATTAACCTGATAGGCTACCACTCTTGGCCTGCTTAAACTGTCATTCATAATTCATGAAAAAATTGCATTTTTTTTACAATCAGCTAAAAAAAGAGAGAATTCAGTCAAAATGTGCAGACTGCTGACAGAAAGTGTGGACTTAATGTCTAAGCAATCACATGGTTTTCTATTGTAGATATTGCAGAACTAATTATACTGTATCAACTAAGGTTGAGTAAGTATATGAGAAATACAATTACGTGTAGCTGAGTAAAAATCGTGATGATTTTACTCCATATGTATTTGACAGTGATGGTAATTTTATAGTAATAATAGTAATTTTGCTGACTGCCACTGTGCCACAACACAGCTATGGTTGAAAAAACGAAATTACAACGTCACACAAGTTAACACTTTGAATATTCCCCGTTCCTAACCGTCTCTCCGTGTCATCTTCTAGTGTCTCCCTTTCGCTCGCTCACAGAGAATTAAGCGCTCCATTCACCTCATTCTCGTATCTTTAATCCTCCTTTTATTTGTGTCCCTTCCATGACATCAAATGTTATACATTGGTGTGCTCACGTAATTCAGGATGAGTTGAGACACAGTGGAGGTGGTCAGGGACGTGCTGGCCATTGGGAAAAGCGGGCCAACTCCCGAACGGCCGGTTCATTCCCGACCGGTCCAGGCCGGCCATTAGGAAAAAAATTAAAATAAAATGTCGGCCTTCGTTCCATTTTGGGGGCTGGGCGGCCAACAAAGTAAAGCGTCACTGTCGGGCAGAAGAAACCTTGTGTTTCCAAGTTTCAAATGTGTAATTTTTTTCGCAAAGCAAAGCCCTGCTTCATCATACAAGGCCGTCGCACAAAAGTAGTGAAAACGGTGCGAGGCGTTGTGTGCTTGTAGATCGTCTGTTTTCACTAGTTTAATGATTTCTTTAAATGATAAATACAAAACAAACGGTTTTGGACATATAAGGTTTCCACCCGACAACGACAAAATGTAACTCATGTAATTGGCCCACTGGCTTGTCACTTGTCATGATCTGAAATGGCAAATCTTTGAGTAGCAGCAGCGCTATGGAGAGAGATCTCTCTCTATAGCACACAATGAGGGCCTCTCCAACTCTTTTTCCCGGGCTGAATCAGGGGCCCAGCACGTCCCTGGTTGAGACACAGTGGAGGCGGTACAGGGATTGTGTGTGGAGTGGAGAGACTGCGGCGTAATGCTCAGAGGTTATTATTGGCTGCACCAGACATCTGACATTGTTTAGGATACTTTCTCAGAGTGTTCCTGGTGGATAAGAAGTACAAGTTGGCCTTTTCTGGAATGTGATGTCAACACATTTCACACTTTCCAAATATATACCTTTGCCGAAATGTCTATATCGGTGGTGGCAGGTTCCTTCGTATTCACAGCTTGCATTGTTTATGACACCCACAGACAGCCACACTGCAGGTCCCATTGCAGCAGTTAATATACAGTATGCTATGTTTACTTATGTGCCACTGTGAACACAAATCGTAAAACTGTTGTTAGATGGCATTCTTGAAAAGCTTTTGTAACAAATTTGGTCTAAAGAAATATTAAATTATGATTATTTTTGCCATTGCTATTATCTACATGTGAGCTTGTACATCTGCTATTTTTGAGAACCACTGTTCTAAATCTAAGACTTTTCTGGAAAAAAAACAAAAAAAAACATGTTGCTATATAGCTAATGCTAATGGTTTAAAGCATGATTGTGTTCCTGTTGTCCTTTCTGGCATTTGTTAGCAAACAGTACGGACCATTTCAGCACTACATGTAGACAAACTTAATATCGACTTAATAATAATAAACTTGGAACTGGAAACTGGAAATCTCATATTTATATATATATATATATATATATATATATATATATATATATATATGAGATTAATACATACATACTAAACTACCAGTAAGACACCTAAGGGAAAGGTCGTGGAAGGGCGGAATTCGAACAGGACAGAACTCATTTGCTTAAGTTGGTTGTTTAAGTTGGACTGGTTAAACTGACACAATATGTCCATATATGGGTAAGGGATATTTTGTGGTGTTTCTTTTTTTTTTTACATGCAATTATCAAAGCCATTCGCACACCTGATTAAAGACTCAACGGCAAGTGCTTTGGTGGAGCAGCCGCAACAGGTAAGAAGAATAGACAGTAGACACCTGCACTCTGTCTTCACTTGCTCAATAAAGAATGAATGTATTTAATATTGCAACCCTTTTGAGACTTAGAGATGCCTGAGGAAGGTTTTTGACCGAAATGTTGCAATATTTATTAAATTCATTCTTTATTGAGCAAGTGAAGACAGAGTGTGGGTGTATATTTCCTATATATTCCTATTACCTCTCACTTCAAATGTCACTATACTGTATCCTGTATGAGTTTTATCACCTGATGAAATTGGAATCCCAACCCGATTTTTTTTTTCTGTTTTCTGAAGAGCTGGAATCCCATGTTACTGAACAAACAACCTATAACAATGATTACAATTTGAATAGAGCTATTTAACACTTGTGTTAACAAGATAACGTCACTTCAGAAGACTAAACATGAAAGAGAGGTCAATAGCTAAAGCATAATTAAAGGAAATACCCTAACCCTCTGTTTTAGAGGGGGCAGGGAGGGGCCAAATCCTCACCTGATGACACAGGGAGTTTCAGTGATGTCATCAGTATCACAGATAGCATGGTGGTTTATTGGATACATAATACTGCTTAAAGGCCTACTCATATTGGGTTAAGGCCTTTCAGACTGGGGACTATTAACGGAAGGAGTTCTCACTTGGATCAGCAGCTGGTTCGCGCTGCGCTCGCATCACAGTGTCCTGTACAGATGCAGCGTGGAAAAAAGAGATCTCTGTATCTGTCTGTCTTTGTCCCTTTATGCCCATTATGGAGATCTTTGTATCTGTCTGTGATTCCGGAAAATCCTGATGTCAGACATCAGCTCCGTATATGGAGATTCAGAAACTTTCGCACCAGCTCCGGAAAAACGCGTATCGGGTAGGTCGAGGCCGGGCACTCATGTGGTGTACGTGATGTCAGAGCCTTTTGTGCCGGTTCCTGAACACCCTGATGTCAGACATCAGCTCCGCATATTTGACCTAGAGTGCAAAGTGAAAGTGTGGAAGAATCGTCTATTTGCACAGGAGTGATGTCAGAATGAGTCAACAGAAGTGATGTCACAATGAGTCAGCGCTTGTGCCTGTTTCCGGGAAGGCCTGATATCAGACATCAGGAGATTTCGAACCTTTCGTGCCGGTTCCAGAAAAACGTTGTTCGGGTCGGGCCTAGCTAAGAACATGGGCAAAGATCTGAGCTGCATGCGTGCGAAATGTGGAGTCTGTAGAACCAACCATGTGCTGTGAGGCTTCTTTCATGCGATTCAGGCCAATTCGGCCTCGGCTTCAATTAGTAGTCAGGATTGGGACAGCAACATGAGGGCATGTGAAGAGTGGAACTTCTTTGATCACTACATCGGTATGTTGCCATAATTAATATGCTCCTAAAAATGAGCAGTTTTAAGATAATGTCCAATAAATGATCAGTAATTTTCCTGTGGCTTGGTTGATAGGTAATTAATTATCTTCTGATGATGGCTAGAGCAGGATATTTTGTTAATGAGAGATTTAAACTGCATCAATCAGTTTAAGCATACTTAATTATGATATTTAATGAAAATCATAATTGATTGAGTACTAGTGTGGTAATTAATTATGGTCCATGCACATTTTATGACAATTTCCTTTTTTCTTTTGAATAAACCATTGGATGTTAGTAAAAGTCAATGCTTTAATATTTAATAAATCCAGGATAATCCCATAGCAATCAATTTAGATTGGAATTGCTTTCCTCCAAAGGTCGCAATGTGCAGCAAACACATCCACCGTATACTCCATAATGATGTCTATTTATATGCAGGGGACTTTTTCAAACTGTGGGAGGTGTAATTACTTTATTTGCATCTAATAATGCAGATGAACCATTTAACAAGGAGTTATTTATGCAGTGTTACTTAGAAAAGGGATGTTCTTTGGGTTGGGATTGACCACAACACAATTTGACAGTTTAAGTTTATGCTAAAAGTGTGTTGTCTGGTGGGATTCTATATGGAGTAATGATGTTCCTCTCTCTTCCTTGCAGACTATCATACCAATTTCGATTAGAATGCTGAAGTTACTTAGGGATTTTGGGGGGTTTACAGTGTACAAAAAGAGAATAAAATAATATATTATGATTTACGGATTAGCATGTTTCCTTGTCCTTCCAATATGGACAAATCTCTGTGGAGACATCTCCGCCATTATGAATTGACGAGCGATATAAATTAGTGATTTAGATCAAGGTCGGAGCTGCGGTGGACAAAAAAATCCACCGTTAAAAATAATAAATAAAAATGTTATTAAAAAATAAAATAAAATCTGTACCGATCATTCTCGGATATCATAACCAGGGGCGTAACTACCGTGACGCAGACAAGGCAATTGCGTTGGGGCCCAGCATCATTTGGGGCCCAGTGAGTGAACCACCCGTGCTGTTGGTAAAATAAAATAATAATGTATACAGACATGCAAAGGCAGCTGAGAAAATATTGACTATTTCCAGTAGTACAATTTCAAAATAAAACAGATCGCATTACAAATATCCTTTAAAAATACTCTTGTTTTGACTTGGTGTTTTTGCTCACCATTTTGAGAGGAAACAGATTTCTATTGGGCCCCTTGATGAACTGGCTTCGCCATACCTGCATGTGTTCTTCTGTACGTAAAAACAACACAGGCATAATTGAATACAAACACAAAACTTTGGGGCAAAAGTATTTTGTCCTACTTTACTTACAGTAGCAGGTGAGTTAAGTAATTAATCTAATGCTGGCTTAAAGGACAACTTTCGTTTTTTACAACAAGGGTTCATATTAGTGTCCGACCGATATGACTTTTTTTGATCCAATACGATGGGGGGGGGCCCTTTTTTTTAGGGGGGGGGGGGGGGGGGGGGGGCTTTTTTTTTAGGGGGGGCCCCCTCGCGGGGGTTAATCCGTCCCTGGGCTCGGCCCTCGCGGGGGGTTAATCCGTCCCTGGGCTCGGCTGACACAAACACAGTACAACGTCAATTCACCATACAGTAACGGAGGAGGGAAGCGCACTTATTATGATCTCCAGTCTATGGATTATACACAGCCTACTATTGGGGAAGGAACACAGAACCATGGACTTTATGACTCTTTAACACATAACCACAGACGTTATGACTCTTTAGCGGCAAGGCACTAGGGGTCGACGGAACGTTAGAGTATTAGCTTGTTTGGTAGCTAGCAGAACCATAGCATGGACGTTGAGTGACACAGACAAATCCCACCCCACATTGAATCACTGCATTGGAATCCACACTGAACTGAACGGCTAGTTTATTATGCCATATGCCACCTCACTGCATTTGGTGCATAATCATGCAGGGCTGCAGCGCATCTTTGAATCGATTACACGTCTCTAAAAAGAGTCATGTCGAGACGGCTGATGGACTGAAAGGTTGAAGGCTCATTGCTTATATGTGGCATGTGGCAGGGCGCGCTCTGCTGGACAATGCTGGTCATTACATCATTCAGAGCCCTCATACACTGTTCAATGCGCTAGGCTTAGTTTTTATTATATCGGCGGGAAATTTCACCGATACCGATATAAACCGATATGCCCAAATAAGGCCATATCGGGTACCGATAATCGGCGGCCGATATATCGGTCGTACACTAGTTCATATTAGATTGTAATTAAAGAATGAAGAAAAGAAAAGATGAGTGTTAACATTATTTCATTTACTTCTTTCTATTGTTTTAGAGATTCTTATTTCAGTGGTTGGGGGCATGCTTACAAGTGGATAAATATGTAATTTTACACAGAATAAGCCCATTCCCAAGATACAACGCAACCTTTCATGGTTGGATGTGACTTATGGGGGCTAGAAGTGTTACTGTAAATAGCAATAAAGAAACTGATAGCTTATTGTGTCTAAAAAGACATATTTAGCCACTTGTACGCATGCCCCCATGCCTACGCATGCCCCACATTTTAACACAGTAAACGCGATAAAACAATAGAACGAAGCAAATGAAAACATTTTAACACTCACTTTTTCTTTTCTCTAATTACAATCTAAAATATGAACCCTTGTTGTAAAAAACAAAGTTGTCCTTTAAGTTGCCTATAGAAGAGAATAGAACACACTGGAACTGCATGCAGTGATGCATCACCGTCAATTAAACTGTGTGCCGTCATTAATGTAGTTGTCTTAATGGATGATATTTAATATTCTAAAATGTTCAATTAACATGACATTGGCTTTTCTCTTGTTGCACAAATGTAAAGTGGTAGGGCTACATTTGGGGGGCCATGCATGGTGAAAACCTTGCATCAGGGCTCGACGGGGGGTTGCTACGCCACTGATCATAACATCAGATTAACGTAATAAAACGTCTAGTCTGGAATTCTCATTTAATAGCAATCTTAATTTTAGTGTAATAGAAATCTTTCACTTTTTAAATGGATGCTTACCTACCCTGTAACTGTGGTGGATGATATGATTTTAAATAAATAATGCAGTTATTCTTTTCCAACATTTGATATAGGCTGTTGATCATTTAATTAGGGAAGTTGGTGCCCATAAGGCTGCCTTTCCTTTGGAGAAAAAAAAAAACAGTGTGAGAAGTATTAATTTCACGAATTGAGTTTAAGAGACAATGAAGCATTGAGTGAAAAAAAGGAAAAAAAAGAAAAGAAAAAAATTATAATAGATGTGAGTGTATGCATGGACATACTACAGATAACTGCTTCTCTGTTATCCCCCAACAAGTATAGGAACCCCCCTAAAACAAGAGGAATTATTAAGGGGACAAAAGAAAAAGACAGCAAGAGTAAGTAACTACAGTTTTGCTGAACTCCGAATCCAAAGCATTATTTCTTTTCTCTCTCCATTA
>NC_137828.1:52832396-52899896 GCF_963921795.1 Nannobrachium achirus | reverse complement strand
AGCCTAGTCCCAAATATACAGTATAGGCCTATGCCTTATTGTATTCATTTTAATTGTAGGCTATAATAGTTTACGGACGGACAGATCGCGAGGCGGGCAACAGAGTGTCTCCTTTATAAAATAAATGTAAAGTTTTCATCTGTCTCATATGTGCAGGCCTATTCGAAACCAAACAGCACTGCTTTCTTTTTTTGTCTCCAATTAATTATGTGCATTTGGATTCGGTTTTAACCCAGTCCCAGCACTCAAGCAATTTCAATAGTTCAACTAGAAGTTATGATTTGATAACCCACTCAATAAAATGCTATAACTTATGCTGAAATGTGGTATGTACTTCTCACTTCTACAATATATCTATCTATCTATCTATCTATCTATCTATCTATCTATCTATCTCTTCTGCCTTGATCTATCGCAAAAAAATAAGAAAAACAAATGGAGAGTGCTGTCCATGGTGCTGAAACGCTTTGGTCAATGTAAAGGGCCCATTTGGGTTAAATGAACGTTGATTTTGATATGGATTACAGGTCCCAGAGATAGAAATGCCATTAAATTGGGGTCCGTAGCTTCATGCATGTCAAACTGGGGGTCCTAGAAATGAAAACGTTTGCTATAGCAAATGGTGGTTCCTGGCATAAGCACTGTTCTACAGAATGGAAACATATGCAGTAACGACTCAACACTCAACAACAGAGGCTTAAGATCCAGACAAAAACGATCTGATCATTTAATTGACAGCGCCAGCATCACATTTTGTTAACTGCTGCTGCTTATTTATTTAGGAAATAGAAACAAATGAGAGAGAGAGAGAGAGAGAGAGAGAGAGAGAGAGAGAGAGAGAGAGAGAGAGAGAGAGAGAGTGTTTGTGGGGCGGGTTAGACGCGCGCAGCGCGCAAAACAGGTGTGCGTAAAATGGATAGATAGAAGTGGAGAGAGGCGAGGTTGAGGGAGGGACATTGATTATTATTATTATTAGGTCTACTACTAGGCTACTAAGGAAAGGGTTGTACAGACAGACAGACAGACAGACAGACAGACAGACAGACAGACAGACAGACAGACAGACAGACAGACAGACAGACAGACAGACAGACAGACAGAGTGGCCAAATTGGCCACTTAATTATCTGCGGTGGATCCCGTCATGCACTCCTTTGAAGTCAAAATTGGGCCATTATAGGTTTTTGTAACCTAATTGTTTGTTTGAACGCCCAGCAGGGAGTCCTTGCAGCTGTCAATGGTGATATAGGCAGACAATAGCCTACCCTTCATATTCACTTTATATATTTATTTTATTAACTGTAGGCCTGGTCCTATAGAGCTAGTAGGCTATTGTATGTCTTATTAAACATAAAAAAAAAAACGCGGAGGCGCCGTGGGCCGCTAAAAAAAGAATACGAAATAGATAGATAGATCCAGTCAGCATCATGTCCCAATCCTATACCTAGTAGCAGACATGTCAGTGTTTTGGCCAGGTCAGACGATTGCCTGGAATATAATGGACCCTTATGGACATTTTAATTCTTGTGCGGGTAGGCCTAAAATGAAACCAAATGGACCCGTAAGGGGGGGAACGTTTGGTTTCATTTTACACTCTCTCACTGTGGAAAACACTGCGGGGGGGTCGGCCAAAACATAGGCTGCACGACACACACACACACACACACACACACACACACACACACACACACACACACACACACACACACACACACACACACACACACACACACACACACACAGAATGAATCCAAATATTTTACGCATGACAAGCGCGGAGAAACCGTATGCCTAAATAATAATAATGAAGAACATGTGTTGAAACACAAACATATCTATGATGAATTCGATTAAGGAGAACCTTTAGTTAATTTAGCTGCAAAGAAAAATGAAGGTTATATTTATATTCGGGGTGAGGGGGTCGGTAAAATGTGCGTACAATGGAATATGGCTGATATGAGAAGGTAGAAATGGATAATTAAACGGCCAGGCCGGGCGAAAGAAATACAAATAACAGACTATTAAGCTATGGTCAATAACTATTATAGCCTACAATAAAATGAATAGCCTACAATAAGGCATAAGCCTATATACAGTATATAATATACTGTATATTTGGGACTAGGGAGGGGTAAAAACGAAGGGGAAAATGGGCACAGGTAATCCCACAGCGCTTGTCAGTGTGTGTGTGTGTGTGTGTGTGTGTGTGTGTGTGTGTGTGTGTGTGTGTGTGTGTGTGTGTGTGTGTGTGTGTGTGTGTGTGTGTGAGAGAGAGATAGAGTGTTTGTGGGGCGGGTTAGACGCGCGCAGCGCGCAAAACAGGTGTGCGTAAAATAGGTCTACTACTAGGCTACTAAGGAAAGGGTTGTACAGACAGACAGACAGACAGACAGACAGACAGACAGACAGGCAGACAGACAGACAGACAGACAGACAGACAGACAGACAGACAGACCCATCTCCGGCAGCTGCAACACTGCGGCCGCCGCCAATTTGTACATTATCGACTATATGAGCACGCTGGTCCACTGCTGATCATGGTGCGTGCGTGCGTGCGTAAATAAGCAAAATTGGCAGTAATAAGCACTGGTGCGGTGCTGTTGTGGTTGGTACAGTAGGTCAAAGACGCACAGGAAAGTATATAGACAGGAGGGTCCAGTTCAGTCCCCACACGCACCTTTCTCTATTATGTCCTCTGATTAATAAGAGCCTATAGCGTTGTGCGAATGTGCGCCTTGTCAGTAGCCTATATATTCCATGTACTTTAGTTTTGGGCCGGCGATATCATTTGATAACATGACAGACCCCCTGCAGCCAGAACGACCCGCGGAGGATCGGGATTGGTCACAAACAGCGAAAAATAGCCGTTATGGACATATAGACTATATTTATTGATCCTAATAATTAATAAATTAAGCCAGCAACATACGGCGCTGCCTCGGTGGGCGCTCAAAGCCTTATAGGTCGGTCAATTCTCAAAGGATTGTTCTAATTTTAAGTACTGTATATCTGTGAAGTGTCTGTATTCATTCAGTGTACTGTATATAAATCATGTTTTAATTGTCCCTCCATCAAACCATGAAGCTTAAAGTAAACGTCGCTAGTAGCTGGTGATAAGCCTTCCAGGTAGAACAATGCTGCATGGTCAGCCCTGAACCCTGAATCCAAAGATTTACGCATGACAAGCGCAGAGAAACCATATGCTTAAATAATAATAATGAAGAACATGTGTTGAAACAAACATATGATGAATTCGATTAAGGAGAACCTTTAGTTAATTTAGCTGCAAAGAAAAAATGAAGGTTATATATATTCGGGGTGAGGGGGTAAAATGGAATATGACTGATATGAGAAGGAAATGGATAATTAAACGGCCAGGCCGGGCCGTGAGGGGGAGGGGGGGGGGGGGGTAGATGCCAGCAGCACGCAAAACAGACAGACAGATCCATCTCCGTCAGCGCAACACTGTCGGCGGCGGCTCCGGTTCTGAACCGGCGGTGGGTCAGGAGTCACCGGCGGCGGCGGAGGCTCCGGCGGAGGCACCGGCTCCGGCGGCGGCACCGGCGGCGGCGGAGGCACCGGCGGAGGCGGCGGAGGCTCCGGCGGAGGCACCGGCGGCGGCGGAGGCACCGGCGGCGGCAGAGGTACCGGCGGCCTCCGGTGGCTGGTCCGGCGGCCGGCGGAGGCGGAGGCGGCGGCGGCGGCGGCGGAGGCACCGGTGGCCTCCGGCGGCTGGTCCGGCGGCCGGCGGAGGCGGAGGCGACCACCGAGCAGACGTGACTGTTTTAATACTTTATTCATTTATTTATAGCCTACATTATTGATATGAGCATGCTGATCATGGTGCTTGTGTGCGTGGGTGTGCATTCGTGCGTGTGCGTGCCTGCGTGCGTGTGTGTGTGTGTGTGTGTGTGTGTGTGTGTGTGTGTGGGGGGGGGGGGGGGGGGGGGGGGTTCGGCAACAGCGGCAGATGCAGTTCCATTGCTGTACATTGACGGTCTGTCCGGCGTTGCCACGGATTAGGTATAATTGCCACGGCATAGGAATCATTGCCGCGGCTGTTGTCGGCAAGTCCGACGACGCCGCGGCAGACGCCGCTGCCGGGAAATGCATTCGCTGTCCCTCTCAATGTGAGCCTTCATTGAAATAGCTGTCAGCGCAAGTTCAATGAAAAGATCTAAGTTGTTACTCTCAGCTCAAAGGGTGTGCTCTTCTAGCCTATGGGCGTGCTCTTCAAGCCAATATGCAGCCCAGCCAATCAGGCGATTGGACTCCGCCTTTAAATATCTCCACTGCCTCTGAACCATGTCATTCTCTTTTCAGCTTGCAACAAGCAACCCACCTCCATCCCCAACACCACCTAGTCTCCTTTGTCAAGAGTTAAGACGGAGGTTCACCTGCACTGCCACCACCAGCGTCTAGACTCCATGGGGGACTCTCCCTATTAAATTCTAATCTATATGTATAATGTTATTTAAACATAATTATATGTTTAATGTTAATGGAGTCTAATTGCCAAAATTTGCAAACATGTATTTTGTATTTATTCTTTGCCTATTATTCAAGTAAATATTTTCTTGTTCAAATCGGTGTGATCTCTCCTTTATTGAATTGCTTGCACAGCACAATGAGAGGTGGTGAATAGACATTCATATCGGCTGGTACAGTGACTGTGTGCAGCAACATAGAAATCACTATCAGAAGCACTTCACTGGCAAGCATTCACAGGTTAATTCAAGGGATTTGCCGCGGCAGTGGTAGGCCTATAGGGATTAAATAAAGTAAATAAAAAATAAATAAAAGGATTAACAGGATCACTGATAAAGTTGTATGCGATAATGTATGCAATAAGGTAGCAGGACTCAAATGTATGCGATAAGGTAGAAAACCAAGAAATGACTGTAATTATGAACTAGCACATAGCTCTGATTATCCACTCACCAACATTTTTGGCACTCACACAATCAAAGCCTCAGATCAGAGGCAATCGGAGTTCACTCTGAGGTTTTGCTCGCTGTGTGTGAAAAAGACTGCAAGCATGTGCAGTGGTGGAAACAATTCAATTGTGTGCAAATATTTTGAAAATAGCAGATCTACAAGCTCACAATGCAACGTTTCACAACGCATTGTGAGCTTGTAGATAGGATATTTTCAAATAGCCAAAATGTATAAAGTATTGTAAGTTCAGGACACCACAGCTTCTACAATGGTTTGGGTGCGGGTTTACTCAACTCATTTTATAATCCCCATGAAGGGGAGATAGACGTTGCCCCATTGTCGACCTGTGAGGGGTAAATCGCTGGCTAAAGTGTCTGTATTCTTTCTCCAGCGTGGGCTTTTCAGGTTAGGTCAGAAGGTCAATGATTCATGACCAGACTTTTATGAAACAGAGGCAGACTTGGACTTATTTCAGATATTTCCACATTTCCACTCATGCAACTTGTTGGAAGTACCCAGGGCCGCTGCAAACCATTTTGGTGCCTGACCCACAACTGGCCTCTCCTTATTGAAGGGTTGGCATACAAGTTTATGGTTGCATCGGTGACATTCATAAAATTTATAGTGGCAGTTTTTGTGCGTTTAGCAGCATGGAGGTCTGACAATATAAAACGATCTGGACGACACATACGGTACACCAGTTGGGTTTGGTGTGTTGAATCACGAGAAGAGTCACTTGACATCCCAGGATGTGACATTCATAGATAGGCTATAGGGAAGTCATTGGATTCACGTTTAATAAGGGTGTTTCTATAGGGTCAAGGTCATCCTCTAATTCCTAATACGTTTTAAGCAATGGCCCAAAATATCCACATCCGGCTTTGACACATATGACCTCCTACATCAGTCTGAGAATTTAAATGTCATCTGCTAGGATGAATTTGCTTATGCTTGTATCTGAGGCAAGGAAGTGTGGCAGTGTGATGTGTGGTGGGATGCAACCCTGCTATGGTGGTGTGGCATTTGATGATCCTTTTGTACAGAGCTGTCTGCACAGTCCCACACCCCCTTCCATATGGCACACACAATGATGTGGTGGCACACACTGCATGCCTCGAGAAACTTGGCTGCCCTTTACTGAAATGCCGGCATGCCCAGTCACAGACCAGAAAAAAAATAACCCACAAAAAACAATAAAACAAGCAAACAAACACAACCTTGCCTAATTAAGTAGGCTAATAGAAGTATCAGCACCTTCAGAGCATTCCACACAAGCACGCAAATGTTAGAATGTCAAAATCAGAGTTAAAATGTGTGTGTATTTGATTGTGTGTATACAGTCCTATACTACATACAATCCTGTTCCTTGACCATTTTAGCGGTTCTAGACAACCACCTAACTGACCAGGTTGATCAGGTTGTCCGAGACACGCACACCGAGTTTGGAGTCGGTCGGTTGGACAGTTCTTGGGATACTTGATCTGACGGTGCTAACGGCTACTACATCTGACTTTGTCTGTTTGTCCCATGTCTGTCGGGACTGTCATTGGTCAATTGGTGTCTGTCTGTACGTATAGGCAGCTCCGCGGGACAGTTAATTAAATTAAGTCACTGCTCACTGCACGCTGGGTGTGATTTTTTTTTTTTTTACATTCCTTCTGGTTAGTTATAACACCATGGCTAAACCATGTCATATTGATGGCAGTAGAGCAGTGCTATTCAACTTGAAACGTGACATCATGAAAGAAGCCCTCAGGGACATGCAAAACTTTCTCATTCCACATACACAGCCTGTCCTTAATGTCCTTGACTTTCAGAAGGCACACAGTGCTAGTCGCAAACATGTTTCTATCATTTGAAAACCTCAGGTAAGGTAAGAGATGACCTGTATTGAAGCTGACAGGTTCTTTGGCAGCTATTTTCAAATTGATTTTCATGTGAGGTAACTGAAAAGGGAGGAAAATTGCTGAAGGCATATTGACACAAACAAGGTGCCCAAGCAAAATACCTTGATCATTGCTGAAAGATCATTTTGTTGAAAGAAGTCTGTATTCTTCTCTACACATACAGTACATCATGTCCTATGATTGAATGAACATTGGAAGCACAATTGAACTGACATCATCCAGTTCTCAGGGAACCCACCTCACCGACTGGCTGGAGACGGGTGGCCTCTCTGAAAAAGATTAAAAGATTGAGAAGAGGATGAGACCTTTTGGTTGATTGGTTGCTGAAGTTTAAAGCCAGCTGAAGACGAGCCAGGCAGACACATAAGTCCCGGTTTGGCACCGATCAGAGTCTCGCTGAGAAGTGGCTGAGCTCAGGGTGCAATGTTGCTCTTTTCTCTGAAGCCAACCTGGCCTGGTGGACAAGGAATGTACTTTTCTAGTTTTCGCTTGTCTGTTTTCACTTCAGCTTGACTGCAGCAGGTGCTCTGAGTCTTTGATTAGGCAGCGGTCTGTTATAGAGCGGAGCGGTCTGTTATCCAGAAATAACAGACCGCTGATTTCAGCAACTGCCCAATCAGAATCAAACATCTATCTAAAAGACAAACAAAAACCCACATCAGACGCACATGCATGGACATACATACTGTATGTGCCATTTCAAGTCTTCAGGCTTAACTACTCTTTTCCTGCAGATTTACTGCAAGTGTATTTTTCCACAGGTTTCTTTCCCTGTTTTTCCTTTCTAATTTTTATGGAGTGGAGCGTATTTTTCCAATCCACTGGAAATGTACTGTCTTGCCAATGGCAGCACGTGTGAGGTTTTGAAATGGCACATCTGTGGCGTTCAACACCCAGGCCAATTGATGCCACTTCCCCAGCAAACTACTGCATAAAACAGAATGCCGGATACCACAGACTAGCAAAACATTCTCAATAGCCTACTACACACATTAAAGGACTTGAGCCTACTCATGAATGGCAGACTGAGAATTCCCCTGGAATTTGCTTTACCAATATTTAAAAGACCACCAAGACCCTAATGAAGTGTCCAGTGATGGGTGATTAAACACACGTGGTCAGGTGGGGTGATTATTATCAAGTCTGCCTGGCTAAATTTCCACAATAGCCTTCATAAATACCTGATGAGGGAGCTGATTATTTGATTAAATGTCTCCCAAATCGAATTAAACAAGAATAGATGCAGTCCCTCATTTCCATATAACGTTATGTTTATGAGCTACCATGTTGTAATTTCAATTAAGACTGACTCTTGATAATACTGTATATCCAGTCTGACTGTGGAAGAGCGTCCGCCTAAGGCTCCACTGTGTCACGTCTGAGCGTCGAATCTCTCTCTCTCTCTCTCTCTCTCTCTCTCTCTCTCTCTCTCTCTCTTGCTCTCTCTCTGAAGAAAGCGCGACAAAGGGACAGCAAAAGCCAGGGCAACCAACCGTCCAGAAGAATAATGTGTCAAACACAGTTCTGCGGGCAGTACCCCCGAATTACAACGATTTCGGCTTGGCTTCTATCGGGAGAGTTAAAGTACCCAGTAGAAGGAGAGGCTACATGTATGCTGTAATATCGAGAGAGAAGAGTGTGTAGAATGTCACATCAGCAGCACTGTCTGAGGGAGAATGGTAAATGGACTGAATATATCACACACCGATGGTGGAAGAAACTCTGCAAGGCACCAACCTGCTCATGAAGAACAGTCAGGATTTTCAGTGTCTTGCTCAAGGACACTTCGACATGTACAGTAGCCAGGAGGCGCCGGGGATCGAACCTGGAACCTTCGGATTTCAAGACAGCCGTTCTACCTCCTGAGCCGCTGCCACCCCACAAGAAAGCATTTTCCCCCTGACATGATCACATGACCATCTCCAGTCAATTAGAATTGCCTGGGGTTCTATAATTTCTTCTATAATGCACCTGGGACACTGTTTAGGCCTACTCATTGAGAGGAATCACAAATGTGATGAAAATGTTCTGATTATTTGTTGCTTCTCACCTCATATGTGTCACTTATTCAGTTATATCAATTACTGTCATTTATAAAACCACCATTCAGCCTCAGTAATTAGGTTAAATTAATGAATACATAGATTAATCAACAGAAAGCATCTGTGCAACAACAATCAGGGGAAGGAATGACTTCAGAGTTCAGATAAACTCTGAGGCTCTTTCTTGATGCAGTCGGCAGCAGTTAGAGGTCAAGGTAGAAATGGGGAGTGTTTGAGCTGCAGGTGCCGGAGAGGCATTCAGCAGCAGGTGGTCTGATCACGTTGCTGTGTACTGTTGCTTGAAGCAAGTCATGTGGAAAAGTGGAGAGGAGCACTTAGGGTTGTCTGTGCTTGATTAATAAGGACACAGAGAGGCAAATATGTGCACACAGTCACTGGGTAATGAGCCGCAAATGTGATTAGGTCTTTACACTGCAGCTGCCTCCAATTGAGCGCAGCAACCTGTGCAGAAATAGACTGCACAGTACACACCACACACATCAGTTGCAATAAGCATCAAAGCAATGGTGGGTGTTGTGTACATAATAGTCTCTCTCTCTCTCTCTCTCTCTCTCTCTCTCTCTCTCTCTCTCTCTCTGTGTGTGTGTGTGTGTGTGTGTGTGTGTGTGTGTGTGTGTGTGTGTGTGTGTGTGCGTGCGTGCGTGCGTGCGTGCGTGCGTGCGTGCGTGCGTGCGTGCGCGCGCGCACATGCGTGAGTGCACGGGTGCGTGAGTGCAAATGACACAACGAAGATGCCTTGGTTGTGTGATTCACAAGGTCTTGACATGTTGCCAGCATGGATGTACAGAATGTATATTATAAATAGCCGCATGAACTCAAGAGGAACACATTCCAATCAATCTTCCTAGGGAGTATAACTTGCAGAATACGTTTTTCAGAAAACCGTTGGGTCTTAATGGGTCTTAATGGGTTAAACCAGGGGTCTTCAATGTTTTCAGGTCAGGGACCCCCAAACTGATGGGGAGATGGGGCAGGGACCCCCTACCACCTTGTAGGGTGGGGGGGTTGGGGCTACAACACATTTTTTTGTATTTATTTTAAACATACATGTACAAGGTACAGTACAGCGAGCAGGGTGGCCATACCACTATCACTATTCTAAACATACTACTTATTAAAGTTGTACCATGTAACTTTTTTTATAAAACAAATCTTAAAATTGTCCTAACTGTTAAATCGCTAAAGTTTTAGAACACCCACTCCGTGAATTTCAGCCTGTAAAGCCTTCTCTATATATGTAAACTGCGATCCTTGCCGGGGACCAGATCTCGCGCCAAAATTGCGTCATCACACTACCGGCCAATCACAGCGAGGGTTATACAACTGCCGGCCAATCACAGCGCATCTTGAAGTGGGGTCGCTATGGCAGCCATATTTGTTGTCGCCCGTTTGTACCATCCCTTCTCTAGGTAATTTCGCCTACCAGGCAGGGTGAAGGAGTCCGTATCTCTGGAATTACTGAACGCACAGGAACAAGGGACCCCTCAAAAGATAGATCTCAGCGAGGTGGAGGCAGACGCGGGGGTCTGAAGGTACGAAAAACGGCCGAAAGACGCGGACGCGACCGCGGTTTGCTATAGGGCTAATGACCACTAGTTGGGCATCTTACACAGTATAGCTTTAACTGAGAACCAATGTCAATACTATCAACAATCTGTCATTGCATAGTAATCATGTAGGCTATTATACAAGCTATTCAAAATGTACAGAATCATGATTTATTTTTAACATAAATGTGGAAAAATAATAATAATCAAACAACAATTTTGTGGACCCCCTGCAGTACCTCCGCGGAACCATAGGGGTAACGGACCCCCTGTTGAAGACCTCTGGGTTAAACAAAAGTACCAAACATAATAGTACGTACCTCAGTCTCCATGAAGCAGTACTGGGCTCATTCAGGCCTGCTGACTATAGGCTACACAGCCCCACTGTGGATAGAGTGAATTCAAAGCCATGCTCCTAAATGAGTTCCCCAACTTCATTTTTCTTGCCCGGCTGAACTCACAGCAGGAAAGATTGAGCAGAATATGTGTCGGCAATGCTCGGCATAGGCCTCTGTGGGCACCACTTTATGCTAGCGAGCACTACAGTTTCCTCTCGGGCCCGAATGTCTGACCTCACTCTGGCACCCCACAAATAAGTGCCTGCAAGCATGGCGAACAGCCATGCATAGCCGTGATTCTGGAATTAACTGAAGGAGAGTGCTCTCCATTTTCCTGCACAAGAGTGTGTTTAACTGACTCCCTCAACTCTACTACACTTGAAAAACGCATGTGACGAGAAAATAAACTACTTTTTATATGGTTAATAGGTAGTGGTGTAAAAAGTACCAACACTTCTTACTTACTGTAAGTAAAAGTATACCAATACTGCAATCCAGAAATGCTCTGTTAGTAGCAAGTCCTGGATTCAAAATGTACTTGATCTATCCACCTCTTTCCGCGGGAATTTACTGGAGAATCTTTTGCACCACACTTCCGGTTAACAGCAGACATACAAGCCCATGTCGCGTTGCAGATGCAGCCGTTGTGAGCTTGTAGATCACACTCGGCTGCGGCGCCGAAGCTCCGTCCAACTACTGCGCAATGCACTTTGGGATGTTGGACAGTTGTGGATATAAGCTCACTATAGGTCCCATTGCGACACATTGTGAGCATGTAGAATATTGTACATCACAATATACCACCACTGCTAATAGGATGGATTCTGAATTTCAAAGAGGGAATTCTGTCCGTCTAACCTCTTCCCAAAGGAATGTCTGCAGGTGAAGACAAAAGAGCGAAAGTGGAACAAAGTGAAGACAGAGGAGAAGTTAGATTGCACACAGACTAAGCACATGAAACTGCATTAGGAAGGAACATGTACTGGGATATCATTATGGTACTCACCCTGTTATTGTACGGGAGCGTAGCGGTGTTCTGATGTGTCATTAGTCTGAGGCCCCATTAGTCTGATGTCCCATAAAGGTCTTTGCACACTGCTGCGTTTTTCGGGCCGAATATCGGAGTGAATTTCGGAGTGCGTGAATCAAAAAATCAACCACACGTTATGTCAATCACGTTTGCACACTTGCCCCCCGTTTCGTATTTATTTTCGGACCAGGGTTGATTTTTCCCAGATTTTCGCAGCTGTCGCACTGAGTCCCTTGCTCTCTCTCTCTTTCCTCTCTCTCTCCCTGGCCTACGGCTTTCGGATTTCCAAAACGCAACGAAAACACGCAGTGCAGTGTGCAACCACCTTTAGTCTGACGCTGGTGAATGCAAACCTGTTGAATGCTAACCTGGTGAATGCTAACCCTAAACCGGACTCAGAGAAATTGACCACTCTACTTTGCAGAGTCTCAGAATATAACTTTTATCAAGCAAACATAATTACAGATACTTCATGTAGTAGATTGAATAGTGAAGACACGGTTTCAGTTGTAATCATAACAGGGTCTGTTTATTGCTTCAGTCATACACACACCGGCTCAGTGCTCGCGCCAACTGCTTGTACACTTCCTGCAGTAGGTGTAACCCTGGCTGGCTACCTTGTTCCCTAGTCTGGTGTACTGCGCCCCCTCTTGTCCCGAGCCCGCAATAACAGTCCTCAATAAGTAACACACACAACATAACATCCCCTTCTCCTTAAATTTGCCCTATACTGTCTCTGACTATAGCTGGGTCAGTGACGTGACGCCCCAAAAAATGTGTTTTTAAAAAAACTTTAAATTGCAGGCATAAAAGTTATTTACTTTTGTTCTACTCACTCTCAACCTTATGGAAATACATTTTGTTTTTAGATATTTTATTGGAATCAGACTTTATTCAGCAGTTTGTTGTACTTGTGCCTAAAATCGTCATATGGTGTGACATGAAAATAATTGTTCATAAAATGAAAATGGAGTACATCTTTCTTAAGTTACTCACTTTATCAAAGTCCTTTATCATAACTAACCAGTGATCCACTATAGTTTTTTGAAAATTAATTATATCTGTATATTTTTTTCATAATCGACACTCTGTGTGAGGCCCATGTTCATGATCTTACAACATATTTTAAATGTATTCTGTCAAAACTTTCTCTAAAATTACACAAATATTTGTGACTCTTCCTGATAATATTCTCTATGTAATCCATAAACATTTTTTTGGTTTAATCATTAATAAAGGTATGATTTCTCACTATTTGGAATGTCACACCAAATGATTTAGTGTCACACCGTATGATCATATCTTCATGTGTCAAAGCAAACTGTGTTTTAACCTACCTATTAGTGAGTACTGAACTGAACTACTGATTGATTAAACAATTACCCAGGATAACATGGCCTTAATATTTCTGAACAGGATATTATTGTAGGGCTTTAACATGGGATAAGAAAGAATTGTAGTAGTAGATGGATGATGAGGATGTGCACAGGAATGCTACGCACACCTAAGTCTTCTGCCGGCCCACGGCAGAAGGATCCTAAAGGGACAATAAGGCGCATAGCCACACTTGGAGCCAAGGCATTGAAGGCAACATTTTATTAACACCAATTAGTGGAAACAGAACTCAGCATTCAGGTAAATTGCTTTTTTCCGAAGTCTCCTGAACTTGAACACAGCATTTTGTGTTGAACAAATGTAATTAGGAATCATGACATTACACCACATCTCCACTAGCTAAAGAGTGCTGGGTTGCGCAACTCCGAAAATAGCTGATCTACAAGCTCTCGCAGCACAACGTGTTGAGAGCTTGTAGATCAGCTATTTTCGCTAGTTTTGTCTCGGGTCCTACCTTAACACTGTCCACTGTCCAGTCCAGTGAGTGAAAGTACAAAAGTATTAGATCAGATTAGATTATACATTTAGACTGTATTGTACATCAGCCAGTCGTATTTGGTGAGGGTAGCAAACCGGCTGCCTTGTTGCGGTTCTGCTATGCCACAGACAACCTCCTGCTCTTCGTAGAAAATGCAGTCTCGCCCCTTTGGCTCCTCTCTCCTTGCTGGGTCATTGTTTAGTTTCTCCCTGTACTTTCTCGTTCTCTCAGCACTTGTCATTTTCCAGCTGACAAAAGAAAATGCAATGTATAGTTTAAGACAAAGAGAAAATATTGTTTAGATTGAAACAATATGTTAAGGTTTCTGTGAAGGGGTTTCTGCTCTGTCTGATGAATTTGAAGTATCACTGAATGAAGCTAAATTACATTTTATGTAAAAATGTTTAAAACAAATGTTTAAATGTACAAAAGAAACATGGAACTTTGTTATTTGTTGTTATATCTGTAGTTAAATACAGTATAAATCATATGGTGTGACAGTCAAGTCATATGGTGTGACAAGCAGACATGTCACACCATATGATTAAGTGTCACACCATATTACTGTTTTCTCCATTTAGGTTTACCTTGAGGCTACTATGTACACATTAGCATGCTAACAGCATGCTAGCTATAACAAAGCAGCCTAGATCTACATGGAAATATGACCAAAACTTCAAATAACTTAAGCTTTTTTTAAAGAAAAGGTGTCACACCAAAAGACATCCAGAATGGTGAGTTTGTCAACGTTTCAACAAGATGGCATTTCATGAAAATGTTAAAATCATAACTCACCTCAGACACCTGTCTTGCAGTTGTGCTGGGAGTGCTGAATAGCCTTACAGAAGAAGGACCTCTCTAGCCAATAGGTGTCCAAATAATTGCCTGTTTAATTTTTCCAAACTAGTGTCACACCAAATGATTTTGGGTTGGGGGACAAAATGTTTTTGATCAGAAATGACTGAAAACATTATGCTTTGACTTTGAAAAGATATAGGCTCAAAATAGACATTTTTTTTAGCCTAAATTCATTTTCAAATGATTTTTAGCAATTATTTTTCTTAGTTTTATTCAAGTTCCCACTTTGAGAAACAAGGTCAGGACAGTCACACCATATGAGTTTTGCCATGTTTGGTTGAAGATTCTGAAGAAATGAGGATTTAAATGTTTTAATCTTGAGTAAGTTCACATAAAGCTTAATGTCCTGCACAATATTCAGAAGGTTTTTGACAAATATATTTTTTATTTATACATGTTTGACACCGAGGACAGCGAAAACGTTACGTCACGTCACCCACCCAGCTGCACTCCCAAGTCAGTATTTAACAGCAACCAAACAACATTCCAGAACTTAAGCTAGCTTTAAGCTTTTAACACAATTACCAAAATGATTTCTTTCTTTCTTTTTTTTTTTAAACGTATACATATATATATATATATATCCTCCCCCCCCCCAAAAAAAAACAAATACAGGCCAGAGGTAGCGTGGGTGGACTACCACACTACCCAAAGGAGACATGGGCGCATTCTTGCCCATAAGCAATATCTCCTTTACCTGACAAAGTCTTTCAAGTGCCCTGGTTGTCTCCTCTCCCTGTGAGAGCGCCTCAGCTCTCCTCCCGATGCACCAGCCTCTCCGTCGACCTCCTCCGCTGGTGCCACTGCCGTAACCTCCTCCGCCAGAGCTGCGCTGCTGCTCTGCTGGTCCTGGGGGGGGTTCCTCGTCCCTGTCCCCGGCCTCTGCGTAGTCGCCGTCCTCTGCCCGGGCTGCTGCTGCTGCCGCTGCTCCCGCTGCCGGCTGATCCATCCCTCGTCTGCTGAATAGTTGATCCACGTGTCTCCGGACCACTCTGCTGTTCCCCAACAAGACCTTGTACGACACTGGTCCTGTGATCTCCTGCACCAAACCTGGAATCCATTTCGGCCCATACCCAAAGTTCTTAGTATACACTGTGTCGCCCACCATGAAATCACGAGGTGATGCATGTGTGTCATGATATGACTTCTGACTGACCTGTTTTGACTCCACTTTCTGCTTCAGGTCTGGGTGTATTAAATCCAATGTGCACCTCAGTTTCCTGCCCATCATCATCTCGGCTGGAGACAACCCCGTCGTAGACTGTGGGGTGATGCGATAACTGAACAGAGCCCTGTTCAGCCTTGTCTCCAACGTGTCACCGGAACTCTTTTTCATGAGGCCTTTAAAAATCTGCACCGCTCTCTCTGCTAAACCATTGGAAGATGGGTGGAAGGGTGCAGATGTAATCTGGGTGATGCCGTTCTTTGCCATAAACAGCTTCATGGCCTCACTGACAAAGCATTGAGCATTATCCGAAACGATGGATTCAGGAATCCCATGAGTGCTAAAACTGCTCCTCAGACAGTTTATAGTAACCGCTGACGTGGCTGAACTCACAGGATACACGTCCATCCACTTGGAGTGTGCATCTATTATCACGAGAAACATTTTTCCCATGAAAGGCCCTGCGTAATCTATGTGCAGCCTCCTCCAGGGTTTGTCCGGCCACTCCCAGGGGTGGAGAGGTGCACTAGCAGGGGCCTTTCTGTGCTCTTGACATGTGGTGCAGTCTTTGACCTTATGTTCTATGTCCATGTCCATATTTGACCACCACAGATAGCTCCTGGCTAAACCCTTCATTCGATTCATGCCTGGGTGTGATTGATGCAGTTGCTCTAACATGGCTGCTCTGCCCTTCTGTGGAATCACCACCCTGGCCCCCCATAGCACACACCCATCCTGGACACTTAGCTCCTGTTGCCTCTGTCTGTAAGGAGTAAACTCAACCCCTAAGTCACAGGGCCACCCCTTCAGTAGATACTCACGCACTCTTGCCAGAATGGGATCTCTGCTCGTCCAGCTCCTTATTTGTGCATGCGTCATCAGGGGAAACTGGTCTTGTGTCAACATCAACACTTGGTCCTCCATGAGGACTGTCTCCGGACAATCAGGTAACGGTAGGCGGCTGAGAGCATCTGCATTTCCATTGTCCTTTCCTGCTCTGTACCTGATCTCATATTCATATGCTCTCAGTGTGACCGCCCATCTCATGACCCTTGGTGAAGCCATCTGCGGCACAGCCTTCATCTCATTGAACAAGCTTATCAACGGTTTATGATCTGTGCAGATCTGAAACTTCCTTCCATACAGATATTTATGGAAACGTTTCACCCCAAATATCACCGCCAGCCCTTCTTTGTCCAATTGTGAATAATTCTTTTCTGCTGGATTTAGGGTGCGTGACACAAATCCGATGGGCTTTTCGGATCCATCTGGCATGCGGTGAGCCAGGACTGCTCCCACACCATACGGTGACGCGTCACAGGCTAGTATCAACTCCTTGGTCTCATCATAGTGCACCAAAACTCTGCTGGACTGTAACAGTTCTTTTGACCTCTTGAACGCTGCTTCTTGTTCAGGCCCCCATGCCCAGGACCCCTCCTTTTTCAGCAGTTTGTGCAAAGGTGCCAATAGCGTTGACAGATTTGGCAAAAACTTATTGTAAAAGTTCAGGAGTCCCAGATACCCTTTCAGCTCTGTAACAGACGTTGGCGTAGGGGCTTCCTGCACTGCTTTCACCTTTGCTGGCACTGGGTGAATGCCTGTAGCGTCCACTCGGTGCCCCAGAAATGTCACTTCTCTTTCCATGAACTGGCACTTGCTTCTCTTTAAGCGCAGTCCTGCTTCCTCCAAGCGCTGTAGTACAGAGTCCAGCGTTTTCATATGATCCTGGTCATTCCTGCCAGTCAATATGATATCATCTAGATAGACAGCTACTTGAGGGATGCCCCTTAGTACTCCCTCCATAGTACGCTGGAAAATAGCTGGACTAGAACTAACCCCAAATGGTAACCTATTGTACACAAAAAGCCCTTTGTGTGTATTCACTGTGACATATTTCCTGGATTCCTCATCTAACACTATCTGTTGATATGCATGGCTCATATCTAACTTAGTGTATTTCTCGCCCTCTCCTAGGGTTGCAAACATATCTTCCATTTTTGGAATGGGGTATTGTTCCAGTGACGACACTTTATTCACAGTTAATTTGTAATCGCCACACAGCCTAATGGTGGCATCGGGCTTCAACACCGGGACGACTGGTGCAGCCCACTCTGAGAATGTCACCGGTTCTATTATTTGATCTGTCTGCAACCGTTCTAGTTCTGCCTCGACCTTTTGTTTCATAGCAAATGGCACAGATCTCGGTTTGTAGAATCTGGGCTGGGCCTCACTGTCTACATGTATCTTTGCCTTGAATCCCTGCAACTTCCCCAGCTCTTCTTTAAACACTGTCTCGTGCCTTCTCAATACATCTTGTACTGTAACCTCCTGTTCTGTCACTGCGTTCACCCTCTGCCAATTCACCCCCAGTGCTTTTATCCACCCCCGTCCTACCAGGCTTGGTCCTGCTCCTTCCACTACTATCACTGGTAATGACTTTGTTTTGTCTTTGCACTGGACTTCCACATAAGCTGCCCCTATCACTGGTACTGGATGTCCACTGTAGGTTCTCAAGTTGATTCTACACTGTTTCAATTTGGGTATCCTGGCCTGCATTCCCAAATTCTGATATTCCCCCTTTGACATTATTGTATAGCCACATCCTGTGTCTACCTCATAAGTCACTGTGGTTCCATTGACAATTAATTCTTGCCTAAGGGGTTCCTCTCTAGGAATAACTATTTCCTGTTCCATATTGTACACAGTGACTACTTCAGGTGCACTTTCTATGCTGTACACAGTGAATACATCCTCCTCCTCATTATTATTCTCCATTTCCTCTTCTTGAATAAAATGTGTTTTTTTCTCACATTTTCCTCTCTCTTCCCTCCTTTTTCCCATGTATTGAGTACTCACGTTCTCCCCGGCTTTAGACTTGCAGGCCCTCCTAATTTGTCCAATTTTTCCGCAGTTATGACACCTTTCCTCTGCAAATCTACATTCATTTGCCAGGTGGGTGGTCCCCCCACACCTGAAACACCTCCCATATTTGGCAGGCGTCTTCGGGCGGACATCCGCCACTTTGTTCACAGTTCCCTCCGCAGTGCGGTTCCATTTTGCGCCTTCCCGCGCGCTGTTCAACTCCTTCATGTCCTTGTTCGCCGCCTCCATGGCCTGCGCCTTCTTCAACGCAGTGTCAAAAGTTCGTACATCTTCCGAGAGTAGTCTCCGCTGAATACTGTCCTCGTTGATTCCACAAACCAAGCGATCTCTCAACATCACCGTGAGAGTATCCCCAAAGTTGCAGTCCTGCGCGAGCTTCCGCAGCTCCGCCACATATTCCACAACACTCTCTCCCTGCCTCCTGTCCCTGGAGTTAAACTTCCACCGCTGCACCATTTCACTTGGTTTTGGGTTGAAGTGATCTTTTAGTAGGCTCACCAATTCTTCATATGTTTTATCACCCGGGCGCGCAGGGCTTAACAAGTTCCTCATCAAAGTATATGTCTGCGCCCCCACACAACTCAGCAGTACGGCCCGTTTCTTCTCAGCACTCGTCACATCGTTTGCTATGAAAAAATGATCCAGAATTTCACAGTATTCCTCCCATGACTGCACACCACTGTCAAAGTGTGCTACTGATCCCACTGTACCAGCCATCTTCACCGTCACCACCGCCGCGCCGCTCGGATTCACTTCAACGTTGTCCTCCTCCTCAGACATGTGATCGTAAACAAAACACTGCTAAACTCCGCTTGCACTCAACAACAGAGTCTCGTCTCACCCGCACACTTCTTCCGATTTGTCCTCGTCGCCATATGTAGTAGATTGAATAGTGAAGACACGGTTTCAGTTGTAATCATAACAGGGTCTGTTTATTGCTTCAGTCATACACACACCGGCTCAGTGCTCGCGCCAACTGCTTGTACACTTCCTGCAGTAGGTGTAACCCTGGCTGGCTACCTTGTTCCCTAGTCTGGTGTACTGCGCCCCCTCTTGTCCCGAGCCCGCAATAACAGTCCTCAATAAGTAACACACACAACATAACACTTCATTAAAAACAGACGTGGCACCTAATGACATAATAGGTTTGAAATGTGATGCAGTGCTTAGCGTGACAAAGGTCACTCATTATTATTCACCTCAAGACAGACGGAATGAGCTAATCACGTTGATTGACAAGTCCCTTTCAATGTCATCTGAGGGAAAACAATATGCAGATCTGTTACGCAGATCTGCTGTCTCATTACCACACTGTAATGAAGGCAACAGATCTAGTCCAAAACAAGGGTCATTAAAACAATAAAGAAAAAGCACTATGAGCACCAGTTTCACCCAACAGTCTGTTTTTCTATAGGGTCTTTATGATGGCAGCAGCATCATAGCAGTTGCACCCTGTAAATAAATAGCAGATATGCAAGCTTGCAGCGCAACACGAAGTGAAGTGCTTTACCCAGCTTGTTCCCAACGCTGTCTGTGTACCCAACACAGGGTTGTGTGCGGACTGCAGTGCACACTGTCTGAATATTCCAGTCATAAACAATTTTATATGTACATATACAAGCATATACAGAGTTTACCATAAACAAAGATAATGAGCCAATCACTCGCACATTCAGGCTTATGATATAAGTGCTACAGCTGTCATAACCCATTTGCTAATTGATTCAATGAGCGTATGACTTCTCCTCAAAATGCCCTGCCCGGTTGCAGACAATTTCTATTATGATACAACCTTGTTATTTCACATTACTCATTATAAATACCAAGATGCAATATGTATTTTCCTAGCAACGCTGGCACTCTTCACATATTTCTTCGTAGGCCCTCTGTGAAAGAGATGATGAGCATTCATTTAGGCTAATAATACCCTAACGCTAAAAAGAATGTGAAATGCAGGAATGTAAATCAGAATGTTTTAATCATTGTCATTACTAATTCGCATTAGCAAATAGAAGATGGTGAAAGCAGTCACGTTTCTACCAAACACCAAATAATCAACTACAGTACAGTACTGATCGAGTGTTTAAATACTGTATACCAGTAAGACTCCCTAAATCGGGAGATAAGCGACCATCAGGTCGCATGTCTACACAAATTGGCGCTAGAAGAAGAGGGGCATGTGAGAAATCAGGGGTAGAGGTTGTGGTTTGTCAGCCAAAGGAGTGTGTGAGCAAAGTTTGGCATGGATAGGAGCAACAGTGCCGGAGATAAGAGTAGGACCAAAAGTGTGACATGGCGTGCCGGACGGACTGACTGATGGAGGTACTGACGGTGAAGGTTTTCATAGTAACTGCGACCTGACGATCGCAATCAAGATAGTGGACACTGTAATGTAACAAATATAGTTGAATTTCAAGATGGTAGCTTTTGATTAGCTCTATTCACACAGTATATAAGACAGATTATCTGTATTGCAACGGCCTTCACCCACATAATAAAATGAGCATGTGGCTTCTAACGAGCATGATCAATCAAAGCTGGCCAACTGTCATACTCTCTTTGCCAAATTCCAATAACTTAATTTCTGCCATTGCAGCAAGGCTTACTTTAGACCCATTAAGACCTCGTCTGTGAAGTCCCCCACTACTTTCTACTTAAAAAATATAAAACCCCAGCACATGAATTGTGAACATACCGGGTGTAGTAAGCGACAAAGAGGGAATTCCGCCAGACAGGCAACGTGGGGAGGCCATCACAATAGCTTTAACAAAATGGCACTTATTGGATTCTTCCATTTCACTTCCTCAGTAGACAGGGGAAGTTCTAGCTCAAGGAAACTCAAATAAGTGGATAATAATAAGGGGGATGCTGAAGTAGTGAGTTTTTTGTCCAAAGTAGGGGCCTTTGAACAAAAATGCTGACATGATCATTAATTTGCAGAGCACAGAGACAGTAATAGAGTGCAGTACTGCTACTTCTGTGTGCCTATCTCCAGCATAATAGATTAGCCGCTTGTCTGAACATGCTCAGCTAGCAAGATTTGTTATTTAATAGCCTATACTTACAGTATATCACAATGTTCTACAACAGTTTTGATACTATTCATACGGTAGTGTGAATACTCAGAGCCTCTCTTACCCTCTTACCATCTCACAGCATACTGTACCATTCTAAAGCCCGGATCAGAGTCTACGGTGGAGAGCTATCCACCGCAAATTTGAGGTGGAAAGCTTTAAGAAAATAAGTGCAGGCCATCATAGTCACGGCCCACGGTGAAGTCCTTTACCCCGTCTAGACCGGTTCAGGTCGACCAATCAGTGAACGGGATGTAGAGCCTGTCTGTCTGATAGTAAAAACAGAGAGATGTGCTGGGACTCGCGGTGGAAAGCTCTCCACCGCGAGGAATGATGTATCGTTGTAGTTTCATGACTCAAAAAGACTCGAAAAGACTACACCGCGGTGGATAGCCTTCCACCGCGGACCCGACTATGATCCGGGCTTAAAGCCCCTATCATAGTAGGCACCTCGGTGATAAGCTATCCACCGCGGTGTAGTAATGTTGTAGTCATAAAACTACAACATTACGTCATTACTTGCGGTGAAGAGCTATCCACCGCGAACCCTGACACATCTCTCTGTTTTTACTATCAGACAGATCGGCCCATCACCCCGTTCACTGATTGGTCGATCTAGACCAGTCAGTCACAGTGATAGGACTTCACCGTGACTGACTATGATGGCCTCCACTTGTTTTCTCACTTTAGGTGGATAGCTTATCACTAGGTGGATAGCTTATCACCTAAAAATGGAGATATCTGTATCTGTCTGTCTGCATCCATTTTATGCCCATATATGGAGATCTCTGTATCTGTCTGTGCCTCCAACTGTGTTGGCCCTTTAATGCAAACCCCATTATACCTGTTGTCATAGGACCCGTTTTGACCATCTGTTTGCCTGTGTCCATTTATGCCCATATATGGAGATTAGGCCTGTCAAAATTTGCCAAAAAAGGCATTCGAATATTCGGTGTAAAATCCGCCGTTGATTCGAATAAATTCGAATATTCGAATAAGTAGAGAAATTCGAAGCATTCGCACTTCGGAGCTTCGGAGCTTTTTTTTTACATGTTATATTCACACCAATACAGCCATTGTTGCCGTTTTCTTTGGTCGCGCGTTTTAACAAAGAAACAAGCCTATTTGCATATCAATAGACCTGTATTAGACGACGTTCGCGACCCCCCAAACCTGAAGCTGTTTATTCTAGACAGTCGCTTCTATCGCTTTACTGGTGGTCGTGCAGGTCCGCGTTGGTCAGGGACGTGCAGAGAATGTTAAGAGAGGCAGGGGCTGACATTTCTAAAAGGGCCCTTTGGTGGACAATTCTCTCTTAAAGGGCAGGGGCTCAAGCCCCGTTTGATGTCTGTGTGCACGTGCCTGGCGTAGGTAAAAGCGCAGAGCAGCATCGCATCGTCTATGCGAAGCGTCACAGCAGCTGTGATGGAAGTTGGAAGTGGAACAACCACGACGTGAAACGAGCAATGGATTATGTTTTCGTTTGAACCAAATTAGGTAGTCTACAAGAGTAGTGTGACGGAGGGAGTTTTACCGTTACCGTGGCTGCGTGCGGGGAGACTCGGTGAGAGAAGAAATCCATGCTTTACATAGTGTTTTCGGTGGAGAAGTCTCGTAAACAGTCTGCCTTCCCGTCACTACCAAATGAGTCGCCCGTTTCAGCTTGACTCGTTATCATTCTGAATCAATTAAAGTTACATTGTGTGATTAAACGTGAGCTAGTTTAACTCAGAGGCAAAGCAGTGAAAGCACTGTGTGTGTTCTGCGAGGCGGAGGACGGTCAGTGTGAAGGGAAAGTTAAGCTGGAGGTTTATTCTTCGCTGTATGACGGTGTTGCTAAACATGCACCCTTAATCTACAAGCCCACAACGTATTGGATCAGCGACGCATTGTGGACTTGTAGATCAGCCCACTTTTGCAGCGGCGAATGGAGACTTCTGCCTCACGAGACCAGCCACCTTGTAACGTTACATGCGCCCAGAATCTCGCGAGAAGTGCGGCAGATTTGTTTTAATTAAATATAAATTAATTCAAAGCTCAACATCAGCGCCCACACCCTAGGTGGGGTTGGCGATAGGGCCTTTCTGTGTGGAGTTTGCATGTTCTCCCCGTATCTCCTAGGGTTGATACCCTCACAAAAACATGTAGTAATCCTGGTCTCAATAATGCCTCCCCCTGGCCAGCCGGGGCGCCTGATGGAGGGGAAAGGAACTGGTTGGAATAACGTGTTCCTTCCACGCGCTACGTCCAAACCAGGGAAATCTCCACTGTCAGGTCAAAAGAAGCAACTTGGACTCCTCATGCATAGAAGGAAGCATGAGGTCAGTCCGTTGTCTCCCCAGGCACGGCAGAGAGAGAGCAGAGCCCAGGATTACATAGGCAATTGGCACTGGGTGAAAAATGGGTTACAAAATTGTGGGATAAAAATTATAGGAAAAAAAATTATTTGAGTGACAATTAATCGTCATGTAAAATGTCATATCGTGACAGCCCTAGTCTGTCTGCATCCATTTTATGCCCATATATGGACATCTATGCAGACACAGTGCCGGTTCCGGAAAACCCTGATGTCAGACATCAGAATCCGAACCTTTCGTGCCGGTTCCAGAAAATCGTGTATCGGGTCGAGTCGAGGCCGGGCACTGCACTACCTGCTGCGGCGGGGAACGCGCGTGCCAAATTTGAAATAGGGAATGAATGCCCCACCCTTTAATGCAAACCCCATTATACCTGTTGTCATAGGACCCGTTTTGACCATCAACACACAATAACCAACAGAACCATCAACACTGCCTTCTACTTCTTAATCATCATCATCATCATCATAAAATCATCACCATCCTCATCATCACTCTTGCTCCGTAGTGTTTATTTGACTGACTGAGAGTATAACAATCAATGTGCTTGATGGTCACAGACTGTTTCTGCAGCAGAGCCGTCTGTTTCACTGACTGCGTGTGCGTGCGTGCGTGCGTGCGTGCGTGCGTGGGACACTGACAATTCAGTCCAGAAAATTACCTCTTCTCGGCTTGGCCTACTTTAATCTCTGGCCCTCTATTGAGGGAGTGAACGTTCTTCTCTCCCATTGACGACACTAAAATAGGTTTGCCGGCTTGATTGACAACTTTGTCCACCTGACGAAATGTAATGCACCGGAGGATAAAAAAAAATATCTAGGCCTATATCTGGAATTCTTTGGATCTAATCTGTTGCTGTCGATTACATTTTCTTGCCAGTCCTTCTCCTTTATTGTATCAGGCGGTTTCTTTTTGAGGTAGGTGTGTTTTTGTGTGCAGGGTGTCTTATCTGTGTCCATACACATGGAAAACAAATCGGACAGCAGTATAAAGAACTTGGAGTATAAATACTGTAGCTTTGTGGAAAATGTAATGTGAGATACATGCTGCAGCTTATGTGCAGACATAATATGATAGAATGATAGTCACTTGTCAGGCTTTTACCTGACGTGCAGCATGTACAGTATTTATTATGTAGCTTTCCTTTCATTAATGTACATTATAATAATAACAACAGCAGTTAAAATATAGACAATGGCGGATTGCAGAAAGACGTTGAAGAAAGATGTCGAAGAGTGTGAAAATCAATCCATCCATCCATCCATCCATAACCGCTTATCTGAGCCCTCGTTCTGCACCGTAGGCATCATTTCAGCTGAACATACCAGGAACACATCCCTGGGGAGGTGACCAGGAGGCATCCTTACTGCAGTAGATGCCCAAACCACCTCAATGGGCACTCTTCTAGCATCGGCTCAGCTCCATGTCTCTCACAGCCTCCAGAGAAAACCCTTTGTGGCTGCTTGTATAGTGGTCTAGTTCTTTTGGTCATGGTCCACATTTCACGACCAAGATGTCACTGTAGGAATGATGATTGACCGGTAGATCAAGAACTTTGTCTCCTGGCTCAGCTCTCTTTTCCTTGCTACCGTTTGGTGAATGCAGTACTGCTCCCGCTGCTCCCATTCCCAGGCCGATCTCACGCTCCACCAGGACTGCACCATAAGTCTGACTGCCCACATCTCATTACTCCAACGTTGGTTAGGGTTAGGTTTAGGGTTAGGCATAGTTTTACTGAGGTTAGGGTTACGGTTAAAGGACAACTTTAGTTTTTTACAACAAGGGTTCATATTTTAGATTGTAATTAAAGAATATAAACGATGAGTGTTAAAATTATTCTATTGTTGTATAGATTCTTATTTCAGTGGTTGGGGGCATGCGTACAAGTGGCTAAATATGTCATTTTACAAAGAATAAGCCCATTCCCAAGATACAACGCAACCTTTCATGGTTGGATGTGACTTATGGGGGCTAGAAGTGTTACTGTAAATAGCAATGAAGAAACTGCTGGCTTATTGTGTCTAAAAAGACATATTTAGCCACTTGTACGCATGCCCCCATGCGTACGCATGCCCCACATTTTAGCACGGTAAACGCGATAAAACAATAGAACAAAGCAAATGAAAACATTTTAACGCTCACTTTTTCTTTTCTCTAATTACAATCTAAAATATGAACCCTTGTTGTAAAAAAACAAAGTTGTCCTTTAAGGTTAGATTTAGGCATAGTTTTACTGAGGTTTGGGTTGGGTTAAGGTTAGGGTTTAGTATCGTCGGACTATGGGACGTCGGAACAATGGGAGGTCGGAACAACAACGTGGCACAGCTCCACCGCCCCCTCATTTGAGAGCTAAACCCATAGATACTTGAACACATAATTATAAATTACCTTTCCTGGTCCAGCCTATGGATGTAAACGATTGCTATCAGTCTCCTTCAAAGGTCATTAAGTGTCATGCTAATGTGTCAACACGGTGTAACAAAATGACAGGAAATCCATATGCTCACTCACACAAGGTTGAAGTACCCCAGCCAGCAAAATGAACCTTGTGAGAGGCAGTTCTATAAGTAATCTTTGAATAATTATGAAACATTTCAATATCAGTTCATTTCAATCTTTACCTTTTCACAATTCTATTAACTATTATCTGCTGAAACTGAGTTTTTAGAAAGTTGACGAGTGATCAAGCCCTCACCACTTTATGTGCTGGTGTTCAAATACAGCAGCCAGTCTAATAATGTCTCATTTGTCATTGTGTGGTTATCAATCAAGGGGCAACGCCCCTTCGCTGGAAGCTCACTATCGGCTTCTCATTCAGCCTGCTGCTCCTATTAATGGCCCAGCAGATCACTATTCACTATTTCACCTACAAATGTTAGAAAAACATTATAATCTCAATACAAGCTCACAACCGCAACCACCATTATTTACAAGCAACTTTACAAAAAAGAAAAACAAGCCCAACATGGCTTATAAATATCAGACCGGGCAATGCTGACTCATGTGCGTTGTTCCTCCTCATCCACCATTCTGCCAGTCAGTCAGTGCCTGAGCACGGAGGCGTGGCGACGTTGCTGCTTGCTAATGCATGCTGTATAGCCACAGCAGACAAACCACCAGTCCAGTGTAAAATCATTACGTTTCGAAATTCATCTTGATGAGAAATGTACAAGCTAAGCTGAGCTAAACGAGCAGACTTCACTTCTTCTGTTACAACTACAGTGCGAGAGAGAGAGAGAGAAAACGAGAGATCTTGTCTCTCGGTGCGTAAAGATCACTATGTTTCTACGTCAAACGGTGTGAAACCGAGAGAATGCTTAACGATGTGTTCACATGTGCGTCACATTATTGTGAAAATAAATCCCCCCAAAGGTATTTATTTTCTTTTCTTTTTTCCATGTCTTTGCCGTTTTGCGGGACACGGGACATACGGTCCAATTTCGGGACTGTCCTGCGAGATGTGGGACAGGTGGTCACCCTATCGCTTGCAGCCAATATAGCATTAATTTCCGCTAGCACTTATGATCGGCTATAGAAAGGCAGAGGATTTCAAATAACCAAGAAACAGGCTTCAATCAAAACGGGTCTGTATAGAAACCAATGGCCTAACTTTGTCCATATTTGTTTGTGATATGGTATCAATATTTCCATGTGTCTTTCATTACTGAAGGCGGAAAACATCACTGGCAAGAGAGGAATAGAGTATCACTGCAATATACTAATTGAACTTGACTGATGCTCTCATTATGTTATTAGCAATTAAGTAACTTATGCTCTAGGTCTTTAAGTATGACCTGTGTGCTTATTATACAGTAGAACTGCCACAGAGGCGGAGGAGTTGGGTGAGGGGGCTAACGACGCCATTCTTGCACATTGCCAGCGAGATTGTATAACCACTTCCATTAAGTCATGGTTGAACCCATTTTATTATAATTATTTCACCTTTGCGAAAGGTTAGCTGGGATGTAAGCTCTACGTGGATAGTGTTGTTCTGCCAACCGAAACAATGATACTGTACAATGGTCATACTGCAGTAGTTAAACTGATTATCTAAGATAAGTGAAATAAAAGGCCAAGGTGCAACATTACTGCAAGTCATGTGTGAAGGAAAAACAGTTGATTAACTTAATCTGTTCTGTTACAGCAATGTATAAATAATACAATACTGCAACCGTTCTCCCCATTAATTCGGAATAGAGGACTGGCACAAGTGGTTACCAACAGTCATAAAGGACATGCAACTGGGAAAACACGTTTACAATATGGCAGGGGTCTTCAACAGGGGGTCCGGGACCCCTAGGAGGTCCTCAGTGTTACTACAGGGTGTCCTTCAAATCTTTGTTTGATAGAAACTTTTTTTCTCCTTTTTTATATTAACCACTTGAACCCTAACCTCCATATTCTTAAAACTTTACCTGGCTAATTTTCGGGAAAGAGGTTTGGTCTAGTAGGGAAAAAGAGCAGACGTTTATTAAGTATTGATGGTTCAAGTATCTGATAAGATATGATGATTGTGCTGTCAAACGATGAAATTATAGAATCTGGGGGTCCCTGCTTCTTCTCTCTCTCAGCTAAGGGGTCCTTGGCCCGAAAACGTTGAAGACCCGTGCAATATGGCATCCAACTGACATAAACATCCAATAATTTATTCTGATTCTGATCTTATTCTTCAGCTGTCACATTTTTCTTCAGTGGCACTTCCCTCTGTAGAAGAGTGAAAGGAATCAGAAGTGGTGGAAAAAGTACTCACATTAGTAAAAGTATCAACACTGCAATATAGAAATACTCTGTCCGGAATTCAAAATGTATTTGAGTAAAAGCATGAAAGTTTTGGCATTATTATGTACAATATCCACTTAAAAAAATAAGGGAAAAAAAACTTTTGGTCATTTTATCGTCTACTCAGGCTTTTGTGAACACTCTGGACAGTTTTTAATTTGCTTCATTTAATATTTAGATATTTGATATTCATTTCATCAGACACTCCCCATCCAGGGCCCATTCCTATATAAACCCATTGTAACTTCAAACTCCATTTTAACCATGATAGATTCATCAAAAACATCCTAATACGTGAGCTGCCTGTGTGTTTTTGATAACATTTTTCATTTTCTTTTAAATAATTGTTTGGGAAAATGGATAATATATATAATATAATAAAAAATATTACAAATACATGAAAAAGGGTATCGAAAAACCCGGCCAGCTCTTGTATTAGGAGGGTGTATGAGTCACCAGAAAAAAAAGGAAAAAAATGTTTGAAATTAGCAGATCTATAAGCTCACGCGTCGCGATGAGACGTGCTGTGAGCTTGTAGATTGGCTATTTTCAAATGCCAGCCTATTCCCAGCTACAGTATTACTGACAGCCTATTGTGTGAGTGTTTACTCAGTGAGGTACATCCTTATTGGCTCTCAGGTAGAGCGGGTTATATTGTGTGCATTCACCCAGCATGCCCATTCAGTCATGTTCCGGTTTTCATAGTGTATGGACGTTGAGTGATAATCCTCCGCCTCTACCAGGGAACCACGGACCGACCACCAGCGACTTTGTTTATTACAGTAACAGTGAGTTCTGGAGAAAGCCTACCTTTATGCTGTTATTATTGCCGACCTGTGAAGCTGTATTGTGCCTGTGATGAGTAAACCTGCCGTTCTGCCAAGTAAACGTCCTGACTGGTATAATCCTTGTTGTGGCATTATTACACCCAGTACTCGCCTCCATCATCACACAAGTGTGGCCAAAGTAAGTCCACAACAGTATAAAATAAATAAAAGTGGTTTATGTATGTTTACCTAAGTACAGTACTTGAGTAAATGTACTTAGTTACTTTCCACCACTGCCATTGGAAACCTTTGTCCTGTGGACGAACTTCCATTATTCAAAATTGCTGTACCAAAGAACATTAGAGATTGCTATAATTCCCCATGCAGTAGCTGCAGTGGCTCAGGCATAGAGAGCCGTCATTAGAACATGGAGGGTTCCCCTAGGGTTCCCAGTTCGATCCCGGGCCCCCCCAGACTTAGTGTCGAGGAGTCCTAGCAAGCCTCTGAACCCCTAGTTGCTCCCGGTGAGCAAGTTGGTGTGCCTTGCATGGTTTCCTCCTCCATCGGTGTATGAATGTGTGTGTGAATGGCTGAATGTAATGCACAATCTCTGTAAAGCGCCTTGGATAAAGGCGCTATATAACTGCTCCATTTATCATTTATACAGTACAATATAATAAGAACATAGAAAGTTTGCGTTACTCCTCGCACATCACCCCCTTATCTACATCTGTAAACCTGTGATGTGACAATAAAGATCATTCTGATTTCATTATCTCTCGTAAACAAAATAATTTTACTTTTATGCACAATATGTAACAGAAGAGACGCATTGACCTTGACCTCCGGATTGGCTGAGAAATAGAAGAGAGGGAAAGGGTGTGTGTGTGTGTGTGTGTGTGTGTGTGTGTGTGTGTGTGTGTGTGTGTGTGTGTGTGTGCACGTGCGTGCGTGCGTGCGTGCGTGCGTGCGTGTTCCATGTCTCTTTTCACCCCAACCCCCTCCCCCTTCCTTAATCTGTCTCTGTTCTCCCACAGTTTCAGACTGGAAGGCATATTCATGAGAAGCATACTGTAATTAACCAGTCATTGTCTGGAATGGGTCCAGATGGATGAGTTATTGTTACCATTATTGATACTGGCTGGTATGAAGACCCCACTATCAGGGACTAATGCTGTTAGAATTTAGAACCCGGACACCATCTCCACCACTTAGGGCCATGATGAATAGTGTTAGGCAAAGTCGTTTGCATCGACACTCACTCACTTCCCCTCATTTTATGTACTTTGCTTGCCTTATTAAGGCTCTTACCACAGGCTTAATCGCCTATTTAGAATTATCCTCTTTGTGACCTAGATGTGTTTTATTTAGTGAATGTAATTAAGGTACCTGTAAATATCATTGGTCTAGCCAAATCCATCTTCCTTTATGCGAGCACTCTAGTTCTCCTTTTAATTAATTTAATGGGCCACTGTGTCTGGACACTGTTAACCTCGATGAAACCAAGGGGAGACAACGGTTTCAATCAAGAGAAGAATTGCAAGGCAACAATGAGGCTCTAATGCCCAGACAATAGACTTAATAGTATTTGTTATCTCGGCTTATAAGGCAACATTTGTATTCATTACATCTCATGTACTGGTACACAAGAGTGACATTGTTTGGTTTCAGCTCCGTGACACTACAGAGATAATAACAACATTAAGGAATAATAACAAAAGAAAGTAGTGAGGCAAAACACTCAAAATGTGTGGTTTAAATGTTATCTCTTACAGTGTTAGTAGGGCAGGAGAGAGGGGTCTACCAGCACCCCAATGACATTTTTTCGAAACCTGTTTTTTTAGGACCGTTATCATGTCTAGTTATGATTTCTGCATGTTGCCGTGGTCAACTAATGTCCCATGGGGTTCATTTTTAACCTTTTCTCACAACTATTCCCAATCTGAAACATACAAGGGTCATAACAGAAAATGTCATAACTCTTGATGTAAACAACCTACAGGGACAAATGAACACACTTTTCTATATGATTTTGACTCAGGGAATTCATTAAAGTGGTTATTTCTAACATTTAAGCACATCTTGACCCTATTTCAGGACAGAAACAGCGAAAAACGACCCAAAAATGTTCAAAACACGTCTATACTTCTCTTTGTACAGATGAATTAAGGTGTATTCTTTTTATACCACAGGTTTTTTAGGACCCTTATGATGTCTAGTTATGATTTCTGCTTGTTGCCGTGGTCAACTAATGTCCCATGGGGTTAATTTTTAACCTTTTCTCACAACTATCCCCAATCTCAACCATACAATGGACATAACAGAAAATGCCTTAACTCTTGAAGTAAACAACCTACAGGGACAAATGAACACATTTTCTATATGATTTTGACACAAGGAATTTATTTACGTCATCATTTTTAACATTCAAGCACATCTGGACCCTATTTCAGGACAGAAACAGCGAAAAACGACCAGAAAATATTCAAAAACATCTATATTTCTCTTTGTACATATAAATATTAAGGTGTATTCTTTATATACCACTTGTTCTTTGAACCCTAATGGTGTCTAGACAATATTACTTCTTGTTGCCGTGGTCAATCAATGTGGCTTGTGGTTCATTTTAACTCTTTCTTACACCTATCCCCAAAACAAAACATACGATGGAGATAATAGAAAATACCATAACTCTTGAAGTAAACAACATACAGAGATAAATCAACACATTTTCCCACATCATTTGCACCCAAGGAACTCATTAACGTTGTTATTATTAAGATTCAAGCACATTTTGACACTACTTCATGGCAGAAACTGCAAAAGAATTGCAGAAAATATTCAAATCACATCTATATTTCTCTTTGTACAACATTTCTAAGGTCACACGTCATGTTTCTTAGTACCCTAATGGTGTCTAGTGTCAAGATTCAGTAGTGTTGCCCAAATCATGTCCCATGGGGTTCATGTTTTTTCCCCAGATATGTTTTTGGGCTTTTATGCCTTTATTGACAGGACAGTAGACTGACAGGAAACGGGGAGAGAGAGTGACACGCAGCAAATCTGGACGGGCTCGGGGATCAAACAGCGACCCGCTGCAGGCTACACAAAGCCTACTGTATGTGGGATGCGCCCAGACCATTTTGAATCGATGTCCGTAAGTTAGCAAAGAACAATTTCACTGGTCAGTGTCTTCCATCTCATCAAACTCCACCTCATCCTCTTCCTTATCATCATCATTATCATCACTGAGGACAGCCAACAGGTCAATGAGAGATTGGGGAAGAATTGGCCCACAAGACCAGACAGGCTGCAAAGTCCCTCCTTCCGTCTTCTGCCACCCCTGACCTTCGTCATAGGTTTAGGCCCCCACAAGATTGGCTCACCTGCTGGCTTGTAACAGGCCACTCACTCTATAGTTCACCTGCTGGATGTGGGGGATGAGCATATTGGCAGAGAGGCAGGTGGGCAAAATGCACTCTAGACCTGCTGCAGAGGGTCTTGTCTTCTCCCACCAGTTTATTCAGCATCTTGCTCCTACCATAGTTCCCTGATGTATCACGTGCTTGATTTTACATCACACACGCGAAGGCTTCCAGCTGCTCCTGCACTTCCGGCTTCAACTTACACTCATCGCCAAGCATTTCTCTCAAAATGTTGCATTATGTATAATGCAACATTTTGAGAGACCAAATTTAGCAATAATCGTAACAATCATTCTACAGCCAGCTGGGCAATGTGTGTAAGTTGAAGCCGGAAGTGCAGGAACAGCTGGAAGCTTTCACGTGTGTGATGTAAAATCAAGCACACGAGACATCAGTCGACCAGGCTAGGAGCAAGATGCTGAATAAACTGGTGGGAGAAGACAAGACCCTCTGCAGCAGGTCTAGAGTGCATTTTGCCCACCTGCCCCTCTGCCAATATGCTCATCCCCCACATCCAGCAGGTGAACTATAGAGTGAGTGGCCTGTTACAAGCCAGCAGCTGAGCCAATCTTGTGGGGGCCTAAACCTATGACGAAGGTCAGGGGTGGCAGAAGACGGAAGGAGGGACTTTGGAGACTGTCTGGTCTTGTGGGCCAATTCTTCCCCAATCTCTCATTGACCTGTTGGCTGTCCTCAGTGATGATACTGATGATGATAAGGAAGAGGATGAGGTGGAGTTTGATGAGATGGAAGACACTGACCAGTGAAATTGTTCTTTGCTAACTTACGGACATCGATTCAAAATGGTCTGGGCGCATCCCACATACAGTAGGCTTTGTGTAGCCTGCAGTGGGTCGCTGTTTCGATCCCCGAGCCCGTCCAGATTTGCTGCGTGTCACTCTCTCTCCCCGTTTCCTGTCAGTCTACTGTCCTGTCAATAAAGGCATGAAAGCCCAAAAACATATCTGGGGAAAAAACATGAACCCCATGGGACATGAGTTGGGCAACACTACTATATCTTGACACTAGACACCATTAGGGTACTAAGAAACATGACGTGTGACCTTAGAAATGTTGTACAAAGAGAAATATAGATGTGATTTGAATATTTTCTGCAATTCTTTTGCAGTTTCTGCCATGAAGTAGTGTCAAAATGTGCTTGAATCTTAATAATAACCACGTTAATGAGTTCCTTGGGTGCAAATGATGTGGGAAAATGTGTTGATTTGTCTCTGTATGTTGTTTACTTCAAGAGTTATGGTATTTTCTATTATCTCCATCTTATGTTTTGTTTTGGGGATAGGTGTAAGAAAGGGTTAAAATGAACCCCAAGCCACATTGATTGACCACGGCAAAAAGAAGTAATATTGTCTAGACACCATTAGGGTTAAAAAAACAAGTGGTATAAAAAGAATACACCTTAATATTTATATGTACAAAGAGAAATATAGATGTTTTTGAACATTCTCTGGTAGTTTTTCGCTGTTTCTGTCCTGAAATAGGGTCAAGATGTGCTTGAATGTTAAAAATGATGGCGTAAATAAATTCCTTGTGTCAAAATCATATAGAAAAATGTGTTCATTTGTCCCTGTAGGTTGTTTACTTCAAGAGTTAAGGCATTTTGTTATGTCCATTGTATGGTCCAGATTGGGGATAGATGTAAGAAAAGGTTAAAAATGAACCCCATGGGACATTAGCTGACCACGGCAACACGAAGAAATCATAACTAGACACCATAAGGGTCCTAAAAAACATGTGGTATAAAACTAGACCAGGTCAACCTGGTTGTGCCAGACCCCGGTTCTGCCAACCCTCTGGGCCTATAAATTTAATGGTACATTTATAGGCTGTCTGTCCCTTTATAGGCTGTCTGTCCCTCCCTCATGTCATCATCATTTGTGACATCATTGTGACCAAATATGGAGAAAAGAGGGAGGGACAGACCGACAGACAAAGCCTTTTGCTTTGTCTGTCGGTCTGTCCCTCCCTCATGTCATTGTGATGACATGAAGGCTTTGTCTGGGTAACAGTGGAGTGGCCTCTATCAGAGTTCCCCTTAAATTTGTTAACAATACAGGCTCTCCTGAAGAGCGCAACCTTTGTTTTGTCAATAGCCCTGTGCAGGCTCTAATGGCTTTCACATCCACTAAGGAATATTTCCTTAAGTTGAATGATTCAGATCTGGTAAACAAGCCTGTTACTAAGGAATTTAAAAGAGTCCTTCAGACTACAGGGGGGGGGGACTTTGTAGGCATGTCATCATCATGTCATCATCATACCCTTTATATAGAAAAGGGACAGACCGACATTTGCTTATGTAGGCCTACCCATTTCATGGGTCTGGCAAAGAATACACGTTAATGTATTTGTACAAAGAGAAATATAGATGTGTTTTGAACATTTCTGGTCGTTTTTCGCTGTTTCTGTCCTGAAATAGGGTCAAGATGTGCTTTAATGTTAAAAATGTTGCCGGAAATGAATTCCTTGTGTCAAAATCATATAGAAACGTGTGTTCATTTGTCCCTGTAGGTTGTTTACATCAAGAGTGATGGCATTTTCTGTTATGTCCATTGTATGGTTGAGATTGGGGATAGTTGTGAGAAAAGGTTAAAAATGAACCCCATGGGACATTAGTTGACCACGGCAACAAGCAGAAATCATAACTAGACATCATAAGGGTCCTAAAAAACCTGTGGTATAAAAAGAATACACCTTAATTTATCTGTACAAAGAGAAGTATAGACGTGTTTTGAACATTTTTGGGTTATTTTTCGCCGTTTCTGTCCTGAAATAGGGTCAAGATGTGCTTAAATGTTAAAAATAACCACTTTAATGAATTCCCTGGGTCAACATCATATAGAAAAGTGTGTTCATTTGGTCCTGTAGGTTGTTTACATCAAGAGTTATGGCATTTTCTGTTATGACCATTGTATGGTTCAGATTGGGAATAGTTGTGAGAAAAGGTTAAAAATGAACCCCATGGGACATTAGTTGACCACGGCAACAAGCAGAAATCATAACTAGACATCATAACGGTCCTAAAAAAACAGGTTTCGAAAAAATGTCATTGGGGTGCTGGTAGACCCCTCTCTCCTGCCCTACTATGTGCCGTTGATGTGAGCGTCTGCATGTAGCCTACTGCTGCTGTATCAAGGCTGCAGGTTGGATCTTGGTTGTGTCCCGCTGAGGTGTCCTTGAGCATTGAACCACTGTGTAACTATAGGGAAAGAGTTTTCAATGTTTTTCAGGCCAAGGAGCCTTTAACCCTCTAAGGCCCGAATATAGAAATACTTGAAATAAAAAATTGAAAAAAATCAGATGGTGTTGTAGGAGTCCTATTAAGAGGAAAATGTAATGTTTTTTTCAAAAAAATGTTTTTGTAAGATTTTATAGCCATAAATCAAAAATCATAAATCATGCTCTAATTTACATATGGGGGATATTTTTCACAATAATAACATATGTACATGTTCTAGACATTCTAATGATCACCAAAAAAAATAGTACAGGCATTTTACTTATGTTTTTGTGAGGAATAGCTTCCATGAAAAAGTGAGATGTTGTTCGTCAAAACTCTGGAATGTCAGCAGGTGTGGCGGGTGTGAATGTCAGCCCCTGTGGGGGGTATTTATATGCAAATATTGTGGCCAATGGCATTGTAATACTAAACAATAGAATCCATTGGTGATGTTTAGGTGGTAGGGGGAGCTAAAATAAAATGATTTAAACCTTTTTTTGGATAAAATACAAACGTTGTAATATTACAACCGTGGGCCTTAGAGGGTTCCCTCTAATATCCCCCAAATATCCCCCATATGTAAATTAGAGCATGATTTATGATTTTTGATTTATGGCTATAAAATCTTACAAAAACATTTTTTTGAAAAAAATATTACATTTTCCTCTTAATAGGACTCCTACAACACCATCTGATTTTTTTCAATTTTTTATTTCAAGTATTTCTAAATGCGGGCCTTAGAGGGTTAAATGAGAGCCGGCTGAAGCAGGGAGCCTCAATATAATTGTATAAAATTGTGTTGCTGCAACTTTTCATAGATTTCTGATAGATTCATTGTTTGACAGCATTGTCAGTGTTGTGTAAAATAATGTTTTCTTGTTTTTGCCTAATGTCATGTTATAATATTATTTAATTGTAATTATTGTAAGCTATTTGTCTCTGGACTCCCACTTTGAGAGTTTTTGACCTATTCTTAGGTTTGTTTTTTGTCTTTTAAAGTTAAAATATGTAAATGCAAACATACATACATACATACATACATATACATACATACATACATGCATACATACATACATACATACATACATACATACATACATACATACATACATACATACTGTGTATGTTGTGCACTATTCAGATCATATAAAAGAAAATGTATGTTAAAAATGAACGTACTCTTTTGTACTCTTTCCTTTGGAGCCTTATGCCCCACACAGAGCACTGAGCTCTGCCAACAAGTTGCGCTTGGAGGTTCCTAAAACCGGGCTGAAATTTTGGTTGACAATCGTTTAGCTGTTCTTAGTCTCTGTAGACATATATTTTTCATATTTAAATGTGTGTGCATTGTTGTGGGATTAGGGTTGGAGGCGGTAACCGCCGTACCGCCGTACCGCGGTATACCGAGGTCTACCGCGGTGTCAGTGTGCTTACCGCGGTAAAAAGACAAAAAAAGGTCTATTTTTTATTGGAAAACAAGCGAGTTTTAAAACGGGGGAGAAGCGAGGACCGCATGCGCTCCATGCCGCTCTGCTCTGGGCCGTGTACCACATGTTTGGAAGCCACACTCAGACACAGACCTGCACACAGTGCACAGGGCAGGAGAGTACGGAGCACAACTCTATGACGGAGCAGCATAAACTTTCTCTGTAATCCACTCGACACAAGGATGTTAATACATTATCTTGTGTTGTGGCATATCTTTTTTTTTATTCATACGGATTACTGGTGGAGCGCGGGCCGCGTGGACTAAAACCGAAAATGAAACTATTTTACTTTTTCCACCGCGTCGCACGTTGTGCCCCGTCCGGCGGCGCGTCTGCGATTTTATAACCTTTTCTGTCAAGTCTTGTAACTACAACCTGTATATAGCAGCACTCAATCACTGCGATTTGAGAGTTGAGACGTGACGTGAGTTTACAGAATCACTGTACACGATCTGACTACCCGTCCTCTTCTGGTTTGTTCACACAGCTGTTTGTGTCTGAAAAGCCCAAGTAGCTAGCCTACGTTACTATGGTAACCCGACAGTACAGATCTAAAAGCTCAGAACGCGTCGCGGATGCGATGTGTTGTGAGCTTGTAGATCTGCTCCTTTCATAGCCAGATCCGCTGTGCTGTACGGAGAAGTATAACTCGGGCAGTCAGGCAGCTCACCACGGAACCTAACCCGCCCCGCCCACCCCACAGAATAATATACAAATCAACAAATCCGTCTGCCCTGCGACCCGCAGTAAAAAAAGAAAGATAATCAAGATAATCCTTTTTTGCACAGTGTGGTGATGACCCGCCTTCCCCGCCGCCCGCCAATTGAGTCTTAGATCTTGACCCCGCGCATCACTACACTGTGTGCATCTTGAACATCAGACGGCTGTATGTCCCGCCACATCCAATAACTTTTTGTATATGTCTGGCATATGTATACAAAATAAAAAGAAGAGAAAGCCTTTCATCCTGAAGGATCTATTTACCTTGAACGCCTTGCACATTCTTTTTGTGACTGAAACTTGGTTACACCTGGGCAAGTCTGCTGCCCTCAATGAACTTTCAAGAACTGAATAGTTCTTGAAAGGACCATAATGGAAATAAGCCGCTGGCCTTTTAGCCTTTTTATCCTATTGATAACGGTGTGGCAATGTATATGTTTTATTATCTATAAAAAAGTCAAAGTCGAGTTGGGATGCATGCCACACCTGATATGCAATATCCGTCCTACGTGTTTTGTCATAGTACCCAGTGCGATACCCACTGATCGACCAAATATGGAATTATGAGGATCCCTGATCCCAGAAACTGCTGATGCCATGTTGATGACATGCCCCACTAGGAGGAGACCCCGTGGCAGAGCAAAGACCAGATGGAGGAAGTACATCTCCACACTGGCCTGGGAACACCTGGGGATCCCCAAGGGGGAATTAGTGGATACGGTTGCTCAGGAGAGGGAACATTGGAAATCTCTGATGGAACTGGCCCACGTGGTTGAAGTGGTTGAAGATGGATGGGAGACAGATGGAACCGAAGACATACAGACATCAGGCTTTGCTCTGAAAAGAATAATGGAATTATCTTGTGCATACCACAGGGCTCATTCCCCCACTGAGTTGTAACAAAGACTAGAAAAAGTTCAACATCACCCTGCAAGGCACTCGATCAGCATCAATTGTTGGGTTAGCAGCAAAGCTGGGTCTGGTTAAAAGTGCTAGCCAGCAGCAGCTATACAGTAGCTACAATGTCACACACATTTTGCATACCGGTATTTTCTTTCTATTTCTTAATTCTCATTCCGGGGGAAACTACTTCTTTAAGACTTAATTGGGACTCTCTCTCACCCCCAACCTGTGAGCAGAGAGGACATGGAGGATGCTGGATGCCCACCAGAAACACTCCACTGACATGGAATTTGCCCTTATTAATGTGCTCTCTTACAAGGCAACACACCATGCACAACTCCCCCCAGGACAGGAGAGTGCACTGACTGTGACAAGTGGGTCGGTTCATACTAATTATTTTATATTATATATATTATTTATTTTAGTTGCAACCTGCTCTCAAAAAGTTATTTTAAAGTGAAACTGGGATTATAAAGTGAGCTTACTCCACTCTCGTTTCACACATTTTTGCATAGAGTTGTTGTCGGGTGGAAACCTTGTATGTCCAAAACCGTTTGTTTTGTATTTATCATTATAAAAAATGATTTAAAATAGTAAAAATAGCCGATCTACAAGGCAAGCACACAACGCCTCGCGGTAGATCTGCTATATTCGCTAGTTTTGTGCGACAGTCTTGTATGATGAAGCAAGGCTTTACTTTACGGGAAAAAAACGTACAAATTTGAAACTTGGAGATACAAGGTTTCTTCCCGACCGTGATGATAGGCTGGGTCCAGTAACCTCTTATACAATTCACTCTGTAGATTTTCCACACAACTTGTGCAATGTTTAAAGAGCTCTTTCACAAGAAGCTAAACATGTATGTGTTGACCATGTGATTTTCCAAGGCTTTTGTATGTTCAATAGTATACAGTATGTTTCATGTGAGTTTATTTATATGCCTGCATGCGTACACATTATGTGTACATCTGTGGACATTGTTTGCCACTGGATGCTAAGAGACAAATTCCATGCCTTTTCATTAGAAGTAGATTAGTGCACTGCAGTGCTCTTCATATACAGAGCACAGAAAACACGTAAAAGACGTTTCATTTTCAGTGCAGCGGTTAATTGGCTGAGACATCACGTCAACACCAATTGACAGTTGTGTCTTTAACTGATCTTCAAAATGTCGTAAATAATTGAAAATGTATTTGCAAGTGAATAAAAGAGATTTTAAAGGCCTGTTGTACAGGTAAGTGCCAGTCAGTTTGGCCTGTGATATAATGGTCTGCAGACCAGGTCACTACTGGGCTGAATGGCTGGGCTGCATTGTACCTATTAAAGTCACTATGGAAGAAATGCTTTGATTTCCCTCAGGCTTTTTGCTCTCAAACTGAGTGAAAATGCCACCCTTTTTTGGCACATGCGGTAAAAGGTCTGACCCAACGCACGCACACACGCACGCCTACAAACACATTTTATAGGTTTAGCTTACAGTCCACAAAATTGAAGGGTGAAGATATTGCTTCATTACTGAATGACCTTGTCTGCATTGCTGGTTTTGATGGATTCTGGGAATTTAATGCATGATGACAAAGGGACAGCTCATTACGCACATGGGCCTGCCTGAAAACAATATCACACTGACTCACAGTAAAAGAAAAAAGAGATGGCTCTCTTCTGAATCCATAGAGATAAAAGAAGCACACATTCGCTCGTATGCCTCCACCAACCAGTGACTCACTTTAGACTTTGAAGGAATTTAATGAATGTGTTTTGTGAGTATAACCTGACCTTTTACCAGTTACTTCTAAACAGTGCATCTGTGAGTCCAAATTGGTGTCTGTGCCAATTGTTTCAAATGTATAAAAATCCTTTGAGAATAGCAGATCTACAAGCTCACAATGCGTCACGTCGCAACGCATTGTGAACTTGTAGATCGGCTATTTTCAAATGGCTGAAGTGGTTAATGTAGGCTACCGTAAGTTTTGTGATAATAATCAAAATCTACAAAGAACTAAAACCTTTTACTGCATGTGCCGAAAAAGTGGGGCATTTTCACTCACATTCACACTTCGGAGAGCAAAAATCCTGAGGGAAATCAAAGTAAGCATTTCTTCCATAGTGGCTTTAATAGGTACAACACAGCCCAGCCATTCAGCCCAGTGCCCTGGTCTGCAGACCATTATATCACAGGCAAAACTGACTGGCACTTACCTGTACAACAGGCCTTTTTTCAAAATCTATTTTCTCTGCAAATACATTTTCAATAATTTACAACTTTTTTCATTTATTTTTAATAATTCTTTGGGAAAATGGAAACAATTAAATACAATAAAAAATTATTAAAAACAAAAGAAAAACGTTATAGAAAAAACACAGCCAGCTCACATATTAGGAGGGAGTCACCAGAAAAAATAATGTTACAATGGATGTGTATGGGGAGGAGCCCTGGACGGGGAGGGCCTGATAACATTTACATCAAATATCTAAATACTGAATGAAGCAAATTAAAAACTGTTCAGGGTGTTCAAAAAAGCCTGTTTAGACAATAAAATGAGTGAAATATCCCTTTTAAGTATATGTACTTAGTTACTTTACACCACTGTCCAAATTGGCGTTTGCGTCAAATGTTCCTCGGGGCGTTTCTGAGATGACACGTAGTGGCGGGCGGCACGGACAGAAAAACGGACAAACGGACAACCTGGAAACATAATGGATCCATACAGCCATGGCTGTTGATTGATTGATTGATTGATTGAAGAATTTATTAGAAGTTTGCAATAGAAAAAAGTACAGTTTCATGACAGTACAAATCACTCGTACAAGGTCAACTAAAAGGAGATCCTAGAAAGCCGAGGCTTATTTCCACAGGAACCACACTTTAAGTATCTCATATAACATTGAAAGACAGACGGATAGAACATAGAACTTTATCTAGGATAATATCAGTTTCAAAAGCATAACATCAAATACAAAGGCAGAAAAAAGAATAATAAAAAAAGGGGGGGGGGCATGGGGGCTTAGTCTATTTACAAGTCACGGGTAGCAGCTGTCTGAAGGTGACTTTTCATACCAATTTTGAAGGAGGCTAGGGATTTGCTCTCCTTTAGGGCTTGAGGAAGGGCGTTCCACATGTTGCCAACGGAGGCATAAAAACACAAATGTAGCCAGCTATCCTTTGACAACATCCACCCGAATCACTTATACCAAAGCAAAACACACAGGTTTATTCATGTGGCATCCTGAACCGAAAGCTCTGATCCCTAATGGCACATGAGCAGTGGATGATCCTCTGGGGGTGAGGTGTGAGCAGATGTGCTTTGAGTCCAGCAGCGCTTTGAGTTTGCTTTGCAGAGAGGGGTTAGGGTCACTACAGTTGTGCACACATGTTCCCAGGGCATTTGTGTGCATGCATAATGTGTCGATGTGGCAAAGAGACAGTAACTGGGTTTCCAATTTTAAAATATCACAAATATGGAGCAAATGGGCATGGGCCCCCACCAATTTGGTGTGATCGGAAGACTCTGTTGTCACTTCTTGACTTATTTTAAGTTGTTTCTGTTTTTTAATGTTAATGTTTGTTTCAGTTTTATATTTGTGTATGTTGCAGCTATGTACTGCTGCTAGCCGGAATAGGGCTCCCTTGTAAAAGAGATCTTGTATCTCAATGAAGAAAAAAAAATACATTGTTTTCTTTGACTCAACTAAAAAAAATAAAAAAAGAATGATGTTAAATACTGAAAAGAACAAGGTGTTGATGATTGTGGTGCCCTCCACTCCGACATGTCTCCTTTCCGACATGTCTCCATTCCGACACTAACCCTATCTCTAACCCTAACCCTAAACTTAGGGGGCCAGGCCTCCCCAAATTGCCCTTTGGGCCCCCCCAGTTCAGATGCAGTAGTACCCCACAACACCATTATTGTCTCCACCAGCCGAAGGCTGAGGGAGAGTATGTTTTCCCCTCCGTCCGTGTGTCCGTCCGTGCGTCCGTCCGTGCGTCCGTCCGTCCGTGCGTCCGTCCGTGCGTGCGTCCGTGCGTCCTCGCAGTTTGTGAGCGCCAAATCTCAGTCGCCGTTGGCCCGGTCGCTGCCAAAGTGAGCACACACATTCCCTGGATGCCAATCTAGAACCTCTGCCCTAAATTTTTCAAATGGGCCTTTTCTAGCGCCAACTAGTGGCCGATGTTTGCTAAACACATTTCTGTGCACTACTCTTACAGATTTTGTCCAAAAATCCTACAAATCGGTAGGCAATATCTCGACAGTCATGTGATCGACACGGATCTGTCCGATTTTGCATATTCCATCCTGATTGGCTAAGATTGGCTTCCAAAGTTTTTGGGATTGAGCCGTTTTGAACAAAATGCCTCAAATCACAAACGCAAAGTGCAATTATCATGAAATCGCGCACACACGTTCCCACTAGGCCGAGGAAGAAATCCCACTTAATTTTTTTTTAATCAGCCTCATGGTGGCGCTATAACAGCCCGATTTGTGGTTTTACCTATAACTCCACCGATCAGTTTCAAACTTTGTAAGCGCACTCCCTAGAGGCTAAGGATAAACCTTTGCCCTGCATTTTTCACATCAGCCTTTTATAGCGCCACCTTTGGGCCGACTTATGTAAAACACATTTTTGGATATTACTCCTTGAGATTTTATCCAAAAATCATGCAAATCGGTACACAGTATCTCTATAGTCATGTGATCAAGTCCGATCCGTCTGATATTTCACATTCCATCCTGATTGGCTAATATTAGCTTCCAAAGTTTGCAGGATTGCTCCGTTTTTGAACAAAATGCCTCAAATCATCAACGCAGCTTGCGATTACCGTGACATTTGCCACACATATTCCCACTAGGTCAAGGAACAAATGCTACCTTTTTAACATTGTCCTGTTATAGCGCCACCAGCAGGTAGACTTTAGCAAAACACATTTTTGGAACACAATGCTTGAAATCATGCATGCAGCGTCCGATTGCCATGAAAGATCTAAGGTGAAGAACATATGCCACCCTTTTTACATTGGCCTATTATACAGTAGCACCACCAGGACGCACGGCCTGGTGGAGACCTGTGCTCGGAAGAGCACTGCTTCTAGTTTTAATATGTTTTACAGGTTTTAAATATAGGTTATTTTTATGTTCTTTGTGATTATTATAAAATATATACATCTTCAAATTAATTAATAGAAAATATTGAAAATGCAATAATAAAAGATTCATAGAACCGCCCCTGCATGAAAGATTCATAGAACCGCCCCTGCACGGTGCGCACCTAGGGTTGCCAACCATCCCGTATTAGCCGGGACGCCCCGTATTCTGACTGAAAGAGGCGTGTCCCGTAAGGGACGTCGCTTGTCCCGGTAAAGGGACTCTGCACATAAAATATATATTTTTCTGTGCATGCGCCAGGCATCATCTGCCTGCCTTTGTGTGTGTGTGCTGCATTTGAAGGGCTCTAGGACCCTGGGGGTGCCTCGTCACGTACGTGCGTGCTGCACTGCTGCGTGCGTCCTTGTGTAACATGAACGGCACGCTCACTCAGATGCTGTGCGTTGTTGAATGTGAGCCAGCGCGGGCGACACAAAACTAAAGTTGCAACTAACATTTCTCTACCGAAAATAAGTAGCCTACCCAGGGCCGTGCTTACCATACAGGCAAAATAGGCAGCCGCCTGGGGCCCCCTCACAGCCTGGGGGCCTCATGAGATTATTATTATTATTTTATTTTTTAACCAACATGGCCATCAGGGGGCCCCAGTTGAGCTCTCAACTGTGAGACAGAGAACAGTTGAAGTGAGGGTGAGGGTTAACATTAGCTCATTAGAATCTGAAAAGAGCGTGGCTCTCAAAGGTGTGACCAGAGAACAATGGTCCTGATTACCCAAGCGGTTCTTTTGTGTCTGTTCTGTGATGTCACGTACATTACTTTAACTTTAAGAAGGATCGATGCAGGGAATGGATACATTATTTCTAAAGTGTGTGTATATATTTATATTTAAAAAAAGTTTTGAGGGCCCCCATATTTATATATACATATAATATATGTGTATCAATTCCATTTCATTTTGGGGGCCCCAGATAGTTTGAAGTGGGGCCCGGGATGAGATCAATATAAAAGAAGGGTAAAAAGGGCCTTAACATGAAATGTGATGTTTAACTTGAAATACTTTCACAGGGTTTACTGGGGCTTCTTAAAGATGGCATGCATAGTTTGTATACTGTTTATTTATATTTAACATTTTGAGGGGCCCAAATATATCCATTTGGGGCCTCTCAATCTCTCAGACAGAAACACCCAGGGGGCTCCATGAGTTATCGTCAAATATAAATAAACAGTAAAAAGGCCCTTAACATAGTCATGTAATGTATGTGTTTAACTTCGAATGGATATGTATAGCCTTAACCCACTGACTGTCCTGTGAGACAAACTTTGTCTTTGAAAACCACTGCAAAACATGCACTTAAAAGTTATTCTTATTCTTATTATAATTAAGTTTTTTTAAAACACTATAAGTAATAACACTGATTCAATTCATAGGTTTAATAGTGTATGAAACTTGAGCTGAAGTGTGTTATTTAACATGAAGCAACCATCCTTAGATGACATTTCTGCCATAGACATGCAGCTAATTACCACCTGAAAGAAGTTGGCCTGTCGCTGCAACAATGGGCTCTGATTATCTGAAAAGAGCTTTAATGTCACAAGTTACTTTAGTCTCCTTAAAAATATAAACAAGATTTATACTGTATATATTTATATTTAACGTTTTGAGGGCCCCCAAATTCATTTGGTGCCCCACCAGCTCTCAAACTCAAGCTCTCAATACCCTCATCATATATAAATAGTAAAAGGGCCCTTAACAAAAGGCTGTTAACATGGTCATGTAATGTAATGTTTAACTCAGTATTCTTATTCTTATTACGTTACCTGTCCTGTGTAAGTTGCTTCTGGTGAGAGAAGTTGAAGCTCATGCTTTATCTTCTATATGTCTAACATTGCGGCCATCCATAGCTGAGTGGTTAGTGAGCCTGCCAAGGGAACCAGATCCCTGGTTGTCACAGGTACGATTCCAGGCAAGGTTAGCAATGTGTTCCAGTGTCCCTGAGTAAAACACCCAACCCCTGTTTTCTCCCTCCTCCTCTTATTATTTTCTCTGGAATTCTTTTGAAAAAGTGCTAGAGTTTATAGGCTATTAAACTTGTGTTATTAAAAAAAAATATATATATATATATATATTTTCAAATAATTAAAAGCTAAAATATAGGAAACAAAACATAAGGGAGTATTTATTCGCGACCCCTAGAAATTGGTCCGCGACCCGCATATGGCTCCCGACCCAGGGGCCTCAAACTGGGGTTTGCCTGGGGCCTCCAAATCGCTAAGCACGGCCCTGAGCCTACCTGCATGTGAGAGGAGGTTTGTTAGCCAAAGCTCGTTTAGCCCCAAAACTGTGGAATATTCTGAAAGAATGAGTCTCATCTGACTGCAGCAGGTGAGCTGTGTGTGTCTGTACTCTGTAGCCTAGTCTGTATGGGGAAAAATGCTATAATACTATTTATGGGTTCTTGAGAATCTTGACGACGTTGAAGAGTTCCAAGCAGATTACTTGTTCCCCCCTTTCTCTGTAGCAGTATATTGATGACCAAAACATTGTGGTTCCAAAACATTTTAGCCCAAGACCCAAAAGAGAAATAAGACATACCCAAACTAGTGAAAATAGCAGATCTACAAGCTCACAACACATCACTATGCACAGCTGTTGTGAGCTTGTAGATAGGCTATTTTCACTACTTCTTAAATATGTTTTCTAATTTATGGAATTTCTTAGATTTTTATTTTAGTTATTCATAAAATTACTAAATCATGAAAACAAAATGTAGGAAACAAAAAAATTAAAGGACCCATAAAAACAATTCTGTGACTCACAAATGGGACACAGTGTTTGGGAACCAGTCTTGTAGACTATGTACAGTAGGCCCTATGCCTCAATTGAAGTGTATCTTAGTAAAATGTAGGTCTACATGGCAAGCCATGGGTTTATTATTGGCTAGATATATCTGGTGTATGGTTGAAGCATTTAATTTCCTTATGATTATGGCATGTATGAGTAAGTGTAACCTGATGCAGATGTAGCCTGATGCAGATGTAAGACCTGTTGTGTTTGTAATATATTGTGTGTTATACCGTAGTCTGTCTGAGTGTCTGTGCCAAAATGCAGTTTTCTATGCATTTCAGGGGTTTTGACCCCCCTCAAAACACAATTTTTTTTCCGGCCGCTCGCCTTCGGCGGCAGCCAGAAGGTGTCCCTTATTTGAGTCTCTGGGAGTTGGCAACCCTATGCGCACCGCACCGAGTCGGATTTGTTTTGCTGTTGCACCTGACGCGCGACGCATGCGTCATTACCTGTGTTGTTTGTTGTGGAGGGGAATTCAACTATTTTCAGTGAGAGCAGAGAAGTGAGAACAGAGAATCATGGACATAAGAAACTGTCTCAAAAAGCCACAAAAGTCTACAGCTGACCCAGCCTAAGTTGTGAAATGCCGGTTGTTCTGTTCCAGCGCAGGTAGACCTTTTTACCCTTCTCTTCTCCCTTTCCCTTCCGTGGAGATGGCGAGCCTATTCATTAATGCTCAATAGGTTGTTGTCGTTGGTGATTACTTTTAGCCTTGTTTTTCAACTTTCCTCCCGCCGTGGAGATGGTGACTTAATACTACAGTATAGGAATGTTAACCTAATAGTAGCCGAAACACACTCTTGTGATGATGTCTGAGTGAATGCCTAATGCAGAGTGCAGTGCTTTCCCCCTCCCGCCGTGGAGATGTTTTACATTATTAAAACAATGACTCATGGGCGTCGATTTTTCTCTATTCAATGGGGTGCCTACATTTGCATTTCTATGGGATTAAGGTGTGAAAATCGCCAAGTAGCAGGAATGTGGATGAGTGCAGTAGGCTTGGTGAGGACATAGCCTACTGTATGTCATGTATGTCATGTTATAGCATATAGTTTAAACTGGGAGCTGATCAGCTCTTTTCAGACCAGTCCAGCGCAGACTGAGTGAGAGCTTAATTGAATTATTGAAATGACCTTGTTTGCGCAGTGGAATTATATCATGAATTATCTGGAAGCATGTGTGTAAAGATTCTAGTTGTATAAACATACTCTTATGAGGTTTGGCCTTATGGATTGAAATATGCTCAGATTTGGCTATTTGCTGGGTTAATGAATGCATACAAATATCTATGACCATTATTTTAATGATTCCCCTCCTGCCAGAGATGTTGTTGGCAACTGTGTTGCTGTTTATAGTAGTATAGGTGAGCATTTATATATATATGTATATGTATATATATAGTGCCCACCCTGGAATAATTAAGCCCCCCCTGCTTATTATTTCCTGGGGCCGAGCCTGAGGTGTGCCAACAGCGAGACTGTGATGGCGTTGGCTTGCTATGCTGTGGTGGATAGCTTATTACCTGTTTCAACTTAGCAGAAACATGTTAAATGCATTATCACACTAGAAAACTAGATTTTCTCATCCACTGCCAGAGTAAATAAATAAAAACGTCCAGCCTGCCAGTGATTTTTCATTTTTCCTTACATGTTCAAGTAGTCACCGAATATTTAACTACAGTACGATCGATCCCCCGATCGTTGCATTATTATTATTATTATTACATTATGTTTTCTCATTTTTACCATCCGTTTTGCAGTTATGGGCCGTCGAATATAGAGAAGTGAACGGTGGATGAGATCGTGCGATCACGTTATCTCCTGTATCTCTGTCTGTCTGAAATGGTGACTCATATGTTAGCGAACAGCGCTAACACTGAACAACGAAATATATTATTATTATTTTCTTTTCCTTCATGCACCAAAGCAACTGCGGTAAATACCTCTGCTGTATAATTAAGGTCATCGTGTCAAGGCGCAAAGAACACCTCACAGTCAACCGTTCAGAATGCACATCCAATATCCATAATAGTATACAGCCAAAAGCTTTCATCACATGCAAATACGGCTACACAAATTCACATTACATAGAGGGAAATTTCTCATCACCGCCCAGTAAATAACACTGTCATCCCGATGGTCTTCCCATGTGTTGTCTACATTTGTCAGCTGATTGCAGTGGAGGGCTTCACTGGGAGCTGCCTGACATTGGCGTAGCAATTTTCCATCAGCTATAGCGCTGCATGTTAAATATAATCACTCAGCATTTACTTGCCAATCTGTAACGCTTTTCATATAAGATTTATAGGCTATATTTCTTTGTCCAAAATAGCCATAATTGATTCATTATTTTTTCTTATTTTTGGTCCAACAATAAATGGGTCAGTGACGTGACGCCCCAAAAAATGTGTTTTTAAAAAAACTTTAAATTGCAGGCATAAAAGTTATTTACTTTTGTTCTACTCACTCTCAACCTTATGGAAATACATTTTGTTTTTAGATATTTTATTGGAATCAGACTTTATTCAGCAGTTTGTTGTACTTGTGCCTAAAATCGTCATATGGTGTGACATGAAAATAATTGTTCATAAAATGAAAATGGAGTACATCTTTCTTAAGTTACTCACTTTATCAAAGTCCTTTATCATAACTAACCAGTGATCCACTATAGTTTTTTGAAAATTCATCTGTATATTTTTTTCATAATCGACACTCTGTGTGAGGCCCATGTTCATGATCTTACAACATATTTTAAATGTATTCTGTCAAAACTTTCTCTAAAATTACACAAATATTTGTGACTCTTCCTGATAATATTCTCTATGTAATCCATAAACATTTTTTTGGTTTAATCATTAATAAAGGTATGATTTTTCACTATTTGGAATGTCACACCAAATGATTTAGTGTCACACCGTATGATCATATCTTCATGTGTCAAAGCAAACTGTGTTTTAACCTACCTATTAGTGAGTACTGAACTTTACTGATTGATTAAACAATTACCCAGGATAACATGGCCTTAATATTTCTGAACAGGATATTATTGTAGGGCTTTAACATGGGATAAGAAAGAATTGTAGTAGTAGATGGATGATGAGGATGTGCACAGGAATGCTACGCACACCTAAGTCTTCTGCCGGCCCACGGCAGAAGGATCCTAAAGAGACAATAAGGCGCATAGCCACACTTGGAGCCAAGGCAACATTTTATTAACACCAATTAGTGGAAACAGAACTCAGCATTCAGGTAAATTGCTTTTTTCCGAAGTCTCCTGAACTTGAACACAGCATTTTGTGTTGAACAAATGTAATTAGGAATCATGACATTACACCACATCTCCACTAGCTAAAGAGTGCTGGGTTGCGCAACTCCGAAAATAGCTGATCTACAAGCTCTCGCAGCACAACGTGTTGAGAGCTTGTAGATCAGCTATTTTCGCTAGTTTTGTCTCGGGTCCTACCTTAACACTGTCCACTGTCCAGTCCAGTGAGTGAAAGTACAAAAGTATTAGATCAGATTAGATTATACATTTAGACTGTATTGTACATCAGCCAGTCGTATTTGGTGAGGGTAGCAAACCGGCTGCCTTGTTGCGGTTCTGCTATGCCACAGACAACCTCCTGCTCTTCGTAGAAAATGCAGTCTCGCCCCTTTGGCTCCTCTCTCCTTGCTGGGTCATTGTTTAGTTTCTCCCTGTACTTTCTCGTTCTCTCAGCACTTGTCATTTTCCAGCTGACAAAAGAAAATGGAATGTATAGTTTAAGACAAAGAGAAAATATTGTTTAGATTGAAACAATATGTTAAGGTTTCTGTGAAGGGGTTTCTGCTCTGTCTGATGAATTTGAAGTATCACTGAATGAAGCTAAATTACATTTTATGTAAAAATGTTTAAAACAAATGTTTAAATGTACAAAAGAAACATGGAACTTTGTTATTTATTGTTATATCTGTAGTTAAATACAGTATAAATCATATGGTGTGACAATCAAGTCATATGGCGTGACAAGCAGACATGTCACACCATTATGATTAAGTGTCACACCATATTACGTTTTCTGCATTTAGGTTTACCTTGAGGCTACTATGTACACATTAGCATGCTAACAGCATGCTAGCTATAACAAAGCAACCTAGATCTACATGGAATATGACCAAAACTTCAAATAACTTAAGCTTTTTTTAATGAAAAGGTGTCACACCAACAGACATCCAAAGTGGTGAGTTTGTCAAAGTTTCAACAAGATGGCATTTCATGAAAATGTTAAAATCATAACTCACCTCAGACACCTGTCTTGCAGTTGTGCTGGGAGTGCTGAATAGCCTTACAGAAGAAGGACCTCTCTAGCCAATAGGTGTCCAAATAATTGCCTGTTTAATTTGTCCAAACTAGTGTCACACCAAATGATTTTGGTTTGGGGGACAAAATGTTTTTGATCAGAAATGACTGAAAACATTATGCTTTGACTTTGAAAAGATATAGGCTCACAAATAGACATTTTTTTAGCCTAAATTCATTTTCAAATGATTTTTAGCAATTATTTTTCTTAGTTTTATTCAAGTTCCCACTTTGAGAAACAAGGTCAGGACAGTCACACCATATGAGTTTTGCCATGTTTGGTTGAAAATTCTGAAGAAATGAGGAATGAAATGTTTTAATCTTGAGTAAGTTCACATAAAGCTTAATGTCCTGCACAATATTCAGAAGGTTTTTGACAAATATATTTTTTATTTATACATGTTTGACACCGAGGACAGCGAAAACGTTACGTCACGTCACCCACCCAAATACCAATGTCAGTTTTCATGAAATGGTAATGTTGATGCGTGTCAGGTGTATGTATGATACGTTTGGCTTCCTCAGCAATGGAATGGTCCTTCCCTCCCAGTGGATCTACATCAGCATTGTTTTTTAATAGCAAAAACAGTGTTTTTTACCACAAGAGAACAACAACTCATGTATAATCTTTCACTAGTTCTATAGAATAACAAAAGGTACATTGCAAAGGTGCTTACCGTGCATATTGGAAGCATAACATGTGTATCTGCTCTTCTGTATATACTACTGTATGTATGAATGTATGTACAGTATCTAAGGCGATTTTCATTCTCTCTTCTCTCTCTCTCTCTCTCTCTCTCTCTCTCTCTCTCTCTCTCTCTCTCTCTCTCACACACACACACACACACATGCATGCACACGCGCACGCACACACACACACACACACACACACACACACACACACACACACACACACACACACACACACACACACACACACACAAATGAAGTTATCACATGGATGTGTATATATATATATACATATATATACATATATATACATATATATATATATATATATATATATATATATATATATATATATATATATATATATATATATATAAATGAAAAATCCTTGAAATCAAGTTCCTGCCTTTACTCTTTTAACAATCAACAACTAAAACAACTGATGTTCAGCATGCTCAATATTTCATAGGCAGAGGCCAGCTCTGAAACATCCTCTGTCCAAAATGTACTCTGGTCCAGAAGCCCTGTGGCTACGACTCTCTCTCTCTCTCTCTCTCCCTCTCTCCCTCTCTCTTCCTCTCCCTCCCACCAATGGCAGCCCGAGTGTCCCTGAGGTGTGGTGTTGGAATATGGAGCTCAGTTTGGTTCCATGAACACTGTTTGGAACCCGTGGAGATTGCACAGTGTCACAAACCGTGCACAGAGACACCGTTGCACCTGTACACACACAGGCAAAACACTGGCTCGAAGACAAACAAGCACACAAACATGCACATACAACCCCAGGCATTTCCATTTACACAGACATACAAATAAGCATGAACATACAACAGACACACATACAAAGACACACATACCGGTATTAGATACATTCACATAAACAAAACGAGTGCTACACTGCACATGCATGCATGCATGCAAACACACATGCACACCTACCTCACACGATCACGCACACTCATAATCTCCCCGCGCACATTGCCAGTGAGGAATGAGCACAAGTGGCAGATATTGAACCTGCTGTATCCAGCAATAGCAGGGCTTGTTAATACAAGCAAACCCCACAAAAAACAACCTCTTCTGTTGAAAATGTATCTGTCTCCAGTCTCCATTTCTTCAGCTTTAGTACAAAATGAAGTTATTAGGCCTGCCAATGTTTTCATTGCATTGATCAATTTTCTCTCTCTCTCTCTCTCTCTCTCTCTCTCTCTCTCTCTCGCTCTCTCTCTCTCTCTCTTTCTCTCTCTCCGCATTTGGCAAGAACAACAGCACACTATATATAAGCCATTATCAGCCTGTCATGGGAATCGATGTGGCTCATAACATGGGTTCACAGAGAGCAGTGCTGAAGCAAAACATGAGGACTGAAAACATTTTAATATCATGAAAAACGGTATGTTATTATGGTGGTGTTCACCCTCTTGGTATCTGCAAATAGTCATCTGCATTTAAATGACATTGTTTCAAGTTAGACAATAGCATGTGGTGGTGATAATAGCAATGTGCATGCTTTGTGTGCAGTATAAGAAGTCTGACGTTGATCAAGGCTGTGCATCTCTCTTTCGGTTTGTTCAACATTACCCCTGATTGCTAATTGACATAGTTTGTAGAAACTACAGATCTATAATTGCTCCTTGGGTTATTTCAGTGTCAGAGCAATTATTTCTGTCAGGAGTCAACAGTGACTTCAGAGAAGTTTTTCTTAATTCAAAGGTTCATGCCATCCACTTGTAGAATTGTTTGCATTAACTGGACCGATCAGCGTTAAACGTACACCACAGAAGAACTTCCACCCAAAGTTGGCCTGCAACAGGTCTACAACGCAACAACAGGCCTACAACGCAACAACAGGCCTACAACGCAACAACAGGCCTACAACGCAACATTATAGGCCTGTGTTGCAGGCAGCCTCTCAAGGGGTTGCCATGGTGATGGACAGCGGTGCAGTGCTGGGAGTCATGACCACACAAGGCAGGACCTGAACCTCCACCCTGCTCGCCTCCAACAGCCTCCCTCTCTCCCCTCCCGAGGCCTCGGACCAGGACCCAACATGCTAGAACCCTGACCCTTGCAGACCCATACTGGAGGCGGCACACAAGTTATAATGTCAGTAACACAGGTAACATGTCGGTGGTGTTTGTCGGTGACCCTTTCTCGCCAGGGCTGGGTCAGATCGCTGGCAGCGAGGGGGTTCACATTTACAGCCCACTGCAGCAGCCTCCGGACAGCAGACAAAAAGGGGATAGAATTGTAGCAGTCTGGCAGAGGCAGCCTGTTGTTCAAGCATCTATAATTAGTTTTGTGTGTATCAAAGCCTAGATTGTTGCTTTACGAATGTCCATGGCCCTTAAGTACCAACATTAAATATCCATTATACACTATACAGCCTCCAACGAGGGTTTATTATTTATGAGCAACAACAATATTGACAATTGACAATTCATGCATGAATTAAACGTTTAAACGTAAATAATATTTTTTTTATTCTTATCTTTATGACAATGATTTTTATAGATTTATTTTTTTTATTTTTATGGTAACCCTACAGTTGTAGCCCGGTAATATTTTCTTTGAAAGTTGCTTCACTCGTTTGAGCTGTTGGAACAGGAACATCACATTTGGCCAAATTCAAAGACAGGCTGTCTCGGACACTCCAAGATGGTAAGCTATTGTGTTTTTGAGCGGTTCCAGATGCTCCAACAAGTGACCGAGTGTGTCTGTATGTCCACTGAATGTGTTTGTCCATTATGTTTATGAGCACGGCCTCAAGAGCTGCAATACTGCTGGGTGACCTACCTTCAAGTGAGTATTGAGCAGCCTTGAAGTGAATGGACTGGGATTTAACATTGTTCTTCTAGTTATAGCCTAATGAAATGAACTCATCAAAGGCACCACTCACTTCACACTGGGTGTGATTTGGCATGCAGCTTTACCTCAGTATAGTCAAAGTGCTGTGATGTTAAGCAGTTTAGTGCTGATGTTCTTTCAGCGTGGTAAAAGAAACTTGACTAGCGAGATCACACAATCATAATGACACAATCATAATGATGAAATGGTTGAACATACAAATTCAATCATCGGCAGGTTCGACATCTGCCTACTGCATTCACTCTCACTTTTGGTCCCATTTGACATGAGAAATTGAGAGAGGGGCAAAGTGTATACGTGTTTTCTATCTCACAAATAAATTCCGGTCCTTTTAGCTCCAAGTTTTAAGCAAAGGAGAGGATTACTCTGCCTTAACTGCCTTCCAGTTGATGGGTACAGTGCGATGGAAGAATGCATATTCACTAAACGAGTTGCCATCATGCAATCCTTGTTAACATTTTAATACAATGAGAGTCAGTGAGGCTTGATATACAGTATCTAGCCAGAGGTTTGTAAATGTTGTGTGCGCAGTGCCAATTACAATCAGGCTTGAACACTAGTCGATGGTAGTCGAAGGCATACACTCTGTGTGTGCATTGGTGTGTGGTTGAATCCAGCTTCAGACTCTCGGTAACATTCATCTCACACTCGACCCCACTACATAGCTGTCTAATGCTTTGTTCACACTATCCCTTGTCCAGATAGATATTGCTGCAAAACTTTTAGCTCAAGGCCCAAAAGAGAAATTAGACGTCTGCCCGGGATCCAAGCTAATGAAAATAGCAGATCTACAAGCTCATAATGTGGCGTGAAGCGGAGCGTTATGAGCGTCTAGATCAATGCGTCGCGATGCTTGTAGATCTGCTATTTTCAAAATATTTTATACATTTGAAAACTTAATGGAACATTCTGCATAATGAGTACTTTTACTTTTGGTACTTTAAGTAGGCCTACATTTTGCCAATACTTTTGTAGGCTATACTTTTACTCAAGTACATTTTGAATTCCAAACATTTACTTGTAACAGGGTATTGTCATATTGCTGTATTGATACTTTTACTTGAGTAAAATGTTTGAGTACTTTTTTCCACCACCTACAACTAGTACACGATATAGCAAATACGATAAATTATATAAGCTTTAATATAAGCTCCTGTTATGTTAGGGAGGTGAGGAGGAAGGACACTGTTAGTCCAGTGTGTGCAACGTGGCTGACAGAGACCGGCTGATAAAAAGTCACGTCATAAGCATATTTCAGAAAATGTTAAACTATTCAAAATGCTTTTTTTCGGACAGAAAAGGCACTCTGACCAGCGTCTTCAAAAAGCTGCCGGTTCTGCTGTCACCTTTTGGTCATTTCTCATAGGCTTTCTAAAGTAAAACGGTGGCGGTGACTAAAAGCTGCCTTTGTGTGAAAGCTGCCTGCGTGTGAATACCACAGCAGGAAGATAAACCAAATAAAAAACTCTGTTGTTCAGTATCAGCTCAAATGGCTTCAACAGGAAATGTTTGTTGCTTTTCATAGCAAAGCATAAAGCCTCTAATCTCAGTAATATGCTTTTACTTGGACATGAAGACTGACTCGTGAATGTTGAACTTGAGGCAAAATCCCATAAGGCTTATCATTTAAAAAATGATAGTATCCGCTATGGAGCATTACTGGACTGTTTGTAGTCCTAAAATGTTGTATTGGGTCCCCTTGCTGTGTGTGTGTGTGTGTGTGTGTGTGTGTGTGTGTGTGTGTGTGTGTGTGTGTGTGTGTGCGTGTGCGTGTGCGTGTGCGTGTGCGTGTGTGTGTGCATGTGTATGTGTGTGTGCGTGTGCGTGTGCGAGTGCGAGTGTGTGTGTATGCGTGTGCGTGAGTGTGTCCATATGTCTCTGAAATGGGAGTGCTGGCAGCAATTGCCCTGTTTTTCCCATTTCCCCACTGGCTAATCACAAGAGATCCCGTAAATCCTCTCTATCGCCATGGGATCAAGAGAGGCTCCTACCAACCCCTCCCCAGCACCCCCCCTGCCCACATCCCTCTGGGGAGCACATTTCCTCTGAAAGAGCACACACTGGAGCCCTCCTTTTTTATATTTGCCACCCACCCTCAGGAGGAGGAACAGCCAAGGCTCCAGGGGTTGAAAGATGTGCCGTGACATCATCACCATCGTGGCTGACTACAGTGGGGGACTGGCTCCTCCGAAGCAGAAACCCGGGTCACCACACTCGATTGATGGCAGGAGTAGGATGAGCGTTGCTCTCCAAAGAAATACTGTTATCATAAAAGAAGTGCAATAAGGAGTCTAGGAAGTCGTTTGGCTGCTGGGCAGGTGGGGGTAGAGGTGGAAGAGTAAAGGCTGCAGCATATAACATTGCTCCACTTCAGGACAATAAGAACAAGAGCATTAGAACTTCGGCAGTGCCTTTTCCGACGTTCGAGTGTTTGCGTTGTTGAGAAGTTCAACGTTGGTGTGATTTATTCAGTTTTGTTTCTGCTTTTTTGCCAAAGTTTGCTTCTACCAGCAGCGAAAGCAGCAATAGTTTTGAAGAGAGGTTGGATGAGGAGGTTAGGAGGTACTAGTCTCACAAGCCAACCCCCAGGAGATACACATATACTTCTGTAATCTATCTCGGAGTGAACATAAACACTAACAGTCGCAAGAAATAACTTCTGCAGACATATTTGCCACAGTATGTTTGAGGGAGATCCAGGTGGTAAAACCACCTGAAACAGCACTGATAACAATATACACAAATACCTTTTGTTTTTCTTAAGTGGATTTATTTGCTAATGAATGCAACTCTCAAACACTGCTCCGTTTCCCGAGGAAGACTGCTACATGATGGAACTGTATATGTTATGTTACTGTAAGCAATATCTCGCTGAGTGGCCCCGCTTTCATCTGAGATGCAGGATCCTGCCAAATAAGGCTCTGCAGTGAACTTCTTCACTTAAGATGTTTTTTTTTCTCTCTCTCTCTGACTATTGATAGTCACAGTGTAGATAGGTACAGAGTCGGGGAGTGGCACTCAACAAAGGTCCGCTGGGCATGGAAATTGAACGCAGGACTCGCTGTCAGGTATCAGAGCCTGTGGTACACACCTTAACCATTCGGACATCAGCGCTCGAGGCTCTTTACACTTCTGACTCAATTAACTATGAATCAAAACCACCCAACGTGTCTCCTGTATTACTGTATGTTGTGCATGTTGAAAACCACTGCTCTACAAGACGCGACTGTGCTCTGCATTAGAGACCGGCACTGAACTGCACTGCAGTCTATCTTTTCACCAAAAGTGTGAGCGTGCATGTGTTGTTGAGTCAGTGTGTAGAACGATGAGCACCTTCATGCAGTTGCTAGCATCTTGATCTTCACAACAGACACAATGTGCAGATGGATTATTACATACCACCATATCACTTCAATCAGAACCCTCTGGAAACAGTTTACTTATTTTTGCAAATGAATCACAGGCAAACAGACAGAACAATACACACACGCATGTGGTCTCCGTCTCACACACAAACAAGCACGCACGCACCAGTGTTGTTTTTGACAGCAAATTTTGATTTAGTTTTAGTCATAGTCTTTTGAATAACATTTCATTTAGTTTTAGTCATAATTTAGTCACCTGAAAAGTATTAGTTTTAGTCTAATTTTAGTCGACTAAATAACATAAGATTTTATGCGACTAAATCTGCAGTTGATTTAGTCAACTGAAATGTATGATGGCATCGTAATGATTGATTTTACATTTGGTTGTGTGCTGAAAATAGCAGATCTACAAGCTCACAACGCGTTGCGCTGCGACGCGTTGTGAGCTTGTAGATCTGCAATTTTCAGTATACGCAACACCTGAGAGCAACCAAACATAAAATTACTCTCTTCTTCCCAACGTTTTAGTCTAGTTTTTATTTTGTTGACGAAATTGTCAATATATTCTTAGTTTTAGTCATCACAACTTAGTTTTTATTTTGTTTTCGTCAGTGAAGAAAACACAGTCGACAGACATGTTTTGTCATAGTTTTAGTCGACAAAATCAACACTGGCACACAAAGTGTTTGGGACAGGCCTATGCCTACAGTATACCGACTGCCTGTTGCAGTGTTTCTTGTATCAGAGCTGTCAGTGGTATGTATATTGTTGTTAAATAAAACATACAATAATAAATCTTAAGATACAAATCTTGATTGAAATATTAAAATATTGGAATATTAAAGGGGAGACCACATATGGGGAACCATGCACAGTACATGAGACGTGTATGAAATACAGCTGTCTGAATACTTATGTTAAGCGTTAATAGATGAAAGTCAAAAAGATATGAACTGTTTTGATCACAAAGCAATTATTTCCCTCATGTGCTTCAAACAAACACACAACTCAACAATTCCACCAAGGCTCTCCACACTGAGTGAGCTGTTAACTGCTGCAATGTGGCCATGTTTACTGTCAGTAATTGTATAACTCTCCAGGATGTCAGTGCCTGGAGACTGCCTGATGTCCTCCTTCTCAGTGCTGGTTTTCTTGTATGCTGAGCGTACACTGTTCTGTGGAAGAGAAGAACACATTTCCTTCTGCAAGAAGAGACGTGTTTGATCTCCCACCATGCATGACAGAGCTCTCCTAACTCTTTCATAATGATGACAGGCAGAAATGGCCACAATGCCCATGGCGAGACATTTCAACTCAGTGGGACATAAAGTCTGTGACCTCAGGTTTCAAGGGATAGAGGTGGTACACCCCTTAAAAAGAGGAGGGGATCGTGAGAAATTACTCCTACAGAGAGAGGCATGGTGGATAGTATCCACCATGGTGGAGTGTATCCACTGGATACACTCGACAAACCGAGTACCCAAAAGGGCTAAATGAAGAACTGCTGTTGGGATGTTTCTTATGATTATTTATTTATTTTCTAGATTTACTTACTTACTACTATTGAGCGTTGAGGTTTAATTACCTTGTGAGTGGGTCTTAAAACGACAAGAAAACTGCCTCTCTTTGTACTGAGTATGTATTTATTGGTATCAACACGACAGTGTTCATTCAGTACCTGTTTTTTAATTCCTTATGTATTATTACTGGTTCAAACAATTTGTCTTTTACAGAGGGGTCTGGGACCTGCACAGACAAGGGTTGGTTTCTAAAATTGTTTTTCTAAAATTGTTTTTCTAAAATTGTTTTTCTAAAAATGTATTTTAATTTGATGACAAAATACATAAAAAGAAAATAGATTGTGATTTATCTGAACGTATTGTACATTGTGTTTGCTCGGACCATTTTGTGTGTAACACCCACGCCCCCTTCATAAGTGACACTTATTGTAGTAGACCTCAGATACACGCTGAGGAAGGCCCGGTAGGGCAGAAACGTCCGACCGTGTGCTGCAGCTGCTGGGGCAAGAATTAAAGGAAAAAGGAAAAAGATTCAAAGTGAATGCTGGCATATTTTCTAAAGAAATGGCCACAGTGGCACGGAAACATGAAAGAACATCTCACCTGCACAAATACATGAAAACAAAACATAGTTGAGGGAAAGAAATTGTAAGAGGACCGCTACCTTTAGGCCGATATATATTTCAGTAACCCTTTTGTCTCGTAATTGGACATGGATGACGTTTGATAGCGGGTTAATGCAAAATCACTGCTCTAAAAAAGCCATTCTAGCCAAGGCGTTCTCAGTTGTGCTTCACATTTTAACACAATGATTGGTTGAGTGTGCTCCAGTGGTAGTTGTAATATTATTTATTCATTTATTTATTTGTATTCTATCTAACCCATAAGTATAGCTAGACAAACACACACACACACACACACACACACACAAACACACACACACACACACACACACACACACAACCTCCACCACTCTTGACCTCGTCTCTATGTCCGGCGCATCAAATGTTCCCCTCTTTGACCCTCTTTGCCATGCAGAGCTTGTAATTGTCACTCGCTCAAGGCTTTTAGAACCATCAAAGGGCTCCTCCACTGTGCATCCGGGGCCGCGTGACAGTGCATGACAGTATATCTCATCTCCCATCACAAATGCATGTGGACCTGTCAGAGACGCAGGCCGCCTCAAATGCTAATCCGCACCCTCCCGAGGGTTGGCAATGCAGTTGTTCCAACCTGGCAAATGGGTTCGAGGGGGGTGGGGGAGATTATGATCCAATGCCTGTGTGGTGTAAAGTAACTAAGGACATTTACTTTTACTTCTACTCCACTACATCTCGGATCCAAATATTGTACTTTCACTCTTTAATTACTACAGTAGTTACTTTGCAGATATAAATTATAATATTATAAAACATACATTAACCACTTTAGCCCTATTTTATACTAAGGTTATTTGAAAATAGACAATGCTCACAACGCGTCGCCTTGCAGCGCATTTTGAGCTTGTAGATCTGCTATTTTCAAACATTTTGTACTTTTACTTTAGGTACTTTAAAGGGGAAGACCACCCATTTTCAATATTGAACTATGTCATTAATATACCTTAGAGGAGTTGTGTGGAAATAAAAAAAAAAGTTCCCCCCTCTTCTGTGTAGCCTAGAACTGAAGGATTGATTTTGGGGTTTGTATTGTAAAGTACAATGTGTGATGTCATCAAGTTGTAATTTGCAATACAAACCCCAAAATCAATCCTCCAGTTCTAGGCAACACAGAAGAGGGGGAACTTTTTTTCTATTTCCACACAACTCCTCTAAGGTATATTAATGACATAGTTCAATATTGAAAATGGGTGGTCTTCCCCTTTAAGTACATTTTGATGCCAACACCTTCAAACCTTTACTCAAGTACATTTTGAACTCCAGACTTTTACTTCTAACGGAGTATTTATATATTGCAGTATTGGTATTTTTACTTAAGTAAGTCATGTGAGTACTTTTTCCACCGCTGCTTGTCTCTGACCTCATGCCTGCAGCAAACTCCACAATTATGCCATGCCGTTTTTTCTGGCTTCAGCAGAGCTTCCCGAACCGAAGACAGTTGGGCGTCTTTGTCTTAGTCTTTTGAATAACATCCTATTTCAGTCATCTGACATTGTTTAGTCTTTTAGTCTTAGTCGACTAAATCAACACTGCTTTGTTGTACGATGTGGAGAGTGCATAATGTTTTTTTTCCCAGGAAAAATGTGTAGTGCTTAAGTTCAAGGCCATAGCAATACAGTTAAATAATGGATTTCAATGAATGTCACTGAACTTTTGATTGCTTGGTCAAGCACAGTCTTGTGCTTACAGAGGCTTTTGTATAGTGATAAATGGCATTTATGTTTGTGTGAATGAGTATTCATACAGTAGGCTATTTGTCTACATTGTGCAGCCTCTCTCAACTGCACGCATGTACACATGATCAACTGCATGCTTCCTTTCACTTCTAATTTTCTGTTCCAAGGCCACCATCTCACACAATGCGCCTCAGGTATAATAACTGCAAACCCCTGCAGGCAAATTACTTGCACTGATAACCCTGTAATCAGCATCTACCTGTTTTGTAGCTCCCCGCCACTCAAGTGAGTGTATTGTTGGTAGAGTAGCTTGCCTGCCTTTTCCTGACATCTTGAAGTGCCTTGACTGTGACTATCAATAGTCGGAGGAAAAACAAGTCTTAAAAGAAGAAGTGTGCTGCAGAGCCGGTGCTCTTGCAGGATCATACATCTCAGATGAAAGCGGGGCCACTCAGTGACATATTGCTTAACTCTATCCGTGCCAGAAGCCAAAATGGCTCCAAGGTATAGATATGCCAGCATTTTGTATGTTTTTCTTTACTATGCAATGAAAAAAAATGATTTTTTATATATTTTGTCCCCCACAGAAACAGACACAGTTGTTGTGATTCAGTGGCAAAAATAATTTTGTCAATCAGACAAATGGTTCCAGAGATAGAGCTGTTTGAATCAAAAAAAGTGTCCATCCACTAGAATGAACACACATTTTCTCAATCAGCTAAACGAGGGAGCCAACACACAAACAGAGAAAAGCATCTCTCTGATCTCAGGTCATTTTGACATCTTTAAAAAAAAAAAAAAAATGAAAAAAAAAATCTATACAAAAAACACAAAAGACGTCATTGGCACCCAGGGCTTTTGAAAAAAGACGTCATGAGACGTCATTGGCATTGAATGAGTCGGGTTCCATCATGTAGCAGTCTTCCTCGGGAAACGGAGCAGTGTCTGAGAGTTGCATTCATTAGCAAATAAATCCACTAAACAGAAAAGGTATTTGTGTATATTGTTGGTAGAGTTGCTTGTCTGCTTTTTCCTGACATCTTGAAGTGCCATTTCAGCTCCCCTTTGTTGTAAAACATCATGTAGCAGTCTTCCTCGGGAAACGGAGCTGTGGCTAAGAGCTGCATTCATTAGCAAATGAATCAACTTAACAGAAAAGGTATTTGTGTATATTGTTGGTACAGAGTATATTGCCTGCTTTTTCCTGACATCTTGAAGTGGCATTTCAGATCCCATTTGTTTTAAGAGGCAACGGTGCAAAACGGAGAGTGCATAATGTTGTTTTCTTCCCAGGAAAAATGTGTTAAGGTTAGGGTTATCCCAACAAGGGCATATCAATACAGTTAAATAATGGATTGTCTTTGAACTTTTGATTGCGTAGTCAAACACAGTCTTGTTCTTACAGAGGCTTTTGTATATGAGATAAATGGCATTTATGTTTGTGTGAATGAGTGTTCATGTTCCCTATGTGTCTAGATTGTGCAGCCTCTCTCCCCTGTGCATGTTACACCTGATCAAATGCATGCTTCTTTTCACTTCTAATTCTCTGTTCCGTGGCCACCATCTCACACAATGCGCCGCAGGTATAATAACTGAAAACCCCTGCAAGCAAATTATTTGCACTGATAACCCTGCACTCAGCGTCTACCTGTTTTGAAGCTCCCCGCCAGTCACCTGTCTGGCGGCTGTGGAGAGATCTTCTCATGTGCAGATTGAGCACGCTGGAAGTTGAACCCCTTTTTGCTCTCCTCTGAAGCGAGATATCATGACATCTGCTCATTATCCAACGCCGTTTCTCGCTTGAACCCCCTATGACAGTCTGTCTCGCTCGCACCCCACCACTCTCTGACACGCGACTGTCAACCTTTTTTCTTTTTTAAAAGTCTCTTTTGCCTTGTATTTTGCTGAAACGTTATGGCTTTGAAACATTAGGGCTCAGACGCAAATTCTGTTGACTCGCAAAATACGTTCACATCCCATGTCTCCACAATAACTTACATTACTTGCTTGCTTTTTCCCATTCATTTCCTTATTCCAGAAAACAAAACGTTTTTTTTTTTTTTGCCCCAATGCTAATTGAGAGATTGTGCTAAATATATCTCCATGCACCTGAGGTTTATGGGTATGGGTGCATTCAGATTAACTAATGACCTGCGTTTCGTGTCTCAACCATTAGGCTACTACACACAAGAGTTAAGGGCTATGACCTGACAAGTTACAAGTCCAGACCTCTCCCCATCTCATCATCTTCACGTTCCTCTGCACTCGTCACTAGGGATGGAGCTCATTAATTCTTATTGATAATGAGCACCTTTTCGATCCATACTAAACAGTGTTGCCACCATGGTAACAGCTGCATGCTGAAACAATGTCTGTCTGTCCGCCGTCTGTCGTCTGTCTGCATGCTGACATATAATGTACAGTATGGGCATGAAACAAACACAGACAGACAGACAGACGGATACAATGGGTATTCCACAACTGGACGAGTGGACGTCAATGGTGACTATTCTGCCCAACGGGCACCGGTCGTCCTCATATACTGTGCACACCCCATGGACGGATGAACCCCCGCGAGGGCCCCTGGCCGATAATTTTTTAGGGGCCCCCCACCCCCCACCATAACCCCTCCTCCCTCCTGACGCGCACTACCCAGCTTGGATTTTAAGCCATGATGATCATCTGTGGACCAAGAAAGCACCTGTAGACAACAGAGGAGGGGCCCACACATTTGTTTTTTGATTAAAATATACATTTAATTTTTGTAAATTGTCATTGACCACGCGGGCAAGTTCCCCCAAGGGCCCCTGAGAGCCAAGGGCCCCTGGCAACGGCCCCACCGGCCCAATGGTTAATACAGCCCTGGCACACCCCCGGGCAAGAACTAGTGTTATCAGATTTAGAAAAATCCATTTATATCGCATTATTTTCCCAGAAGTGTTTTTTGTTCTAAACAAGCTTTTTTCTACGGACCCTAACAAAAGAACGGGTGATCGCTTATAAAATCTTTCTTTTCTTGTTGAAAGAAAAGACGAACATGTGTTTTTTTTTCTTTCTTTTTTTCTTTTTTTTACATCCTGGCCACATGGTGCGTTCCAGTTGCCGGCATAAATAAGGTAAAAACAGTCAGGAAAAAAAAGAAGAAAAAAAAACATGTGGCAGAGGCGGATGAATTAACTAATTAATAACTGGCAGTCGATTTGTTAAGATTGACAGCTGCAGTCAAGTCCAAATTAGCACTATGGTGTGAGAGATTGTTGCCAATGCATTTAGAATGAGAATTAGTGTAAGGAAAACAAATACACAATCCTGCCACCATAATGCATTTTGATTGGGTCCACCAACAACAGTGAGTGGAGAATAGAGTGCATATGAGCGTGACGCCTATTAGCATGTTTTATATTCAGTGTGGTGAACACCAGTCAGTGTGAGCATGTTGAGAATCTCTGCCATGCTGCTGTGCAGGGACGTGCAGAGAATATTAGACAGGCAGGGGCTGAAATTTCTAAAAGGGCCTTTTGGTGAAAATATTGAAAATAGCAGACCTCCAACCTCACAACGTGTTGTGAGCTTGGAGGTCGGCTATTTTCATACTTGATACTAACTAAGCATAAAAAAGGCAATACTGGACATGTGGCATACAGTGCTGCATTCAAGTTCAGGAGAGTTTGGACATGGCAATTCTCTTGAATGCTGCCTTCAGTTATGGCATGGAAAGAGGGCATTTGCATTTTTTTCACCATAGTGAAAACTGCATTCATGGTCTGGAGAGGGCACTTTTTACAGACTGTTAAAAGGGCAGGGGCTCAAGCCCCCTTTCATGTCTATGTGTGCACGTGCTTGCTGCTGTGTGCAAGACCTCCTGAAGATCCTATACTCGTCTCCAACAAACAGAGATGAGACAGTTCAAAGCTGATAACATTCTCAAAATAAAACAATTAAACTGCTGTTGGTTTGCAGTTCTTTTGTTTTTCAACAAAATAAATCAGCATCATTCCCCGTGTGACCCTTTTCTGTTCTTTCATTTTCTTTTATTGTTGTGTGTGCTTTCATCACCCCAAATCCCAGTGCATACAATCCCAATGGATAAATCTATTCTGAAATATGCAGTTTTTAAACAGTGCTGTTATTTTGAGAAATTGTAGGACACCAAGAGAGAATATTATTCATAAAACCTTACAAAACACAGATGACATTGTGATTCAGTTAGGATTGCCCTGAAAGAGTAGGCCAACAATTTATTTTATACCGGACATAAAACATTACTACTTGACAGTTCTACGATGGCTCTTCAATGATTCATTGGGACCCATTTTTCTCTCCAAACTGACCTGAACAAGATCCATCGAGGATCGAAATGGCATATTTCAAATAAAGTGGCTCTTTACCATACATTCGGAGTGCGGGCTCTACCTCTCCAAACCCATTTTTCTATGGCTATAAAGTGAGTAACCAGGGCATCAAATTACACACTATTCCTCTATTTAAAGACTGTTATAATATAGTATTACATTTTGGTATTGTGACATATTCCCCAGTACAACAGGGGCTGCACACCTCTCAGCTCTATGCTCCTGATCCTTCTTTCATTTAATAAAAATAATTATGAGTTTGATCACTTTGATGGGTGGACGGAGCATTGCCGAGTATTTTTCTCACTGTTGAGGTATAATAGGCTATCATGAAACTTTCTCAACAACTGCCACGATACTGGGTTTGATAACAGAGACTGGCATACTGTATGTGCTTGTTTGCGGAATGAGGATAATTTTCGCGGAGGTAGAGTAACAGTCCCCGGCCGTTGTTATACACTTTTATGTTCTCTGTGAAGGATGATGTATTTTCTCTCAACGGAAGTCTCAGAGACCAGAGACTGCTCTCTCTCCCTCTCTCTCTCATTGCACGCACGCACGCACGCACGCATGCACGCACGCACGCACGCCCACACACACACACACACACACACACACACACACACACACACACACACCCCTCCAACATTGCATCAACAACATGATTCCTGGCGTCCCTATTTTGGTCATAATGGCTAAATACTCTGCAAAAATACGTCTGCAAGCTGCACAAC
>NC_137828.1:52609896-52829896 GCF_963921795.1 Nannobrachium achirus | reverse complement strand
CTATCAGTGATAAATCCCCAGCAATGCCTCAAGCGTTTATCTCCTCTTATTATAGATTCAGCAACACTCAATTGCTATACAAAGGACGTTGGAATAACCCCCCCAGACACAGACGATCCGTGCAAGTTCATAATTCTCCCGGAAGAAGTAATCATTCGGTACAGCTAAAAGCCCTGCTTCACTCATCCACTGCACCCCCCCAGCCCCACCACCACCTCCGCACTATCTTTCCTTCCTCGTTTTTCCTCTTAGCAGGTTCAGGGAGCTGTCTTGCTTGTCTCCAACCATGTGGTTGATTACCTTCACTTTTAGGGTGGAGGAGCGTTTTTTTTTTTTTTTTTCTTGAGGGGCTCCACTTTTCAACACTTCCAATTGTTCCTACGACACAGGAAGCTCCACAATGAGTCAAAATATAATGCAACGAAAGAAATGAGAGATCGGAAGAATGCTTGGCGCTCGCATGTCAGGGATATACCGGTAGGTGGGAAGACATGTCATAGCAGTTCAAGCTAGAAAAGCTGTTGGATAATGAGCAGATGTCAGGATATTTCGCTTCAGAGGAGAGCAAAAAGGGGTTTCAACCTTCAACGTGCTCAATCTGAACACAATTAAATCTCTACAGCCACCTGACAGGAGACTGACAGGGAGTTATAGAACAGGGATATGCTCAGTGCGTGCGGTTAAGTCTGTCAGTCAGGGGCGTCACAAGGGCGGGGAAAAGCCTTCGTTATTTTATACTTGAAAAATAGCAGATCTACAAGCTCACAGCGTGGCACCGAGTGCCGCGCTGCGAGCTTGTAGATCTGCTATTCTTGAAAAGTCGTGAAAATTGCAAATCTTTGAATATACTGTATGTATTTTTTAAGCGAGCATTTGTAACTAAAAATTTGCTTCTGGGGGGTCCCTGGAACGAAATATTTTGAGATGGGGGGTCCGTTGCCAAATACATATCATTTTGGTGGTCCTTCACATGAAATAGTTTGAGCACCATTGACATAGAAACAGGTTTTTTCAAAAAACCTTCAAAGACAAAACCTTCAAATAGCAGATCTACAAGCTCGCTGCGAGCTTGTAGATCAGCTATTGTAGCTTGTAGATTAGCTTGTAGATTAGCTATTTTTCAAAAGTTAAAGCACAAAATAACACAGTGAATCCTTGTACCCAGGGCCCAGAATTTGGCGCAACACCCCTGCTGTCAGTGCCAATGCTCGCATTGCGGATTTCTGAGGGAGGGTACGGGTTGAGTGAGAGCCAGAGAACATGGAAGAATTGAAAGGAACATATGTTTGATTGTGTGCAACATGCACAGGGGAAGAGGCTGCCCATGTAGACACGTAATCTTGCGTAGCCAGACATATCAGAGTACTCCCCTACCAATACATCAGGGATAAAACTCATTAATGCAAGACAATGATTACTGATTTTCCCTCAGTAAAGGAATACTGCATCTATCTGTGTTTTTCATTATTTGGTCGATTGAGGCCTCACAGTGACCCTCAAATAAAAGCCATATAATTCAACTTGTTGCCTGTAAACGGTGTGAATTCTGCATAATTCACACCATTCCACTTATTTCCTCGCCCGAAGAGGCACACTCAATCATGAGGCGCATCACGTGTCTAGTCCCGTATCGCCTCCGTCCTCACTGCCTGACACACTAGAGCCATTGCTTCTCATTGTGGGGTCCTGCAGGAGGTTCATACAGGGCATACATGGGCAACTGGCGGCCCGGGGGCCACATGCGGCCCCCCACCTTCAATTAGTGCAGCCCACAGGTTAATATCGGAATACTGATACATTATTGATTCATTATTTTCTCCCAAGGGGGTGGTTACAAAAAGATCCAAACCTATAACCAATCGGAGTAGTGCAAAGGTGATACGCCCGCCCTACATTTGCATACTGGGCTCTGGTTGGTTTCTCACGACCTAAAGCGTGCTCTACATTTGCATACTAGGCCCCTGAATAACAAAAGTACAATATTTTGATCCGAGATGTAGAGGAGTAGAAGTATTAAGTATTGGAAATATTAATAAGTAAAGTACAAATACCTTAACTCTTTTACCGCTTTGGACGTTCCCGTTCGCCCCATTTTTCATGGCGGCGCGATGCCAATTGTACGTTCTTTAGCTTGTTCTTTTGTACCTTGTTTTGATGTCTGTAAACTGATGAGGGGTCGCGCGGGTGTGTACAGTAGAAGCATCTCCTGTAATCCTGCTTTGAAATCTCCACCTCACGTAAACATCAATAATGTCCAAATTCACTTCTTGGCTAGCTAGCTGTCGTTCTATTGCTCTGATGCGTCTCTGCGACCTGAATGTATGGAAGCTGCAGCGGCCCATTTCACATTAATTCTTGCCTGAGGCTGCCCTCTACTGCTAGTATGACCAAAGTGCACTATGTAATGAGGGGAAAAAAAAAGATCTTTGTCTATAACCTCGCAAAGGTAAGCTGCTTTTGCTGGCACAAGACCCAATAAATACATAATAACATCTGGCAGTAAAACTGTTAATATAGTAATTAAGTACAATGCTTGAGTAAATGTTAATTCGTTACTTTACACCACTGTGTGACAGTGCTGTTCACTGACTACGCTTCAACATTCAACACCACTGTCCAACTTTGTAAAGCTCTGGTGATCCTGGACTTCCCTACATGCAGTACATATATACTGTAACCACAACACACTATACCAAGTAAACAGACAATACACACACAACCATAATACACATATAACCCATGCACGCGCTCACAAACACACACACACACACACACACACGCACGCACGCACGCACGCACGCACGCACGCACGCACGCACGCACGCACGCACGCACGCACGCACGCACGCACACACACACACACACACACACACACACACACACACACACACAGGGCATGTCGACTCACTGAGCAGTATGATGACACAGAGCAGGATGGCCACCAGGGCTCCGGTGATCAGCCCGTCTGAAAAGGGCAGGACTTCAGAGTTGCACGACTGCATGTTGCCGCGGCTGTCGCAGGAACACACGCGCACCACCAGCGTGCTGGTGCTGCTCTGGATGGGGTAGTCGTTGTCCGAGATGACCACGGGCAGGAGGTACACGCTGCTCTCTCTCCGGCTGAACCCGCCCCTTCTCGTCAGGATGTTGGCGGTGTTATCTGCCAGTGGAGACATACGGGAGGAAGGCCACTTTTAGGACGTCTAGAAGGCAATAAAGTGTGCAAAACTGTCCTGAGTGGTGTTCATCAATGTGTTCTATCCTATCCACGCACGGACACCACGTTATGTAGAGGCAGCAGTTATAAACTTGCCCAGCAATGCCTGGGTTATTGTGCTGACATGTCGAACATAAATTGAGTTCATCTGACAGGAAAAAGAATGTGCGGCAGTACTGTAGCACACATGCCGTGACACTGGTTCTTGATCAATGGCCGAATCTATAGACCTTTTTTCCAGCCACACACACGGGTGCTGCTTGACACCGCAGTTATGGTTGGCACTCTGAGAATTTTGTCAAGATGTGGAGTGGTTTTATTTTAGGATTATATCTGTCGTGGCTAATTCCCCTAATGATCCCCTGATGGAAAAGTGTAAGGGTGGAACTCACTGTAGAGTAGCCTATCCATGTGAGAGGGTGATTATTCATGGTTCCATGGAACCTCAGTAGGTTGGCATTCATGTTGATCAAATCAGTAATAATACACCATGCAATGACACCTCCTGTTCCCAGAAGGCCTGGTCTCATCCTTTAATTGCTGTAACTGCTTGCACACAATAATTTGCTTTAATACATCTGTGTAAACATGTGAAGTGTCAATAAACTTTATAACTTTATTTCATTAATATACCTTAGAGTTGTTGTGTGGAAATAAGAAAAAATGTCCCCCCCTTCTATGTTGCCTAGAACTGGAGGATTATTGTGGGGTCATGTGATCAGTGACATCATGAAGATGTACTCTTTGGCTTGCAGAGTCTTCATGATGTCACTGATCAGTGATCACGTGACCCCACAATCAATCCTCCAGTTCTAGGCAACACAGAAGGGGGGATGAGTGGTATTCCCCTTTAAGTTGAACTACAGTTGATTTATTTTACACTTATAGCGTTCACCCTATCTTGACCCTGGTTAGCGATGTTTATTTCACTGGCACCGATAATGATAATTAAATGATATACTGTATAATTACGCATATTTTCCTCCCACAATGTAACATTGTGCCAGATGATACAGCATGTTTTTAAAAGCACATTGTACCTTCTCTGTCTTCAACGGTGAAGTTTGGGTTGGTGGAGCTGATACTGAAGACAAACTTGTGTCCAACGAGGGGCTCATCCGTGTCGACTGCACTTATCGTCTGAATTAACTGTGAGAAGAATTAGGAACTGTTCAAATGGTCATTCATGCGTTGTTTCCCACACAACTTCAAGTTTCACTTACTTTATGTCAATTCAGCCAATATATTTATTGATTATGAGATGTTGACTTTAAATCACCTGTCCTGCTTTGACGTTCTCACAGACAAATGTGTCGTAGGACATTGCGAATTCTGGTGCGTTATCGTTGACATCCAGCACTTTGATGAATACTGGCACTCGAGTCGTCTGCCGTGGGTTATCTGAAACAGAAATATACAGTATAACAACGTTTGCACGTATGCACGCGCACGCACACACACACACACACACACACACACACACACACACACACACACACACACACACACACACACACACACACACACACACACACACACACACCAGCAATAAGTACAATAATTCATGTGTTAAATATTGTCTCCTGTATTCAAAACAAAATCTTGGGTCAATGCAAATTCAAATGAGTATCACTGCTAGTGATTATAATGCAATATAATCACGAGCATTATAGATAATATTTAAGAGATAAAATCGCACAATCACATATCCATGCTAATACTGACAAGATAGTATCGCACAATCACACACATACTGCCAGAGGTCTAATTGCTTGTAGGTGAAGCTAGATATTAAGCAGATAGAGATCATATAAAATGAGGCAGAATATAAAAGAACAATTACTTATTTCCGTGGCGACCACAGAGATGTTGTGCCATTTGGACATTTCTCTGTCCAGTGCTTTCAGCGTGGTGATGGTGCCGTTGGCGGAGTCGATGTTAAACAGCCTCTCCAGATCTGTATGGCGGTCAATGGAGTATCTAAACAAAATGAGCAGGAGGGGTGGTGGGTGCCGTGTTTCTGGGACCTGTGCAAGGCATTTGATATGGTCAATCACTCCCACTTCTCTATTAAGTTGTCTAAAATAAAGCTCTCTGTTGATTTACTTCATTCGATTCAGTCCTATACCTACTTGATTGCTCTCAGTGTTTTGGATAAAAGATTTATAGATGTATATCGTCGTTGTCGAGCGGAAACCTCATATCTCCAAGTTTAAAATGTGTACGTTCTTTCGTAAAGTACAGCCCTGCTTCTTCATACAAGGCGGTCGCACACAAGTAGTGAAAACAGCCGATCTACAAGCACACAACGCCTCGCAGCATGTTTAAATCATTTTTAAAATGATGAATGCAAAACGAACGGTTTTGGACATACAGGGTTTTCACCCGACAGAGACGATATATAGAATATCATCTGTTAGTGCCTAAACGCGCATTTTGGCCCCGCCCCCTCCACTCCAGACAATCCTTCCTCTGAGCGGAGAGCAGCGTGACGTCATTTTTGGCCACTAGGTAGTGGCCAATTTCCCCCAGAATGCACCTGGATTAGCTACATGCTTCAAAACGCCACTGAGCACTTGCATTGAAATGACTAGAAGCTGGGCCGCCCTTCGGGCGGCCCAGCGTCTAGTCGGCGACCTGGCCAACTCGGAACAATGTAAATAGGGAATGAATGCCCCGCCCTTTAATGCAAACCCCATTATACCTGTTTTCATAGGACCCGTTTTGACCATTTGTCTGCCTGTGTCCATTTATGCCCATATATGGAGATATCTGTATCTGTCTGTCTGTCGGTGTCCATTTTATGTCCATATATGGAGATCACTGCAGTTATAGTTCTGGGTCCATTTTATGCCCATATATGCCCATATATGGAGATATCTGTCTATCTGCGTCCATTTTATGCCCATATATGGAGATCTCTGTATCTGTCTGTCTGTGTCCCTTTTATGCCCGTATATGGAGATCTTTGTGATTCTGCATCCATTGTATGCCCATATATGCCATATATGGAGATATCTGTTTATCTGCGTCCATTTTATGCCCATATATGAGATTTCTGTCGCTTTTTCAAACAGATGGTCAAAACGGGTCCTATGACAACAGGTATAATGGGGTTTGCATTAAAGGGGGAACCGGCACTGTGTCTGCAACACAGTCGGAGGCACAGACAGATACAGAGATCTCCATAATGGGAATAAAGGGACACAGACAAACAGATGGAGGAGGAGACAAACTTAATGCAAACCCCATTATACCTGTTGTCATAGGACCCGTTTTGACCATCTGTTTGCCTGTGTCCATTTATGCCCATATATGGAGATATCTGTATCTGTCTGTCTGCGTCCACTTTATGCCCATATATGGAGATCTTTGACCATCTGTTTGCCTGTGTCCATTTATGCCCATATATGGAGATATCTGTATTTGTCTGTCTGCATCCATTTTATGCCCATATATGGAGATCTATGCAGACACAGTGCCAGTTCCGGAAAATCCTGAAGTCAGACATCAGAATCCGAACCTTTCGTGCTGGTTCCAGAAAATCGTGTATCGGGTCGGGTCGGGTCGAGGCCGAGCACTGCACTACCTGCTGCGGTGGGGAACGCACGTGCCGAATTTGAAATAGGGAATGAATGCCCCACCCTTTAATGCAAACCCCATGAATGCCCCACCCTTTAATGCAAACCCCAATATACCTGTCATAGGACCCGTTTTGACCATCTGTTTGTCTTTGTCCACTTATGCCCATATATGAAGATCTCTGCACACACAGTACCGGTTGCAGAAAACTCTGATGTCAGACTTTATGCCCATATCTGGAGAACGCGCGTGCCGGTGGGAAGAAGGGTTCTCGAGATACGCGGATTACATACATACATACACATTCACAGAGATTTTGTGTTGACTCATGTGGCGTACGTGATGTCAGAGCCTTTTATGAAGTGATGTCACAATGACTCAGCGCTTGCGCCGATTTCCTCCGGAACAGCCTGATGTCAACAATCAGCTCCGGATAAGGAGATTCCGAACGTTTCGCGCCGGTTTCGGAAAACCGCGAGTCGGTCGTGGGGGCGGGGCCGGTCCGCTCTCTATTTTATATATACTCTATGGTGGTATAGCTCTGCATTGACAGGCAGGCTCCATATGTGAGGAATGTCGACACCAATTAGACTTTTTCACTTTGACTTTGCGCCGTGACACAAGAGAGGTCTTTCATTAATTCCCTGATTCCCTGACTGCATAGGAGTAGCTCTTGAAAGTAAAACATTAAAGAAGAGTACTTTTTATGGAAATTGTGATAGCAGAAGAGAGTATAGTTATGGCTCTGCATACAAAGAAAGACTCTGTTAAATGTGGATTTTAGTGGTGTTTAACTGGTAGAAGCTTGGGTTGTAGCTACGTGGGTGAGATAATAATCCATATTATGTGAGGAATGTCGACACAGAGCACGCACCATTGATCGTGGCAAATTAGACTTTTTCACTTTGACTTTGCGCCGTGACACAAGAGAGGTCTTACATTAATTCTGGGAAAAACAAACAGTGTCTGTATTTACAAAGCAGAATCTCCAGGAGGGACACCATGAATAATTTGTTTCCATGGTGACACACACGGCCATGCTGATGGGTTAGATTTGGCCAAGTGTGCCCAGCTCACACTCACTCTCCCCTAATAGAGGACACTTTGCATCTAATGTTTAGTTGCCATGTTTTTTATTATTGATTCCAGTGCCATGGTAATTAAAACCGTCCGCTTTACCAGGATAAATCCTCACACATACTCCCTTGATGACAAAACGTTTACTAAACACACCATGTAGTATGTTTGTTAAATTTGAGTGCTGAAATGGCAGAACAGAATACACTACAAAATAGCTGAGAGGAGGATTAGTTTGACGTCACGGTGGTAAGTCTCCCATGACATTTAAGCTTGAGTTCAGGCAAATTATTCTACATGTTAAGGGTTTAATGACTAATGTTTGATGAGTGGTACTCCCCTGCGTACGTGCTCTGTTAGCTCAGTGGTAAGAATCTCAGTTCATGTTGCCCTGCATCATGTTTATTCATACACCCTTTCCAGAGATATGACCCCTGGTGAGGAATTAACTCAAGGTCGAGGATTATTGCAAATAAAGTTCAAACGAAAGAAAACCTCTCGAATGGATTTCTTTTGTGTTTGAGTCCAATTTGTTGCCGATCCCACAGACGGCACCCTGTCAACTCCGTTAAGAAGGATTTGCGTGTGACTCACTTCACCGATTGGTTGGCAGCGTCAGGGTCCCACGCCGACACAACGCCCACGAAGCTGCCGGCCGCCGTGTCCTCGTGCACGTCGATGATGTAGGGGTTCCTGGTGAAGACGGGCGGCTCGTCCACGTCCTCCACCGTCACCCGCAGCGTGGCGTGGTCCTTGAACTGCACCCCCTGGAGGTACCGCGAGTCCAGGTACGTGTTTCTCACTTCCACCTTGAACTCGTAGTCCCTCTTGGTCTCATAATCCAGCAGCTGAAAGATGAAAAGAGCCGCGGGCCGGAGGAATCGAGGTTGTAGACGTTAACAAGAACAACAAAAAACAGGCCTACGGCCCTTTTTTATTATTGAAGACTAGTTGTACAGCACCTTCATCTAACCTTCTGTCAACCTGATAAAATAATTGTAAAATCCAAACGATGATCAGGAACAGTGATATCGAGGATCTAATACAAAAAAAAAGCTATTAAGGCAGAGTGTATTCCCTGACTGCACAGGAGTAGCTGTTGAAAGTAAAACATTAAAGAAGAGTACTTTTTATGGAAATTGTGATAGCAGAAGAGAGAAATGTGGTATAGTTATGGCTCTACATACAAAGAAAGACTGTTAAATGTGGATTTTAGTGATGTTGAACTGGTAGAAGCTTGGGTTGTAACTAGGTGGGTGAGATAATAAAAAAATATTGACAGTCATCTTTGCGCCATGAGTTTAAACAAACAAAATGACTTTAGATGCTGTTTCTATTTGAATCCTAATAAAATTAATTAATGGATCTAAACCGTTTTCTTTCTTAAGCTTCACTTGTGTCAGATTGAAATTGGTGAATATTGATTTAATTATCAATTCATTTTTTGATTGATTGATTGATTGATTGATCGATTATTTGAATGATTTCCAGTATTTAAAGTGATTTGTTCGTTTACCTTTTTAACAGTGATGACCCCCTCTTGCGTGGCCTGGTCTGTGATGATGTTGAACATATCATGACCACCAACAATGCGGTAGTCCATCTCAACGTTGCGCCCAATATCTGGGTCGTCTGCTTTGATCCGGCCAATCGTGTCGCCGATTTCCTTGGACTCCATCACAGTCATACGAAAGGAATCTGCAGATGAATTAATCAAAGTTTTGATCTCTGCCTGTGTGTGCACTTGCATATTCACACACAAATATACAAATATATGCTGTTCGACAGTGTATATTTGTGCGCTTGCTTGGTTCATGCATGTGTATGCCGTAGAAGCACAATTTGTCTGAAACACATTCAGGTCTCACGTAAAAAAATAAAAAATAATAATAATATTTTGAGAGAGAAAGAGAGAGAGAAAGAGAGAGAGAGAGAGAGAGAGAGAGAGAGAGTACATGTGGAAAAGGAGACAGTAGTATGATAGTATCTTACGGTTGGCGAAGCGCGGCGGGCTGTCGTTGACGTCCGACAGAGTGATGCTGACCGTGGTGGTCCCTGAGAGCCCCCCCATCTGTCCAGCCATGTCTTTAGCCTGGATCACAACCTGGTAGTTCTCCTTCACCTCCCTGTCCATGCCGGGCAGGGCCGTCTTGATCAAACCTGAGGAGAACATTTAGTCGCACAAATTATTCATAGTCAAGACAAGTTTGTTTGCGTAGTGTGTGTGTGCGCATGTCTGTCTGTCTGTGTGACATTTATACCTCTGTCATTGTACTGAGATCATAGATGACAGAGGTCATAAACTGTAGACTGGCCTCCTGGGACTGTCTGACATCAGTTATTGCGCTACTCTTAAACAAAATACAAGACACGGTACACCTTGTCTTGTACACGCCTAACCTGGCATGGCCAGACTAATATATGCAATGGTAGATTGAGGCTAGTACACGTCCTAATATTGTCACGTGTGTGGATCTCTGATCATGTCCATGTTTTGGGCAAGGTTGCAGCCGGATTTGACCGTCATTGACTTCCATTATAAATAACTAAATAATGAAAGTTAACAATTGAACAAAAATCCCAATATATGTAGTATTGAGGCGTGTATCTTCGCTAGACCAGGGTTCAGATAAGACCCACCCGGCTGAACCTTCTGATTGGCTGAACCGGAGTTAGGGAGCGCTCCGTTGTATCCACTTGGACCGCGCAGAGGTGCCGAAAGTCGGGGGGATGAAGATTTACTATTCTGTCCATATTGTCACATAATTCAGTAACGGCGCTGAGTCGGCTCATGCGATCGTCGCAATACTCGACACGGCGACTCGCTTGCTACCGCTCGCTCGGTGGTGTCTCACGTGGCTCATGGTTGCCTGAGACGGCGTGCCTCCGTCATCTCCACCGAAAACAAACGCTCCTTTACTGAACCCTGGTCCATCCAGGAATCACGCAATATGGAGTGCTGCTTACTGGCAGTGTGCACATTTTCCACTGATCAATCCAGCAGTTTGCAAGATTAGCCCCAAACTAACAAACTCAAGGCTACTCTCACAGACCCTCTTGTAGAGTTTTTTTTTCCTTTTTTTTTTCCTCTTTTTAACTGAAGAGCATAGTTAGATAAATTGTATTGCCCTATTTTGTCTGATTCTCGTTGTCAGAACAAGCAAAGAGGTCCTGTGGACATCAGAATTGGACATTCAGAAGTTGTCAGAAAGATATGTCATAGAAACTTTCATTCTGCACCCTCCGGGGACCCAAATTGGACGTTCAAAAAATACCAATAAAATACGTCTTTTAGACGTCTCATTGCACAGTTGGAATGGTCACTTAGCCGTACCAGTTTCATGCATGGTTTGTGGGTGATACTGTAGCCATGTAGCGTATCGGTTCCATGTATTTTTGGTGGGTGATAGCTTACGAATAGTATCATATGTAGCCTATGTTTGGTGCTGGATGATAGCTTATCAGTTTAATGTCTGGTGGGCGATAGCTTACCAGTTTCGGAATCCACAGAGAAATAGGGCTGTCCCTGCAGGATGCTGTAAACAAGTAGGGCACTGTTCCCGTACGTTTGATCGTCAGCATCAGTGGCCGTCACCGTGGCAACAGACGTACCTGTCAAATAACAAAGTAGACAAAATCAACTCACGTTAAAAGGCATTGTTGATAACTAGCTAAATGCATTAATTATTATTATTTATTTAATTAAATGTTTGACTCGGTTTGATTAACCCATCAAGACCAGACCATAATATTCTATTGTTGAATAGACAAAGTTTTAAATAATGGTTAAAGTGGTTCAACGGAAAGGGAAGTCTGGGGTTCTTCGCAGAAAATGCTACCTCTACAACCCGACATGGCCGTTGAAGATGTATGAATGAACATGTATGTATGTATGTATGTATGCATGCATGCATGTACGTACGTATGTACGTATGTACGTATGTACGCATGCATGCATGCATGCATGTATGTATGTATGTATGTACGTACCGGTATGTATGTATGTATGTATGTATGCACGTATGCACGTATGTATGTATGTATGCATGTATGCATGTATGTATGTATGTATGTATATATATATGTATGTATGTATGTATGTATGTACTGTATGTATGGATGTGTATGGATGTACGTATGAAGGTGTATGTATGTATGTATGTATGTATGTATGTATGTATGTATGTATGTATGTATGTATGTATGTATGTATGTATGTATGTATGTATGTATGTATGTATGTATGTATGTATGTATGTATGTATGTGCATGGATGGATGGATGGATGGATGGACCGTGGATCTGTGATTATGAATTCACAAAATGTGAAAAATATACATCCAAAATAATATATTCACAAAATATTCAGGGTTTTTTGGTGTCTTCTCACTGGTGATAGAACTAATATTTTATATTTGACAGAATATACATATACATACTCACTCACTCACTCACTCACTCACTCTGCGGCTGCCTGCCTGCCTGCCTGCCTGTCTGGTTGTATTATTATTACAGTAGAGAATCGTCTCCTTTGGTCTTCCACTGGAATACTGAGCAGTTGTGCTTTTGTTTGTGTTGAAGATCAGCATGCAGAAACAAGTATGGAATGGAACCCTAGCAGCGGACCTCAACAAACACAAAGTATATCGGGTGCCTCACTGCATGCCTTTATTACAACCAGACAGACTAAAGTAAACTAAGTAAAAGTAAAAATAAAAAAAGCATATACAGTACATGTTAGTGTACTGTATGTATAGCCACAGCATACACAATTATATCTACTCTCACTTTTATTGTATTTATTTTTTCTTCTTTTTTTTTAAACACTTTAGTTAATCCACACAACAAGCCTCTCCAATAATAATACCACAAATTGCCAATACTGTCCTTGGCATTGTGAGGGCCCTCTGCTGTGTCCTGTGGGGGCAGAATGTCTCCATGCATACTAATGAACGCCTGAACATCTGTCCCACTTTGTCCCTGCACTGACACCATAAAAGAGGAGCCGGCTTCATGGCTGGCTTGCTTGACTGCACACTCTTCCAACAAATATAAGGCGCACACACACACACACGCACGCACGCACGCACGCTATCGACACACACACACACACACACACACACACACACACACACACACACACACACACACACACACACACACACACACACACACACACACAGTTGCCACACAACAGTGCAGTGCCGTAGGCAAACAGACATTGCTACCATGACCAGCAATACAATGAATTTGATTGCATACTTGAACATGCATTTCAGAGTGCAATGTTGATCTGTGTTCTACTGACCAAGAGGCTTGCACATCAACTTTCCCCACAGACCACTAAATAAATACAACCAGGTTGTGTGTAGCATGTATATGTGTTATGAGATTGAGATCTGAGTTAACATCCACTGTGTTCACAAATGGAGTGGGTAGCGTTTCTTTAATGCACCCATGGTGAGTGTTACATTCAGCTTTTAGTTTGTCTCTGACAAAACCACATGATTTATCATGTCTTTCCCAACCAGCAGGCAATTAGTTTAAGTTAACAATTGCTTGTGTCCAACCTGTCTTTTGCATTAGGTCTACTGCAGCAAAAACAGACATTTCCTTTTCATTTGGGTTTGCACATACGTGTAGTAGACTGAAAATGTATTTGATTTGATTATTTTACTGAAACTTGCTAAAACGGCCTCTTATGCTATTCTTTTGGTTAAGAGTATTGTATTTTAATGTTTTATTTTGGTCTAACTATTTTGAGCTATTTTCGTTATTTGTGAAACATTTTGGGTCCATTTAAAACAGTTTGACATGTTTCTTTATTACTTTACATCATTACAGTGATCTGCAATTCTGTGATAGACTAGTATGTTGTGAAGAATCTGCTATCGATTGTGCTGGTCTGCCCATTCCTGTAGAGGGCGTGCGCTGGTGTTTCCCCTTCAGTACACATTGGCTGTGTCTGAAATGCGGAACATGTTCCCTACTCCCTAACCCTAAATGAGGGATCCAGATGTAGTGGACTATTGTAGTGCGCATTTCGGACACTACTCCGTCGCCATCTGGTTGCGTCATCGCTGTCACACAGTTAAAACGCTCAGAGCACTGGCTTTTGGAGCAATAGATAATAGCCGATCTACAAGCTCTCAACACGGCACAAAGCGACGTGTTGTGAGCTTGTAGATCAACTCCCCAATGTTTATTGATGATGCCTATTTAGTGCATTTATTTTGAAGAGTCATTTTGGGGAATGCATGGTAGGGTTGTACGGTTTTTCGGTGTTTCGGTTTGATACGGTGTTATAAAATGTTGACGGTCTCGTAAGCCAAAACCGAAAATCGTCACGTGACATGTGCGCCTCTGCCGTGTTTACGGAAGCAGCAGAAATCACTCCTGAAGGAGGAGACACCATAGACACAGAGATAATAGTAGCAGCTGGACTGGAGGGAGACCTGGTCTCTAAAGAAATGCACAAGGCTTAGCTTGAAGCTAAACACGGTGGATCTACAAGCTCACAACACGTCGCACGGTCGACGAGCCACAAGCTTGTAGATCAGCTATTTTTGTATGCCTCTGACTCTCGTCTCCTCCAAGGCTAAAGGAACGGGGCTAAAGCGCTAGCATGCTAACGATTTAGCCACGTTCCTTCAGGAGGAAAAACAACAACAAACGTAGGCTAAAAGTAACAATTATGTAACGTCAGTGAATCGATGCAGAACGGCACGCGGCTGTATGCAAGCAAATTGTCTTATATTAATCTAAAAACTTTTAAGAAGTCTTCTACTCCATCAGTGTTTACTATGCAAAAAAAAAAGCTAAGGTATGGCAACATGACTGGTGTCTTGCATGCGCGCCCTCGCGCGTGTGCAAGACACCAGTCAGGTTGCCATACCTTAGCAACGGGCACGATTACAGTACATTTTATTATTTCCCCCTGTAGCCAAGGGTATGGCAGCTGCCATAGCTTGCCATACCCAATTGACACCTCTGACCCAGTACACACCCAGTAAACTGCCTCAGCGTTTGTCAATCTGTGGGTCGAGACCCCAGAGAGGTCCCAAAATGATTTTGGGTGGTCCCCAAATGATTAACTTAATGTGCAACATTGTTTTCTCACTCAACTGTAAACAAAACAACAATAATATAATAAAATAATAGCTACCTATATTATCCCGGGGGGGAAATTCAGATATCGCAGCCCAACCCAGCTGCTTTTTTTTTTACATACAGTGTAGTGACAACGTAAGGACTTTTTTAACCTATGACAAATTAAATTGACTTGGGCTATTTACAATTTATTTTAGTATAGCCCAATAGTATTTACTGCATTTTTGTGGGTAACTTTTGTATCTGCTTTATAAATAAAGCACTTTTATTTTTTTTAATTTTTATTTTTTTTATGACGTTAACTCAGTCGGTGCCATATTTAAAGTGGGATGACCTCTTATATTGCCGGTTCGCCAACAAAGGGTTAAAAAAATAGTGTGCACGCTGGCGCACACATTCGTGCACAGATCATGCACTATGCATGTGCATGCTTTTCACAGCTTTCAAACAAAAAAATCCGCTTGGAAATCCGTTCAGGCATTCAGGAGAAAGGAGCCCTTATGTTTTCTTCAAATGTAAACAAACATGGCTGCCATGTTTGAAAGATGGGGTTGGTATGGGGGTTAAACATGCAATTTCGCGATCGCGATCATGCCTAGTACACTGTTGGAGGTCCAAACATTTTTTTTTCAAAACATTTTTTTTCAAAATTTTTATTTTTTTTATTTTTATTATTAAAAAAAAAAAGACGTTCAGAAGACGTCTGGCAGGGAGGTCCATAGTGAAAAAGACGTTTTAAAGACGTTTTTATCATAGAAACATATTTTTTGGCAGGGTATGAGTTAAAATCTATAAGATTGTAAAACCGTGTAAAACCGTGTACCAGGGTTTTGGGGTGGGCCTAAACCGAGGTTAAGAAAAAATGGAAACCGTACAACCCTAATGCATGGTAATAGTGATGTTTCAGTATACAAGGTGCCTTGTCTATTGCTATTATGATGATGCTACAGTTACTGACTGAATGGCACCTTATTGAATTCATTGTGATGTCAAAGGAAACTGCCGCTCTGACATCACGCTCTGGCTTCACTGTGATGTCACACTAAAAGAATCCCTTTTATGCCCATAGAGTTCCCTGATGTTATCAATATTAAGCCTATGTCTACAAGGACTTCATATGGGAATGCCCATTATGGAGGGCACATAGGCCACATACCACACTAACAGAATCCATATATGGCCAAGACAGATGGCCAAGACAGCCCATATCTTCTACAGACAGGGATCTACATGTATGATGCAGATGTAGACATTATAGGACTTTCACATAACGAATAGTAAGCATGTTTGGGCTCTCACCGCATATATCTCTATATACAGTACATGGATCTCCATATATAGGTACCAGGGGGGATATACATCACTGGCCAGATGGCCAAGACATTGCGCTCGCCCTGAGGCGTCTTACATAGTAGTAGTAGGAGGAGGAGTGTGTAGTTTAAACTTTAACCGATATCAGTGCAGAGTGGAAGAGTCACAGAATTTTACAGTTTGTAAGATGACTTAGACCATTTGGAGGAGTAGGTTAGCTTATTATTCATTTAACTTGGCCTCATACTTTATGCTAATATGATTCAAAGGATCCAAGAATATCCATCATCGATGTGTTATGAATTCCAAACAGGGCCAGTGCTATTTTAGGTTTTTAATTACGAATATAATTATGCTTTGTGTTGCCTCTTATTACACCCATGTTTATTTGCAGTTTTATAATTGGGAGAACTTTTTTTTGCTTGACTGGATTGCTAAATAGGCTCCAAATCATATGAACTGGAACACAGGTTGACAAAGCCTTACTTTTAATGACTTACGGACAAAGTAAACTTTACTGTTGCATACACAATTTATTTTTGGCATATGTGTTGTGATTGTGAATGCCCAGTGAGCCTGACCAAACAAACCACAGGGCTCGAAATGTGCCTAAAATGTAATCTGTGCGACCTAAAATTATAATTGGGAGCACCCGTGCGACTACAAATTATTGCTCTGATGCGACCAAAACGTCCGGTCGAGTGGACCAAAACGAGCACTCCCTGCCACCGGAGAAAACAAACGTGCCGTATTGCCGTCTTGTAGCGTGTTGGTTTACTTATTATAACGGTGCAGACAGTGAGGGAGGGCTGCAATGATATTATATGACCGGTTATAATAATAATAGGCTAATGGCAGAGCACTAATTATAGTAATTCTCGTTGTGTCTAATAAACAATGTTGTTGTCTATCGACACGTGCGTGCATTACACACATTACAATTACACATGCCTTCTGCTAGTGTTTGAGGCACGCACAAAGTCACAAAGACGCACTTTCCCTATTATAGTGGAGGAACGTTTTTATCTCAGTTTGGGGCAAACATGTAGCGTGGTGTGTTTGCAACCGTAGGTCGCAGTTAACTATGAAAACCAGCACATCTTGTCCGCATATCTCTGTAGGTTACGCCTGACACTATGGGTTTGTCGCTCTAACATCACGCTATGGCTTTCACTGTAATGGCACGCTAACAGAATCCCTTTTATGCCCATATGGAGTTCCCTGATGTCATCAATAATTGAGCCCATATCTAACAGGACTTCATATGGGAATGCCCATATATGGAGGCCACATCGGCCACATTCTACACTAACAGAATCCATATATGGCCAAGACAGATGGCCAAGACAGCCCATATATTTTACAGAAAGGGATCTACAGACAAGGATCTCCATGTATGGGCATAAAAGGGACTTTCACATAACGAATAACTGAGTAAGCATGTTTGGGCTCTCACAGCATATCTCCATAATACAGTACATGGATCTCCATATATGTACCCATATATGAGGCGTCTTACTAGTGATATAGACTTTACCATATGGGCTCATTGGGCTGTATTCAGACAAAATACATTTGCTGCACCCAGCACCACCTCCATTGCCATTTGCAGAATGCCCCTCCTTGCAGGATCTCACTTACCAACTTCAGACATCTCAGGAACACTGGCAAAGTAGATTTCCTTCTCAAACTTTGGCTCATTGTCGTTGATATCATGGATTTTGATGTTGAACTCTGTGTCTGGTTCCAGATCCATATTGGTGTTCCTGTCCACAACCTTGGCGTGGAGCGTGTACATGGCTTTTTCCTCCCGGTCCAGCCGCTTGGTGGCGTGAATGTCTCCTGACTTCTCATCAATCAGGAACAGGGTGCCCGCCCCTTCCCCTGTGAGGATGTACTTCACGTTGCCACCGCCTCTGTCCATGTTGGAGTGTAGCTGAAAAACAATGAGTAAAGGGATGATCAGATAACGGTGGGCTGCACATTAAAATAAATAATCAATTGATCATTATTCACTCGATGGCCATTTTGCTCTATTCCATACCTTCATACCTTTAATTTTAGCAGCATGCTGTGGTTGTTTCCTTCCTTATTATATACTAGTAAGGCACCTCAGGGCGACAAGCGCGCCATGTCTTGGCCATCTGGCCAGTGATGTATATCGGACCAGTTACCCATATATGGAGACCCCTGGTGCCCATATATGGAGATCTGTGTACTGTATATGGAGATATGCTGTGAGAGCCCAAACATGCTTACTCAGTTATTCGTTCTGACGTCTATGACATCTGACATCATACATCCCTTTTATGCCCATACATGAGATGGCTGTAGAACCAGCCACACAGATACACTATATGGGCTGTCTTGGCCATCTGTCTTGGCCATAGGATTCTGTTTGTGTGTTATGTGGCCGATGTGGCCTCCATATATGGGCATTCCCATGTGAAGTCCTGTTAGATATGGGCTTAATATTGATGACATCAGGGAACTCCATATATGGGCATAAAAGGGATCATGTTATTGGTTCCCCTGACATCACGGTGAAGTCAGAGCATGATGTCAGAGCGGCAAACCCATTCTGTTAGAGGGGTTCCCCTGACATCACAGTGACGTCAGAGCATGATGTCAGAGCGGAAAACCCATAGACTGTACAAAAGTGTACACGTCCGTCCGTCCGTCCGGACGGAGTCAGCATGTGCCTTTTCACATACTAATCTGCGACCTTCAGTCGCAATAATACTTTGGCAGGCTAAAGGGGCATGGCTTTAGGGGAAAGGGGGCGTGGCTTTAAAAAAAAAAAAAAGCACAGGCCAAAGAAATGCAAAACACACATTCATAGATCTCACAGAACGAAATTCGCTACATCTCTGAAACAGTGCTCAGAGGAATTGCATAATAATACTGCAGTCTTTTATTGTCCTTACTTGCGCCTATATAAAATATGAGGCGCAAGTACTGCGTTCAGTTGAAGGTTTTTGTCTGTGGCACATATTGGAACACTGAAGTATATTATATATAATACTTAAATATAATATATATATATATATTATTGCGACCGTAGGTCGCACTTACTACAGAAAGCTCCACCAGGTGTCCGTGCGTCAGTCAGTCCGTCACACGTCAGACGTCACACTTTTGCCCTGCTCATATCTCCGCAACCGTTGCCCCGATCCATGCCAGATTTTGCACACACACTCCTTACCTGCCAAACTACAACCTCCAAGGACCCCCGGAGTTCCAGGGACCCACAGGTCCCTGGGGGACCCCCAGGTGTAAAAAAAAATACCAAATGTGCAAAAATGACCAAATGACCACCCCCACGGGGCATTCCCGGGGACCACCCACTCCTGCTACTCCAGAACAGATGCAAAAGTGGTGGCGCCCCCAGTGGAGGACCCCCTCCACTGCAGCTCACATAAAATGCCCTAACTCGGCCTAGGAGCGTCCGGGAGAGCCGGGGCCGGTACCTATTCGTCCGCCAAGGCAACGCGGAGACTTCTGAAGCCAGAGCCATATATACACACATATACACCTGGAGAGGTACTTTCCAAATCTATCCAGACAACCTCTTCGGGTATATATCATCTTTAGAATATACTGTATATATATATATATTAGGGCTGGGATGCGATTAAAAATTTTAATCTAATTAATTACAGGCTCTGTGATTAATTAATCGCAATTAATCGCATTTTAATCGCACATCGATATTTGACCTGAGAAGCATTTTTTTCAAGTAAAACACATTTTGTTGTACGAGTGAATCAACAAGTGAGTTTTTTTAATCTAAATTTCACATCCACTGGGCCAAGCAAAGCGCTCTGATCGGCTACTTCTCCCATTGCGTTTGTTGTCTCTTCTTGGTTGGTGCATCGCTATGATCAGTATGCCCGAAACTGAAGGTTCTGTGGTGCAAAAACTAAGTGCGATTAAAATGCGTTAATTTTTTTAATCGCGTTAATTTTCTGTAATTAATTAATCGCAATTAATCAGTTAAAGTCCCAGCCTTAATATATATATATATATACCTTCAACCTTCAGTTGAAGGTTTTTGTCTGTGGCACACATTGGAACACTGAAGTATATTATATATAATACTTAAATATAATATATATATATATATATATATATATATATTATATATAATATATAATATATATAATACGTAAAACTTGGACATTGAGGTATATACTGTGTATATATATATATATATATATATACCTGGAGAGATACTTTCCAAATATATATGGATATATATACTTGGAGAGATAGTCTCCATACATATATCCAGACAACCTCTTCGAGTATATATCCTCTTTAGGATATACTGTATATACATATATATATATATATATATATATCCAGACAGACAACCTCTCCAAGTATATATCCTCTCCAAGATATAATGTGTGTATATATAATATATATATATATATATATATATATATATATATATATATATATCTATACTATAATTTTGCGAATGTCTGAGTGAGTGTCTGTCTGTCTGTCTGTCTGTCACAGCGTTTCTCCTCAGTGGCTGGAGCAATTGATCTGAAATCGCATCACCATTAGCATATGAACACACCTGACATAACTGTGAAGCCCGTTTGTCACTTTCACAAATCATATGCTGTATATTAGCATTTTTATGGTGTAACTACTATCTATTCTGCATCTAGCATGAGGCATATCTATTCTGCATCTAGCATGGGGCAACATGTTTAACCAGCTCTGTGTGTGTGTGTGTGTGTGTGTGTGTGTGTGTGTGTGTGTGTGTGTGTGTGGGGGGGGGGGGGGGGGAGAGGGGGGGGGGGTGTTGGCTGGCCCTCTTTCAGATGTTGTCATGTAGATCGGTACACAGTATCTCTGTAGCCTTTAAACGAAACGGGTATTTCTTACATTGATGCTCCTACATATTATCATGCAAGCACCAGAAAGTTACTTTCCATCCCTCATATACTGTGTGCACAGTGCACACCCCATAACCCACACACTGCACATCATTTCGGAGCTCATATCTTTGAACGGGTAAGGACTAGTATATATATATATATATATATATATATATATCCAGACAACCTCTCCAGGTATATATCTTCTTCATATCATAGAGAGGATATATATATATATAGGTGCAGGATATATAGTATCTCTCTCTCTCTCTCTGTATATATATATATATATATATATATACACAGTATATTCTAAAGAGGATATATACCCGAAGAGGTTGTCTAGATAGATTTGGAAAGTATCTCTCCAGGTATATATGTGTGTATATATGGCTCTGGCTTCAGAAATATATATATATATATATATATATATATATATATATATATATATATATATATATATATATATATATATAGTATATCCTATATAGGCACAAAAGTAGTGAAAATAGCTGATTGATGAATGAAAAAACATTAGCGTGAAACATTTAAAGAAAGAATGCCTTGATAAAAAGCGCAAGTTTGCTCCTCGTTAGAGGTGCAGTCTTGTTTTTATTGTTTTCCCTTAGGGACAATCTACTCCACTTGCATGGTTATGTGAGACAGACAGCTAGGTGAGAGACATCGTACAGTAGGGGAGAGATATGAGTGCTCTGTTGGGACTATCCTAAAGTTAGCTGAAAGAAATATGAGATTCTATAAAGCAGGCCTAAACTACGCCCTATATTTACTACAGCAGCTACGGAAACTTTATTCAGAGGCAGATTTGTTGTTTTGAAGTTCATGCTGAAAGAGATATAGCAACATCTCAGAACAAGTCAGAATACTTCACTTGTTTCAAAGTAATGTAAGTTTTCAATGGAAACAACTTTTATGATTTGAGTATCTGCTCCCAAAGTAATGTTCTACGATGAATGAATGAATGAATAAATTAATCAATCAATCAATCAATCAATCAATTAATTAATCAATCAATTAATCAATCAATTAATCAATCGATCGAACGATCAATCAATGTATAATCACTTCTACAATCTAGTATAGCCCTGGGGGTATCCGGTCAACTAAGTATAGGGTTTAAGTAGGAGGGTATACTAAGTCGGTTACGGTTTATATGAACTCATAATCACACATGCATTTGCTCGCACAGTTAGAGGGAGGGCGAGTGCCAAAGTGCCGCCGTTTTCAAAGTGCCGCCGTTTTCGGCCGAACGCTAGTATATTCTGCCGAATATAGCAGCGGCCGGCCGAATATACTAGCACTTTGGCACTCGCCCTTACTGCACAGATACTGCACAGATACTGCACGCGCACACACACACACACACACACACACACACACACACACACACACACACACACACACACACACACACACACACACACACACATACGCGCACACGCACACGCTCACGCTCACACAATCAAACTGCTCACAAGAAAATCCCCCACTTGTTCGAACAGTAACAACATAACAGTGATGGATAGATAGCAAAGCAGGCTAGCGCGATCAGTTCATAAAATCTGAAAATCGGTAAATAAACACTGTTAATGCAGCCAAGCAAGTGTATACAGATAAGTCAGATAAGATGAGCACTGAGCAGCTCTGCTCTATCTAGCTGTTTACCCCAAGAATTGTAAATGTTTTATTCCAAAGGCTTTGTTTGTGTATTTTTGTAAACCTTTTGCTACCTGGAATGTATCTGTTCATTAATCCCAAGAGTAGGCCGCTACATAAGTCTATGCACCAAATCAATGCAAATGTCACATAATAGGCTACTCACTCACTCAAGTGATGACTCAAGTGTGTTCAAGCTGTTAGTGTCGATGTTTGACATTTGACGGTGTCACTTGCAGAGAACAGAACAGTGGTTCACTGCACAGAGTTGAATTTGGCTAACACGCTCCATTGGTGAGCATGACATGTGCAAAACGAGTCACCTATGACTCATCCATCTCCAAAGAGTGGATGCAAGTATCACAATTTACTGAGAGAACAAGTGCACACTCGAGTTAAGCTCTTTACTGTAGCCTACAGTGGTCAGTTCTGTCTGCATATACATTTAGAGTGATATTTTGTGGGTTACATTTAGGGACAGGGTAATGCAAATCAGTACCTTATTAATATTAATGCTGGCGCACTACATAGAAGCAAATTATTTTTGCCACAATCCCGAAGAGCGATGACAACAGTCACACATTGGGATGAAAGATAGAAACGTGACAGCATGTGTAGTGCGACCTAGAAACGTGCCCTCAACTTTTGGCATTACGGGTGGCACCAGGATGTAGTGGTCAAAGTTACTCCAGCCGTACAATCAAAGGACACAGGTTATCAGCAGAAGCCAACGGGTGTCCTGTTGAAGTGACTCGGAGAAACACACTGACTTTACAGGTTGTTTTGCGTGAACATGCTGATGTTTTTTAACCAGGACAAGTGATGAGTATTCGAACAGTGGTTCTCAACCTTTTCAGGCCACGACCCCCAAAATAATCATATTTTAACTGGGTTAGGGTTACATTTTCTATATAACATGGTTCTATTGTGAAAATAGCTGATCTACATGCTCACAATCCCTCGCGTTGCGAGGCGTTGTGAGCATGTAGATCGGCTATTTTCACAATTTCACAATTTGGCGAATGTTTGATTTGTGATTCAAAAAGTCCTTAAATTGTCAGATACATATACCCTCTATACACTTAAACTTTATGCTGGTTTGTTTACTGTCGAATGAGAAAACAATGTTGCACATTAAAGGACAACTTTCGTTTTTTACAACAAGGGTTCATATTTTAGATTGTAATTAAAGAATATAAAAGATGGAGTTCCGGGTTGCTGGCGAGGAGGAAGGACATGCACGCGTGAGCTCCGCGGGTATTCCTCAACAGATAACTTTATTTTGAGAATTTATGACCAAAACCACCTTTCCTAACTTTGATAAGTATTAATACTACGCACTAGTGCTACTAATGGTGCATGATTACGACCTTAGAAGCAAGAAAGACACTTTACCGTCGCCGGCTGTACCAACAACCAACGCCACGGCCACGGCCACGCCACAAACTGTTAGCATGGCTGGAGCCCAGCAGGGAGATGCCCTCACGCTGGATGCGGTGCTAAAGGCTATTCGAGAGAGTAAAGAGGACACGGCAAAACACATTGGGCCTCATTCATCAATCTGGTCTTAAATAGGGTGTATTTTTTTCCTTAAATTTCATCTTAAATTTCAGTAAGTCCAAACGTCAGTCAAATTCATCAAGCAGTGTGTATATCCCATTTTGTGCTTATCCACAGGTGTATGGTAGAGAGCATGACTAAGCACTTTATGGTCACCAGAGTATCAAGTTACAGAGGAGGGGGTAGGGGGAGGGGAGCTGAGCGGAGGAGAGAGAGAGAGAGAGAGAGAGAGTACAGTACAGTACAGTACAGTACAGTACAGTACAGTACAGCAAGGTACAGTAGAGTACAGCAAAGTACAGTACAATACGGTACAGTCAGGTACAGTAGAGTACAGCAGAGTACAGTAAGGTACAGTAAAGTACAGTACAGTACAGTAAGGCAAAGTACAGTAAGGTAGGGTACGGTACAGCCGAAGGGCCGCAAACCTCTAGTTTGGTTACAAACTCAGTGGCAGCTAATCCACGACTGAATATGTAATTATTTGACAATTGACATATTATTTTATTTTTGTGTTGGCACATGTTGGGCAGAATGGACTAATAAATATTTTATTTGATGTTTGGCACAATTTAAAATTGATTTAGCATGAAGAAAAAAGCATTCTAAATATAAGCAAAGATTTACACCATGGTCAGAGGTGGTGTATTTTCCATCGTATTTCCAGCACAAATCCAAGACCAAAATACAATGATGAATTTGACCCCCAACTTGAGAATCATCCTAAATGCCGGTAAGAACAAAATATGATCGTATTTTTGGTCTTAAGTGCTTGATGAATGAGGCCCATTGACTCTAAGATGGCTGGAATTCAGTCTTCACTGAATAAAATCGAATCTGCGCTCTCAACCCTCGGCGACCAGGTTACAGAAATGGAGGGCCGCGTGTCTGCTAATGAGGACAACATCAAAGAAACTACCGCGGCGGTCGAAAAAGTTGATAAGGAGCTGCAAGCATTGATGGATAAAGTGGACTCTTTGGAGAACAGAAGCAGGCGAAATAATATAAAATTATTTTTTTTGCCACATCAATGTGAGGGCAATGACGCGGTTGCATTTCTGGAGCGGGTCCTGCCACAGATTCTTGGCTGCCCTCCGTCCACTACCTTCCCCATTGAAAGGGCCCATCGCCTGGGTAGACTGGATGCTGATCGCACGGGCAGAAGCGGAGGAAAACCACCACGAGTCATGATTGCAAAGTTGCTCAACGGCAGGGACAAGGAAACAATCATGCGCCTGGCCAGGGAAAAGAAGGACATCTACTACGAGAAGACGAGGATACAAATTCATCCTGATCGGTCACAGGCTCTTCAACGTCGCGTCGATGGCTACAGAGATGTCAAGAAGAAATTAACCGACAGAGAAGCCACTTGTTCTATCCACTTCCCTTCCAAATTAAGGGTAAAATACAGAGGTTCTATTAAGTGGTTCACCAGCCCTGAGGCTGCTGCAGAGTTTGTGAAAGAAATTGACGACGCTACTACTCCTGTTGTTGAATAACACTTTTTCACAAGCGGCCATGTGCACCTAAAGGAGAAACGGTATGTGAGACTGATCTCCTCTCTCCCGGGATATTTTGACTTTTTTCTAAAGACCCTTTCTTTGAACTGCTGAGACCTTCTATTCGCTGTTTTTTATTTTCTACTTTCTTTTTGTTGTTGTCATTAATCATTACTTCTTGGTACACTTTCTTTGTGAAGAAGAGTTAAAAGTGATTAGAACGCAGATACACAAATAGAGTAAATAATTATGGTTCAAAGGATGCTTACATTCCAACCACCGTTTTTCTTTTGTTTTTTTCCTCCTTCCTCATCTAGTTAATAGAAATGGATTGAGGTTCATTCAGGGTCCTTAATAGTTAATTGTAAATATAATCGGTTGGTTGGCTATTTGTTTTATTATTATTTTACGCTGTCACTTTCTACCGGGAGTTACTTTTTTTTTTCTCTCTCTCTCTTTCTCCTCATGAGCGCTTGATCACGCTGTGTCTCTCTCTCTCTCTCTCTCTCTCTCTCTCTCTCTCTCTCTCTCTCTCTCTCTCTCTCTCTCTCTCTCTCTCGTCATTGTTAGGTCCAACTTAGTTTAATACTTGTACAAAAAGCTCATTCATTATGATGGGGTAAATGATAATCTACACAGTTTATGCTATGGATGATGTTTGATGCCTTGGATTTTAATGTAACCCGTTAATACCTCTTAACCCCAATGAAAGTAGTTATTATTTTTTATTTAAATTCATGCTGTGTTATTTATTTGGTACACTTATCTGTCAAGGCTTTGTGTGTGTGTGTGTGTGTGTGTGTGTGTGTGTGTGTGTGTGTGTGTGTGTGTGTGTGTGTGTGTGTGTGTGTGTGTGTGTGTGTGTCTGTGTGTGTGTGCGCGCAAATTCTCTCATTGCCGTGGTTGACGGGGCTCTGTATGCAATAATTATTGTTGTTGTATGTGCGGCCCTGTCTCTCCACTCCATGTCAAACACTGCTACAGCGCAAAAAACGGTTTAAAAAAGCGTACTGGTTATAATCTGTGCTGATGTGATACAGCTGAGTATTATTAATGTTGTCAATCTGTTCCTTTTATTCACATTGATACCATATGTGCTAAAAAAGACCATTAATATTGTGTTTCGTTTGGATTAATGCTGTTATTTTATTTTTGACACAATTGTTTTTGAGAGCTGGCACTTTTTACAGCATGTTTTTATTTTGTTTTTATTTTATCTATGGGGGGGGGGGGTGTCCTCTGCCTTCACGCAGTTTTAACATTGCGTGGGGGCGGCGGGCTCCTTTGCGTTGGTTATAATTAGGCCTAATAGGACCCAGCTTGATCACCTCTCCCTAATCCTTTGATATCTGAGCAGGGGTCGTTAAGGCCACTGATTAATGCTGTGCAATTGATTCGAACTTTTATTTTTAAAGGCCTTGGGGCCTTGTGGCAGGCCTCATTTCGGGCCTGCTTTCGAAACCTTATTTCCAGCACAGTCTAAAAAGTTCATGGCTCATTTGGTTCTTTATAGAATTTAAATTATAAATTTAGACTACATTCAGGTGATGATAAATATTTCTCTAGAACCAAATTAAGCTCTCTGCTCAGATTTGATATCATTTCATAAAGATCTTTCAATATATTTCTTGCTTATAATTCATATTTAAAGAATAATAACTATAGAACAATAATGTAACGAATAATTAAACATGAAACATTATAATGACAATTACTTAACAAACAATTAATAATTAAAAAATAAAACGGGGGGTGATGATGCTGAGGATATCGATAATTGCATTGGGGTCCTGGCCATCTTGCATCTAAAGTAGACAACAGACTTTATTTTACTTTACTTTATTCCATATTATTTTCACATTGTTTCCTGGAAATGACAGAGCCCTATTTAACTATTGTGGTTAATGTTTATTTATATATATATATATAATCTGTTGAGGCTCCCGTCCTACTTGGATAGAGTAGTTTACCCAGTGGGTTTAGGTAAGTTTTTTGGCTGGGTTTTTTCTTTGGGGGGGGTGGTACGGTATGGTTCTATACTCTTACAAATTCTTCAAAAAATACATGTTCATTACAGGCATGGTTACACCATCTTAACTTATTATCCCAACATTAGCTTCTCATTGCCTACTTTTTATATTTTCCTACAGTCAAGGTATGGCTAGTCAAATCAAAATAATTTCTCTGAACGTAAGGGGGATTAACTCTCCAGTTAAGAGGAAAAAAATTCTCACATATTTTAAGAGACACTCTACAGATATCGCTTTTGTTCAAGAGACACATCTCTCAGATAAAGAACATGCAAAACTCAGGAGGGATTGGGTGGGACAAGTTTTCTACTCCTCATTTACTACAAACTCCAGAGGAGTTGCTATACTTGTTAATAAAAAATTGAGATTCAAATTAATCTCTGAAGAAAAAGACAAAAATGGTAGGTTTATTTTAGTAAATTTTTTATTGAATATGGTAAAATTCACATTTGTCAATATTTACGGTCCTAACCATGATGACCCAACTTTCTTTAGCAACTTAGTTCTGAAAATAGCTGCGTCTGGTGCCCGATGCCTGGTCGGTGGTGACTTTAACCTAATAATGCAAGCTAATGACCGGTCCTCTACAAGACCCTTTACGCGCTCTAAATCAGCAACAGCTCTTGACCAGGGAATGAGGGACCTAGGTTTATGTGATATTTGGCGGACCCTTAACCCGAATGTGAAAGATTTTTCCTACTACTCGAGCGTCCATGGCTCTTATTCCAGACTTGACTTGTTCCTGATCCCCCTGAGTGATGCTCATTCAGTTATTGATTGTTCTTATCTAGCTGCTAATCTTTCTGACCATAATCCCATACAAATCATTATGGACATGGGTGATAGACAATCACCATCTCATAATTGGAGGTTTAAATCATTTATGCTTAAAGATCCTGAATTCATTGCATTTATGAATAGAAATATTGACATATTCTTGGAAGCTAACTCTAACTCCTCTTCCCACGGTAACATATGGGAAGCTCTGAAAGCATATATGAGAGGACATATCCTCTCATATAGCTCACATAAAGCAAGAGAGAAAAAGAAAATCCTCTTATCTCTAGAAAAAGATATTAGAAAATTGGAACAAGATCATGCTAATTCTAAAAGTGATGAAACCTTTAATGCATTAACCTCCAAACGCGTTCAATATAACAATCTTTGCACAAACAAGGCTGAAGCAGCATTAGCCAGAACTAATTACCATTATTATGAATTCGGCAATAAGACTAGTAAACTTTTGGCATGGCAAATTAAAAAGGAAGAAGCTGGCAGGATAATCCATTCTATAACCACAGATGATGGCAGGTCCCTTCTTAAACCACAGGAAATAAATCAAGAATTCAAGACATTCTATTCAACATTATACAAGTCAGATCATGACTCAGAAAATGTTAAGGCGGCAAGATTCCTGGATTCAATAACATTACCTACATTAGTTTCCGACGATAAAAACTTTTTAGACTCTGATATTTCGGAGGATGAGGTGCTTGAAGCCATTAAGTCCTTAAATAACAATAAAGCCCCAGGCCCCGACGGCTTCCCAATTGAATACTACAAAACCTTTTCGGACAAACTGTTAACTCCTTTAACAGATATGTTTAAGGAAGCGCTGGCTACTAAAACTTTCCCTAGCTCCTTAGAATTAGCAACAATAACATTACTCCCTAAACCAGGCAAGGACCCTGAAAAATGTGCTTCATATAGACCCCTCAGCCTTCTCAATTCGGACTACAAAATTTTATCTAAACTAATTGCATCCAGAATGGATGTTATTATCCCTAAACTTATCCATTCAGACCAAACAGGTTTTTATCAGAAACAGACAGGGATCAGATAATGTTCGGAGACTTCTTCATATAATCGAAAAGGCGCACAATGAGAGGAGCCCCTTACTGATAATGTCGATGGATGCGGAGAAGGCATTTGACAGGATTGAACCGAGCTTCTTGTTACAAACGCTTAAGGCAATGAATTTTGGTGAAAAATTCATCCAATATATTGAAACCTTCTTGAATGCCCCAAAGGCCCAAATCTTAACTAATGGGTTCCTTTCTGGTGTCTTCTCCCTATCCAGAGGTGTTCGCCAGGGCTGTCCATGCTCTCCATTGCTGTTCGCGATAGCCATCGAGCCCTTGGCTGTTGCAATTCGCTCTGGTGCAGCTATTTCTGGCCTTAAAATCGGTCCAGTTGAACATAAACTTTCACTTTACGCAGATGACCTGCTAGTCTTCCTATCTGATCCATCAAATTCGCTTCCTTCTCTACTACAATGTTTCCAACACTATAGTGCTGCATCTGGTTATAAGTTAAACCTAACAAAAAGTGAAGTAATGCCTATCAATATACAAGACAATAATATCAAGAATTTGGTTGAGCCACTTAGGTGGTGCCCACATGGCTTTAAATATCTAGGCATCGAAATTAGAAAATCTGTGGATAAGGTCCTTAAAGACAATCATTTGAAGCTACTGGATAAAACAAAATCAGATTTCCAGAGATGGAGGGACCTGCCACTATCACTAATTGGAAAAGTAAATTCGGTTAAGATGAATATATTACCCAAATATTTGTATTTATTTCAGTGTATTCCATTTAAAATCCCTAAAAGCTTCTTTAAAGACTTAAAGCCATACTGTGTAAGTTGCTCACCTAGTGGTCATTAGCCCTATAGCGAACCGCGGTCGCGTCCGCATCTTTCGGCCGTTTTTCGTACCTTCAGACCCCCGCGTCTGCCTCCACCTCGCTGAGATCTATCTTTGGAGGGGTCCCTTGTTCCTGTGCGTTCAGTAATTCCAGAGATACACTCCTTCACCCTGCCTGGTAGGCGAAATTACCTAGAGACTGGATGGTACAAACCGGCGACAACAAAATGGCGACCCCACTTCAAGATGCGATGTGATTGGCCGGCAGTTGTATAACCCTCGCTGTGATTGGCCGGTAGTGTGATGACGCAATTTTGGCGCGAGATCCGGTCCACGGCAAGGATCTCAGTTTACATATATAGAGAAGGCTTTACAGGCTGAAATTCACGGCGCGGATCTTCTAAAACTTTTGTGTTTTAATAGTTAGGAGAATTTTAAGATTTGTTTTATAAAAAAAGTTACATAGTAAAACTTTAAATAAATCAATATCAAACTTCTTATGGAAAGGTAAAGTCCCTAGGGTCAAACTCTCCACTCTTCAGGCACCTTATGCTAAGGGAGGATTAAAACTCCCTAATTTCAGACTTTACTATTTAGCTGCTCAGTTTCGCTCAATCTGGTGTTGGTTGCATCCGGTGGGTGGTGAGAATAGATGGTTATCAATTGAACAGCAGGAATTAAAAAACATTCCTTTAAAAATAATTCCTTTTTTAGGTTCTAAAAAAATCCTTTTGAAAGCAACAAAGAACGCTATAATCCAGAACTCCTTCAATGCATGGCACGAATCCCATTCCATCATTGGTTTAAATATTTCATTACTCAGAAAAACTCCCTTTTGGGATAATCCAAGAATCCCCTACCCCGGATCAGACAACACCTTAAAAACATGGATTAGCAAGGGAATTAAGACAGTTGAAGACCTCTATTGCAATAACATCTTCGCAAGTTTCCAACAACTTTGTCAAAAATTCAACCTTCCAAGGCAATTTCAATTCAAATACTTCCAGATCAGAAATTGGGTTCGCTCTAATTCTTCAGACTTTCCAAACATGCCACCCGATTCCCCATTTGAGACTTGGCTTCTCAGTAGACATTACTCTAACACTAAAGGCTTGATATCTTCTATATATAACATATTGATTAATAATTTACCACTCTATAACACCATGCCTATAAAACAAAAATGGGAATCTGATCTGGGGTGCATCTATGATGATGTTGACTGGCGTAACATGCTTGAGGGTTCTCAGACTGTCTTGATCTCCACTAAACACAGACAAATGCAGTTTAATATTTTTAATCGAACCTACTATACTCCACACAGGTTACATAAAATTTACAATAATGATTCCCCCAATTGTCAGAGATGTAAAGTCTCTGATGGTGATCTACTCCATATGCTGTGGAACTGCCCATGTTTGGAGGAGTTCTGGAAATATATAGTTACAACAACTTCAGAAATAGTAGAGTCTGACTTGTTACCTGACCCTAGGATTTGGATTTTGGGAGACGTACAGGGACTTTCGTTAAGTCAATACAAGAAGTACTTCATTTTGCTGGCAGGTACAGCTGGGAAAAAGTGTATTCTCCAAAATTGGAAAGCTGAAAATCCTCCTTCTCAAAGACATTGGTTGAACGAATTAACTTCCTACTGTACTCCTGAAAAGATCCTGTATAATGTCAGGAGGAAACCAGCAACATATACGAAAATATGGGGCCCTTTTATGTCTTTGTTACCATCATTGCGCCCTTGTAACTAAATGGGATATTGTAATATGTAATGTGCTGTTAATAATACAAATGTAGGGGAAGAAACTATACTGTACCTGGGGTGTGTTTGGGTGGGTGGGTTATTTGTTTGTTGTTTGTTGTTTTTTGTTTTGTTTTATTGTTCTTGTTCTTGTCTTTTGTCTTTGTTGTTGTGTAAAATCAAAAAAAGAAATTGTGACTTTTGTCTAAATAAAAATATCTTTACAAAAAAAAAAAAAAAAAAAAGAATATAAAAGATGAGTGTTAAAATTATTTCATTTACTTCTTTCTATTGTTTTAGAGATTCTTATTTCAGTGGCTGGGGGCATGCGTACAAGTGGCTAAATATGTCATTTTACACAGAATAAGCCCATTCCCAAGATACAACGCAACCTTTCATGGTTGGATGTGACTTATGGGGGCTAGTAGTGTTACTGTAAATAGCAATTAAGAAACTGCTGGCTTATTGTGTCTAAAAAGACATATTTAGCCACTTGTACGCATGCCCCCATGCGTACGCATGCCCCACATTTTAGCACGGTAAACGCGATAAAACAATAGAACGAAGCAAATGAAAACATTTTAAAACTCACTTTTCTTTTCTCTAATTACAATCTAAAATATGAACCCTTGTTGTAAAAAAACAAAGTTGTCCTTTAAGTTAATCATCTGGGGACCCCCCACCCACAGGTTGAGAACCACTGTATTAGATGACAGAGGCTCAAAGACATCCTGAAGGACACACAGCTGTAGAAGGGACTGATACTCAGTAAACTACCACAGAGCCATTCTGCCACCCTTAGCACATCTGCTGAACACCTTATGTGACTGAGGCTGGAGAAAAGGTCCTCATGTCAGCAATTGTGAAGTCCAGCAAATGAACAAAATTTGGTTTTGGATTTTTGTGTTTATGCTTTTTTCCCATATTTCTAAGAGTGTTTGAGAACCTTCTCATTGTAACCGATATGCGATATCCGTTTTAGAAATATTAAATAGCTTATATTAGTTTGTAAACAGAGCTGTGTTTTTGTGTTTCCTTACACCCTTCTGGACTGGAGACACACATTAACATGTCAAAGCCAACAAAAATACATCTGCAGTTTCTGTTGGCTAATGTGTGGCTATGCAGGTTTCAGCTACAGATCACCACCAATAGGTTAGGGCGGGTAAGGGGTGGAGTTAACAATCCAATGTTCACACACCTTACCTGACTGACTGCCAGTAGTGTGATAAACTTTGAGAGCCCAGATTTCAATGAATGACACAATATTTGAAAGCTTATATTCTGTACTTTCATCATGATCTGCAAAAAAGCTGAAAAACACCCTTGTGCCCTAAAGCACTGGACTTGACAAGCACTGTAGTGGTGAAACATGAAGGTGATTGTCAGTACGGGCACACTACAAGATTTAATCAGAGGCATTTGGGGTAGATTTATTAGGGGTTCCTTACCCCAGTTTAGGAGCGATTGTATTGCAAGATTTTCCTCTAGTGCAGTGGTTTTCAACCTTTTTCATATCAAGGTCCATTATAGTTATTCGGTATTTGAGCCACGGACCACCATTTGATGAGATTTTAGCCTCTCAGACCCAAAACGTTAAAATATTTTGTTATATTTGGATAATATTTTGTCCACATTAGGAGAGACAACAGACACACGTTGATCAAAAAGCTTAAAGATCTGTATGGTTATTGGGTTCATTCATTTGGTTACAAACTCTCCATCATTTAGCAATCAAGGAACAGACACAACCAAGCACGCACGCACGCACGCACGCACGCACGCACGCACACACACACACACACACACACACACACACACACACACACACACACACACACACACACATTCCAGAATGGCCATCAGGGACAGCCACAAAACCCCCAACTCATGAGAGTAGTGCTACCAGATTGTATCATTACTAGAGGGTCGCGGCCCTTCGGGCCGCTCACATCTAGTAAAAAAAGTAAAGTAAAGTAAAAAAAAAACCTTTAAAAAAAAAAGAAAAATTGGGGGGGGGGGGGGGGGGGGAACTATTGTGGCGGAACTATTGTGCCGCAGCGCACGTTTCCGGTCGGACATATTTGACCGGCGGACTATTTTATACAGAGGCAAAATATGAGGGTAATAACGAATACAACTGTATACAGAGGTTTGGAAACGACATCTTGCAAAGGTGACATGGGTGTTTGAATTTTTAAGCTATATTTAGTACATATGTAGTACATCTTGGCCAAGTGGTTTGGTATTTAAGTTAGCGATACATGACCCGGAAGTAGATCACTTACTCTTTTGTAATATAAAGATTGTGTAAATCCTGAAATCTGAGCCCAGCTTAAGTCTGTTGCCTTGCCTGCACCTACTTTTTCTCATCAAGCTGAAATAACTCCCATAAAGACAGTTATTTAAAATAGAAGTGTGTATGTTTTAAATAGTTGCCTTTAAATAATGCCTGGCCTGGTCCCCGAATGTTGAAAAGTATTCAGCTGTTTTTGAAGAGTGCCTTGGGTTTTCAGCTGGAAAAAAGAACACTGGTAGAAACACGATATTAAAGTGCCGAAACAAAGTAAATTGGCAGATATTGAAAATCTCTCTCTCTCTCTCTCTCTCTCTCTCTCTCTCTCTCTCTCTCTCTATCTGAAAATTGGCTTTTCTTCAATGTATCATTTTGGCAATGCTATAGGAAAAAAGCAAGTGCTAGTTATTGCACGTCTTCATAAAGGCAGCTCCCTAATCATTATGTGCAAGCAGATCCCTTCCCCATGGCTATATCGCTTTCACACTTTAGTAAATTATATCTTAATTATGGTGCTTGTCATGCATGTGTGGGTGATGCAATGTGAGGCACTTGTTAGCACAGTAGCCCGCACATGCCCTCCACTCACCATGAGATGAACATGCAGTCACATCCAATGCAGGCGCTGAGGCGCCAAGTGAGCGATGGGGAGTTATTTCAGTCCTTATTGCCATACCATGTGATGCTGCAGACATATGGAATTATCTGAGCTGGTATACTGTATGCCAGGGTTCCCCAATTAGCTTTCCCCAAGGGCCAAATTATGTCTAGGGTACCAAGCCGAGGGCCACAACATTGCAGGAGGCGACGGTGGCGTTCCCGCTACTCCAGTGACAGTTCAGATATCGTCGTTGTCGGGTGAAAATCTTGTATTTCCAAAACCGTTCGTTTTGCATTTATCATTTAAAAAATTACTTAAACTAGTGAAAACAGCCGATCTACAAGCACACAACGCCTTGCACCGAGAGGCGTTGTGTGCTTGTAGATCTGCTGTTTTCACTACTTTTCTGCGACGGCCTTGTTTGATGAAGCAGGGCTTTACTTTGCGAAAGAACGTACACATTTGGAGATACGAGGTTTCCACCCGACAATGATGATATACTAGTTTTGTTGCTGCTCTTATACCATCATTATTACTGGGGTTGGTGGGGGCCAGACAGTAGCCCCCGCGGGCCGCAAATGGCCCGCGGGCCACCTATTGGGAAACCCTGCTGTATGCATTCAGTGTTTGCTGCAGGGTTTGCCTTTCACTGTCACTACAATGGATTATACAATTTTCACTATTCTTTTGAGAATACTGCCTCCCTCTGCCTTGTCACCTCTCAGATTGATTTGCAAATCACTTCCTAAACAAATTAAAGCTTTGATTTGTATCTTTCAGAAAGGTATCGGGTAATGGTCATGGCATGCATGGACATCATAGAAATCATAGACAGAGCTTCTGCAAGGGCAATCAGTACAATATGTATATGTTCATAACCTTAAATTCTCCATTTAAAGTTTATATTCATTAGTCTTTTTAAGGTATGATTCCAATTTTTAAATATCAACTTCCATGTTCATTTAGCCATTTTCTTGGAAGAAGAAGGCAAGGATTGGATCCACAAATATTCAAATAATAAAATCAACAGGAAGTAATTTCTCCCCCTTTAAAACAAACCAAATACTGGGTTTTGTGATGTGGTCAGAATCAGCTTAGTTTGCATCCATTTTATGTGCTAAAAGGGTGATTTGAGAGCTGTTCCACTAGTCAACGGAGAGGATTGCTAATCAATGACACTACAGAGCAATATGTCTCGAGTGGTAAGGTAACGAGACTAACAACACAACCAAAACCTGTACAAAAGTGTCCTGTTGCTTTAAGAAAAAATACATAGATGTAGTCTCACTATAATTAACGGTATTATTAACTTCCAGGTTGTAAATCATGAACACAGACACTGTACATATACTGTAGCAGATTAATATGTGCTGCATACCATACATAGTAGTGTTTTCATTTGTCATGCTGAATGCCCTGTAAATGCTCCCTCCACCCACACTTTTAATAGTTCCTGTGTGATTCATAATTGTATTTGTATCTATCAAACAAACATGCAGGCATAGCTTTTTTTCTGGGCCAGCCTATTTTACTTAATAAAAGAGATGTGGGAGCCTGAATGTTCTGTGGTCTGTTAGTCACATCGTGCATCTGCTGCATTCAGTCCTAAACCAAGCTGTTCTGTTGGTTTTGGTTGATTAGGTGAGTCTGCGTTACAGTATAGTGCAGATTGCATAAAGCCAGAGTGAAGTTTGCAATGACAATCTTGAAAAAAAGTGCCGCACAATGAGTTCCCACAAAGCTGTGACAAAACGAAATTTGTATAGCTTTAATGGCTTCCCGTTCAAGGGCTCCAACGCACAAACATTGCCTTTTCATGGCCTTTTAAAGCACAGAGGAGAGACTTGATGAGCTAAATTGCCTTGCACAAATACTGGGGAATTGTCAAAAAAGCATTGGCAATTCTTGTCAGGTCTGTGGTGAGCATTGCTCGGTGCTGCAAGGAAGAGATAGCACAATCGAGCTCAGAATGGATACAGAGTAATTACTCTCTCTCTCTCTCCCCCCTCAATGCCTCTCTTTCCCAAGATCTGAGTGAAAAGTAATGCTCTTATGTAGATTAAACTAACATCTCAAAACCATCTGTCTTGTCTGCTTTGCATTATGTCGATTTTAAAGTAATGCGGCAATATCTTTGCGCAAGACCTTGTAAAACCTTGAAGATGCCCAATTGTCAAACAATAGCACACGAGTGAGCAAGCTGGCAACACTGTTACTGCTGGAATATTCTAATTTGGGCAGCATGTTGTGTTTACCAAAGCACAATATAATACAAGGTACCCCGGGAAATTTAATGTGATTTTGTTCACATCAAAACACAATGCTCAAAATGCTCCAGACTATAAAGTTCCTGATTGTGTTCACAGTTCACAGACCCCCTCAAAGAAGTAGGGCACTGCGTCTGAGTTTTCTGAGTGCTCACACTTGTTAACGGCTGTCTGGAAGCCAGTCAAAAGGAGAGGTTTAAAGGGCTTTTACTCCCGGATGCAAGCACAGTAGCACACCAAATTGCATATTGTTCCATAATATTAGAAACAACAAATGCCACTCTGGGCTACACATTAATGAGTGAGGATGAATGCAGTGTGGTTTTGTCTGCGTGGTGGAAACAAAAAGAGAACACAACAAAGAAATATAAGTGCTAAAAACTTCTCCATAACTTCCTTCTTTTCAGCTCATTTAGCATTATCTGAAACATTGGGTCGACCCTCAGTAAGCACAGTGAGAGCTAGTTTGTCTTGGACAGTGTACAGCCTAGTTTTCACTGCTTGCTCCGATCCATCCTGAAGGAAGAGGAAGTAAGTTCTGCCCGGCTGTCAGCTGTCAAATGTGACAAATGAAACCACCTGGTTGACTGATTGGCCGGCTGACATTTGTGTTTCAGTACACTGAATAGGTTCTACAGAGTTAATAAGCAAAATGATGGGGGGCACGGTGGCACAGTCGGTAGAGCTGCCTCCCATAGCTAGAAGGTCCAGGGTTCGATTCCCGCTGGGGACGCCGTGCATGTACGGCTGCTGGGGGGGGCTTGGCTCCCCTGGTGATGGACCAGCCCCCCCTAAGCCCCGACTCCCCATGAACCCAATTGTGATGAAAAATATTCATGGAATAAATAAATGAAATATACATGAATATGTGAAAGACAACTGTTTGTTCTGCATGTCACTATGCTGGAAATTGTCTTCAGCATCACAGAAACCCTATTCGATCACCTACAGTCCACAGATTTGGAGCTGGCATCTGCCAATGATCTGGTCTGTTCAGTTATAAATACCCTAAGCGAGAATCTCGTTACAGTTTACAGTTTAGGCATTTAGCAGACGCTTTTAATCCAAAGCGACTTATAATAAGCAGATAAAACATCACAATAGTTTGTCATATTAGTATTATTCATTATAGTTTGTTGCCAAAATGTATTAGCCCCTGCTCTAAAAAAGCCAGCCCCCCATAGCCCCCAGAGGTCACAATTCTCTGGAGCCGTCGCTGGCGCTGTGGGCGCTGGGGGTGTCTTCTCTCCTCTGCCCATACCCTACAGTAGGTGGGGTTGGCAAAAAGGCCGTTCTGTGTGGAGTTTGCATGTTCTCCCCGTATCTCCTAGGGTAGGTACCCTCACAAAAAACATGCAGTAATCCTGGTCTCTATACTGCCTCCCCCTGGCCTGCCGGAGTGCCTGATGGAGGGGAAAGGAACTGGTTGGAATAACGTGTTCCATCCACGCGCTACGTCCAACCGGGGAAACTCCCCCCCTGTCACGTGAAAAGAAGCAGCTTGGACTCCTCATGCATAGAAGGAAACATGAGGTCAGTCTGTTGCCTCCCCAGGTTGGCAGAAAGAGTGTAGCGTGCGTGTGTGTGTGTGTGTGTGTGTGTGCGTGCGTGTGTGTGCGTGTGTGTGTGTGTGTGTGTGTGTGTGTGTGTGTGTGTGGGGGGGGGGTGTATCGAGCTTCATAGCGTGCGTGCGTGCGTGCGTGCGTGCGTGCGTGCGTGCGTGCGTGCGTGGTGAGTGGTGGGAGGGGTTGGCAGAGAATGCTTGATTTAATGTGAAATAAACAAGGCCTCCCATGGTGCACTGCAAAGGCCATTAAATGGTCTTCAGAACACCAGGGCTTAGCAAGCTTCATGCTGCGCCTGTTGAGTGCTATTGCTTCTGGTCCAGTTTCTCTCTCTCTCTCTCTCTCTCTCTCTCTCTCTGTCTGTCTGTCTGTCTCTCTCTCTTTCTCTGTGGCCAACTCTGAATCGAGCCCAGTGGAAGAGAGCAAAGCAGCAGCAAAATCAATAAGTGACTTTATGACAGCCAGCTTTGACAGCGCCGTAGCCATGTATTTGGGTGGAATAACCCAGATGTATTTGACTACGGTAGCCTACTCCTCGCACTGTTTTGGGGGCGGCCATAGCTGAATGGTCAGTGAGTCCGCCTATAGGACTCTGGAGGTCCCAGGTACGATTCCAGCTCTCAGAAATGTGTCCCTGAGCAAGACACCTAACCCCTGACTGCTCCCCCCTCCGCGCTCCTCTGTGGGCAGCACTCAGATGGGTGAAGCTGAAAAAAGATAAAAATTGTGTTACAATGCTGTTGTGAGGATAGTGTGACTGAGGCTGTGATTACAGTTGCGTCTGGCTCTGTGATGTGTATAGCGTACTGCTGTTACTGCATGTGTGATGCCAAACAAGCTCTTCAAATGAGCTGCTGAAAGGGACGCACATTTTGCTCTTTTCCATAGCAAATGTCAGAGCATCCTCATCAATGACATTTGCACGGCAGGAGAATTCATTTCTGATGTGAGGTGACATTCCTGTCAGATTTGCACTTAAGTTACGACACATGAATGCATTTGGTGAAACGGGATGGGAGAACTGCGGGTGGTGATGTTGCACCTGTACATGCAGCAATGTACAATTAGTAGCATCATTAAGCATTCCTTTAACGGGCTGGGGGGGGGGGGGATTGGGCCTCTGTTACACGACAGCGCTCTAACACATTACCTTGCCGACGTACTGACGGTCGTTCCCCGCGTACTCCTCCAGCAGAAAGAATTGATTCCACATCCATCCTCGTTTGGAGCGCTGCAGTATCCGTCCATCACCCTCTGACACGCCAAACAGATTCCTTATGTTCCGGGGAGAGAAGGGCATGGTGGCGCTGGGCCACAGGACGGAGAGCATCAGGAGGAGTGTCAGGAGATTGGCTATCATGGCGGAAGGCGAGAGGGTGTCCAGTTTGATTCGTGATTTGCGGTAGCACGTTTCAGCTTGGATGAATGCTGGAGATCAATGTCGCAACAAAATACATTGTATTCCCTTCTTCAATGTCCCACGGGTCCCTGTGGAAAGGAGACAAACACAAATGAATTGGATCTGGCAACACAATATTGATCACTCCAGAAACACTCATGGTGGTGTTATCGAGGGCTCCTGCACATTGATACTCCCATTCTATCCCCAATAAATAAGCCAATGACATAGATTGGGAAATTTGTTAAGCACACACACTCTTTTCCAGCAATTCCTTGTGTCTCAATAGAACTTCTAATGTTCAACACAGCAAAAGCTATGTAATCCATTGAAATGTTTCTAATTAGCGACACCTAGGTGATGAAAATAAAACAGTGGTTTTCAACCAGTGGTCATTGAGGGGGTTCCAGGATGGAGAGTTTGTAACCAAATGGACCCTTATTAGATCTTTAACTCTTGCATGAGAGCGTGAAAAAAGGAAAAGTTAAACACCTGCATTACATAGAGGTAAGCTAAGTGATTTCATTTAATTCAAATAATAACAAAACGGGTCTATGTTCTGATAGTACTAGTTACTATAGAGTGTTTCGTCCATATTTGGACTTCAGCCTTCAGTTTCACTTTTAGTGGAGGACTAAGGAGACAGTTTTTCCTCCAATCATGGTCGAGTGGGGGCGGGCCTTGTGCACACCAAGGCCCACTCCCACTTGATCATGATTGGTGGAAGGCCCCTGCCTGACACCTACATGAAAACTGAAACTTAAATGAAATCACTTACCCTACCTTTAATGTATAAGAAGTCTACACAATTACAGAATGTAGAAGAATTGTTATTTTTGATTGACCTGTTATGAGTCCTATGGTACCACATCTATACAGCATGTATTTATGGACCAAATCCTATCCAACGATAAAACGATATTCTAAGTTTGGGTTCTGAGAGGCTGTAGTCCGTGGCTCAAATGCAGAATAAATAATGGACCTTAAAAGGGCTCTGAAATAGAACAATTACTGACACTGAATGATTGAGTGAAACATTGAATGTAACATTAGCAACCATGTGGACGTTGTATAAGCATGATAAAAAATAACCACACTTGGACTCCAAGGGGGTAAGCAGCCCCAGACGGAGCGGAGGTCCCTCCCATAGTGTAGTTATTAGTAGTGTGGTTAAGTGACTCGCTCCCAGTGCAATCTCAACTTGAAGTAGTACACTGTGTGGCATAGGAATTCTATTTGTATTATTATTTTTTACCAACCTACATACTGTAGGTTGGTGAATGCTCCCCATCAGGTGGTAAATAGTAAATGCATTTATATAGGTGCTTTACAAAGATTGTGCATTACATTCACCCATTCACACACACACTCATACACCGATGGCGGAGGAAACCATGCAAGGAACCAACCTGCTCACCGGGAGCATCTAGGGGTTCAGAGTCTTGCTCAAGGACTCTTCGACACTCTGGCGGGAGCCCAGAATCGAACTGGGAACACTTCAGGAACCCTCCGTGTTCTAATACGGCAACTCTACCCCTGAGCCACTGACGCCCCTACAGCTGTTCATCAAGCTCTGTGTCTAACCAGACACAATTCTCTGTGCTCTTTGGTGAACCTCTCACTATATATACCTCACTATGTGGCCCCCCCAGGACTAGCCATGATAGGTTATTTGGGGATGTATGCATAATGTAATGTTTGGTCTTTGGGAAGTTAATCCTAATAAATCTTCCTTAAAGAAGCTAGAGCTACTAACAAGCATTCATTGATAACCACCGGGGAATACTGAACACATTTGCTTTTCTTCCCTTACATAAGGATTCTAGTGTCAATGGAGGCATGAGAGTGAACAAATAATCTCTTACTGTCTTTGAGCAAATTAGTATTATGGTTCTATTGATGAATGGAACAATCAAACTCCACAGTGAATCCTATGAATAGAAGTCTAAGAGATCTCATCTCAAAGTGAAACTGTGATCATTCCACTCATCTGCACTCACTCACTCACTCACACACACACACACACACACACACACACACACACACACACACACACACACACACACACACACACACACACAAAAAGGATAGAAAGCTTGAGAGCTTATTTCCATGTGGTCATTTTGGTTTGGTGGTGTATGAGACAGGAACTCAATGAGCTGGATTTACTAAGTCTGAACCACAAAACATACTGGTCAGAAGATGCACTGTGTGGAATGAAGCTTACAAAGTTTGCAGCTAACTACGGTACATTCTCTGTTCTGAAAACATGCGCGTGTGCATGACAGTGCATGTGTGCGTGCATGACAGTGTGCTTGAGTATGCATGTGTGTGTGTGTGTGTGTGTGTGTGTGTGTGTGTGTGTGTGTGTGTGTGTGTGTGTGTGTGTGTGTGTGTGTGTGTGTGTGTGTGTGTGTGTGTGTGTGTGTGTGTGTGTGTGTGTGTGTGTGTGTGTGCGTGCGTGCGTGCGTGCGTGCGTGCGTGCGTGCGTGCGTGCGTGCGTGCGTGCGTGCGTGCGTGCGTGCGTGTGTGTGAGTGAGATATAAAACGACCAATACTGCTCTGTAGACAGTTTAATCACATTTCTTTGAAGCTTTGTTTTGATGCCATGGGATTCGAACGGGAAACAAATATGTGAATATTCAGTGAGTTTTCTTATTTTTTCACGTTTACATTTTAAAGCTCTCGCCTCGTCTGACTGGGCCGAGTTGAGACCCGCTTCGCCTCCATGCAAGGGGATAGTGTTTTACTGCTCCTCCCCAGGGACGTGCTGGGCCCCTGATTCAGCCCGGGATAAAGAGTTGTAGAGGCCCTCATTGCACGATATAGAGAGAGATCTCTCTCTATAGCGCTGCTGCTACTCAAAGATTTGCCATTTGATTCAGATCATGACAAAAGCCAGTGGGCCAATTACATGAGTTATATTTCGTCATTGTCGGGTGGAAACCTTGTATGTCCAAAACGATTAAATGATTTAAACTAGTGAAAACAGCCGATCTACAAGCACACAACGCCTCGCACCGCGAGGCGTTGTGTGCTTGTAGATCTGCTGTTTTCACTACTTTTGTGCGACAGCCTTGTATGATGAAGCAGGGCTTTGCTTTGCGAAAAAATGTACAAATTTGAAACTTGGAGATACAAGGTTTCTGCCCGACAGTGACAATTTACTTTGTTGGCCGCCCTGCCCCCAAAATGGAACGAAGGCCGACATTTTATTTTTATTTTTGTCCTAATGGCCGGCCTGGACCGGCCGGGAATGAACCGGCCGTTCGGGAGTTGTCCCGCTTTTCCCAATGGCCAGCACGTCCCTGCTCCACCCCCTCGCTCCTTACCCGGCTCATGTCCTCCATATCCTCTTTTCTGCTTTATGTCATTGATGTAGTCATTACATCATTTCAAATACAACGCTTGACCGACATTGACGTAGATCTATGTCGATCTGTGCCAATTTGGTGTTTTCAGTGATTACGACATAGAGGGCGCTCTTCCGCAAAATGCAAGCAATCCCTCGTCCTGGGTTCGATTCCTGCCCGGGGACGCTATGGCGCTGGGGGCGTGTTCTCTCCTCTGCGTCATCAGTGCCCACACCCTAGGTGGGGTTGACGAAAAGGGCCTTTCTGTGTGGAGTTTGCATGTTCTCCCCGTGTCCCCTAGGGTACGTACCCTCACAACGAACATGCAGTAATCCTGGTCTCTATAATGCCTCCCCCTGGTCAGCCAGGGGAAGCATTATTCCAATCCGTTCCTTTCCCCTCCATCAGCGCCTGATGAAGTGGTAAGGAACTGATTTGAATAACGTTCTCTTTCCACGCGCTACGTCCAGCCGGGTAAGCTCCCTCCCTTTCAGGTGATAAGAAGCGGCCTGCTCACTCCTCATGCACTGAAGGAAACATGAGCTTGGTTCGGGGCAGAGGGAGAGGGAGAGCAGCGTCCAGGGTTACAGCTTAGGCAATTGGCAATGGGTGAAAATGGGTTACAAAGTCGTGGGATAGAAATGTTGAGAAAAAAATTAAGCTCCAAATCATGTTTAACTGAATTTCAGGGGTTATGGTAAAGGTTAGAGCAACCACACAAGCCAAGTATGAGCAGCACAGCTCACATATTATAAACAGACAGACAGACAGATATTCCTGGAACTAGAAAAAAACTTCCTCTGCAAAGTACATTAGAATATTTTGTGTATATCATCTTTTTTATCTCCCAACAAATTATCATCTCTCTCTCTCTCTCTCTCTCTCTCTCTCTCTCTCTCTCTCTCTCTCTCTCTCTCTCTCACACTCACTCACTCACTCACTCACTCACTCACTAACCTCATTTACCAAAATGTGTGGGTGACATTATAATGTTTGCATCATTTGTATCGGCCAAAAGAAAAATTATAATTGTGAGAGAACAAATTTACATTATTTTCCTTTCAGCTTTCCTAACTTGGTCTGTGTCACAAAGCTGCCTCCGCAGTACTGTAAGTACCCCAGGTTGGCATGATCATACACTGAGTTGCATTCCCCACATCAGGAAACGCCTGTCACGTAATTAATCTGGTCGGATGATAATGGCAATTGCATTTTCTAATTATCATTCAAGGCCGTCCTTGAGTTTTTAATAGCATTTCGGATATTAATCTCTTATGTGCCATTCTCATTAGCATTATGCAGACATGTATTTTTTCTGAATTCATCCAAATTATCCTTTTAAGCATGAGAGCGCACGTGTATCCATGCCATATACTTTATGCTATAGAGTCACTTGGAGAGAAACCGCTGCTCCTACACTTGAATGGAGTCAGCTTAGGCGGATGGGGCATCTAGTACGGATGCCTCCCGAGCGCCTTCCTAGGAAGGCCCTCGATGCATGTCCCACTTGGAGTAGACCCCGTGGCAGACCAAAGACCAGATGGAAGGATTATATCTCCACACTGGCCTGAGAACACCTCGGTATACCGGTACTCCCGGAGGGAGTGGAGGAAGTTGCTCAGGATAGGGAACTCTGGAAATATCAGTCGTAAGTGGAACTGTTACCCCCTCCAATGGTGCAGCATATTAAAACAAGTTGTTTATGATCACTTGCAGCCAGCTTTTATCAGCATGAACAACAAGATGCCTAGGACTAATACATTGCTGCTAACAAACCTATGGCCTCTATATGTGACCCACTGCATAGCAGAGGGGCAGTCATTTCGGAAAGCACAGCTTTAGACCAGCCCTGAAATTACTTTTTTTTTTTCTTTTTTTCTAAAATGTGATAAAGCCACAAAAGCATTTCATAAATATCAGGCTACATTTCACTTAAACGCCAGAGCTTAACTCTGCATGTAAATAAGACTTTTTTAAATTAATGTGAAGAGAAACCTCACATTTTGCAGGTTACATTTCATCTAAAAGGCTGAATTTCTCAGATCTAGGATCTGTATGGCATAACTCTATAAGCCATATCTACAAAACTGTTGGGTCAATCTTCACAACCAATATATCATTTTGTAGCTATGATTCCCAGCTTTCAAATGAAATGAAAAAATGAAAATGAAAAATGTTTCAATGACTAGCCCTCAGCTGTGTTCGGACACATATGCTTTGAAAACAAATCATGTAACCGGACCAATATGAAGGACCACTATAAAAGCTTTAGATTGGTTTTGCAATGCATTATTTGTTTCACTCTATCTTATTTGTTCCACACAGTTGTGCAACAAAAGCTGTGAGATTGTCCTCAATCTATTGAGCACAGCATTTAGAGACTGATTTGTGAGTCTAACAAGAAACTGACCCTGGGTTGTTTGTCTTATTTCATAGTTTGTGTGTATAGGCCCAATGTAGGCTATACAGCCTACATTGTGCAGTGCATAATGGCATGCCCTGGTAAGGAACTGAAAGGGGGTCACATCTTGGTTCACCTTCAGTGCGAAGGTGAACCAAGATGTGAGCCCCTTTCAGTCCCTTACCACAATGTAATTCCCCAGAGAAGCTTGTTTTGTTGTTGTTTTTTCGTTTCTTTTCTTTTCTTCAAAATAATCCAAGCTAAGAAAATGTTGAGCTGTACTGTGTGGCGTGCTGCCCGTATAGCAGCTGTTCCTTGCACAAGGTCATGCAGTATTTGCGGTCCCTGTACTACTTACGATAACACGATTTATTTGGACCTTAAGATAAATCTATCATCTCAGCCTCCCTGTACCCAGCTTATTGTTATTATAAAGTACATGTTTTCCAAAGGTCTAACATGCATAGTACAAGATAATCTTACAATAAATGCGAGAAGTCTCTGCGCGTGTGTGTGTGTGTGTATGTAATCAGCATATCTCGAGAACCGTTCGTCCCACCGGCTTCAGATTCGGCACGAGCAGTGCCCGACCCGACGCGCGGTTTTCCCGAACCGGCGCGAAACGTTCGGAATCTCCGTATGCGGAGATGATTGTTGACATCAGGCTGTTTCTGAGGAAACCGGCGCAAGTGTTGACTCATTGTGACATCACATCATAAAAGGCTCTGACATCACATACACCACATGTGTCAACAAAAATTGCCATGGTATTGAATGTCATCAGTATGACGTGTTCTGATGTTCATATATGGGCATAAATGGACACAGGCAAACATAATTATGGTCAAAACAGCTCTTATGACAACAAGTATAATGGGGTTTGCATTAAAGGGTAGGGCATTCACAGAGATCTCCATATATGGGCATAAAATGGATGCCCGTATGCGGAGCTGATGTCTGACATCAGAGTTTTCCGGAACGGGTACTGTGTCTGCAGAGATCTCCATATATGGGCATAAGTGGACAAAGGCAAACAGATGGTCAAACGGGTCCTAAATGACAACAGGTATAATGGGTTTTGCATTGAAGGGTGGGGCATTCATGATGCTTGCTGGCGTCGCTGGTTTGATTCCCGATCCGGATGACCTTTGCCACATGCCATTCCCTATCTCTCTCCCCATTTCCTGTCAGTCTACTGTCCTATCAAATAAAGGCATAAAAAGCCCAAAAAACAAATCTTAAAAAAAAGGGTCCTACAGAGATCTCCATATATGGGCAAACAGATGGTCAAAACAGATCCTATGACAACAGGTATAATGGGGTTTGCATTAAAGGGCGGGGCATTCATTCCCTATTTACATTTTTCCCGAGTTGGCCAGGTCGCCGACTAGACGCTCGGGCGGCCGAGCTTCTAGTGTATTAAAACAACCAACTTCTGTATCACCATGTAATCACTATGTTCATTCGCGTTCACTTTTGAACACTCAACTCTGAAGACCTGGATTCCTAATGGTTGCATAGTTTAACATGTAGAATAAAAAATGGAAGATCCGCACTCACAGAATTAATTAAAATTAATAATTTTCTTCCCCTTTTTGCGTGTGCCAAAGCAAAGTCCTTATGTGAACCTCATACTTAGCAATGCAGTGCACTGATTAGCAATGCAGTCTACTGATTCAGCAGATTTACTCTTGAATTTGAATGAAGCACCTTCTGTTCAACACCTTGTTGAATACATTTGATTTGTATTGCACTTTTCATTGACATGGAATCTCAGAGTGCTATATGGTCAAAACACATAATCAATCATAGAAGGCTAAAAGCAGGGTTTAAAAAAATGTCAAGCTAAAAATGATAACACGAAAAGGCCTTCCAGAATGAAAAACATTTTTAGGCCTGTTTTAAAAGAGTCCAAGTTCTGCGTCGTGCTCAGATCAATATAGGCACCAGGCACGGTATGGCCGAGCAGAAGGCCCGTTCCCCCATGGTGCGTAGACTGGTACTAGGGACATCAAGGAGGAGGTGGTGTTTACCAGTGAGGCGGCTTGCTAACAGCGTGTTTTTTTTTTGAAGAGCTTATCAAACATCACATTTTGTTTGGAGCACGGCTAGACTCAGAAAATCCGCCCTGGCATTTAATGCCTTGACTTGCCCACTTCTATTTAATTTTTTTAAGATATTTTTGGGGCTTTTCTGCCTTTATGTATTAGTGAAGATGGACAGGAAACAGTGAGCGAGAGATGGAGAGAGATATGCAGTAAGATCGTCGGGAACGGGACTCGAACCCTGCACTGTCAAAAAGAATGAGAAAATGAAATGTGGCTCACCTAACGTCATTTGTAACCCTTGTGCTCACTGGTCACCATGTTTCATTTTACCATTGCTTTTCAGCATCAATTCTTTAGCTGACAGGGTCAACAGACTCAGAGTTGTAGTAACAAAAGCTGTGAGATTGTCCTCAGTCTCTATTTAGCACAATCAATATTGCTGTGCACACAAGGCCATTAGACTTCACTAACCATGTCACTGCGTCTGAGTCAAACAGAGGCAGGCCATAATAACGCAAAAGAAGAAGCACACAGAGAATACCAAAACCATCACGGTGAACAGAAGGCGTTTGACACTGGAAAATACCATCGGGGACAGAAGCAGTTTGACAGGGCAAAATAAACCAACACCGCAAACACATCATCAGCAGCAGCTCATCTGCCAACACAGTTATTCATCCTCTTATTGTTTATGAGGGTCCCTCGCACATGGCGTGCTTGGGAGGGGCCCTTTGTCCATAACGTGGATGTGGAGGGCCCTTTTAGCATGGCCCTCCCTCCTACTGAGCACGCTTCCTGCAGGCAGCGTGTCAATTTGAACCATTTAATAATGATTGTGCTAAACAATAATGGCGTCACGCGAATGTCCTGATAACAATTACACTCCAGTATATCAGTTGAATGACCCGGTAAAAAAGGAATCACCCCAGTATATCACTCGAACGACCCAGTTAAAATTTACACACCAGTACATCACTCGAATGACCCGATAAAAATAAAAATCACACCCCAGTAGCCTATATCATCCTCTGGACAGTACAGGCGCTAGGAAGCACATGCGAGGGAGGAGTGTCTGTGTGTGTGGAGAGAGAGAGAGAGAGAGAGAGAGAGAGAGAGAGAGAGAGAGAGAGAGAGAGAGAGAGAGAGAGAGAGAGAGAGAGAGAGAGAGAGAGAGACACAGACAGACAGACAGACAGACAGACAGACAGACAGACAGACAGACAGACAGACAGACAGACAGACAGACAGACAGAGATTCAGAGAGACAGAGAGAGATTTTATCCAGTGCTTTTTCATAGGTCTTTTAATTTATGCTATCATGCTATTTCAATTATTTTCTTCTCTGTGTCAGAGAGGAAATACACAAATGTACAGTACGTATCGCAGCACTGCTGCTCTCGTTGCACTGTTTTAGCGCTGCAGTGCAAGCTGCTTCCCCCAACCAAATCTGGCCCGTGGGCTACATCACACACACAGCTGCATGCCTTATCTCTCTCTCTCTCTCTCTCTCTCTCTCTCTCTCTCTCTCTCTCTCTGAAGACATTTATAGAATCGGTTTATACAATCGGGTCTTGCACAAATTTTCACGATTTATCACAAATAGCAGATCTACAAGCCCGCAGAGATTTTTGCAAATCTTTGAATATATCTTTTTTTAAAGTGAACATTTGTAACTCAAATATATATAGGTATAATATAAGGTTTGAGAACCACTGATTTAGAAGAAATGTATAGAATCGTGTCAAAAATATTCAAAGACACTATTTTTAAGACGCTATTTTTTAATAGTTAAAGCATAAAATAATGGTTAAAATAATAATGGATACAGGATAAACAAGTGGAGTGATGACACAGAAGGCATCAGACACAGCATACTCAATTGACCCTTTGTCAGCCTTCTGGTTGGTCCCTGACTGACCAACCAGCAGGCACTTTCTGCCTTGTTCCGCCCTGGTTTCGACTTATGGTTGTTTATGTTGAATTTGCTAAAATATAAATTTTGAAGGAAAAACTAAACAAAACATGATATGCCCAGTCACTATACTGCACTTGAGATGTTCCTTTTTACTGACACCAAGTTTAAAATAAGAATTGAATACACAGAATATCAATACGAAGCAACTGAATCATTTCAATGGTATAGTGGATGGAGAGAAAGGATCTTTGTCCAACCAAGAAAAAGCAACCAATGGGTCCAAAGAGGTGCAAAACCACAGGTGGGACATGACGAAGGGTCAATTGGAACTGGAACACTTTAAAATGTAAGCTGAAAAATTGGTACTCTTTCCTGATTTGCTGAAATGTGTTAAATGGGCCAAAGCCATCACTTACCCTACCTTTAATTAAATCATGAACTGACAAAAGAAAAAACAAATATAGTAAACAGTTCAGCCTGGCTGAACCAGAGCCCCAGTCAATTGATATGGTCATATATTACTGTGCTGACATCAGGCATGTTCAGTCCATACATGGGCCTGTCATAATACCAATTGGCACTGACATTGGCAAATGTCAGCTACAGACAGGCTGACAGATAAACAAGACAAGACAAGACAAGACAAGACAAGACAAGACAAGACAGATACCGCCCGGCACAACCTCATGCAACTTTTATGTACAATGGGAAAACATCAGCTCGGCCGGTGTTGCCAGGGCTACACACAGACAACGTGTTGCATTGCTGCACATTCTGGTACCCAGCACTGGATGATGCCTGTAGTGTAACATAAGGCAAGTCCATATTCAGTCATAATTAAGCCAGGCACTTGCATAATTGATGGGTTAACAGACTGCTAGGGTAAGGGTTATTACATTTACAAGGTGTTGCAAATGTGCAGCCCATAGGCGGGCATATGTGTGTGTGTGTGTGCGTGTGCGTGTGTGTGTGTGTGTATGTGTGTGTGTGTGTGTGTGTGTGTGTGTGCGTGTGCGTGCGTGCGTGCATGCATAAAAGAATAAGAGAGTGCAAAGCTCACCTTTGGTATTCAATATGTGATGTTGACTTGCACGGCAGTATGTCCTCCTAATACTCCTTTGAGATGCTCAGCTGCAACGAGCGATTTGTTCACAGCAGTGCTTACATTCCAAGACTGACTGACAACGCTACAAAAACGTGTATGTGGGTGTGTGTGCGTGTACAGTAAATGAGAGAGAGACACACACACACACACATGCACACACAGAGAGAGCGAGACAGAGAGAGAGAGAGAGAGAGAGAAAAAGAGAGAGAGAGAGAGAGAAAGAAAGAGAGAGAGAGGCTTCCCTGCTTCCCTCCCCAATTGCAGTGCTTCTCTCTCTGCTGTGCCATCCCCTCCAGGCACGTGCACACATAGACATCAAAGGGGGCTTGAGCCCCTGCCCTTTTATCCGTCTGTAAAAAGTGCCCTCCCCAGACCATGAATGCAGGTTTTACTATAAGTGAAAGAAATGCAAATGCCTCCTTTCCATGCCATATACCTGAAGGCAGCATTCTAGAAGAATTGCCTTGTCCAAACTCTCCTGAACTTGAGTGCGGCATCTTATGTTGAAAGAATTGCCCTCACTGTGTAGAAATCTATGCCATATGCCACATATCTCCAGTATTGCCTTTTTTAAGCTTAATATGGTATCAAGCACCGAAAATAGCCGATCTCCAAGCTCACAATCTGTCTCACAAATGTGCGTTGTGAGCTTGGAGGTCTGCTATTTTCGATATTTTCACCATTTTAGAAATGTCAGCCCCTGCCCCTCTAGCATTCTCTGCACGTCCCTGCTTTTCTCTATGCTGTGTCCTCCCCTCTCTGTCTTGCTCCTGTCACTGCCCCCTCGCCCCCTATAGTCTTCCCTAAGCTTCTCTCTCTCCCCTAAAGCCTGATTGGCTGCCATTTACAAGTTAGCAGAAAAGAAAAGGGAAAAAGGGGGGCAGGAGTGTAAAATCTCTCACCATCTCAGAGACTATTACTGATTTACTAAGGTGTCTACACACCAAACAGCCTACAGGAGACTCCTTCTGACTGTACACAGACTGCAAAGAACTGCAAAAAACTAAGCACTTATTTTTTATTTTATTTTTTTCAGACGACGCCGACTGTAGTTACTGTATGGCAGTGGTGCCAGGTCTGCTCCTTATAAGCAACGTTGATCCTGTTTTCCTATAATGTTGCTAGATGTGGGTTGCTTTTGTTTGGGCTTGTTTCTGAAGTGTAGTTGCTTATTTGGCCTTGCTTTCAACATTATTTTATAAAATAACTAATGTAATAGAGTTCAGAGGTGAAACTGGTCGCGCTTTTTGGCTTATTTTCATAGACCTGGTCGCGTATTTCACTCACAGAATCTGGCAACCCTAACCCGGCCGGAGGCAGCTCTGTTCTCCGTGCAGAGGAGAAAAAAAAAAGAAAACAACAACACGGGCACTTGATGGACTATTACTAGCCTACTACTAGCTTTGCTTTGGATCCGATTGGAATAGGAATTGAGAGTTGAGATTGAGAATATGGTATTTAGTAAAAATATGTGACGGGAAAATGTCTCTGGCTTGTTTTGGCTTGGTTTTGGAGCAGTAGTAAACTATTCTACAACTCCCTCAATCTTACCGACGGCGAGGGGCGACTGAACAAAACTGAGCAAGTCCAGTTTTCAAGTTTTCGGTCGATAAGGTTCCCGACCCGCTGCCGAAAACCTGACGATGAGCTCCCGTTCGGCAACAGACGCTTTCCGCCGCCTTCCGCCGCCGAATCGTCGCCGAATCTGTGCGGTTAAAAGTGGCCTTTTACTGACTGACTGACCAACTGACTTGCTTACCCATACCACACACGCACACACACACTCAAGCTCGCACGCACGCACGCACCGCTTCAGGAGATGAGTGAGTTAGTTTGCATGGCAAATGATCATGTCTCAATCTCTTTTCATCACAATGTGTCCAGTCGGACCAAGTGCATGCGTGTGTGTGTGTGTGTGTGCGTGCGTAAGAAAGATGTGTGCAGATGTGCAAGTGGTCAGAGGTCACTTCGTCACGTCTTCCTCCACTGCATCAATACACCTCTGTACCATTATGTGCCATTCTCAAAGTGATCCAGCATTTTAACGGGGAGATGAAGATGCATACAGTAGATCAATGAAGAAGGATGTATAGTCTCATGTACTGTACAAGCAGCGATATGTGGGTGGAACATGTTCTGCAGAGGCTGTGCAATAATACTGGATGAGTTAAAGTTACATTAAGAAAGAAAGAAAGAAAGAAAGAAAGAAAGAAAGAAAGAAGAGGAGAGACCGGGAGAGAAAGAAAGAATAATGAACAGAGAGAGAGGATTGTTAAGGGGCTCAATGCCGCTGATCACAACATGGATTGTACAGTCTGTACCATATGCTGATAACATGGATATGAAGGTACACCTGTACAGTACATTTACCGTATGCTGATAACATGACATGGAGATGAAAGTACACCATATTGTAGATATACCATCTGTTGATATACGACATGCCTATGAAGTGACTTTGAAATGCATGGTGGGACACATGGTGCCACTGAGACCTCACCATCTGAATGAATAGTTTAAGGAAAAGCAGCAGTTACGACAGACAACCTCATATTACATGGTCAACTGTCTACCAATATCAGTGCAAATAAATTATCAATGTAGCCTCCATGTGATACACAGCTCAGTTCATATAAACTTTGTACTATAGAAGACTTTTTAGCACCTCTTTAGGACCTTATTACTATTAGCACCTCTTGTGTGCCTCATCTTCATGTTAACAAATCACAACAGCAACAGAGAAGTACTGTATGTGTGTGAATGCATTTAATACCTGCAAGCTGTCTACTGTATGTACAGTATGTGCTTGGGTGATGACATTCTTACTAATGTGTGTGTGCGTGCGTGCGTGCGTGCATGCGTGTGTGCGTGCGTGCGTGTGCAAGCGTGCATGTATGCATGTGACAGGCATTTATGATCACTTTGTGTGCATTATACTGTACTTGCAGTGCAAGTTGTTACAGCCCAGACAAACTATGCTGGCCAAAATCTGCATTGCAATTGCCTACAGTAACCGTAAGTACCGAATGTACCACCTTACGTGGATGCTCTACAGAGCTGTTTACATGTACAGTATGAAACCTGTGTTGTGCTTGGTTGAAAAAGACATCTTCTGGGGTAAATGCATAGAATAATAATAATATAATAATAACTTTATTTATATAGCACCTTTCTAGACATGAGCCACAAAGTGCTGCACAACAAGTGACAGGATAATAAAAACAAAACATTTCCAAAGAAAAAACAATGGAAAACAAGATGATCTAACATAATTACAACAAGAAAATAACCATGCACAAAAAGAATTAAAACAACATACAGTAGTACAGTAGTATTGTTTCAAAACACAATAGTGTTTTGAAAAGAGTACAACGGAGGTCCTATCCTACAAGGCTTTTCTCCTTGGAGACAAGAAAGGGCTAGGAACCAGGCTGCTACTGACACTCTAGTACCATAAACACACACGGCCACACGCCTGCACTGATTCATATCTTTTCATCCTCTACACACCCCAGGCCTATGACTTATAACTGAGCACTAGTGTGAGCATGGCAGCCAAGCAATGTTCCTGTCTTTCTCTCTATTACATTAAATCAGAGTGTTCCCTCTGCCGAGGCAGTAGCTATCTTAAATAACTCTGTCTCCCAATTCTGTGTGTCGGCTACCATCAGCATCACAAGGTCTCTCATACTCCCGCTCACTTCTGCGTGTTCTCGCCAACGCTTATTGGGCTCCTCTGATTTCTCCTGCGGCCTTCCCTTCGCCAGGGATCACTCCATGAGGGTGGCAAGTTTATGTGGCAGAGAAGCATCAGTTCAGGAAAAAACATAATAAACTAAAATAAAAATAGTGTGACAGACAACAGAAGTTGCAGACAACAGAAGTGCTTTATGTATATTTTTTTTATCAAACACTTGCACTCTGCAGACAAGACAAGCCTGTCTTATAGTGCTACGCCATGCCTCATTTTAACATCAACCTTACCTCCAAGCACACAAAGTTCAAAGCACTTTAGAGCGCAAATCGGTTGAACGTGGGGAGGATCATAATGCCAGCACAAGAGGCTACAATTTGTTCTAGTGCATAGATGGTCACAGAGGGCTCTCAGAGAGAGAGAGAGAGAGAGAGAGTTTGATTTGTCATAATACAGGTCTACAGGTGTAAAATAGATAGATACGCTTTTCATACTGTAGATGCTGTACACACTTATTGCACAATAGGTCAATATAAAACAGAAAATACAAAAACCACAACAACACATAGCCTGACTGCCAGACAGTTTACACTCCAATTAAGCCCATATCAATACATAAAAACATTGCCTCCAGTGTTTCCAGAAGCACGAGGAGACTCCATCAGTCTACAAAAAATAAAAAATAAAAACATAAAATTGGGTACTTTCACTTGCACTTGCTCTGAAGATATTCATTTACACTCACTTCACAGTTCACACACAGAGACAAGAGGTTAAACCAAAATTCTTAACCAATGTACAACTTACCAGATACCCTTTCAAACGGCATCAGCATTTCCCCCCCTTTTTTTATCTTCCTAATAGCGGATCTCTCACTGTTAATGATAAGGCTGCTCTCTGCAATGAGAAGGCTTAATAAGCCTTCTCATTGCCTTACTGATGTCTTGTGATCTTCCGCTTTCTATACGGAATATATTAACATACTAATATGAACTCGCTGACACATGACTACTGCAGAGTGCAAATGTCTTCTGTGGTGCCTTCATGTTTTGCTCAAGTCAACCGCTCTGCATTTCCTCACATAAAGATGAGTCTAATTATAGTCTAACGCAGGGGCAGACCTCCGGAATGATCAGTGAAATGTCTGACGATTAACATATTGCTGTAATCAAACAATAACTGTGACATGTTTCAAGGTTATCTTATACTTGGAGGACTGTGGCATTATTTAATTAAATAAATCCAAATCCACCTGTTGACAAAGAAAGCTGTATCGCATCAGATTCTTACTCGTGAGACCATGAGAAGGCAGGCGGATTAACAGATTAAACTTCACTCGGTTTATGGACACTCGCTTATGAAAGTGCTCAGCAGGAAACTGCCTCCATCGTAATGTTTCACTGATTGCAATTTACCAGGTTCTCGTAGCACTATTTGCTGCATTCATCCATACTTAAAGCGAGTTTCAGTCATAAATAATTGCTTTATGTGCTATCTTTTGAAAAAACACATTTGTGAAAACAAGTCAAACAAATTATTGCTAATGTTAGAACTTTGTTAAGTCAGTCATAAGTCACAGTTGTCTCAACTAATAAAACTGAGTTAGTGTGAGAAAGAAAGACACAAAGAAAGAAAGAAAGAAAAAAAAAGCTGAAGACTTAGACAAAGACAGAACCAGAGACAGAGAGTCAGGGCAGGGCAGACCGAGTAGCAGACAGACAGATGCAGGGATCTGGCCCCAGCTGTCCCAGAAGAGAGCTTTTCCCTGAAGGGCTTTATCACAATCAGTCAAAGGCAGTGGAGGTGGCTAACATTTCAATGAGTTGTCTGAGCGCCTGTGTGTTTCACCTTTGAGTCATAGTTCCAGTCTAACACCTCCGTATTCCCCAGACTGTCCTCTCCACTCCCCTTCCCTTTTCACATAGCATGGGTGACTTTCACAGATCATCTTTGCTTGTGTTATACCTTAAGATCAATGATGACTCTAGATTGGTATTGGTAAGTGAATATGCTGATTTCCCCCTTTTTTGATGATACTAATAACATATTATCCAGAGAATTTGACTCTGTGAAGTTATTACTTTTTATATGCATTGCACACATAAGCTTCCTTGCCATGTAAATGGCATCACTAAAAACGTTTGGTGCGGGTCTGTGCGTGGTTAGCGAGATGCACCCCAAAAATCCTTACAGAAAGGGGTGAAAACCTAAATCCATGGCCTTCAGTTTAATTGGCAGAGATACAAATTCAATAAGGTGGGATATATTGGATAATTCAATAAGGGAATGTCATACCTTATGGGATAAATTGCCTCCATGCTGCGTGACTCTCTTTTATGTAAGTTAACTCTCCTACTGCCAGATTATTTATTTATTTATTGGGTCTGGCGCCATCAAAAAGCGGCTTACCTTGGCGACGTTATAGTAGATAGACAGACAGACATTTATTTATTTATTTTTATTTTTTTTGGTTGTGCAATAGTGCACTTTGGTCTGCCAGGCAGCAGAGGGCGGCGTCATGCGAGAATGAATGTGAATTTGCCTGTTATGTGTTGAAGAAGAAGAAGACCAGTCACTGGCCACAGAGCCTTACATCAACAAGGAAGTGAATTGTTCTCCGTTGATCTAACGCATAATGGATTTTTTACACCATCACCGCGGAAAATGTGTTTACAGTAGACGGCCGCGCGACCCCTCATCAGCTTACAGTCATCAGACGAACGAACCGAACGAGCGCCGTATTGGCATCGAGGTTCTGTAAAAAATGGGGCGAACGTTAACGTTCAAAGCGTGGGAAGAGTTAATGAAGAATGGAATGAGTATTAAAACAGGCTTTCTACCACGTTTTCTAGTCACATGTTCAAATACTGGTTTCTGATTGGTTTAAACAGTGGTAAATAGGCCAACAACCTTGAGTTGGCTCATGGACCCCGCCCACTTTTGTGTTGTAGTTGTAACATTTCCAAGATCAATGCGCCTCCCAAAAAGTGCCGGCCAGTTTCTCCATTCGCGGCCACTCTCTTATTTTGAAGGCCGGAAGTAGATCGAGCTCACAATTCCCAATTGACGACCTTCATGATTGACTCACCGTTAGTTCCGGTTCAGATGGTAAACAAGTAGGAGGATCTATATTATCATGGTTGTGCTATTTTAGCGAGAACGCCATGCCATCCTTGGCATCAAAAGTCTTTTTTGGAGAAAATGGACTCTAAAGATCTGAAAATCCATTGTTTTCTATGGGATGGGAGCACTTTGCGTGCACGTGGACGTGCGATGGAAACGAATCGCGGACTTCACCAGTGCCACAGTGACAGCCGGACCGAAGGTGAGCCCACACCAGCTTTACTGTATATACAGTATATTTCGGTAACCTAGGTTATGATTTCTTTTTTGTTTTGTTTGTATTTGTTTTTGGCCAGTGAATGTGGCTGCAATCATTGTTGTTTATGGGACTATATGCTGTGGCGGAAGTATATGTGTATTCTGAAACAATTAATGATTGTAACTAAAGTAGCCTGACTGCAAGCGTCAGACTCTATCACACACTTCGTTTTGGGAAGAGAGTCTGAGATTTCGGGCAGACATTCCACTTCTGGGGGGGCGGGCAGGGGGTGGTTTAAAAAAATGTTAAGTTGACTTGCTCTTAATTGCTCCCTCTGAACTTCAAAGGGCTTGTGAGCTGCTGTAATTGATTGAGCCATACAAGTGTCAATAGCTCGTTAGTCACTGAAAGCATCAAAGACTACAATCTGTTTGATGTCTGTAATAATAGTGGAGGGGGGAATGTGTTTGAATACACACAGACTCGCCTGATTGGCTGAATGGTTTTGAACCAGGCCACCACCCACCACGTGCCCCAAGCCTACAGCCCTGTTTGGCTCGCCCTCTCTGAGGGCTGGTGGAAAAAGCTTATTTAATGTGAAGGGCCAGACTATAACTAAAGATCCTTGCAAGTTTCTGTGTTTTCTTTCATTTATATGGAAAAAAGTGGTGGTTTGCCACTCGCCTACGGCTCGTGGCACAACCCTGAAACAGTGGTAAATCAGCTAACAACCCACTCCCTCTCATGGTAAATGGCTTACTTTCCCAAGCTGCTGGAATAGGTATAGAGTGTAATACTGCATAATACTGTAGTTAGTAGATGTTCACCATACAGACTGCACTGCAAGATTTAATAAATAACTACAGTATATCTCTATCAATACAAAACATATCATCGTTGTCGGGTGGAAACCTTGTATGTCCAAAACCATTTGTTTTTATCATTTAAAAAAATGAACTAAACTAGTGAAAACAGCCGATCTACAAGCACACAACGCCTCGCGGTGCGAGGCGTTGTGTGCTTGTAGATCGTCTGTTTTCACTACTTTTGTGTGATGGCCTTGTCTGATGAAGCCAGGCTTTACTTTGAGAAAAAACATACAAATTTGAAACTTGGAGATACGAAGTTTCTGCCAAACAGTGACGATATATACATATTTTGTCGTGGTTGTTGTGAATTTGTCCTTACCTCAACTCCATTATACAGCAGATTATTTTTGCAGAATACATGAAAAGGCCATATAGTGAATATTTTGTGGGAGGATGTTAGAGATGTAAAGAGGTAGCCATTTTGTCCTTAGGGTTTTCCGTGACATTGTAGAGTGCGGTGCAGTGACTGTAAACCCATTTTTTCGTGCACGTCTTTGTACACATAAACCCGCATGAAAAGAACATAAGCACATTCTAAACAAAACAAAAATGTCACCCGCTCCAGCTAATTCATTTTCTAATTAATGTGTAATTCCCCATGACCAATGAGCTGATTAACAATTACTACAGAGACCTGGGGATACGAGGGCAAAGGCAGTCTTCCGCTATGTATCTATAATAGCCCACAGTGCCAATACTGTGAATTTAATCTCATTCGCTCTATAGTCGTGGAATGGCGGTAAGCAAGGGCTGTGGCTTCGGGATATGGCTTGCCTAAGATAACGCCAAAAATGCAGAAATTCTATACACCACTTGGAAATGGAAAAGCTAATAATTACCCAACAATATTTAATTAAATGATGATAACTCAACAGCGACAAGCTTCTTCTTTGGATTAATTCACTTTACTTGTTGAACTTCAGGCAAAAATAATAACACTGTGGCCACTGCCATCCACAATAGACTGACTAGAAAGGCCTGTGCATTGTGCAATAGAGGCATAATTACTGTAATCACACTATTATCGTGGCTGAACCGTAGCTACCATAATAAAGTGCACTATAAAATCAGAACATTAATAAATAAGACGAGACGAGATAAGATAAGATAACATGGGGATCTGGGTTGGTGTTTTTTTTCTTTCTTTTTGACAGAGCATAATAGCATAGGCCTATAACTGTGAAACCGTTCCGTTCGTGTTACTTTTATGTTAACATACGGTACTGTACATAACGTCGTTGTCGGCCTGGAAACCTCGTATCTCCAAGTTTCACATTTGTAAGTTCTTCCCAAAGTAAAGCCCTGCTTCATCATACAAGGCCGTCGCACAAAAGTAGTGAAAACAGCAGATCTACAAGCACACAACGCCTCGCGAGTGCTTGTAGATCGGCTGTTTTCACTAGTTTAAATCAATTTTAAAATGATAAATGCGAAACGAACGGCTTTGGACATACAAGGTTTTCACCCGACAACGACGACAATATTATGTTGAGGTATCATTTCTCCACACTGTGCCCCAAAACTGTTCTAATTAGAACATCATGGTACTGTTCCTCAAACAGCCCCCTGATGTATATTTAACTATTTTTTATTTATTTAACCAGAGCTTAATCAGTCTCTGTTGGATTACTACATGGGATTAATGAGTCCCTCTGCTTCTGTCCTGAGATACAGTGATTCATGGCGCAGATAGGACAGTTAGTGACAGGCAGTGGTGGAAAAAGTACTGACATTTTGTACTTAAGTAAAAGTATCAATACTGCAATGTAGAAATACTCTGTTACAAGTAAATGTCCAGCATTCAAATGTACTCAAGTACATTCAAAATGTACTTGAGTAAAAGTACGAAAGTATTGGCATCAAAATGTACTAAAAGTACCAAAAGTACTACAAAATAGCGACGCGTTGTGAGCTTGTAGATCGGCTATTTTCAAATAGCTTAGGAATAAAATAGGGCTAAAGTGGATTAATGTATGTTTTACAATATAATCATTTATATCTGCAAAGTAACTAACTAACGTTTTCAAATAAATGTAGTGGAGTAAAAGTACAATATTTGGATCTAAGATATAGTGGAGTTGAAGTAAAAGTATTGAAAATTGGAATTACTCAAGTAAAGTACAAATACTTCAAAATTGTACTTAAGTACAGTACTTAAGTAAATCTACTTAGTTACTTTACACCACTGGTGACAGGGTCTATCTCAGGAGCTGTCTGGCTCAGACCAATTGGATCAAGGATGATTCTTCCATCATTCTCCCAGCACAGTCCCCACGCTCCGCCCTCTTATCTGCCCACGTGTCAAAGTTTCGACAGTATTTTGGTTTAACAAACAAACAAAACAAAAAAGCTCAAAGGCACTTCAATGTATTCTTCTTTTCTACTAGTAAGACAGCTCAGGGCGACAGGCGATGTTGCGCCATGTCTGTGATGTATATCGGACCAGTTGCCCATATATACCCACATAGCAAAATAGGTCTGGGCCAGTTATGGCCCACATAAACCACTTACAGTTGGCCCACATACCGCAAGGAATGACGGCCCAGAGATGGCCCCATCATGGCTTGCCGGAGCTGGCCAACTCATGGGCCGGCTCCGGGCCAGCTGTGGACGCACCATTCTGACCCAGGCCCGGCCCAGAAGTGGCCCAGTTCCGGAAAAATAGATCTGGCCCAGTTCTGGCTCAGAGGTGGCCCAGTTCCAGAAGAAATGTTCTGGGCCAGTTATGGCCCACATAATGTACTTAAAGTCGGCTCACATACCGCAAGGAATGACGGCCCAGAGATGGCCCCATCATGGCTTGCCGGAGCTGGCCGGCTCCGGGTCAGTTGTGGACGCACCATTCTGACCCAGGCCCGGCCCAGAAGTGGCCCAGTTCCGGAAAAATAGATCTGGCCCAGTTCTGGCTCAGAGGTGGCCCAGTTCCCGGCAAAACTGGTCTGGACCAGTTATGGCCCACATAATCTACTTACAGTCGGCTCACATACCACAAGGAATGACGGCCCAGAAATGGCCCCAGTATGACTTGCCAGAGCTGTGGACACTGTTCTGACCCAGTTCTGGGCCAGCTCTGGCAAGCCAGATATGGGCTTTATACCTTAATTATGCCATATCCAGCCACACCATTGCACCTCCGAAATAGTTTGGATAATCTAATACCATTGATGAACCACCTGAATACACATCATAACTCCACACACTTTTGTTAAGGTAGTAATTAATAAAAGGCAGAAACAGTTATTTAGCAAAAGTACAAAAGGTTTATTTACAAATCTCACTTACATGATCAATAAAACAGAATATATTTGCAGTGACATTTTGATAAAAATAGAACAGAGTTGATGGGCTACGCAATACCAGTGCTGGGAGTATAGTATAGCGGCACTCCATTAAAAACATAAATTGCAAAAATAAATAAATTAACACAGCAAATTTTAAAACAGCACATTATAAAAAACACACAGCAAATTACAAAAAACAAACCAATTACCAACCAAAGAGGGGGAAAAGGCACCCCAATAAATACAAACAGCTAAAAAATAAAATAAACAAAAAGCACAAAAGAGGGTTTGATAGACGCAGACGGCCACCAGAGAAAGAGTCAGTTTGTCTACTGGGATGGTGCATTCTGTTGTATGTGCTTAGACATTCAGCTCTGTTGCAGCAAGCCAATCCAGTGTGTCATTTCTATAGGTCAATTAAGCAAAGATCACCATTCGGTGGCCGATATATAGGGCAGCTGGTCATCACATGCTCCACAGTCTGAGATGGATCCTCACATTCGCATTGGGCACTGTCTTTGAGACCCACCTGTGCATTGCTGCACTGAAACGTCAATTGAGGTTGTCCTCCTTACGGGGGAGGTGCTGGCCAGGAAGATCAGTGGGATCCTGGATGGTTCCGCTGCCTTCCACTGGTCTGTCCATCTTGCCTTCGCCCAGGAAGATGGTGGTGCCGGCTGGTGTTGTAGGGAACAGTTCCTGGGCCTGTGTGGCAAAGGGGCGCTGGGACTTGAGACGCCACTTCCAGCGACCACAGTGCTAGCGCTTCTCCAGATCATCCAGTTGAGGAAGCTGTCTGACCTCTAACTCCACGTCTTTCTGCATCCATGTGGGGCAGCATTGTTCTTTAGTCGCCCTGAAATAAATGACAAGAAGCAAACTGTTATGATGATAGCATTATGAAACCTGAGTGACATACATCAGTTAAAATATGTTGAAGATTTATTGTGTCCTGTGTCCATAGCTATACATATATGCTGTGTTTGGCCTTCTACTGTTATCCATTAAATGTTTTACTATATTACAACATTTAAAGTAAGAAAGATTGGAAAAGTTACACTGAGCAATTCAAATTTACCTATACAACATCATAAAGGTGCAGGTCCTCGTACTCAATGAACCCTGATGTCCAAAAAGGTTGTCTGGTAGTCATCCAGTGAAGCGATATCTCCAACATGGCAATTCCTGAATTTATGGTAAAGTCAAAGGAAAGAAAAGCCACAAGATATAAATGTAAAGTAGGCATTCTATCTTTAAACACACTTACACTGGCTCCACCTCCCCCCTCTCATTAACAAATAGAAAATGTGGTGGTCTTTGTTCTCTGAGCTTTAAGTTACAGCACTCAGGTTTCAACTACTGTTGGCAAACTTGTTTTGAATGTTGAGATGTAGAATAAACATTTAACTGCAAACAGTGGTATCTTAATCAAATCTGTCCCTTCCACTAGTTAGCCAAGCTCAATATCCCAACAAAATCACACATATTACTTATGTTGAGCAATGAGCACACATTATTTGTACTTAGTCTGCTCTTTTTCCCCTCTACACAAAACAAACCTCTTTGCCGAAAATAGCCGATCTACAAGCTCACAATGCCTTGCAGCACGAGGCGTTGTGAGCTTGTAGATCTGCTATTTGGCTAAAGTTCTTGGAATATGGATGCTAGGGTTCAGATGGTTTATATAAAACAAATGAGAAAAAAAATTCTATCACACAAAGACTTGGCGTAACTCTGACCCTATAGGGGTCCCGGACCCCCTGTTGAAGACCCCTGATCTAAAACATGGAATATATAACAGTCTTGGCCTGCCTAAATCCATGGTTTGAAATAATTAGTTAATATGTGATATCAGAAAATACAATAGGCTCTAGATTATAGGTAACAAACATGTACAGTATAATGTCCTCAGTTAAGTTCACAGAAACAACAAACCAAAAGTAAAAATTGCTCCTAGGCTAGTTTGAGAAGATTTTAGAATATAGAGTAGAGGCCACTTACCATATTGAATTTAAGTTCCATCCGTGTGGTAAAGTAAATAGCAAGAGCCACAATAGTAGATGTGTCTACTCTAACTCCCTGCTCCAAATGAAACAGTTGAATACCAGTTTAGAATTCAAAAAATGGTGGGAAGCACAGTGATTGGTTAGACAGGACAGTAGGGGCTGCCTGTATTCACATGGTAATGACATTCTAACACCTCATTGGTCTACTCTCTCTCTCTGTGTGTGTGTGTGTGTGTGTGTGTGTGTGTGTGTGTGTGTGTGTGTGTGTGTGTGTGTGTGTGTGTGTGTGTGTGTGTGTGTGTGTGTGTGTGTGTGTGTGTGTGTTACACGCCCCAGGGGTGTGGCTAGATACAGATAAGATTTGTAAAACTGCTCTGCAGCGTTCACCTGAATAAACAGGACAAAGGGAGACAGAGACAGTTTCAATATTACTTATGTTGAGCAATAGTTCGTTTCTCCTTCCTTGTTCATCTCATTTATTCACAATTATAATGAAATCACTTTACTTTTCTTCCTTTGTTTTTTTAAAGAGCATCAGTCAATCACTGTATTCACAATTCTCACATGTTCACAAAATTACAGTAAACCCATTCTTCTCATTTCTTTCACAGTCATCAAAATCACAATAAACATTTCTTCATATTCATCTTATTCCCATATGTTGTTTGTTTTATCAGTGTTCATGAACTGTATTTAATCTGTGGCTTTTTACCAGTTATGTTTTTAGAGTGTATTCTTTTTAACTTTTTAATCATATACCAACATGAACTTATTTATACATGACCATCAAATGGCATTAATCATGAAATATGGAACCAAAACGTAAATACTGTATTGGCATGACTACAATGCATATAGTGCAAAGATATTGCAAGGCATCAATAATAATAATAAAGCTTTATTTGTATAGCACCTTTCATGACATGAAATGCAGCTCAAAGTGCTTTACAGAGCAGAAAATGAAGCACAGTTACTTAACAGAAAAAATAAAATACACATGAATATAATAAAGCAGAACAATAAAAACATAAAACATTGAAGAACAATTTCAGAACAGTGTGGACGTCAATAGCATCAAAGAGATAAAAAAATAATTCAGCTAAAAGCAAGAGTAAAGAAATAGGTCTTGAGCTGTGCTTTAAAGCTATCCACAGAGGCTGCCTGTCTTAGGTGTAGTGGGAGTTTATTCCAAACTGTCGGTCCGTAGAAGCAGAAAGCTGCTTCACCATATTTTTTATATTTCATTTTAGGCACATCGAGTAGGTCAGCACTAGAAGACCTGAGTGGGCGGTTTGGAACGTATCTATGCAGGCAGTCATAGAGGTACGAAGGTGCCAGACCATTTAGTGCTTTATAAACAAGTAAAATAATTTTAAAATCAATCCTAAAAACAACCGGGAGCCAGTGTAGCGACGCTAAGACTGGAGTAATATGTTCTCTCATCTTAGCTTTAGTTAAAACTCTGGCTGCCGCATTTTGAACAAGTTGCAAACTGTCAGTTGTTTTCTTTGGCAGACCAGAGAGAAGTGCGTTGCAGTAATCAAGCCGAGAGAAAACAAAAGCGTGGATCAGCGTTTTTGCATCGTCCAATGTTAGATAGGCTCTAATTCGCGCAATATTTCTAAGGTGAAAGAAGGCAATCTTGGTGACATGATTAATGTGTGTATTAAAATTCAATTCAGCGTCAATGATCACTCCCAGGTTCTTTACAGAAGTGTTACTTTCTTTAGACAGGTTACCAAGTCTACTTATTATTGATTCTCTCTGCGCAGTAGAACCAATTATGAGAACTTCTGTCTTGTCCTCATTTAGTTTGAGAAAGTTCTCACTCATCCAGCATTTTATGCTAGACACACACATCAGCAATGGGTCTAGAGCACAGGGGTCGTCCGGAGCTACCGAAAGGTACAGCTGGGTGTCATCAGCATAGAAATGGAAATTCACACCGTGAGCGGAAATAAGTTCTCCCAGCGGCAGTATATAGAGGGAGAATAATAAAGGACCAAGAATTGAGCCCTGTGGAATACCAGAGCAGATGTTGTGTTTGTTTGACTCAAAGTCAGCTAGATTAACAAAGTAGCTTCTGCCTGTTAGGTAGGAGTAAAACCAGGACAAAGCTGTGCCTGACAGCCCTACCCAGTGTTCAAGACGTTGTATTAGAATTGTATGGTCAATTGTGTCAAAAGCCGCCGTTTGATCCAGCAGTAGGAGAACGGATACATTTTTGTTATCAGCAGACACCCTAAGATCATTAATTACTTTTAAAAGTGCAGTTTCTGTGCTGTGTCCTTTCCTGAAGCCGGATTGGAATTTGTTGTGCACCTTATTGTTCTGCAGAAATACATCCAATTGATGAAAGATAATTTTTTCTAGGACCTTGCCCAGAAAAGGCAAATTGGAAATGGGTCTATAATTACACAGCATGGACGGGTCGAGGTTGTGTTTCTTGAGTAAGGGCTTAACTACGGCCGTTTTCAGTGTTTCTGGAAAGACACCTGATTGTATAGAGTTATTTACTATTTTTAGGATATCTCCAATCACACAGTCTACAACCTCTTTGAGAAATGGCGTGGGTATTGCATCCAGCGAGCAAGAAGACGATGTCATTTGCGATATGGTTTTACGAAGTTCCTCTTCATCAATTTCACAAAATGATACTAGGCTGCCCCTAGATTTATCTACACTTTTACACATGGCACCATTAACCGCATTTGCATTTGTGACAGTATTATTCATAATACCAGCTCGAATGTTCACAATTTTGTTGTCAAAGAAGGATGCAAACTCATTACACTTTGCTTTAGAGGCAAGGAGTGACTGCTTGTAGGACTGGGGGGGGTTTAAGAGGCGTTCAATAGTGGAGAATAAGACCCTAGCATTGTTCTTGTTCTCATTAATAATTCCGGAAAAATAGGCCTGCCTAGCCAGACGCATGGTTTTATTGTACGTGGCTGTTAGTGACTTAAAAATCTGTAGATGGATAGTTAGTTTATTTTTTCTCCAAGCTCGCTCTGCTTTGCGGCATTGTTTCTTGAGTGAGCGTATATGATCGTTTATCCAGGGTGTTTCTTTTACTTTATGTTTCTTTTTATTTTTCATAGGAGCCACTATATCCAGAGCTGACTCTAATTTAAGATTAAAATGTTGAACCATATCATTTACTGAGGGAATATCAGGAAGGGGGGGTGCACATGCAAGATGGCGAGCAAACTCTTCTGCTGCCGATGCCCTGAAAAATCTCTTTTTTATAGTATATTCTCTATTGTATTTTTCTAGATCAGAGACAGTCATATTAAAACACAGTAAATAGTGGTCCGATAAGTCAGGCTTAGCGATGATCCTGTCCATAGAAATACTTAGCCCTTTAGAGATCACCAGGTCTAGGGTGTGGCCCTGATTGTGGGTTGGCCCGGTAACATGCTGAACAAAATCAAGGGAATGTAATAACTGTAAGAAACTCATAGCAGTAACATCTGTAACAATATCCACATGTAAATTTGCATCGCCAGCAATCAAGGTTCTCTCATAGTCAGTGGAACAGATAGATAAAAGTTCTGATATTTCTGTAAGAAATAAGGCTTTGCTACATTTTGGTGGGCGATATATGGTAATCATTAGAACAGAGGATTTACTCTCAAATAAGTTAGCTTGGTATTCAAAGGATGAAAAACTTCCAAAAGACAGGTTCTTGAATTTAAAGATGTCAGAGAAAATGTACGCCAAACCTCCACCTCTTTTTCCTTCGCGCACTGATTGAATAAAATGATAGTTTGGTGGGCAGGCGACGCCAAGTGCAACAGCTCCATCTGTGCCCAGCCAAGTCTCTGTTAAAACGATTATATCTAGCTTCTCTTCACAGATTAGATCATTTACAGAGGAGGGCTTGTTTAAAAGTGACCTGATGTTAAAGAGGGCCAGATTTATTTTTTGACATTCTACTGTACTATAGTCCCTACAGGGTATGTAAGTTAAATTTGCTAGATTAGCAGAGCCACTGCTTGTCCTGGACACTCTATTTGAAATTACAGTAGAAATATTGTGAGCCTGCTTAGTAAAAGCGCCTAGAGGAGCATCGGGTCCAGATACGGTTGTTGCTGGGTATAATATCGGACCCAACTGATATCAGTGGCTGAATGTATTGTTCAGCTGGGAGGCCATGTTTTGGCCCAGTATTGTCCCAGCTCGTTGGGAGGCCAGGTTCTTCTTTCGTTTAGGTCGTGGAGGGATGGGTGGGGGTGAAAGAACCCAGGCCACAGATTTCTGGGGCATGGCAGGGTCAGTTTCGTCCGTTTTCAAAGATGGTGGTTGTGGAGCCGGGCATTTGGCCGGTGGCGGTTGTGGAGCCGGGCGTTAGGCCTGGCGTCTGGCCGGGGTCATTTTAATCCCTTTGTTAATTAATTCATTCATCCCATTCGTGAAATCTAGAAGGGGCATTGGCGATAGGGAGAAAGAGAAAGATTGGGAAGATGGGGCTTGTTCTTCCACGGTTGACTCTCCAGCCCCTTCCTCTTCCTCTGTCGACTCATCGGTTGACTCTCCAGCCCCTTCCTCTTCCTCTGTCGACTCTCCGTTGTCTGTTGACAGTTCACTCTCATGGTTCGAGCCAGCCACGGCTGAGGCAGGGAAACCATAGAACGTTTCTTCGTTACTCTCCTCTTCCTCTGTCGACTCTCTGTTGTCTGTTGACAGTTCACTCTGCTCATGGTTCGGGCCAGCCACGGCTGGGGTAGGGAAACCAGAGAACGTTTCTTTGTTACTCTCCTCTTCAAATATTTCCCTGATCAACCCAATCTCTGCATTGACGTCATCTGCTTCTTCTGTGGAGTCTTCCACATTCTCGTCTTTGGCAGAGAGGGCTTTGGCAGGGACAACGGTGTCTGTTGTTGTTTTGAAATCTCCTCCGTTCGCCAAGGCCGTTCCCCCCTCGGGCGGGGGGGGCACTTCGGTAGCCAAAACACCATCTTTTGCAGCTTCAGCAGGGGCAGCTGTGACTTCAAGGGTAGCAGATAAAGGTTGCTCATCACTATCTGTTGTTTTGGATTCTTGTGTTCTGGCCGAGGCTAGAGCATGGAAAACATTTTGAGTGAATAGTTTCACCCCTTTTTTGTTTAGTTGTTTCGCATCAGCGAAAAGGTGTCTTCTGTCATAGAAAAAGCTGAAATTGTCAATAAAATGCACATTTTTGTTGGTGCATGCAGCTAAAAGCCATTTGCTCAGAGAAAACAGTCTGCTGAAGTTCTCATCTGTGCCTCTCATAGGCGGTAGGGGGCCGCTGATGCATATCTCTATGTCGCTGAGGGAGCTCAGTGTGTCGAATAGAGCCCTGAATCTCTCCCTTAGGATTTCCGACTGGTTTTCTTCTGTGTCACATGTGCCAGTATGTAGAATCAGCGTTTTCACCGTTGGGTGTTCGTTGACAAGATCCAAAATTCTGTCTTTCATGTCAGAGATTGTGTCTTTGGGAAAACAAATAGCTTTTGCCTTCCTGTTTCTTATGCTTTTGACATCTTTTAAAGCGGCATCGCCCACAATCAAAACATCAGGATCAGTCACTGAGGTGCTTCTTACCCTGCTGGGTGGGACGTTCTCTCTGTCAACAGAGGGACTTCGGGGGGCTTCTTGCAGCTGTTCTGTTAGCCAGCCCGGGGAAATGCTGCCCCTGTCATCGGAGAGGCATCTTTGGTCCTCGGCCAGTGGCGTGAATCTGTTAATCAGCTGCACACTCGGCGTTTGTGGAGATTTGACTGCATTTGTGTTTTTAGCAGTCTTTTTCCCCTTGGCAGTGGCCCATTTATGAAGGGGTGTCGAAGCAGCGCTGTGCCGGGGTAGTGCCGGCCAGTCATCATCGGTGATAAGAGGGCTTTGGGAGGGAGTCCTGCCCGTTATACGTTCTTTCATCTTCTTTGGCTTTTCGCCAAGGGAATTCCAGGCGAGTGGTTTATCCAGTCTTCGGATTTGTTTGAATTGAAATATTTCCGTTTCCAGTACTGCCATCTTCTGAAGCAGTTTTTGATAGTCCTCTGTGGAAATAACAGGGGGCATCCTGGTGCTAGTTAGCTTTAGCTAAGTGCCACGTAACCAGTCACTGGAAATACAAAGTAAAAAAGAAAATGTATTTTGAAACGGCAGAGCAGTCCCAGACGTTTATAGCGATCCACTTGTAGTTTCCCAAAGTGAAAAAATTAAATAAAAAATCGTTATCAGCAGAAGAAATGTAAGCATAGCAAGCATAAGCAGGAGCAAGCAAGGACACGTCCGCACACGACCAAAGCAGCGTGTGTCAAGGCATTAATATGGAGAGAACTAAATTACTAAAAACGAAAATAAACATTTCCAACTGCAAAGGCTACAGGAGCTTTTAAACACTATAAAAGGAGCTTTTACACACTGCAGGGAGCACAAAATACTGTAGGTGAAACAAAAACAACCACGTTGTGAGCAGCAGTAATGGCTGCCATGAATCTGCTGTTTACATCCAGATTCACTTCACACACTAGTCTTAAACAAAATCACAACATTTCTGGTCAAAACTAGTACAATCACAAAACAAGCAGTGCTTTTACACTACACAGAGCTGAAAGAGAACAGTTTTCATGTTCAAAAACGTGATTTACCTGAATAAACAGGACAAAGGGAGCCATGGAAAACCATGCAAGGCACCAATCTGCTCACCAGGAGTAACAGGGGTTCAGAGTCTCAATGACTCTTCAACACTAACTCTGGGGAGCCTGAGTTTGAACTCTCCGGGAATCCTCTGAGTTCTAATGCCGGTTTCTCTACCCCTAAGCCACTGCCGCCTTGTAAAAGTACAAATAGTATCAAACATACTTGACCCAGGCCAGAACAGACCATTTAATAGCTTCCAAAATAGCCAATCTACAATCTTGTGGTGATATAGTGATGTAATGGTGTGTAGACAGGCCTGTATTTAGGGTTGATTAGGCCCCCCTACCAAAACATGATTAACTAAAACTACCCAAACTAGGAATTATGACACATACATATTATTAGCATAATTTAAAGCACATGAGGAAAAAGCAAGGCCGTACACTGAGAATGACAGGAAAAACTAATAATATAGGGCATTAATGACTTTTGATTAACCAAAATATATGTGGGTCAGTTAATATATGGATAATATGGGCCAAATAAACCCAAAGCACATGTGGACCAGTTAAACATAAGGCTAATATGGGCCAAATTAACCAAAAACATATATGGGCCAGTTAATATAAAGCTAATCTGGGCCAAATAAACCCAAAACACACATGGGCCAGTTAACTATATGGCTAATCTGGGCCAAATAAACCAAAACACACATGGGCCAGTTAACTATATGAATAATCTGGGCCAAATGAACCAAAACACACATGGGCCAGTTAACTTTATGGCTAATCTGGGCCAAATGAACCAAAACACATATGGGCCAGTTAACTATATGGCGAATCTGGGCCAAATAAACCAATCCACAATCGGCCCACATGTGGCGTGCCATAACATAAACAGTGCCGTCATTGCCAGACCTGGCCCACATCTGGTTCACATACCACTTGCCGAAGCCAGAGGTAGGCCAGACATGCCGGATTGCAGCCACGTTTGGCCCAGACCCCTCTCCATATGGAGACCCCTGGTACCCATATGGGGCTCTTAAGTCCGATATCATTTTGTAGGCGGAGGAGAACTTCTGGTGCCAAATGGCACCAGTGCCCGTGAATCTTTTTACTATAACATTTTTCTTCTCTTTCTTGTTGACAGGAAAGTGGTAGAATTATACTTTAGTCGTTATTTTTGTCTCGGATCTGTTGAAATAGCGAGAGACACAGCACTGCCCATATTGACAATAAATCCGCTTGGGGGTCTGACTACAAAATTATGTCACGGCTTAAGAGCCCCTATGCTTACTCAGTTATTCATTATGTGAAAGTCCTATGATGTCTATGACATCTGACATCATTTTATGTCACCCTTTTATGCCCATACATGGAGATCCCTGTCTGTAGAACCACACAGATATGGGCTGTCTTGGTGGATTCTATTAGTGTGGTATGTGGCCGATGTGGCCTCCATATATGGGCATTCCCATATTAGGCCTAAGTTAGATATGGGCTTAATATTGATGACTTCAGGGAACTCCATATATGGGCATAAAAGGGATTCTGTTAGTGTGACATCACAGTGCAGCGGCAAACCCATTCTGTTAGAGTGGTTCCCCTGACATCACAGTGATGTCAGAACGGCAAACCCATGCATAGACCGTAAAAAAGTGTACACGTCCAGACATCCAGACAGAGTCAGCATGTGCCGTTTCACAGACTAAACTACGACCTTTGGTAGCAATAAATTATGTAAAGTAATATGGTAGAACATTGGCGGTTATATTTTCATGTTTATTGATGAGGATGAGACTTGGAGATAATGTCAGCAGTGAGAAGATTGCATGGATACGGAAATGTTAATGAAGGGTTTAGTTCCTTTGCTGGTCAGTGCAGAGCCACTTTGGGTGGAAAAGAAAGAGGTGCTTGTAAAGTGGAGGAATGGACGGAAGCGATTATGTGAATGGTGCAAAAAGGATGTCTCTGGCCTCACCCTTGACTGTCTATTTTTATTCATGGGTTGAGATGCATAGGCACTGCAAGACAAAGGCAAAAAGCTTTTTAGCAAGGACAACTACTTACTCAAGGGCACAATAACCCGATCTAAAATCATCAATATCGACCTGATGTCGGGCCACTGAGACCCTCCATTCGTCTTCTTATGTGACCTCGCCCTCCGCTAGGACAAGCGTGATGAAAAAGCAGATAGTGCCACAGACAAATCATCTTATCGTCGTCCACAATTACTGATCAATGAGTAGTGGCACGGAACACTCAGAACAGTAAGAGAGAGAGTTAGAGACAAACAGATTTATTCAATGTTAAATTAAGTATGTGAGTATGGATGTAAAGGAGGATTTCAAGCCACCAATCCCACTCCCAACTCCCAACCCACCCCGATATCTTCTCATTTGTCTTGCAGTACTTCAGTCCTTGGGCCCTATCGTATTGTCTGCAAAAGATAGTGTTGGACTAAAAAGGTTATACAGTATATTATTCATTATACTCGTTTCAATTGTAATACCGGTATTATTGTGGGCTCGCCTGTAACAGGCGAGCACACTTTAGATGTTGTCATTATTTATCTATCAGTCAGACAGTAGACGGGAACTTCGGTTCCTTTCTACTCCTACATACTTAGTGAGAAAATGAAAATAAAAACATCAATGTGTTCAGCTTACAGTGGCGACGTGTGCTATTACTTTTTACAGCAATCGGCCAAATGGTGGCGCTGTAGGAAGCCTTCGAAAGTGCGAACTTTGAACAGGTATAGCTCATGCTGTGTTATACATACAGCCATGAAACCTGTATACACTTATGCGTCTCCTCATGCCGAACAACTTTTACCCTCTAACTTTTGACCTCTGACCTTTAGGTCTCCCACAATTCGGAATAATATGAAAAACAGTAAAAATCTATCTCCTCCTGGGATTTTTGAGTTAAGCGCACAAAACCTTTTTCACATGAACTTTGGACCAATACGGTCAGATTGATCAACCAGATTTTTTTTAAAGTGAAACATTATTTTTTAATAATTCACTCAATATTGCAGTTTTATGCCAATAATTCTTTTGCCTCTAAATCATACATACAAAGTCACACGTTCATGGCATTTGGCAAAGATGTAGAAGGTTAGTCAAAATATCACTGAAACCAATCTTATTCCAATTGGCCAAAGGGGGGCGCTATACGAAGCGTTTGAAAATTCAAACTTCAAACGGGCATAAGTCTTGACTCGTTTCGTTTGAAGACATGCAACTTGTTACACGCGTGCTTTGACTCAAGCGGAAGACATCTGTGTCGTTGTTAAGTAAGCTCCGCCCTTAGATTTTCCGCCAATTTGAGCAGTTTGTAAAACGCGTAAACCCCCGCTTTTATTCTGAAATTTTCGCGTCACGTGCACAAAACTTTTTTTACGTGAACTTTGGACCGATATCTAAAGATCTGTCAGATCGGATTTCTTTAAAATTGAAACATGCTTTTTTAAATAATTCAATGAATATTGCATTTTTATGCAAATTATTCTTCTGCCTCTAAATCATACATACAAAGTAGCATGTTCATGGCATTTGGCAAAGATGTAGAGTGTTATTCCAAATATCACTAAAACCAATCATACCCCAATTGGCCAAAGGGGGGCGCTATATCATTTTGAGCAGTTTGTGAAAATCATGAACACAGCCTGCAATGTGCGTGAAATCTTGCAAGCACATTCCCAATAGGTCAAGGAACAGATACCACCCTTCTCACATTGGCCTGTTATAGCGCCACCAGCGGGTCAACTTTTGCACAACACATTTTTGGAACAAAATGGACCAATCTTTGACGTCAGTAATGTCAAAGAGAGCACTGCCTGCGATCTTGACATTTTGTACTTTTATAGCCATTGTTTTCTGGCTTGAAGCGAGCCCACAATTGTTTCGAAGGAACAATATTTTCTAGTTACTGAAGTTACTGTATTACTCTCTGCCTAAAAGTAACTCGTTACACTTCTCATTACTTTATTTTTCGATTACACCACACACAATTAACACTTATGCTGCAATGATTTTTTCTCTTCAATGTCTCGCGTTGCCATGGTTACCATATAATAGACTTCCATGTAATTGTGCAATTGTGTAAAAAGTGCACGCCCATGCCTAGATGATGCACCACGTGTGTAGATGCTGTTCACAGCTTTCAAACAAAAAAATCCGCTTGGAAATCCGTTCAGGCATTCATGATTTATCAGCCATTATGTTTTCTTCAGATGTAAACAAACATGGCTGCCATGTTTGAAAGAATGAGTTGGTATGGGGGTTAAACATGCAATTTCGCGATCGCGATCATGCCTAATACATTTCTGGAGGTCCAAAAAAAAAAAAATGATTTTTTTTTTTTTTTTTTTTTTTACTTTTTTTTTTTCAAAAACGGCCCAAACTCGGGAAACTCGGGGTTGGCACAGCGGTAGTACCAATACAAACTCGGGAAACTCGGGGTTGGCACCATATGTAATAATTGCATCTTTTCTTCTCAACATTATGCAGGTTGTTCAATTGAGTGTACAAATATATGAAATGGTCCGTTTGGTTCCATTTAGAGACCAATGTTTTTACTGCGCATGACTCCATAGACTACCGGCAGATGAAAAAGTCACCTGTGACCGGCTGTATTTTCGCAAGTATCTGCCTGAAAGACGGAGAGTCAATCCTTTTTTTCTTTTCTTGTAACCTGCAGTGTTCTACGATTAAAATCCAGCTCCTTTGGTTGTTTAGACATTCTAGGACTATGTTTATATTTATCAGCTGCAAGAGTATGCTTCCTCACAGAGAGGCTCTGTATTGACAGACATGTCCAAACCACTCCAAAATGCGCACAGATGCCGCCTGAGGCACACTCTTGTAAACAAGAGCGTCGCGGTATGCACTTTCCCACATGTAGGTGGGCACAGATAGGAATTTTACGGATAGCTTAACGACACATCAATAAAACAGTGCTACAGCCGCAAACAAGGAGGTCGGCATAAGGTTTAACTGGTATAAGGTGGCCACAAGATATTGTTTAGGGGCAGTGCAGCTTTCTTGTGGGTTGAAGAAGGCATAGCGCGCCATGAACACATTCTCAAGAATGGGTAATATAGAGTAGAAAATAATAGAGAGATTAATTTATTTGGAGAGAAACAGAATACAAAGTAGGCACAAAAATAATAAAGCATAAATAGAAACATAATTGTGCTGTTTGCCTTTGTTTTTGAGTAGGTCAATCAAATGACAATTCAATTACAGTTATTATTCCAGAGTTGGTGCTGGCTAGACTACACCCTTGCATCGCGCATCTCCCTTTAAAAAATAATAATAATCAACAGCAGCAAACCAAGGGTAAATGTGCCTTGATTATAAAGTACCGTAATTGCCGGACTATAAGCCGCAACTTTCCCATGTTTTGAACCCTGCGGCCTATAAAACGATGCGGCTAATCTATAGATTTTTACAGCTAACAACTTTGACTTGACTGAATGAGATCTGTTCAAACCTGCACTCCTCATTCTGTCTTCGCGTGACTCTTGTGTTACTCTTGTATATCCATCTTTATTGCTCCAGCAGAATGACTGAACTGTGGATATGGTGCACAGGTAATTTATCACAATACAAGATGACAACGTAAGTGTTGGAGAAAGAGGCTCGTTCATCATTGCTATGTTTGTCTGCGGATGATTCAATTTGAAGTTTGTCATCACGTTCAGCCAGATGGGGTGTCAAGAGAAAGTACACTTCAGGGTGTTGTTGACTCTAGCCATGTGTCTGGGAGTCTTTATCTGCGCATGCATGCATGTGTATGTGTGTGCGTGCGTGCGTTAGTAAGTGTGTGCTTGTCTGTGTGCATTATCATTAAATGAGCATTGTTGCCTGCATAAATCATCTCAGTATTAACAGTCACTCTCAGAGGCGTCTCTCTACTCTTGCAGCTTTCAGATTGACTGAATTATATTCAGTAAATGACAATGACGCCGGTGTATGGGGTGCATTTTCCAAGGGAAAAACGTCTCTCCTGTGTGTCCCTTGTGCGCCCGTGCCGGAAAAATGGGTGGCCCCTGTTCAGTTTTTACTGATTTTGTACTGAGTTGATATCTAATATGCAGCCCTTAAGTATTACACCTCCTCCTTACAACAACAACAAACACAAGTATGTTGAGCATGCTGCTTCTAATTGCAATATACCTTCAAGGTGAAAGTTGTATCAACATTGCCACTACATGCTAAACGAACTTTCCTGCTACTTAAAGAGGTAGTGCCATAGTTTTGTACTTTTTCTGTTTTTCATGTGTCTAGGAGGTTGAAAGTACTTCATTAGACCCCCTGGTGTGTTTTTTATGAGCAATTATCTATTCTCTTGGTATTTGTTTGTTTTCTCTTGGAGGCTGCCACCTTGTGGTCAAAAATGTCAGTTAAAAAACACAGATACTAAGTATGTCACAGTATCAACTCCTCCCCTAATTACCATTCACCCAACACTGTGTGGTGTGGCTAACTTCAGCTGGGTCACCACCCACCATGACATCCATTCGTACTTAATGAACTTGGGGTGTGGCCAGATAAAAACCCAATTTTAACTCTTTCTGTATACTTTTTTGGAAATAAATCTTCCTCCTAGTATAATCATAATACCTGATAATCATGTTTTAGAGGGGGGAACAATCATGGCACCACCTCTTTAAGGGAAACAAAAGCTATATCTGTCTGCACGCTGTATTCCAGCCAGTCCCTCGCATGAAACCATGAATTCACAAACGAGCGTTGTTTCTTCCCACTATGCATGCTGCTCGGATATCCCGTTTCACCTGATTTGGTGTCTGAGAACCGAGATCCTCTGGTGGAGAAGTATGTGGTGCTCTGGTCCAAACGTTGAGCTGCAGCGGGAGCCGGTGCAATTCAACTTCCCGCAATAACCGGCATAGTTTCACAATCTTCATTGTCAATGAATTCCGTCTGACATTCGGACGGTGGCGGGTCAGATTTTCTATCTATTTTTTTAGATGGACAGGATGGTGCTTTTTTTTGTGGCGTTTTGAGCCACTTCCTTATGTCCATTTTACTAGTTCTCACTGGAAAGATTAGAATTTCCCTTGCTGCATGCACAACAACAACACGCAGGTAATGACGTCACGCTTCAGGTGTGCTAAATCAAAACAAATCCGACTCAGTGCAGTGCCAGTGTACCTTTGGCATTTTCATTAAACTATCAATTTATTTGAAAATGTACATATTTATAATAATAATCACAAACAACATAAAAATAACATATTTAACACATGTAAACATAATAATGGTGGGGTAGGGTACTACTGATCAATCTGGACTGTGGGGCACAAAGTCTAATATGGGTGGGCATTGCCCATGTAGTCGACGCTGCTGTTAAAACCCAAGGCCCTATCACTTAAACCCTCTATACTTAGCAACTTGGACCTGAGTTTCAACTGTATTTGAAACTATTGTTTAACATGCTTAAATCCCCACTTACTTCCCTAATCCCAATTTGGAGTGGCAGTTCCTCAATAATGCTCTAACAAGCATACAATAGAATATTAAATGTATCTCTGCTTGTTGTTTCTGATTAGTAGCTGCCACTGAGCGCCGACCCTAATCCCTATAAGCCTTACTTCATAGCAGCCATGGGAGTAGCTATTCCATAAAAGCAGATCAGGAATATTCTGGTTTATTTTGATATATCTCACTAATTTAAGCAAGCGTTCTGCCCCATTACTGTGGCTTATAGCATTCCCTGCTCAGGATATACCAGTATAGTACCACTAAATTAACAGTCAAGCATAATTTAGCTGTTTCAAATTATTTCCAGTGGATGGAATGTGCATATTGCTTCTGAGCACCTTGGGGAATGATGTTTGATAAGTGGGAGTCAACGTTAATTTGAAACATGCCAAGTAAAGTAAGCGCAAATTTCATTAGGACATTGAATGAATAGGTACACAGAGGGAAGACATTTGGAGGCGAGGTGGCAGCTCTAAATAGATCCCCTTACCATCCATACGAAGCAGATCACACAAACAAACACAGAAGCACGCACAAGTGCATTCAAGTCAGACGCATCCTCGGAGTGTGAGGAAATAAGACCTGTGCTTGGATAGACAGTCTGCAGATTTAAAATATTATAGCTTATCTCTAAAATCGTCATGCAATCCTCAATTCAAACCACTGTGATGGAGGCGGCAGAGGCTTGATGATGTTACTGGAAGTTTACGGGTTTGTGGGTTCAAGAAGCTGTGGTAGTTTCTTCTCAGTCAAAGGTGACAGAGGTCACAATGTTGCAGTCGGAGAGATGGCCTTGCTGAAAGGCCACACGTTTAATCATACAGCAAGATTGAAAGGACAAATTCTAAAGAAGCCTTTCCACTGTCAACAATTATCGTACACTATAGCCTATGTATTTATTTTATTTACCACACACATTCCATCATGATAGAAAACATTCCCAAGGTGGCAGAATGGCCTTGGTGTTGTGAAAGTCGCGCCTAGCCCGTAATCAAAAGGTCACAATTTTCCTCCCCAATAAAAAAAATCACCACCTCCCCTAGCAGTTCAAAACACATTAAAAACTACTCACACTTTTTTTTAATGACAAATGCTAAAAACCATGAATTAATCTAGCATCGCACGCATGCACGCACACACGCACGCACGCACAAGTCTAAAATCACCACGAGGGGGGCTATTGTATGCGGTCTAAGTGATCACTATATGATTTACTGTAACCGTAAAATACAAAAACCCAAGGTCGGTGGCCACAAAACAGTCATAGCTAGAAACCTTAAGACCTACTCTAGCGAGGCCTTTAATCACAAACTGACAAATGTAGACTGGTCCCCCGAACTTGCGAGTTCACAGGTTGTGTGCAAGATGCAATCTTAAAGAACAGGTGGTGGAGGTGAACGGAACCCTGAATCCATCCTCTTTGGATCAAATCATAACCTTAGCATGGCTGATAACTTCACAGTCAAAGTGGGTGACAAAAACTAAATTACCTACATGGGTTGCATCCTAGAGGCTAATCTTTCCATAAAAACAATTACTACTAGGTAATCAAATAAATCAACCACAGAGGATCGCCCCGCTGGTCAATAACAACACAAGGAAGAGTGCGAGGGCACTCATTCAGCACCTCTATGACTATGGAGTCCACGTATGGGCATTGAATACCCATGCCTTAAGGAGTGTAACTCCCTAACTTTCTTTAAAACCACTCTGAAAAACCACTGACAGGCGGCTGCTACTCAAAACTGGTAACAGTAAATTTACTGTAGCCTAACCTTACCTCCCCCTGATAGTATTGCAAATACCATTTATTTTTGCATTGTGTTTTCGTAACTGTTTTTTTTTTATAGTACTGTGTTCTGTCTGTCATTCAATGTGTTATATGTTAAAAAAATGATCTCAATGTAAACAAGCCATGTGCTTTCCTGAGCGTATCCTTTTAGTTGACCTTGTACCAGTGAACTGTACTGTCATGAAACTGTACCTTTTCCAACGCAAACTTCTAATATATTCTTCAATCAATCAATCAATCAATCAATCAATCAATCAATCAATCAATCAATCAATCAATCAATCAATCATTTTCCTTAATTTCCCCTCGGGGATTAATAAAGTATATCTCATCTCATCTCAAAGTTTTTCCTTTCTTCTTGTTTTCTCTTATTAGACAAAGGCAGAGAGAGTTAAACAACAACTGTCAGGCAGGATTCAATCCCAACAGAGAGACACATACACAGCAGACACAGAGGCCATAGTCATAGAAATTACATTAATATCGCCATTTTAAGGCTGGAGATGTCTTTTTGTCGATTTCTGGAATATGCATTCATAAACCAGAGCCCTCTTTGTCCCTGACTCCAACCTACCATTTATAATGTTGAGCAGAAATCATTACATTGGCAGAGGTGCCCTCCATCCATCTCTATTGGCAGTTACTTACATTCTACAGGGCTATCGACTTAGCGATTGGACAAACACAAATAATAAATATTGATCACTGACCAGCCCATGATGTATGCTGTCATACAAGTTATTCAATAAACAAAAGTGCAGCTGTCAAAATAAATGACCCTGTCAGCAGGAGCTGTTCATTCCATTTGTGAGCAACATAATGCGTATACGTGGCCAGCTTAAAGGGCAATTCCAGGCTAAACCATATTCCCCCTTAATTTGCCTTTTATCATAATTTTTCCTACCTGGTTTGGTGGATTTCTGTTATTGTCGCCCCTCTTCATAGATCTCCCGAGTCGTCCCGACCCATCCTCACAGCAAAAATGCGGCTAAATATACACGGTTCCAATGTTTTTTCTTCATGAATCTTCTTTTTATAGTTCCAAGAGATGAATCAATGTGCTGTTACATCCACCACTTGCAGTAATCCATGAGCAGACTGTTTCCACAGAGCTTAGGCAATTTCCGGTTAGCTTCTAGCTTAGTAAGCTTCTAGAATACCTTTAGTTGCGTACCTACGTTACGCAGATGCGTAAGTTACACTAAAAGCGTAGTAACCGGAAATCACCTAAGCTCTGTGGAAAGTAAACACTACCGTCTGCTCATGGATTACTGCAAGTGGTGGATGTAACAGCATGTCGATTCGTCTCTTGGAAATATAAAAAGAAGATTCATGAAGAAAAAAGTAACTTTGGAACTGGAAAAATGTGCGCTTTTGTATGTGTATATTTAGCCGCATTTTTGCTATGAGGATGGGGTCGGGATGACTCGGGAGATCTATGAAGAGGGGCGACAATAACAGAAATCCACCAAACCTTTAAAGGAAAGGGAGAGGCTGCCAGTACAGTCAATGTAGAACATAATACTGTCCCTGGTATTCTGAATTCATGAACATGAAAATTATGACGCTTAGGAAAAGGGCCTAGATGTTGACTTTATTGGTGCTTTTAAACTACATGATTATAGGTCCTGTAAATCTATTTATTTTTTACCATTTCATCTTTACATCCTAGAGATTCCTCAAACCCTTTTCGTAATATGCAAAAGTACATAACAAGGGTCGGGTCAGCCTTGCTTAATTCTACTCGTCCAGAACATTTTAGCTCCATTCTTTCTTGATATATGTAGAAAATGAAATGCAACCATGATCTTTTTATTACCAAACCATGCATCTTCTTCTTTGTTCTTCCTATATTCAGAATTAGCCTAGGTTATGGGGAATTCCTAGAAACATTGGGACTAACCATAGAAAACAACAGAACTCTTGACAATGAATTAATCAAGTGATGTACCTTAATTGGTCATTGTAATCATACATGGTTCATTTACACAAATGTATGGCAAAGTAACAGAGCAAAGTGACTGAAAGTGACACCTGTTAAAGCAAACATATTCTTTCTGCTTTATTTGGCCGCAGACCCCCATCTGAAAATATTTTGTGACAGGGACTCTCATACAAGATTTGTGTTCAACGGCCGGATAGAGAACCGCAAGGATCCCAGTTCGACCCCGGGCTACACCAGATTTAGTGTCGAAGTGTCTTTAAGCGAGATGCTGAACCCGTAAGTTCTCCCGATGTACTGTTTGGTGCCTTACATGGTTTCCTCCGCCATCGGTGTATGAATGTGATTTCTCAGAGTGATAATTGAGAATGATGAGAAAATGCACTTTGGGCTCGATTGGTGCTCATTTTGAACTAGGAGATAAAAACGATACATAACTGAGATCTAATTTAAGATTTTGGTTTGCTATGGGTGGGTGAATGTAATGCACAATCTATATGAAAAGTGCTTTGGAATAAAGCACTATATAAATGCACCATTTACTATCATGACATTACCACAACCAAAAATGTATTATCTGGGTATAACCCCACCAGTGTCGCATTGGAGTGAATACATTAATGGTGTGGAGAGAACACAGCTATATAGTTTAATTTGTGTCACTGCAAGTTTCAGAATAATAAAAAGAAGAAAGCTAATAGAAGTATAACTTTTAAAATGAATAACGATCCTCTTTTCTCCAAGTTGGATAGGTGGTGTTTTGCAAGCCTTCGTAAATTTTGAATAGCTAGGCAAGTGCCACCAGACAGTTATGATGGAACAGCACAGCAGCCATTGATTTGGTCATAGACTGCCTGTTAATGAAACTCAATAAAATCATTGACAATGTTCTCCTATCAACCCACCATCATCAGCCTTCGTATAACTTACATAAATGAGCCCAAGGCTCAACAGGAAATCGACACTGTACATATTTAACTGATGGGATTCATCAAGGTAGTTGTTGAATTTAATGGGTGGACTGAAGGAAAACAGTAACACTATATCTGCTTACCATCAACAGTCCATCACTAACACAAATGGCTGACCTGCACTTTTAGAAATGTAGCATGCCTAAATGAGATTGTTCGGGTTTCCCAAAGCGATTTTAGCCCTTCGTAGCTCACGCACGGTCGTAGAGACCTAGCCCTGACCGTCATGTTCCCGGGGTTACATGGGCTCGGGTAGAGCGACTTATTTAGCCCCCTACAACTACACCAACATTCAGATTTCACAAACAAAGTGCTTAATAAAGTCTCAAACCTGCGGCTAAATAAGTTGCTCTGCCTGAACCCATGTATACCCGGGAACATGACGTTCAGGGCTAGGTCTCTACGACCATGCGTGAGCTATGAAGGGCTAAAATCGCTTTGGGAAACTGGCCATTGATGCTCTGGATTAAATAGGCTATAGGCCTATGCACAGCAGCCATTTTGGAGAGTTAACTTGGGTCTCTTCTCACTTGCTTCACAGGTGTTACCAACACGCTCAATTAACTTTTTGAAAAGTCAAAATTGGTGTATAATGACATAGTCCAGTTCTACATAATATGTCCAAATATGAAGGTTTGTTAAAATTTTCAGGAGATGAGAAAAACTATACATTTTTGGGGGAAACTTCAGAGTATGTCAAATCAGAAAATCCATGATTCCATTTGAAATGGACTAACACGTAAAAGTCTACACGGACTGATTGTGTAAAAGCCCTCACAGACTACTAGGGGCCCTCACAGACTTCTAGTGGGCCCTCATAGACTACTAGTTGCCCTAAAAGACTACCAGGGGCCCTCACAGACTTCTAGTGAGCCCATAGACTTCTAGTGGGCCTTCACATACTACTAGGGGCACTCACAGACTTCTAGTGGGCCCTTACAGACTACTAGGGGCCCTCACAGATTTCTAGTGGGTCCTCACAGACTACTAGGGGCCCTCAAAGTCTTCTAGTGGGCCCTCACAGACTACTAGGGGCCCTCACAGACAAAAACATTTTGCCTAAGTCACTTACTGCAGAAATAATTTGGCCTAAATAAGGTTTATAATTGCCTAAGTTAAAATGGCATGTTCAGATATTGGCCTAAGTCATTTTATCCTTACATGTTACATGATTGACATACACCTTTATTTGTATGTCAATAGTCATATTTTTTCATGTTTTTTGGAATTTAAATAATTAAGAAATATAATATATTCTACATTTGGCACAGTTTTTTGTGTTTCCTGAAAACCTTGAAAAAATGACTTAGGCCTTTAGTTTAATAAGGTGACGATATATATGTCCAAATATGAAGGTTTGTTCAAATTTTCAGGAGATGAGAAAAACTATACATTTTTGGGGGAAACTTCAGAGTATGTCAAATCAGAAAATCCATGATTCCATTTGAAATGGACTAACACGTAAAAGTCTACACGGACTGATTGTGTAAAAGTTTTTCATACACATCCAGTCAGTGATAGAAGATTATTCCTTTGTCCATGGCTCTACAGGAAATGTGACATAAAATGAAGACGATTTCTCAACGTGCAAGGCATATTTGTTTCAATGATTTTCTTCGCGTACTACTCATCCCCTCTTCTAATCAACATCTCCCTCTACCGTACCTCCAAAAACTCCCCTGCCTTCCGCCGCCTGAAGTATGTCAGACTCAAGAGTCATAGATAGATCACGGGAGACTTCAAAATAATTTATATGCAAATCAGATGCCATCTATTACCCTTTCACAGAATCAGTTTAGATTATTATGGCTTGGAGAATAGAAATGGAATGCAGTATACCTGATCTTATCTCGGAGGCTTCCCCAAAGTGGAACTGTGTTGTCATTCAGACTCCACCTGGGGATGTTTTAACAGATTTAGCAGTGCTCATGATGCAACCTCCGGCTCCGATCAAAGACATCGTACCCCGGGATGCCTGTGATGGATGCGACCCTGGGGGTGTTATGTATAAGAAGAAATTGAAAAGAAGAATGGACATAAAGACACAAAGATAATCAACATAATTGTCGGTCTACTGTACAGTATTACAGTATAGCTGGACTTTATTGTACTGTACTGTATATATCTCCTGGACGCTGTCAGCACAGTCAGCTGTGCAATAGAGACTTTTGTTTGGAGAGTGGCTGTCACGAGGGGGGGGAAAGTGGGACTGAGTTACTAGGGCCCAAGGTGGAGGGGCCTTCATTATTTTATACTTTAGCTATTGAACAATAGCAGATATACAAGCTCATAGCGTGAGCTTGTAGATCTGCTATTTTTGAAAAGTCGTGAAAATATGTGCAAATCTTTGAATAGGCTATATGTATTTTTTAAGCGAACGTTTGTAACTCAAAATTTGCTACTGGGGGATCCCTGGAACTAAATATGGGTCCGTGGCCAAATCATTTTGGGGGCCCTTCACATGAAAAAGTTTGAGCACCACTGACATAGGTTTTTCAAAAAGCCTTAGAAGGATTTGAAATATTCAAAGACTTGCACACATTTTCACGATTTTTCAAAAATAGCAGATCTACAAGCTTGCCGCGCTGTGAGCCTAGATGTCTTTTTAGTGCAGTAATGTTTGGCACATGGTCCCAGAATAGGAGTCAGTTACAGCTCACCCATAAAGAAAACAATCAATATTGAGCTAGGAGAGAGTACCATTTTTCATTAGGAATAGCAGGATGCTGTCCCTTGGCATGTCTCTGTGTCTGTTTACCTGCACAGAGATTTGTGTTGTTTTGGGTTGTTGTCATCATCATCATGGCTTTTTTGGGGGGGGAACAGAGGCGTTAATGGCTTTGAGTGCCGCTGAGTCTCATCATAATTAAATTAAAGTGAGCAGGCAGGCACATGAGAGAAACATGGCATATTCAGTCATTTCAGTCATTTCATACAAATTCTCCAGTATATAAACATAATTAACTGTAATACAGTATATGCAAAATATGAGAATGATTAGCTTATAACGATTGCTCATGTAACGCAATGTTTGCATAACACTGCCATTGGCAAACTCATTTGAGTTAGGCTCATTCATTTATGGAGCTTGTGTAAATATGTGATTGATTCATTGATTTATTGATTGATCAATCGCTTGCTAGATTGATCGATTAATTGAGTGATTGATTGATCAATTGATTGATTAAATACTTTATTACCCAGATTCAAAACAGTAAGGCTAACATAATAAAATAAACGTTTAAGTGGGATGGGGAATAGAGAAGTTTAATGGCTGTTGGTAGGGCTTTGACATTTTGGCAGCAGTATAGTAGAAAGTCCCATGTTTGTACTAGTGGAGCTCCCTTAGGACAGGTGTCGTGCCCATGGGCAGCATGTACTATGTACTGTGTGTGTGTGTGTGTGTGTGTGTGTGTGCGTGCGTGCGTGCGTGCGTGCGTGCGTGCGTGCGTGCGTGTGTGTGTGTGTGTACTGTATACATGTATGCTTGTAAAAGAGGTTTTGGTCTGTCACAGCATTTCAGGTCTCATAATTATAATGATTATCCTGGGAAAAAATAAAAATACTCAGGATTGGTCACTCATGCAATGAGTTGCAAGAACACGGCCCACGATTGAAACCTGCCGTGCCAGACTATTTAAAACATGTCATGTGATTAAGGCATGGTTGTTCACAACCCCACCTGGTGCCATTGTCAGGTGATGGATGAGGAATGAATTGCATTCCATCAAGAATTCTACCCTAATGTCTACCTAAGTGCTGATGGGAATGTGATTTGTGAAATGTATATCTGTACTTTTTTTTTTTCAGCAATATGTCTGTCTCTGCTCAGACCTGATACCACAAACTTATATATGTTTTGCTGTCCAGAATGAATGTAAAAATTGCACTGACATTTATTCAAAATCCAATTTAGCCCAGGAGCTGGGGGGATATCAAGTTGTGATGGAGTTTTGTGTCACTGCTCTAATGAAGGAACCAATGTCAGGGTTTAGCCATGCTGATGTGTATATGAGCAGATGTCAGGGAGTGATTTGACACAAATATTCCATCAATTTCACTGTGTACCTGTGAGGAAATAGAATGTATGAATAACTCATCCGGTAAGCAGAGCAGCTCATATAACGGCAACAGATATTACTTTAAAACTGAGTGTTATGCTTGTATTTGTTTGTTTTGAATTAAATGCAAAATAGCTTATCAGGTGAAAATGGTCTGTGCCTAAAAAATAATGAGGAGTTGCGGATTGTACGTCCTACCGCTCAAGAGTTACCGTATAGGTGATATGCCACGACCCCCATCTCAAAAAAATGTTCTAGTTCCAGGGACCCCCCAGAAGCAAAATTTGAGTTACAAAAGTTCGCTTGAAAAGTACATATATTCAAAGATTTGCACACATTTTCACGACTTTTCAAAAATAGCAGATCTACAAGCTCGCAGTGTGGCACTTGGTGCCGCGCTGTGAGCTTGTATATCTGCTATTTTTCAATATAATTAAGGCCCCTCCACCTTGGGCCCTAGTAACTCGGTCCTACTCCCCCCCTTGTGACGCCCCTGCACCAGACAGACACACAGACGGACATGGGCACAGCTTCCAGCCTGGCAGAGATAATGAATAAAATAAAATTGCACGAAATAGGAAGGACAGCTATTCTGTCATAGGACGCAGGTATGACCTCCTGTGCCTTTGTCTCTGCACTTATAACAATACATCCTGTCTATGCTTGCCCTGTACTGTCATGGATTGCCCGTAGTTACAGGCGACAGCGAAGCAGTGCCCCGGGGCATTTCAGAATGTCTACCCAGCCACGATACTCCCCGACGTCCACAACCGAAAAACTAACACGCATGCAAAAACCCAGAATCAAACAGTTGTTTTGACAATGTCATTGGGAATTAATTTAAAGCAAACCGCACCGTGCTGCATGAGGCAGGGCAGCCACTGTGCTGCATGAGGCAGGGCAGCCAACTTTTAAGAAATCCATAGAGTGAGACGGGCCCGGATCTCCTCATAGGCAATGCCCCTCTAAATTCCCTGACTGCCCCTCCAAACAAGATGGCATGAAAAAAAAAATCTAACATATTTAAAACTATTTTAAATATTATGCTACAGCTGTCGCACCACCAAAACCAACACCATTTCATTATATATATAGGTATACATAAATAAATAAAAAAAACACACAGATCGCCATCTCTCTCCATCTCTGCACCTCAAAAAATAAGTCAAAATAATGCTCCGGCAGCTCCGCCCCGATTTGCGTTGATCCGTCGCGACGAGGAGTGTACAGCAGTCAGTCTCTCTCTCGTCTCGACAGAGCACAGACACACGCACCACTTCTAGTTGCCAACTAAATCTTTGTTCAGCGCATTAAGAAGGAACTAATCGAGAGATGGAACAGTTTGTTTTTAGTGCTGCTTGCTTCACTTTAACTTGCGTCGATTTCTGGTTTCTAAACCTCGTAGCGCCAGTAGCCCTGACTGTCATGTGTTCAGGGCTAGCAGCGCCAGTAGCACTGCTACGGCAGCGGCTCCAGTCAGTCCAGAGGGAGGCAGGTTCCGAGCCGTCGTCGACTCGGGGTACAGGCACAGCTGCTCCTCAACCCAAACCCTACCCCCCAATTTTTTTTGATTTATTTATTAGATCCCCATTAGCTTACTGTACAGTCACAGCAGCTACTCTTCCTGGGGTCTTAAAAACATGTTATCATCGACATCAGCATAATTTTTTACATATAATCCATTCATACAAGACAACATCATAATACAAAAAGACTTAACCCATCTAATACATTTGATAGCTTCACAGTACCAATTCAACATACTTCATGTAACAAGGGATATATAGCTTTTTTTTTTTTTTTTTTTTTAATTACATCACTTCTTGTGTGAACAAATACAATTTAAGTTTTTTTCTTGAAACTCACAGTATTACTTTCATAAATCAAAGAAATTGGTAATGAATTCCATGCCACCATTGCTCTGAAATGCACTGTTCTTTGTTTAACATTTGTACTACAGGATGGTAACAGATACCGACCCTCCGATGACTGTCTAGTGAAATAGTGATGAGTATCTGAAAACAATGTTAGATTATTGTAAATTATTTCTGGTTTTTTGGTAATGATAATGTTTTTAACAAAACACAGTAACGAATAATGCAACCTTCCTTTTACACTTAACCAAGCCAAGTCATTATTATTCATGGTACAATTAAGATCCACAAGCACCGCAACACCGGCTGAAAGCGCCGCCGTACACGATGCAGCAGTGGCTGCTGATAACAGCACTGGTTTAAGCACCACAGCACCATCACAGCCCGCTAATCTTGTTTTTCCAAACCGTCATTTTGGCAAGACAGCAGCGCATTCAGCCCGGGCTGGTACCGTGGAAGACCATGGCTGGAATATTCTGTAAATAATTGAAAAACTGCATTGGAGAAAGACAAGGGATTCACAAAACACGAATCCAGTCTATGTCACGTGAAAAATGCCAGCGCATGGTCTGAAATGATACAAAGGACAGGGGTAACCATTGAAAATCTCCTAGGGCCCACCCAAATAGAAAAAAATAGGTACTACATTAAAACCATAGGCGAAGTAGTTCAGTTATGTTCCTTGTAGTTAATGAACTCCCACTTCGTGGCACTCTGGAAAGCTCACATGATGAACAGGAATTCTCTGCAGGACTCTAATTAAAAATGGTTGAATACACTCTGGCAAAGGACCCCACATTTAATGAAATTAACAAACACATCCCACAATATGCAGGTTGTGCACAGACATTTTGAGGAGGGATGCTCAAGTGAAATATCAAAAAAACATATTTTGTTCTGGGTATCCAGAGACAAAACAAACTGATGAATGAAATGAAATATGAATTTTAACTTTTGGAAGAAAAAAAAGACTATATGGCATTACTTCTGCAAGTGGTAAATACACACAGCTGTGCAGAGGCTTTCTTCACAACATGAGATGAAATGAATGCAAGCAAGCAAGAGGCATGTATCTAAGGAGACTCAGCACAGAAGTGAGTGTATTTACCACTTGCAGAAATAATGCCATATGAGTCCTTTTTTTCTTCCAAGAGTAATTCATAATTCATTTCATTCATCAGTTTGTTTTGTCTCTCCAGCAGAGTTTCTAGTGTCTCTCTTTACTCTGGAAGAGAGGTTATACATGAACTCTGCAGCCGCACTGAGGCACTCCAACACAACCACCCTGACAAGCTAAAAGGACACAGCCACAGACCCCCATCTCAAAATATTTTGTTCCAGGGACCCCCAGAAGCAAATACTTTAGTTAATGTGGGTCTTGCCTCAAGCTATAGATACAGAATATACATGCTGCTTTGCTTTGTTTCAGGGTAGAGGACAGACAAAAGGCAACACCTGGTCCTCTCTGTTTGTATTGTGTGATATAGGTATAAGAGTGCCAAAATGCATAGGTTTGTATGCATTTCGGGCTTTATGCGTTATGTGTGTGCATGTGTCCGTGCTGTGGTGGTGGTGGTGGTGGTGGGTGTGTGTGTGTGTGTGTGTGTGTGTGTGTGTGTGTGTGTGTGTGTGTGTGTGTGTGTGTGTGTGTGTGTGTGTGTGTGTGTGTGTGTGTGTGAGTAAGTGAGAGAGTGTGTGTGTGTGTGTGTGTGTGTGTGTGTGTGTGTGTGTGTGTGTGTGTGTGTGTGTGTGTGTGTGTGTGTGCGCGTGCATGCGTGTGTGTGCGCGTGTGCGTGTGCAGGTGTGTGTGTGTGTATTGCAGTTGATGCTAGACTCAATAGGCTAGACTCAACAGCACCCTCTTTGGTCACTCAGTGGAACTCAGGCTACATACAGGCTACAGACCCACACGGACAGAGACACGGAGACACGCATACACACACGGCCATGCTAAGGAGCGGTCTAACCACCGTTCAAAAATAATAATAAACTAGAAACTGTGCTCCCGGAGCACAGGTCTCCGCCAAGTCAGGTAGGTTATTGTGGTCTCAGGTATTTTTTATACATGGTCAGCTTGTTTCTTTTCTCCCCTTTTCTTTCTTTCTTTCTTTCTTTCTTTTTTTTTTTTGATTTATTGATGTTGGGCTTATGTTTGCACTGTATTTATTATGATGTACCCCATGACTGACACTACCTTTTTTTGTAAACACTATTTTCCATTTTGAACAAAAGCCTTGTTTGAAAAGAAAACAATGTACAAGGCAGTAAGTACCCATCTGAAAGCTAAAACCGCCTCTGCTTAAAACTGTCTGTATTAACATCACCATGAGGCGTGTGAGGTGTGTGTGCAATGTCTCATGCTGATCAGTCCAGCAGTTCCGAAGATTAGCTGCTCATATACACATGCACACACACACACACACACACACACACACACACACACACACACACACACACACACACACACACACACACACACACACACACACACACACACGCACACACTAAGCAGAATGTTTAGAGGTGGGCCAATATGGAGGCCTAACTTTTTTCACATACAAACCTTTCTCCCAATGGGTTTGTAGATATTGGTCCAAAGTTCAAGGGTAGAAAGTTTCGTGCACATTGCACAAAAATCCCAGGAGGAGATAGATTTTAACTGTTTTTCAAAATGGTGGGAGATCTAAAGGTCAGAGGTCAAGTGACACATTTGTTCCTCATAAGGAGACGCATATGTGTACTGTAGTTTCATGGCTGTAGGTCAAACGGTACGTGAGCTATGCCTGTTCAAAGTTTGTATTTTCAATTGATTGCTACAGTGCCACCCTTTGGCCAATGGTTGTGAGTTTCGTGTCTTTGGCATAACCGTCTAACCCTCTACCATATTGCGTAAGCCGACTGCATTGTTGAGATAATACTGTGTTTATGCATAAAACGGCAGAAGAATAAAAGCAGGGTTAGGCAACCTTAGGCATGGGTGCCAACATTGGCACAGCAGAGGGTTATGACTGATACACTGGCATAAGTCACTCACATCTGTATGCAAATTCTGAACTCTGACTGACCGGTGGGTTACTGCTCTGAGTCTAATGTTTTCTTAGATTAGCCTACTATTTATATGCATTTGATGTTGATGTACTGATGTATTACCTTGCTTATTGTACATGGCCCTGGATTAAGAGTGTCTGCTAAATGGTAAAATTGTAAATTATAATGTCCTGATGTGAATATTTCAAAAGAAGAAGGAAAAAAGGTTGTTTTATTTATATGGTCATAATTAAACGTATAGTTGATATTGCACAGTTAATATCAAGAAAATGAAAACATGACACCTTGCTGACCCACAATTTGATAGGGTTTTGGGGTTTTAAAAACCCAAGGGCCCCCCCAAGTGGCGAAAATAAACTTTGTTTTTAATAGGCCTAAATAAAAAAAATGCGCCCATATCTACATAAATTCATACTAGGATATTATATATATTTTGTAATTTCCAATATATTAGGGGTCCCAGGGCCCTACTTTCCTAATCTGTGGATTAATCATTGTAGTTTGCGCTTAAATCGGGCAAAGACAACAGACCCGGGCCCCTTTGATCAGGGCCCCCTTGATCTGAAAACCCATGGGGAATAAGGTCTAATTTCGCCACTGTGCTGACCCCAGTGACCCCTGAGTTTCAAGAAGGGAGCACTACGTACTTGGCCCCTTAATTACAGACTGGTAATACAAGACAGTTGGCAACTAGAGCAAACAGGAAACATTAGGAACATTAGGACATTAGAACATACTACACAATAAAAGTACACCGTTCATGGCAACTGTTCAGCACATTGAGTTGCATTTTGATGTATATGAAAAGTGCTATATAAATAATGCTCATTATCATTATCATTGTAAAATGGAAGAAAGGCTTCTGACACAAGGGAGCCCACCATGCCCAGAGCTCACATTGAACCCATATTCATGACCTGCTGTAAGTTTGTATTATACCAATACCAAGACACCTTTGGTGCTGTTTCAAAACGGCAGAAGGTGCCAGCAATATTCAGCGGTATCTGGACAATGTTGACTCTCACTCCCTTAGCTAGCGTCACATGTCGCCAGGCACATTTCCATTTGGCAGTCTCCTCCTCTGGGTCCAATTTGGTGAAGATGCTGCAAGCCAAGATGGAAAAGTAAACACAATTAAACGTCAGTCTGGAGGCAATGATGTATGAGGGAATACAAATATTGTTGGCCCGGCGTTGACAAACTGTTTAGTGTGCTATAAAACAGACTAATCTGTGTAATTATCATCAACTTGGGGATAAAGTGTGTTACCCGTATAATCCTATCCAATTAAAAGCCAGATCTCTCCTGTGTGTGTGTGTGTGTGTGTGTGTGTGTGTGTGTGTGTGTGTGTGTGTGTGTGTGTGTGCGTGCGTGCGTGCGTGCGTGCATTTGTGTGTGTTTGAGAGAGAGAGACAGAGTGCAGATAGTGGCATTAGCAATACAGAGAAGCAGATTAAAGTTTACAGATGGGTCATCTACGCATAATATAAATATGTTTAGTAGAATTTATAGTAGAATGTTTAGTAGAATCCTCAACTCATTTTCTTATTAACTGAAGATTTTACAGTTTACAGTAGCATTTTGTCCACCAAGCTGTGATTGAATCCCAACCTCCAGCTCAGCAGACCGGGCAGGCAACAAGCTGCGCCAAGAGAGATAGCTTGCTTTTTCAAGTGACTTGCGGACAGGTCTTTTGCGGGGTCACTACACTACCCCATCCGTTCATAGCTCAGCGTGCCCTTGCGGTTCACTTAATTTTGCTGGGCACACTTAACGGCTGACCAGACCCATAGTCCCTTGACCCTCGTGCAAGAGCGCACTACACTTCTGACACCAATTGCAGCATTTTGCGCACCGAGCTGGAATCGAACCCTGATCTCCAGCTCAGCAGACCAGCAGACCAGGCAACAAGCTGGGCCAGGAGAGAGAGCTATAGCTCGCTTTGTGAAGCGAGTTGCGGCCGGGTCTTTTGCAGGGTCGCTACACTACTGCCACTGAGCACATATAGTTTGCTATTTTTACCCCACATGATCAGAAAAATGTTAAAACAATGTGCTAACACACTATTCATACATAAGTCCACCAACACTGTGCTGGTTAGAAACCAATAATTTCTGTTCTATGCCCATAACAATGCATGTAAATGCTAACAAACAAACATAGGCATAGCTAATAGTAACTTCTACCACTTTTTCGAGTCACGTGTTCAAATACTGGATTCTGATTGGCTAAATTCCGGAGGTTATCAGAGGACAACTGCCGCAAAGTTGTGTGTCCGAGATCAATGCGCCTCAGTGTACATCCGGGGACTTCAGGAGGTCCTTTCCCCCAACCAACAAATGACGGTGGCAACGGTCCTATGTTTACTAACGTGCATGCTATAGTCGCCGATTTATTTGGATCCAATGCAATCCGCCAACTTTAAAGCCCCTTTTCTCTGAACCTATGCCTTTCTGGAAGCGAACAGCCTCTATTTACGGCCGGAACGGTACTTCTAACTGACGTTAGCTTAGCTGTAAGCTAGACGCATGGATTAGTATGGAGTTGGCGCCATCTGTTGGTGAGTAGAAGATGTTGTTTGTGGAACTATCTGCTGTCTCGCGGAAGTTTTATAGGCAATAATGATTGTAACTTAAGATCCTTGCAAGTTACAACTATGTGTTTTCTTTCATGTATACGGGAAAAAGTGGTAGAAAAGCTATTTACCACTCGGGGTCGGACATTATGCTCTCATAATGTCCTGAGTGATGGTGTTATCGGACTCGGCTGCGCCTCGTCCGATAACACCATCACTGCGGACATTATGAGAGCATAATGTCCTCTCACTCGGGGTAAATTGCTTACATGTTTTTCTTTAGAAATAGTTATATCAACATGAAAAAGCATGATGTCAGTGTACAAAACCACTAGAGTTCTCAACTAGAGCCCTAACTGTGCCCTAACTAATGACTAATTAATATACATTTTAGGCCCTACCCGGCCCGAAAACGCCAGGTAGGGTCGGGTTCGAGAAGAATTTGAGAACTCTATCACAGAGTCAAAGTAAAATATATTATTTTCTTTTTCCATTGAGCCGAGGCCTGGCCCGGCCCGACTAATTAGCATACATTTTAGGCCAAAAAATGTCAGGTCTGGTAGGGTCGGGTTCGGGCAACATTTTAGAACCACACACCCTCTAGGACAAGGGATGCTGCTGAAACTTTGTTATAAATACTGACTGAAACTGACTGGGCTATTTCAGACATGCATCACTGCAGCAGATAGGCCAGTAAAGCTTTTGATCTCCAGCCGCATCAGCAAAGAATAGCCAGCACAAGTTCAGCCCCAAGGTGAAACATCAGCTGAGTAGATAGATCATATCGTAATTCATCAAGACAGATGTCAACTGGCCCAGAAGCATTTCAGTTATTTGTTTAGCAGAATTCTCCTGTTCAGGGGCAAAGGTTAGTTTTGTTCGTGGGTTGCTAATACAGGGCAGCAGAGTTAACCCTTAAGTTCTGTTCAGATTCACTACACCTTCGTTCTGTTCGGGTCATTTTGACCCGGTGGATATTTGGTTTAAAAAAAACAACACTAATATAAATTTTAACTTAACAAATCATCATGATACATTGACTTTGACTCAATACCAAACAATTCATATGATATATATGGTAAACGTTTGCATTTCTGCTTTGCTATATCACATTAAACACTGAAAGAGCTAGGCGTTTTTACTGATTTAGCTGAAATCCATGTAAAAAAAACTACTTCATTTAATACTGGGCAATATTGCTCATGCTTATAGGAAGGGGGGGAGGGTTCGGAATGGGGCTTCGGAAGGGGGGTGTTAGAAGTGGGGGTGACTGTGTGTCTGTGTTTTGGCATAATACTGTGTATTTCTGTGCTTCCGGGTCAAAATGACCCGAACAGCACTTAAGGTTCAAAAAATATGAGGGGGTTGTAGCATGGGTGTAGTGCAAAAATATTTTTTTTTACATGTTCATCTCAGAAGAATCTTTAAGGCCAGTGAGTTTCAGGTGGAAACATTTTTAACTTCTACCTTTTTTTTCCAAATGAAAATGTAAAACGGGTCAAAATGACCCGAACAGCACTTAAGGGTTAAGTGTAGTGTTATGAACATAATACCAAACCAAAAGAATGGCTCCACCGGGCGCGTCGAGCGTCGTGTCAACGTCAACGCTGGGAACGCTCCCGTTTTAATCAATGAAGGGTGCTCCACTGCCGACGTCAACGTCAACGTCGGACGCTCAAATTTGCCCCGGTTCATTTTTTGACGCCGTCCGACGCCGGCACGACGCTGGCACAACGCCGTCATTTTGGTGGAGCCCTAGCCTTATTTTGCACAGAGCATGAAGTAAGTGATACAATTTTTACAGCTGAAGGACTCAGTTAATTATCTTGGCTGTGTGCATGACAATCAAATATCAGGAGTGAGCCAAGCTGAAAAGGTGCTAACTAAGGCACATGGATTTCTTTTTTTTTAGGGGTTGGGGTGCTCTGCTGGCTTACATAAAAAAAAAAGAAAAAAAAAGAAAACAGGCGCATTTCCAGAACATCGGTAGCCTACTCCAGCTTCCTCCGTTCCTCGCTCAACTTTTTCCAAGCCAACAAAAAATGTTCTTCACTTCCTGTGTGAACACGCATTTAGATATGTATCTCTTTACCCCTGTGTATGCCCTGTGTTTCAAACTGCAGTGCTGCTATTAAAACTGGATTTCCCTCACAGTATCAATAAAAGGTCTATCTAATTTGCAACAAAATGTGCCGTAGGGGTGAAATTAGTGGGGCAAAAATGAAGGTGAACAAATTTGGCAGATGGAGTGGAATAGTAGTGAGAGGATAGAAACAAAGCAGATGGTCAAACAATATCCAGAAGCAGAATGTGTTATTTTGTCCTGTGAGAGGAATGGATTGAAACATGGGTTCAGGAGTTGGCCTTCAAGGAAAGGTGGGGGGGAGGAGCTGTTTGAAATCACCTCCCGAGAGTACCAATGCCAATATTGGTGGATCACTTGGTAAATTAGGGCAAATTAGATTGCTTTTGGATTTAGCTTCCTACTTAGCTGTGTCAGTACCGATCCATTTTGACCTTGATGATTTGACTGATTATTGAGAAAATGGAGATTGCCTTGTCACAATTAATACTGCAGTCATTCTGTAGCAGGCATTTTGTTTTAGCATCTTGTCCCACGACAATACTAATTGCATTGCATGGCACATATTCATGCAGTCATCAAATACATGACAGTGAACTTGTCCCAGTGAGATTCGGACCAACAGTTCATCTTTCAGGCCACGCCTTTTTGTACTGATTCCTCGTCGTTGATTGATACTACAAACTTTAAACACATATTAGCACTCTTTGAGGGAGAAAGGGTACCAAATAGACCACAGACCTTTGTGACAGAATTAGAGTGGCTGTGTGCCAGCTAGTGCCTGCTGTGAGAGTGCAGGGATGAACAGCCCTTGGCCCTCCGTGATGTGGCTCACTGGTGGACTGGGGACAGATGGAGAACGGAGGAACCGCCTGGAGGTGTGGTTCCTCAGTCCTCCATCACACTGCAAACACCACCGTACACAAAGCGGCATCAATTACTGCAATATTAACTACAGGAAAGGCCTCGATGAAAGTGTGTTCCTTTCATGACTATGATGTCCCTTGCACTTTTCTAATAATCTATATAAACATATAGATTATATACAATAACAATATCGACAAGCTCCCCATCCATAAATCTCCACTTTGGTCTTCCTCTAGGTCTCCTGCCTGGCAGTTCCAACCTCAGCATCCTTCTACAGATATACTCACTATCCCTCCTCTGTATGTCCAAACCATCTCAGTCTGGCCTCTCTGGCCGGCTTTATCTCCAAAACATCTGACATGCGCTGACATGCGCTGTCTCACATGGGATTTGTTACTTCCAAGGAGAGAACCTCAACATTTTAGTCTCTGCTACCTCCAGCTCTGCTTCCTGTCTTTTCCTCAGGGGGAGTGTCTCTGTCTAAACCATACAACATAGCTTGGGTCACCACCGTCTTGTACAGCTTTTGCTGTAGATGTAATAAACAGTATTAATCAATACTGAACAACAACCAACCTAATTATTGACAGATATACAGACACACGAATGCACGCATGCACGCTCACACACACGCACGCACGCACGCACACACACACACATGCACACACACAAAACCATTTGGGATAACTATGAAATTCTGGTACATCTAGTCAAATTAATGAATTTGAAAATTATAATCTCACAATTTACCCTGTTTTACTTTTTTAACATCAGTGTTGAGTAACAAATATTAATTTATATACCGGTATATATACCCTTTTATGCTTCTGAGACCACTTTCCATGTCATGTCATGTTTCACTGTTGACTTCTATCAAAAAATAATAGAATAAAAAATCATGAATACCATATCAAAGAATATATGTACAGTATAATTAAAAATAACATACTTGTTAAGAAGGTGATATAATAGAATTATGTTAAGATTCAAAAAGTTCCAGGTCTGAGCAAGGACCATCCATCAACAATGTCAAATATTACTGAACCAATTCATTACAAAGATCTGCATCCAAAACGCTGCGCAAGCCAAGATAAAGGATGTCAATTTCATCCAGCGCAGCGATACATCACAAAGGCTGTCTGCGTACAGTACAGCCGCCGCAGAGATGAGTTACAGTACAAAGTGCCTCGTTGTAAATCTGCCTTTATGCTCTGGAGATGCATCGCTTTTCATTCCGCTGCATTTAATAATGGTACCCCAAACCCCCACCCACCCTCACATCTTTAACTCGTACTGAGCCCCCACCCACCCAATATAATCATCTATTTTTTATTTATCTTGCTAATATTTCTTTTAATAGAAGGAGAGCGTGAAAAGGATTCTGTCCATGTATGAAACTTACAGAGGTTGGATCACAACAGACTTGGATTTCACGACTTGAATAAACAAAGCATTCATTTACAAGCAATAATATTAAGGTGGACAATGTTGGTTTATTAAGAAACACTAGGTGTTTGTTATCACAGATATGGTGGTTCATTGTACAGATGTAGCTTCATGCCACATGCCTGGATGTAGCCAGGCCAAACCACAAGCACCTAATCCCAGCAGCGTTGTGGTCTGGATGCGTGAGTATACAGCCTTTTTGCGTATTCCCACTTTGACGTCTCTGTCTGCCCTCATAAGACTGAATCGCGGTAGCTCTTCAGCATGTCTTTGGATTGCGGCTTAATATTAATCATGTTTCCGATGGTGGTGTTTGCTGGCATGTTCCATTTCCCTGAGTGTGAGCAGATCTCTTCTCGAATAAACAACATTACCCCCGGCAAGGATGTTCAATGTCCTTATCCATAGGATACAATAACAGCGCCAAGAAAGGCAACTGGGTCCCCTTGTAGAAAATCGGCACCGAATAGCATTCACACAGAGCACACACAGAGGCGGCAGTCTGTTCACAGGTGCCTATGAAAGATGCTATTTCCCAAGATGTTCCAAAATAGTGAAAATAGCCGCAATATGCCGTGACATGATGTCTATGTGAGCTCATACAAACAAATATTTGCCACAAATAAATATTGCCATAGGAAAGGAACCAGCCTTTGTGTTATTGGGAATTGGAACCAGGGTGTGAGGCTCAGGGAGGAGGCAATGCCTACAGGCTCATACAATACTCTCTCAGTTCCCAAGGCAAAGCAATGCTGTCGTCCTAACAACTGTCTCTGTGGGGAGATTCCTGTGAATTTGCTACGGGTTCCCTGTGGCAGCATGTGCCACATCAGCTTATTGCTACTGGCATATTCTGTCAGCAGCAGTGGGCCTGATGCTGTCTTAAAGCAGTGTGTTGATGCTTGGGTCTACCTGGGGGATGGTTGATAGGAAGCGGTCCCTGCTGCGCAATTCACACCCAGGGACTGTTCCATTCTAACAGCATTGTCCACTGGGGGTAAAAGAATAGATACCCCCTGTCGTCTCTAATACACTGCCATAAGCAATCCTGTCACTACGCCTGCTCTCCCTTTGCTAGGTGATAATAATGTTAATGCCATTGGGACGCTGGCGAAATGACACCAAAATGGAATAAACCGGTGACTCCTCGTATATCATAATTTGCAACAAACTAGAAATGCACTGAGAGATGCTGCACTGTCACCTGCCAAATGTAAGCATAGGGATACACGTTGACCGTGTGATGTGATGTGAACTTGACCTTTGATCCGTCGCCATTATGTCTAGACGCACAGCAAACATAAAAAAAACTGTTGCAGTATGTAACAAAAATGTACGAAAAATGCATCAATAACAACTTAGTTTAGTCCTCCAATCGCAACCCGCTAACTTCATTTATATGCCATTATTCCACAATGCCACCCCAAATGTGGTGATTAATAATCATGTATGTCCATACCATAGACATTGCATTAAAAAAACATGTATTATTAAGCAGAATAACAATTTTTGTTCCACTTTAGATCTATTTTTTCTGGGGCATGGTGGCGCAGTCGCTAGTGCTGTCGCCTCACAGCCAGAAGGTCCTGGGTTCGATTATGGGGACGCTGGGGGCGCTGTGGGTGCTGTGGGCGTGTTCTCTCCTCCACGTTATCAGTGCCCATACCCTAGGTGGGTTGGCAAAAGGGCCTTTCTGTGTGGAGTTTGCATGTTCTCCTTGTGTCCCCTAGGGTAGATACCCTCACAAAAACATGCAGTTATCCTCGTCTCTATACTGCCTCCCCCTGGCCAGCCAGGGTGCCTGATGGAGGGGAAAATAACTGGTTGGAATAACGTGTTCCTTCCACGCGCTACGTCCAACTGGGGAAACTCGTTACAAAATCGCCGGCCAGGACATACTCGGATTACATTTACTCTGATTACTTTTTCGCTGGACCTTCAAAACAAGGTAAAATGGCAGGTTTCCATGGCAACAGCCGATTAAATCTTGAATAATCCTGGGCACCCGATGTGTTAAGTAACAACATGAGGTATTTTTTACTTTACTGGAGCATTTCCAATTTGCAGTAGCCTACTTTTACTTCTACCCCACTCTTAAAGAGGTAAACAATTATTTGAAAACTGTAGTTATAGTTACTTTGTAGATTTTGATTATTCTTACAAAACAAACAGTAACCACTTCAGCCCTATATACTTTTAGGCTATTAGCCAAACTACAAGGTCACAATTTATGAACTTGTAGTTCTGCTATTTTCAAAAGTTTTTTTTAATACATTAAGGGCACACTTTTATTCAACTTAGGCCTATGAGGACCAATTCTGCCAATGCATTTTAATGGTTATGGAGCGTTTTTGGGCAGCAATCCACAAATGGAGGCAAACCCCTCCATTCCAATTGAAATGCATTGGCAGAATCCGCCCTCATAGGTAGAATAAAAATGCTGTGTGACCGTGCCCTTATACATGATTTAAAATCTCGTGAAATGTACTTTTTTCATTAATTCGCAGGTGCAAAGATAGCAGGGTGTGGGGCTCTTAGAGATAAGAATAGATAGATACCTTTATTATCCCTTGGAAAATCAGTCGCCCAGAGGCAGCACAGCAGTTTAAGGATAACAAAGTTACAGAGTATGAATAAAAAAGTACTGTAGTGTACAGTCAAAAAGAGCAAGGCACAATAAAAGAAGAATACATAAAGTGTAAAAAAAAAACTGTCAGCGCTCATAAGTGTCACGTCACAACACAAAACTTAAAGCACCGCTTAACAATGGAGTGCCAAACAAAAGTGTTCATAACAGTCAATGCTAGTCAGTGCTGTATTCACCGCCATGTCAAACACAGCAATACTCAATAATACCAACACAACCCAATAGTGCAGGGCCAAACAATAAGTGTCCATTTGTCACTGCAAATAAAACAAGAACAAGAGGAGACACAGCAAGACGCCACAAGCGACCCTCCCTGGAAAAGTCCTCAGAGGTCAGAGAACAATTATAGACAGAGTCCACTGGAGACAATAGGCATAGCGCCTCTGTTGATGCAGTATGCTCGTTTGTTGCCTTTTGAAACGGTACTGAATGTACTTTTCAATTCAATTCAAAACTATTGACTTGATCTATAATCAACAAATCTCTCTCTCTCTCTCTTTCTCTCTCTCTCTCTCTCTCTCTCTCTGTTATTGGTTTATTTATTTATGTATTTAACACATGACATGTTGTATAGAAGGGGTGTAAAGAAACATCACATAATGGTCTTTAAGTACAGGGATATACAATTGGAAAATGTGAACGGATAACCACCATCATTCAACAAAATGTTGCCATGTCTATTCTGAGTCTTCCCATGCCTATTAAGCCTACAGATGATGGGACAAATAGATACTTCAAGGTGACTCAAAGCAGGTAATTAGCTCTTGATAACCCTTTTAAAACCTATTTGGGCCTTGACCATACCCCCGGTGGACCTTCACTAATGTGTAGGGAGTGCCTGACTTTGATCTTCAAAGCTGACCTCCCCTCTCTCTCTCTCTCTCTCTCTCTCTCTCTCTCTCTCTCTCTCTCTCTCTCTCTCTCTCTCTCTCTCATGACTGATGGATTGGGTCACCATTGATGCCCGCACATCCATCAAGGAGAGCCGGCCGTGATGAATGAATATGTCCTCTATCAGCCGTGCATCACCTCATGAAGTATTGTCCTTTTTCACCCAACGTATTCATCCTTCGCGCAAAGATTGATTAACTGTAGGCGTGATTCACTCAGCAATTATGACCTCATCGCTAATCAATCTAACTTTTTACCCGAGGGGGGACCTATACTTACAGCACGGGTGCACTGCACACACGATACATAGACACACACGGGCACACACAAAGGAAAGGTTAGCGGGGCTAGTGCAATTGATTGTGGGGTTCTTAGCCAAGAATACTTTGCCTATTGGCTATTAGCCAACAATATGAATTCTCCAAAAATCTTGGTGGTGGGATGGTAACCAAATGAACCCTTTAATAGATCTTTAACTCTTGAGAGTGTAAAATGAAACCACGTTACTCTCTCAATGTCAGACTAAAGCTCAGCGCAGAGTCTGAAATCAGGCTATGGTACCACATCAATAAAGCATGGAAAACCACTCATCTAATAGTCTGGAAGAGAAATCCAAATAAATGCAATTGATTACTCATACATTTGCATCCTGTGTCCAGCATGCAGAAAGAAAGAAAGAAAGAAAGAAAGAAAGAAAGAAAGAAACTTAGAGAGTTAGAAAGAAACTTGAAGAGTTAAGCTCTGTTCAGACTATATAAAGCAAGCTATACAAATAAGCAAGCTAAAAAAACATGCAGCTTGGTTAAAACCATGCAGCTTTATTTTTATGCAAATGAGCGTGTCCAAGGTACCTGTCACTCAACTCTATGCTGGTCAGCCTGCTTTTGACGAGACAAAACAGGTAGTTTTAACAGGAGCGCATTCGGAAATCTATAATCTAAAATAGCGTCTATAGGTGAGAAATGCGCCTATATTCAGTTACTAAATAAGCTAGTTCTGGATAAAAATATTAATAGAACGTTCAAACAAGTGGCCAACGGGCTCTGTCTCACCTGTCACCACGGAGCGTCACTGCTGCTGCTGTGTGTGTGTGTGTGTGTGTGTGTGTGTGTGTGTGTGTGTGTGTGTGTGTGTGTGTGTGTGTGTGTGTGTGAGTGTGAGAGAGAACCATGCCGCATTCCTCGTATTCCTGCCGCTGCAATATCAGCTCTCTTTCTCTCACAGTGCACACACACACAGGGAAACCTCACGGCTGCCTCGGCAGATGAGCGAATGTTTTAAACTCCATTATATTGTTTAGTGTGTTGTCAGTCTATCGACCTACATCTCTGCTAGCTTAAAAAACGTTACTATTAGTTTTTTGGGTGTGTCCACGGTCAGCCTCTGCTGCACCCAGCTGGCCAGGCAGCTCCGTTGAGAACCGGGTTATGTGACTGGCCACTCCCCAGCCCTGCGTCTCCTATCCCGGGGGAAAGTTGAGTTGGAGAGAGGGCACACGCGCACACAGACGATTTTCACCGGCTTCCATGACTTTGTTGGTTATATATCCTTTTATTTCAGTCCATATATGCCATGTCCTTGCCAAATCATCATTAATATTACATAGATAGATAGTCGTTATTTAAAAAAGTGAGCGGTGCAAAAATATTTAGGGAGTATGATATATTGTGGACTTCGATTTCCAAGCCATTTCTTTAAATAATCATAAATGTTTTTCCCTTTTAAATTGAAGATATTAAATAATATCTTTAATATTACACACATTGCATATAAATGTGGTTAATATGTGTGTGTGTGTGTGTGTGTGTGTGTGTGTGTGTGTGTGTGTGTGTGTGTGTGTGTGTGTGTGCGTGAGTGCGTGTGTGTGTGTGTGGCCATGATCAATTTATAGCTAGCTGTTCTAACCATAAATTAGCCAAATTCACAAGCAGTTTAGTATTCACAATCACCAAGTCAGCATTTATCAGCATCGACAAGTTAACATTCACAATCACTAGGTTAACATTCACAATATACAACATCAATATAAACCAATTATATTCAATCATGTACATGATGTCATGTCTACATCACAATAGATGGTATATAGTAAACCTAACCTAAATTCAGTCAAAAGGGACAGCAATAGACAAGTGTCAGGACCGAGATCAGGACAGGGACACCCGTGGTCCAAATTAATCAGGCACTCTATGTGGGGGTGTCCTGTTTACCCATAGTAGATCTGTCTACCCATAGTGGATCTGTCTGTGGGTGTAGTTACTTACTGGGAGAGGAAACCAAAGGACAAGGTGACCAAGGTGGAGCCTTGGAGCAGAGGGGAAGCGTGTGGATACTTATCTTTTCCAAAATAAGTAGAGCTACAGATTTGACCTTATTTGCCTCTAGAGCTTAAGGCCAAGACCAAGGCCAAGACCAAGACCTAAGAGGACGATTGATATAATTAATAATTATTAAGCCATTCAATGTCGGAGAGACCCAGAATACTCCCAGAAGATTCAGAAGACACGAACCAGCCATTAGGACAAGGTGACCATGGTTGAGCCTTGGAGCTTTTGGTCTATGTCATCATCATTATAGTGACATCATCATTTTTTTTTCAAAAGCTTTTTATTTGTATTTTAAACTTGTATTAGTTGCCTATCATTTATGACCTGTGAAATTATCCACAGTCTGTCTAAAAGTGTGGTTATTTTCTCTGCTTATGAGTGATATTCATTTAATACAATTTTGAAATTCAAATTCATTGGTCTGTTCAGTTTAATCAATTCATAATCAAGTAAGCATTTGATTGGACACCATGTTTATTTTCTCCGGCCTAAAGGGTAAACCAATCAGGTACCTCTGTGCCTATTACATCATTTTTATGACGTATTTTCTCCGGCCTAAACGCGTTCTAAGTCAGGATGAACCAATCGGGTGCCTCCGTGCCTATGACATCAAGCAAAGTGGAGCAAAGTGGTCTTTATCGTCATTTCTCATCAGTTAGTCGACCAAGCTACAGATTGTAAATTGTAAGAGTGTCATAATGATAAGTGACCTTATTTACCTCCAGAGAGGCCTCCAGAGAGGCGAGAAGAGGCCAGAAGATGAATTTTTAGTTTTTCAAAGTCTGTTCATTTTTTATTTTAAACTTGTATTAGCTGCCTGTCATTTATAACCTGTGAAATTATCCACAGTCTGTCTAAAAGTGTGGTTATTTTATCGCTTAGTGATATTATACATCTAATACAATTTTGAAATTAAAATTCAATGGCCTAAAGGGTGAACCAATCGGGTGCCTCCGTGTCTATGACATCGTTTTTTATGACATATTTTCTCCGGCCTAAACGCGTTCTAAATCAGGGTGAACCAATCGGGTGCCTCTGTGACTATGACATCATGCACAAAGCAACAGAATCGAAGTGTTTCATTGGTCTAGCTAACTCATGTCATCATCATTAGTGACATCATATTTTTTTTTTCAAAAGCTGTTTATTTGTATTTTAAACTTGTATTGAAATTATCCACAGTCTGTCTAAAAGTGTGGTTATTTTCTCTGCTTATGTGTGATATTCATTTAATACAACTTTGAAATTCAAATTCATTGGTCTGTTCAGTTTGGTCAATTCATAATCAAGTAAGCATTTGATTGGACACCATGTTTATTTTCTCCGGCCTAAAGAGTGAACCAATCAGGTACCTCTGTGCCTATGACATCATGGACAAATCAACAGAATCTAAGTGTTTCATTGGTCTAGCTAACTCATGTCATCATCATTATTATCATCATCATTTTGGTAAAAAAGCGGTAAAAAAAAAAAAAATTATGTCGCAATTTCTTCCTCTCGGTGTCTGCATTCAGACGAGTTGACTTTGGGGGCTGAATCCCCGCCTACTCAGATCATGCTGTGCTCTGATTGGCTAGGCAAAAAAAGCAAGCTCCTTCCAGTCTGGATAAACAAAGCTGCTTCAAAATTGAGGACTAGTGAAAAAAAAGCTTTTTATTTCCATGCTTTTTTATTTTTTTGAGCAGGGAAATTTAAAAAGCTGTCTATGGTGCTGATCCTCTTTTTGAAAGTCTCTCTCGCACGCACGCACGCACGCACGCACGCACGCACGCACGCACGCACACACACACACACACACGCACGCACGCACGCACACACACGTGTGTGTGTGTGTGTGTGTGTGTGTGGGGGGGGGGGGGGGGGGGGGGGGGTGTATGCCTGTAGGCCTACATGTACATTCATGTCGGGGTCACAGTTCAATGCTTTTCGAATACGTCAAGAAACTACAAATGTTTTATCGAACTAGTAGCCAGTAGCTTATTTGCACAACAAATGTTAGTTTGATCATTTAATAGGCCATATTAAAATGCCAATCATACCCCACATTTTACATCAGTTCTGTTGTCCTGCTGAATTGTAACATCCAGTAAGCTACTGTAACACACGCTTGCGTAAAAACGATCGTTTCAAAATAAACAATTGTGTCCACCACAGCAATTGCCAACTTGAATGGTGGGCAATTTGATGCGCTAGGCCTTACAGAGTTGTTTAGTATTCAGCACATGGTAGTGAATAGAATGATTTACATTTTAGGGCCAGGAGTCTCAGATGGGGATGACATTATTTCTGCAGGCAATAAGGTGAGAAGATTAAAACTGGGCCCCAGACAATATGGTCTGACCATAAGGGGGAAAATGCCAATGAATCACAGTCCGGTGTCCTTAGTTTATGAGGTGAAGAGAGGTAGGTTACAGTGGGATATATCATAATAGCATCTCTATTCAGTGATAACGTGAGCCAAAAAATTACTTTACTTTTTACTTCTTTTTTTTTTTCTTTTTTTACAACAGTGTTTATTTTTGGATCTGTGTGTGTGTGGGCATGTTTGTATATGTGTGCTTGTACGCGTGTGTGTCTATTTATTGGGATTGGCCATTCGGCACGTCTCATCAAAGTGTCCAAGAAACCTTAAACAAGCACCCATACTTCCTTGCTCGCTCCCTTACTCACTCACTCACTCTCTCACTCAGTTATTCCATTTAAGAGCATTGGCTAATGGCTGAATGTAAATGGAAAGCAAACCCTAGCAGCCTCGGTTCATTTTACTGTACTGTTACTGTAGGCTCTGTAAAGCAATAGGTCTATGTGAATACTGTAGATATATTGAATGTCATGTTTAATGTATGAAATGAATATATTCAACAACGGGATGATGTGAGCTCAAGTCAGCCTTTTTTTATTTTTATAGTTTATTCATTTATTTGGAGTGAGTGAAATCCTTCCATTAGGAAACCCATGCACCCTCCCTGTTTCCACTCTGTTGCATAAGCTCACTGAAACGATTCAACGAAGGCCTGTGCTGATCTCTCTGACATTTAGTTGCCCTATTGCACCCAATTGCACAGAACTGTTTATTCAAATGAACGTCTACTTGGACTGCTGTGTTGATGACAAAAATGGGAAGCAAAGGTTATGCAAAAAAAAAAAAATGTTGGTCATTTTATCTAATCAGGCTTTTATGAACAGGAGTTTTATTTTTAATTTTTTTTATTTTAACTAATTTTAGTTTTTAATCACCAATTGTAACTGCAAACTCCATTTTAACCATGATAGATTCATTAAAAACACCCATTATTTTTTCTGGTGACTCATACTACCCTCCTAATACGTGTTAGGAGTATATATTCTAAATATTGAATCAGGCAAATTAAAATCTGTTCAGGGTGTTCATAAAAGCCTGATTAGATGATAAAATTACCAAAAGTCTTTTTGAAAGTGAAATATCCCTTTAATATGTAACTATAGTCACACAGTATGTCAACCATCCCAAGGGACCTGAAGCTGAATAGCCGGTATTTGTGTAATATTTGTCAGAGAAGTGAGAAAAAAAAAAAAAAAACACACACAAACAATTGCATGTCTGTCCGCGGATCTATGGAAGACGCACCAAATCTCTGTGTGTTGGGTGGGTGTAGGCATCGGCTTTCCTGATTGGCCAACCTGACCCCATCGGTTCATGGATTGGTAGGGCTTTGCGTCATGTTTGAGTCGCTGTGGCGATATAAGTGGTAGCATGTAGCCTACAATAGAACTCCATTGGTGTTTGTGTATGCTCACATATGTCGCCAACATGACATCAGGAGTTTTTTACGATATCACTATCAGTGGTCCCCATATATCCATATTTAGCTGATCGGTCGTGTTTGTGGGTACTATGAGAACGGGTAGGGAAGAGCGGGGTAAACTGAGACACTTTTTACATTTGCTCCCCTCTAGGCGAACTAAAAGATATATCAGTAAAAATGTACACATTTCCCAGTAATTTGGGATGTTTCCTAACAATGGAAGATATCAGAACATATTCAAGACAAAAGGCAGAGAAAATATGATTGTTTTAAAAAAAGTGGTCTTGTGTCTCAGTTTACCCCAGGACCGGGGTAAACTGAGACAGACCAGAGAAATCAACGGGGTAAAGTGATCCACTCACTTTTTTCACTTTAAAACTACCATAAAAACACAAAAACCTGGTTAACCAGGTTAAATATGCACAATACAAAAATGTACATAGCAGACATTCTTTTAATAGGGTTTGTCCTGTCATTTCCACCCATGTGTCAAATAATGTGACACATGGGCAGAAGGAAAAACTAAAAACACTATAAAAAATATATAGAAGGGTTTACCAAACTTTCCTCAGTTGATGCTTATGTAATTTTTCCTGTAGAATCTATTTCTGCAAAGTATATTGTTGTATTGTGCATAACTAATGAAATAATTGGCATATTTAGTCAAATGTAGTCAAATATGCTAATTATCTCATTAATTATGCACAATACAGAGAAATATATATCAAAAATGGATTCTACAGGGGAAAATACATAAGAATCAACTGAGACTAGTTTGGTACACCCTTTAATCAGGTTTTTACAGCTTTCTCCATGTCTATCATGTTGGGATAATGTGAGATAGTGTCTCACTTTACCCCGAAGCAATTGTCTCACTTTACCCCACCGCCACATTTTGGGAAAAGGGATATTTTTATCAATTCAGGGTAATCTTCAGCTAGCATCTATCACATGGATTTATAAGTTGGTAGTTCATCAACATGTATGATATAAAATGTTCTCCCTGCATCAATTTGCTTTAACACAACAGCTGATTATGTTGACAGCAAGACAAATTACTTTTACATGCAAAAAACACATTTTTGTGAAAAAAGCATTTTTTCTACAGCACTATCAGGTCTCTCTTTTCATGACAAGTGGGAAATTCAAGGGGCTTGAAAATATAATGGTCACATGACCACAAATGTGTTCCATTGCCAAGATAAATGGAGCGTCTCAGTTTACCCGGTGTCTCAGTTTACCCCGCTCTCCGCTACAACGGGTACTCTGATAACAAGTACTGTACAACAAGTACAACACAAACGGGCGGGGAATGCTTTCAGAACTGACCTGCAGAGTATAGGCCAGCACACGCAGGTACTGCCCTGGGTGCTCTAACAACGGGTACTGCGTTCTCAACTTGTGTTCTGTTTTTTTAGGAACATAAAACTACTCCCTGGTATGTTCTTGGTGTAATATGTGATGTTGCGGTGCATATAGTGCGTTCAGCAGGAGCTGTGTATGGGACTTGTTGTCCTGTGCAGAGATTCAATGAGCTGTCCTTGTCCTTTCCTCCTCCTATTTATTTGTGACTTCACCGTAGGATTACGTTTTCAAAGCAGCTCTCAGAGCATGTTAGAAAGTTTATATTTAATGTGCAAGGGAAAGCGTCATAAATCTCAAAGGCACTCATCACTTTCCCTCTCCCATGGCAGTCTAAATCACTCAGTGGGTGAAAAAGCTGACACTTCCTCTCTTTGACTGGCCACAGAATGGGAAGGAAGCTATCTGCCGGTGGATTTCTCTGATCCCTGGATCATTTATCAAGCCCCACGGTTCGGCTTTGAGATTGCAGAGGAGGAGGATATTAAGCCCCTCTCTACCCACTGTACAATGTAGTAGTGCGCAAGCATGCACGCACGCACGCACGCACGCACACGTGCACACACACACACACACACACACACACACACACACACACACACACACACACACACACACACACACACACACACACACACAGGTTCATAGTAAAATCCACGTCAAACTATAAGCAAATAAAATTACATTTACCTACAGTAGATGATTCCTTGACACGTAAATGCTTAGCAGTTGAGGCAGGCCTCCTTAATCCACATTCAAAGCTGCGTTGTATTGACTTGATGCATTGCCGATAAGAAAGGAATGTTAAATTGCACCAGGGTGCGATCCGAGGATCACAGGAATGCAAATGGATCACATATACATGCAAATAGTGTGCCTAAGTCGGTTTAAGGCATGATAATTGTATGTATTCACTTTTTCTTTGAATCTTTGACTGTTTCATCTTGAGAGCGTGCTGAGTCTAAGTGATTAGCATTTTCAGGGTTTCACTTATTTATTTATTTTATACAGCGAAGTATGAAGTGAAGTTAAATATAATTAATAGTTTTTGTGGGGACTAATTACTGCCTTACCTTCTTATCCACATCTGTTAAGTGACACAAGTCACAAAGTGACTCAGTCAGCAGCATTCATTAGGGATTCTCTCTCTCTCTCTCTCTCTCTCTCTCTCTCTCTCTCTCTCTCTCTCTCTCTCTCTCCTCCCATGACAATTGCTTCCTTTCCATCTTGTGTATATTCTCTGTACACACATTTACTTCTCATGTTCACGTTCTTTGTTGTTTCTCTTTCTTCATCAGTGGTTCTTGACATGTGGGGGTCCCTTACCACTTTAGCATTCTCAATATCTTTCTCCCCTGTGTGATGTTTGTTTGCTTGTTTGTTTGTTTGTTTGTTTTTCTCTCTCCCACCCCCCTCCCCCCCTCTGCTGTATGTGTATAGACAATATGGTTTGTATTGTCATAAAAAGACAAATACAAAATTAAAGGTGATACACCATGCATTTAAAAAGTATTTATGTCATATTGTTTATGTCCCAAAAACGTTTTTCAAAAGGTTTGAGGCTAAATTACCACTCCTGAATAGAGAGCCTCTCTCATTTTGAATGGCTTTCAGAGCATTTTCAGCTGCAGTACCACCTTTGGCCTGAACTGCGCCACCCCCCAAAATCTTTTTGAAAAAAAAAAAACATCTTCCAAAACGGCCGTCGATGACGTCAGCGACGGCAGCAAATCTGGACAGCCTGTTTTGAGAACCCGTGGGATGCTTTTAACCTCCGCCTTCCCAAAACCAGAGAAAGACACAGCGGTCAGAAATGGGACTTTGTGAGGATAGAAGGTGCTAGTGGGACCCCAAAAAAAGGTTTTAAAATAGGAAAAGTGAAATTTCATGGTGTATCACCTTTAAAGAAATCACAAAATCATAGAAAAAGGCATCAACCCCCCTGACTCTGCTGAGGTTAAAGCCGCCATCCAAACCCTGAAGAGTGGCAAAGCATGTGGCATCGATGCCATCCATGCTGAGATGCTGAAGGCCGATATTCTAATATCAACACGAGTGCTGACAGACCTCTTCCAAAACATCTGGAACAGTGACACCATCCCTGAAGACTGGTCCAAAGTAAAAATTCGTCAAAATTCCTAAGAAAGGCAATACCAAGAACTGCGACAACTGGCGAGGAATTACACTCCTATCTATTCCAAGCAAGGTGTTCTGCAGAGTCCTTTTCAACAGGATGGAGACAGCCATTGACACCAGGCTTAGACAGGAGCAAGCAGGCTTCAGGAAGGGAAGAGGATGTATGGACCAGATTTTTGCTCTGCGAAACATAATAGAGCAGTGCCTGGAATGGAACACACCCCTATACATCAACTTTGTGGACTTCAGGAAGGCCTTCGATAGTGTCCACCGAAACACCCTCTGGAAGATACTACACTCCTATGGCATACCACCAAAGATCATTTCTCTCATAAAAACATTCTATGAACATTTTGATTGTAATGTCATCATGGGAAATAACATCTCTGAGAGGTTCCCCGTGCAGTCCGGAGTACGGCACGGGTGCATCATCTCTCCTATCCTCTTTCTTACCACCATAGACTGGATCACCACCAACACCACAGCTGACAGACCCAGAGGCATCCAATGGACCCTATTCTCCCAGCTGGAAGATCTTGACTACGCTGACAATCTCGCTCTCCTATCAACCAACCCAGTGGCGGTTGGTATGTATATTGCGCCCTAGGCGAGGTAGTATAGCGCCGCCCTATGGCCGCGCGAAGCGCGGCCCCTCAACGGCGCCGCGAAGCGGCGCCGGAAAAATCGGTTAGTTGCGGGCAAATTATGCATTTTTTCAAGTTATTTGCGGGCAAATTATGCATTTTTTCAAGTTATTTGCGGGCAAATTATGCGGTTCGGTTCTACACGGCGGCAGAACCATTTTGGGCTTAATATAATAGGGTTTATAAAAGCATGATCTGACTGTCTTAGTCTTACCTTGGGCTGGTCAGGAGGAAATGGTTCTTTCACAGTCACGCACAGTGAGACAAAGTCCTGGCTGATAGAGCCTGAGGTTTGTGTTTTGTAGAGGAAGTCAGGTACAAAATGATCCTCTCCATGTGATGTTTCAGGGCAAGCAGCTATATTATAATATCTACCGGTAGTCACGTCCATAGTAGTGAAGAGCTCGAACTCCATGCTTTATTTTTAACAGATGTTGTTTTCAATTTCAATACTGGCGCGTGAATATGACATCACATCAGGAGGGGAGGGGGGGGGCTGCCTGGAGCTGCCAGCCTCTATCACTACCACCAGGGGGTGTTGTTGTATTCGGTCTGAGTGGACTGTTGATCTTACGTCTGCTCTGCAGGGCCGTCACTTTACTTTTTTTTTTCTTTTTCTTCTTCTGGCGCCCCCGCAAAGTGGCGCCCTGTGCAATGGCCCCGCTAGCCCCCCCTGCCGGCCGCCCCTGAACCAACCACAACAACATGCAGGCAAAAACTGACAGGCTTAACAACTTTGCTAGACAGGTCGGACTCAGAATAAACACCTCCAAAACACAAGTGTTGTGTGTCAACTCCATCCCCACAGAACCCATTCTTGTGGATGAGGAACCACTTCAGTTTGTGGAAGATTTCACCTATCTAGTCTAATCAGTAAGGACAGTGTTGCATCAAAAGATATCAAGGCTCAGGACGCCTTCTCCCAACTCCGCTCCATCTGGAGATCAAAACAATACAGCCTTAAAACTAGGCCTGGGACAAAATATCGATATTTCGATATACCGCGGTATTATCTCCCGCGATAATTATCGATATGTTGCCGGCAAATATCGAGTTTTCATAACACCAGGGATTTCCCATTTAACCTACTGTATGGTGTAGTACTATGGTGCAATACCCTCAGCCGCCTGCACTGTTTGTAGTGGGGGCGCTAGTGAGATAAATGACCAGATTATGGCCGGATTATGCAACAGTGAGGAAGAGAGAAGAACGCTTGCGCTGAGTCTGACCATCAGAGAGAGAGGGAGAGAGAGGAGGAATGGAGAGGAGGATACATTGCATCTTGTCCTCAGTTTACAACAAGGTGAAGTTAATTTGAGCAACACATACAGCTCTGTCTGTGTTTAGTGGACACACACATTGGCTACTGTACACATGCAGCCACCTTTACAATATACAAACACACACAATTACACACACACCCACGTTAATATGAATGGAAGTCACACACACACACACACACACACACACACACACACACACACACACACACACACACACACACACACACACACACACACACACACACACACCACACAGAAACACAGAAACACAACCATGTTCCCCCTTTGCCTCGATCTCCCTCATTTTTTTGTATTTATTCGTACATCCTCACCACTGATATGGATTTAATTTAATTTCATTGTATTATTATCAAAGCAATAAGAACATGAAACAAATTGGTTATACTTGCAAAGCACTGTCACTATTAAGAAATAATACCGTGATAGATATCGTATCGTGATATACTAATATCGTCCCACCCCTACTTAAAACCAAGATGCTCCTCTATAACAGCAATGTCAAATCCGTCCTACTGTATGGTTCTGAGCTGGAGAGTAGTGAAAACAGACACCAGGAAAATGGAAGTGTTCCACAATAGATGCCTCAAACGAATATGCCAGATCTTTTGGCCAAATCAAATTTCAAACAATGAACTGTACAAAAAAACAGGGAGCTGGAGCATCACCAAGGAAATAACACACAGACGCCTGAGATGGCTGGGTCATGTGCTTAGAATGGAGCAGGACCACATCACTAAGGTGGTTAAGATGGACCCCGCCAGGCAAAAGAAAACCTGGAAGGCCCAAAACCACCTGGCGCAGAACTGTGACACAAGAGCTGGAACAGATGAACCTGTCATGGGGAGAGGCGCAACATGCTGCCAGGGATCGAATGAAATGGAGATCGTTCATTGAAGCCTTATGTCCGATAGGGGACGAAGAGTATTAAGTAAGTAAGTAGAACATGCCATAATGAAGATTTTTAGCTATAGGGACATCGCAGATTTGTCTTGGTAAACTTGTGGTAGCCAATAAACTATACAGTAAAATTATACAAAAAATAAATATGCTTTAAGTAGCATGTGAGGGGTGAAACTATATATATATATATATATATATATATATATATATATATATATGTGTGTGTGTGTGTGTGTGTGTGTGTGTGTGTGTGTGTGTGTGTGTGTGTGTGTGTGTGTGTGTGTATATTCTTTTTTTTTTAAATTATTATTCCGAATCCAATGCAAGCATTTGTGTTGCACGAAAAACATTCCTTGGGCTAAAAACAGCCCCCATAAAACTATGGTTTAGTGATGAGTAATCACTTTTCACAGTTTTGTGGGGTCCGTTTTTTTTAAAGGAATGTTTTTCGTACAAAACAAATGCTTGCGTTGGATTCAGAATCCCGAAAAACTCCTAGTTTGACCCCCTTTGATTGGCTCCCACAAGTTTCCCAAGACAAATCTGCGATGTCCCTATAGCCAAAGATTTTCCATATGATATGATATATGATATAACTGTGTGCCACATGTCATGCTTTTATTGTAAAGTACACAATTTTTGCCCGAAACACTCAGACTAATACTGGTCTGATCCTAGATTGCTCCAGCTCCCTGGTCTGATCAACAAAGAAAATCAAAAGTCAAGGCCAGGGAAGATGGAACGAAGAATCATGTTCCCCAGAACTAGATAAAAAAGAAAAAAAGAAGAAGCTGAAAGCTGGATTGTGGGGTTTCTGTGTGGCAAAAACAAATCGATAGACGGAGCAGATGAATCCAATTCTGGCTCATCAGTTGAATCCTCTGGGATAGCTGAGCTCTCCCCAACACTGCCCACCCATTACTGCTCAATCCTCACCAAATCCCAACACAAAGCCTCCACATCCCACAACGCAACCAAGCTCTGCACTGTAGACCTGGGGTCCACCCCACCCAGCCTCTGGCCATTTGAGCACAATATGATGGAACTGTCTTTGTGGTATATTCCATTATGTGTCTTAATGTGGCAGGGCTCCAAGATTGTGGTCAGTCTGTCCAGAAGTCTAACACGTTGCTCTTAAGATCTTGAAAATGAAATGAAATGAATGTGCAATGTGCATAAGGATTATGGGCTCATTTTGGCAGTGAAATAGACTGCAAATATTCGATTGCAATACGATATTATTCAAATTACTGTAATTAGCAATAACACTGTGATGAACAAAGGTTAAAGGCTCGACAGAAGAATCATATGCATTTGAGCATAACTGCCTTGCTAATAGCAACATTTGGCCAAAGCACTAATAGTAGCAATTAAAAACGACTTTTAATACCACGTGAGTCACAATATGACCTGTTGTATGACACAACAATATTTTTGCTCTTAATTGATTCTGAATGAAACATTAAATGAAAAAAGTAAATGGTCTGGTGTGTGTGTGTGTGTGTGTGTGTGTGTGTGTGTGTGTGTGTGTGTGTGTGTGTGTGTGTGTGTGTGTGTGTGTGTGTGTGTGTGTGTGTGTGTGTGTGTCTGTGTGTGTGTGTGTGTGTGTGTGTGTGTGTGTGTGTACTTAAAAATGCAAAAGTGATGAATACACCTTTCGTAGTCATCTCCACATACAGTAATATGCAATGTATCAATTCAAAGAATCTCGACAGAGTGCCAGTGGAAGGATATTGGACAATTAGAATAAAAAAATATGATATTGTCATGCCAGAAGTCAGGTCTTGGCCAGGGAGTGGATATGTCTAGCACACTAACAATGAGGCGTGCTCGAACTCCACTGCAGTGACGGAGCAATGCAATCCACAATGTAAGCTTTGCTTACCCACACACATTTTTTGGATAAGATCAGCACTCCTCCACACGAGGTCCCTAGACTGAAAGTGTGGGAGGTTATGAGAGCAAGAGAGAGAGAGAGAGAGAGAGAGAGAGAGAGAGAGAGAGAGAGAGAGAGAGAGAGAGAGAGAGGAACATAGTTTACCTGTATATTTACTCTTATATTATATTCTCACTGAGTTCTCACTCCCACAACGGCAAATGGGTGGCGGCTTTGGATGGATATAACCAAACGGCAAACGATGGCACATGTTGACTAGGGGAATTTGAGTTCTGATTATGTCCCTACCGGGACAAAACTCGAATGGCGATGAGTCGGCTTAAGCAAACTTTGCAACATTCGTCACGCCTCTCCTACCGGAAGCTCAAGTCCACTTTAGACTTAATAGTCATTTTAAATTTTCTTTTTTTCTTTTTATTCTGTCACGGAAGTGCGGAAGTGACCGGGTTGGTGTCAGATGACGTAGATGTCAAGGTGACCCCCCCATAAAACGTTAGCCGTTTGGTCACATTTGTCCCAAGAAGTCACTAGTAAGACGCCTCGGCGACATATTAATATATCCATATACATATATGGACTTAATATTAACGTTTTCGGGGAAGGTAAGGTGTAAATCAGAGTAAAGCTGGCTCTTGGGCCAGTTATGGCCTGGGATTGATGACATCAGAAATCTTCATATGGGCATAAAAGGGATTTTGTTTCTGGGAATGACCATATATGGACTTTTTATTTTATTTTATCCTTTATTAATAATAATATGTATCCATATACATACAATGCCCATACATGAAGATCCCTATCTGAAGGCACACAGATATGGCCATGCCTTTGCCATCTGGCCAGTGATATATATCGATGACATCAGGGATATTCATATATGGGCATAAAGGAACCTGACACCTGTGATGTCACAGTGACGAGGGAACCAATAGACTGTACAAATTTGTACTGACTGACTGACTGACGGACAGACAAGCTGCGACATTTCTCATGGTATACTGCGACCTTCGGTCGCAATGAACAATAAACAATAAAGCATATCCAATCCAGTCCAAAGAAAAACCTTTTATAAAAGCTCTAATCGACATCACCACAATATCATCACAACATCGCTATTGAGATATTTCATCAAACATATTTGATTTTGGGCTGCAGGGGTTGACACTAACTGTTGCCCGTGGGCCGTGGCAAGTAAGTAAATAAAACATTCAGGCAAGCAGAGTTTGCTTTCAGGCTGCCCGATGCATTCCCTCTTCATTTAATGAAGAACAATGCTACCTTTTTAGTACTAACTGTTGCACTCATTCTGGGTTTTCAAAGTGACTGTCGCTACTCTGCAGTTAGATTTAACATTATTTCTTTCAAGTACAAATGGTATATATAATTTCATGAAAAATTACTTTTAGGGCAATGACCTTTGGGAAAGTAGAACATGAGCTCTACTTGCTCGACGGGCAAGTGCCTCTGAGATCTTATAGTGTCCCCTGAGCTATGCTGTTTTCATTTTCTAGACCAATTCCCCCCATGTGTAATTAATATAGCTGCTACATGCGGCATCAAAGCCTCTGCAGATGCAGTGTAGACCAGCGCCATTGGGCAGATGTAGTGAAGACCTGCTCCAGTAGACAGATGTGTAGACCAGCACCAGTAGGCAGATGTAGTGGGAAACCAGCGCCAGTAGACAGAGGTTTCCAATTACAGTGGAGACAGAAGGAGCAAAAAAAACTAAAAACAGGTGGTGCCTTTAATTGCTTTTTTGCCACCCCAGAAATACAGCATGAAGAGGGTCCAGCAGGAGCCGAGCTGTGGGGGGCCCACTGGGAGATGAGACATTCACCAATCCAGCTGCATAATTGGTTTGAGGGGGAGGGTGGAACGGGAGGATGCCATATTAATGATCCAGAAGTTTGGGCCTTAATCTTTTCTTCCTCTTTCTTTTTTAAAGTAAAAAAAAAAAACTAATAATGGCACAGGTCGGGAAGGTATGCAATGTGTGTAAAATACTGTCTGTCCACCCAGTTTCAGACCAAATTCCAGTACTTTATTTACACCAAATTCCAGTAGTGATATAAAACAACGTGATGGCAAGTGTGGAGGACTAACCACTCAAGCCCACCCCGTTCCTCTATCACTGTAGTCCAAAACCGCAGCATCCTCTGCCATGTCTCGGGGAAGCAGTGGCTGAATTATGGATCTTCAAGCCAGGCTAGATAGAAGAAAATTCAAGGAGCTGCTTCATTTGAGTGAAAAAACACCATTTATGAATGTGTGTTTTCACGGATGGCTATTCATGCACACAGCCTTGTGTGGTTGGTTGTGCGCACATATACAGTGCTATTTTCCATATGTTTGCGCGTGCATGCAAATGATGGATGCAATATGTGCATGTATACTGTGCGTGCGTGCGTGCGTGCGTGCGTGCATGCGTGTGCATCTGAAGTGGGAGTGCTGGCAGCGATTGCACAGTTTTTCCCATTTTCCTGGCGGCAGAACAGAAGAGTCCCTGTGAATCCCTTCTATCTACTGGTCACCACACTCAATTTATGACATGAGTATGATGAGCGTTGCTCCCCAAAGAAAAACGCTGTTATCACGAATTGCATCATAATGGGTTGTGCTCCCCTCTCCCCTTTTTGCAGCTGTGGCAGTGGCTATCTTCCAGCCTGCTGTGGTTTACACAGAATAATTAGCTTGGTTGGAACAACAGTATCACCAACCCTCGGGAAGGCAGGGGCCAGTGTCTCTGACAGGCCTACCCTGGAAACCAGAAGAATCTGCCATTGCAAAATTCAGATTTGGTCTGGCACCGCCAGAGTAGACTCTAGTTGTGATTGGATTTCACTCCTTCTGAAGTAGTGAGGGACCAATCAGGTTCCAGTATGCAAATGTAGGTCGGGTTTATCACCAGAGGCAGTTCCACACAGAGATTCCAGACTAATTTTTTCGCAGTAATATGAGTCTGCAGGGGTGTCGCACTAAATTCTGGGCCCTGGGTACAAGGATTCATTCACTATTGAAAAATAGCAGCTATACAAGCTCGCAGCGCGGCACTCGGTGCCGCGCTGTGAGCTTGTAGATCTGCTATTTTTTTTAATCGTGAATATTTTTGAATATTTCAAATCCTTCCAAGGTTTTTTGAAAAACTTATGTTTCTTTATCAGTGGTGCTCAAACTTTTTCATGTGAAGGACCCCCATAATGATATGTATTTGGCCACGGACCCCCATCTCTAAATATTTAGTTCCAGGGACCCCCCAGAAGAAAATGTTGAGTTACCAAATGTTCACTTAAAAATACATATATTCAAAGATTTGCACACATTTTCACAACTTTTTCAAAAATAGCAGATCTACAAGCTCGCAGAGTGGCACTCGGTGCCGTGCTGTGAGCTTGTATATCGACTATTTTTCAATAGCTAAAGTATAAAATCCACCTTGGGCCCTAGTAACTCGGTCCCACTTTTCCCCCCCTTGTGACGCCCCTGGGTAGGCCTACATCAATTATAAGGGTGAATAGTGCAGTGCAACCTCGCAGTGCAAAGTATGTGTTTAGATGTGCACTGGAATCCGAATGAACACACAGCAATGTACTGCATGAATACAGACGACACAGAGGGATTGTTGTAGTGAATGTTCCCTTTTTACAGTGGTGGAAAAAGTACTCACATTTCTTACTTAAGAAAAAGTATCAATACTGTAATATATGAATACTCTCTTTACGAGTAGTCCGGAATTCAAAATGTACTTGAGTAAAAGTATGAAAGTACAAAATGTTTGAAAATAGCAGATCTACAAGCTTGAGCTTGTAGACCTGCCATTTTCAAATAGACAAGGTATAAAATAGGGCTAAAGTGGTTAATGTATGTTTTATAATATTATAATTAGGGCTGGGATGCGATAAAAAAAATATCGAATTAATTACAGTCTTTGTAATTAATGAATCGCAATTAATCACAAGTAAAACACATTTTGTTGTATGAGTGAATCAACGAGTGAGTTTTTTAAATCTAAATTTCACATTCACTTGGCCAAGCAAAGCGCTCTGATCGGCTACTTCTCCCTTTGCGTTTGTTGTCTCTTCTTGGTTGGTGCATCGCTATGATCGGTATGCCCGAAATTGAAGGTTCTGTGGTTGAAAAAACTAAGTGCGATTAAAATGCGTAAAATTGTTATAATCGTGTTAAGTTTCTGTAATTAATTAATCGCAATTAATCAGTTAAAGTCCCAGCCCTAATTATAATTTATATCTGCAAAGTAACTAGTAAACAACGTTTTCAAATAAATGGAGTGGAGTAAAAGTGCAATATTTGGATCCAAGATGTAGTGGAGTAGAAGTATTGGAAATTGGAAATACTCAAGTACAAATAAAATGAAAGTAAAATAAAAAAAGTAAATGTTACTGTTGTGTTAATGTAAAAGTTACTTTACACAACTGCCTTTTTAGAATGAAAAGACCCTAGGTTTTTTTTTTATTCCTTAGAATCAATCAATCAACTAAACAGACATAATAATAGTCTGGTTCTGAAAATAAATGTTTTGTTAGCTCACATTCAAACTGACAATCTATAATAATATGTCTGATTGCATAGAATATTCACTGCAGATAGTAATAGTTTATTTTAAGGGGAGTAGTATAATTCCTTAGAATAATGTTTTGCTGTAAAAATGTGGTAATGCTTAACTGCATCATACTATGTTGAAGGTGCAGCATACATAATGTAACAGTTTTGGGGTCCAGAAACGTTGATGTTACACTCTATGTTGTATGAAGTCATAGAATGACTGTTGTAACCACACAAGGCTTATTAATGGACACTCAGTGAATGCAGATCACACGCTATCAGCTGTGACATCTATCTACATTTTACAACAAGCAAGTAGAGGTGAAGGGATGGAATTAAATCAGCATAGCATTACAACTCATGGAATGTTTCATTGTAAAACTTTGAAAAGCAGCGCTCATGACAATACTCTGTGAATATGCTGTCTATTGTGTGAGTGTGAACGTGTGAAGCACATCCTTGGCTACAATGACCAGCACTCCCGCTGTACAATACAGAAAGCAAACACTGACAAAATGAAGGTCTCTCTCTCTCTCTCTCTCTCTCTCTCTCTCTCTCTCTCAGTACAGTATAGAGTAGAGTGTACAGAATGTGTACAATTTATTATTGTCTCCACCAGCCGAAGGCAGGGGGAGAGTATGTTTTCGCCCCTGTCCGTGCGTCCATCCGTCCTCCAAGTTTGTTAACAGCTAATCTCCGGCACCGTTGGCCCGGTCGCTGCCAAAATGAGTACACACACTCCCTGGATGCCAATTCAGAACCTCTGTCGCAAATCGGTAGACAGTATCTCTACAGTCATGTGATCGACACGGATCTGTCTGATTGTCCATATTCCATCCTGTTTGGCTGATATTGGCTTTCAAAGTTTGTAAGATTGGTCCATTTTGGACAAAATGCCTCAAATCACAAACGCAGAGTGCAATTATCACGAAATCGCACACACACGTTCCCACTAGGCCGAGGAAGAAATGCCACTTCAATTTTTTTAAATCAGCCTCATGGTGGCTCTATAACAGGCCGATTTGTGGTTTTACCTATAACTCCACCGATCAGTTTCAAACTTTGTAAGCGCACTCCCTGGATGCCAATTCAGAACCTCTGCCCCACATTTTTCACATGGGCCTGTTCTACCGCCACCAGGAGGCCGATCTGTGCAAAACTACCTTTTGGCCAGTACTCCTACAGATTTTGTCCAAAAATCACGCAAATCGGTAGACAGTATCTCTACAGTCCTGTGATCGACATGGATCTGTCTGATTGTCCATATTCCATCCTGATTGGCTGAGATTGGCTTTCAAAGTTTGTAAGATTGGTCCGTTTTGGACAAAATGCCTCAAATCACAAACGCAGAGTGCAATTAACATGAAATCGCGCACACACGTTCCCACTAGGCCGAGGAAGAAATGCCACTTCAAATTTTCTAAATCAGCCTCATGGTGGTGCTATAACAGGCCAATTTGTGGTTTTACCTATAACTCCACCGATCAGTTTCAAACTTCGTAAGCGCACTCCCTATAGGCCAAGGAAAAACCATTTCCTTGCATTTTTCACATCAGCCTTTTATAGCGCCACCAGGAGGCCGACTTATGTAAGACACATTTTTGGATATTACTCCTTAAGATTTTACCCACACTTAACACAAATCAGTACACAGTATCTCTACAGTCATATGATCAAGACGGATCTGTCCCATATTAAATATTCCATCCTGTTGGCTAAGATTGGCCTCCAAACTTTGCAGGATTGATCCGTTTCGAACAAAATGCCTCAAATCAAACACAGCGTGCAATTGTAATGAAATTGTGCACGCACATTCGCAAAAGGCCAAGGAAGAAATTACACTACAAAATGTTCATATCAGCCTCATGGTGGCGCCATGAAAGGTCTAAGATTGGTGAAGAACACATGCCACCCTTTTTACCTATTTTTTGCCTATTATAGCACCACCAGGACGCATGGCCTGGTGGAGACATGTGCTCGGAAGAGCACTTCTTCTAGTTTTCATTGCTTAACTTTTGTGTAGTCTTCTAATTTTCTTTCTTTTTTTGCCCTATGAGTCTAAAATGTTCATTAGATTCCTTCAAAGTCTTCAATCAGTACTACTTTTAGAGTCAAATGGTTGGCGAAGGCATACAATATGTGGCATTTCTAGTTTTAACTTCAGTATCCAGACTACTGGGCCACAGATTTCAGACTGTGCTTTCTTAGCTGTATGACAACGCAACAAATTCAATCCATTAATGTCTATCAATGGAAGGAATTTGAAGGATAGGCCGGAACAGGACCCCAAAAGAGGACATATCTGGGTAAGTATGGTGAGCCTACCATACAGAGAGTAGCGAACCATTTATGAATCTATATAGTTCCATGAGATTAGCAGAAAAACTCGAATCCAAAATAATGATAAGCCTAAAATGATGACAGGCCTTGTGACAATATTAGTTTCAAGGGATGATGACTAAACCAGTAAGACTCCCTAATCGGGAGGTAAGCGACCGTCGGGTCCGTTTAGTTTTTACCATTGCACACATGTATCGTAATATATATATAAAAAAAAAAGTAATCTAAGCATATTTAGCTTTAGCTTATTTTAAAATATAATTTCGTGAACGGAAATGACAGCTTCCATTACTCGGATTTCAGGAGCTGTGGTTCAAGACTCTATATGGCATTCGGAGATTATGGAATAGTTGTCTGGCTACGCGAGACTATTCTTTGTTGGTGACTGCTGCCCTCTAATTATACATCCATTTACTGAGAGATGTACAATAGAGCTTGAACGGGTCACAGCCACCGAAGAACAGAGAGACTAATGTGTATTCAACATCATAGAGTATCTGTTTCAACAGAAGGCTGCACTGCCACACTTCTCTCCCCTTTTCATCTACTGTGCGGTGGACAGTAGATGTCTCGCCTACCACTGACCGCGCTGGGTCTTCTATCCCAGCGCCAGGGGGCATAACGATGTTTCTTACATTAGGCTACTTGTGTTTTGCTGCAAGGGCATGCTGTGTGCGGGGTCCGAGGTCTCTGGAGGGGAGAGGGGGTGGCTGTTGGAGGGGAGGAAGGGGCGGGGGGAGCAGGGTGGAGGTTCAGGTCCTGCCTGGTGTGGTCATGACTCCCAGCACTGCTCCACCGTCTGTCACCATGGCAACACTTTGAGAAACTGCCTGCCTGCATCATTCAGGTCGCCCAGCCATTCCAGCTATCCGTCAGATAGCATCAGATGTATGAATTGGAATTGGATCAAGACAAATACAAGCTCCCAGTAGATGTTAGTGCATCTGCCAAACCAATGTGTGTTCATTCATGGCATGTCACATGGCATGCCACCCCGGGGCCTGCTATGTATGTTTTACCTGCGCCCGTGCTCCTCTCACCACATCTAATTATATGCGGAGCAACACTTCCGAGACAATTCAATCTTTTTTTGTAGTAATTGATTCTTCCACCTGAGGGCAGTACTTTCTAATCTAATATCAGATAAATCTGTTGCACATCTTCCAATTAAACGACAGCGTTGGATTTGCTTTCAGTGTGAGCTCACATTATTCCTGTTAGTTTACCCCTCTTTGCCTGAAAGCAGTTCAATGCACAGCAGATCTACCGCAGCTTCCTAGCAAATCATTGCGACCGTAGGTCGCATTTACTATCAAACCCTGCACAAAGTGTAAGTCCGTCCGTCCGTCAGTCCGTCAGTCAGTCTGTCTGTCACACCTCACATGTCACACTCTTGCCCTGCTCATATCTCCGCAACCGTTGCCCCGATCCATGCCAAATTTTGCACACACGTTCCTTACCTGCCAAACTACAACCTCCAAGGACCCCCGGAGCTCCAGGGACCCCCAGGTCCCTGGGGGACCCCCAGATGTAAAAAATGACCAAATGTGCTAAACTGACCAAATGACCACCCCAACGGGGCTGCTCACGGGGAATTCCCGGGGACCACCCACTCCTGGTGCTCCAGAACGGATGCAAAAGTAGTGGCGCCCCCAGTGGAGGACCCCCTACACTGCAGCTCACATAAAATGCCGAAACTCCGGCTAGGAGCGCCCGGGACAGCCGGGGCCGGTACCTATTCGTCCGCCTTGCCGGCGCGGAGACCCCACCCCTCATTTCTCACATGGCCCTCTTCTAGCGCCACCATGAGGCCGATTCTTGCAAAACACATTTTTGGACACTGCTCCTACAATTTTTGCCCTAAAATCACGCAAATCGGTACACAGTATGTCTACACTCATCCCATCAACATGAATCTCTCCCATATAGCGCCACCTCCAGGCCGATTTTTAAAAACACATTTTTGGACACTGCTCCTACAGATTTTGCCCTAAAATCACGAAAATCACTACACAGTATGTCTACACTCATGTCATCAACATGGATCAGGAAGATTTTGGCAAAACACATTTTTGCCCTATTTGTGGAGATAAGTGACCTACGGTCGCTTATCTCCCGATTAGGGAGTCTTACTGGTAATAAGAGACATATACTGAGCACACAGACGAATATCTGGAATCTTTCTATTGAATATGAATCCATGAATTATCACTCCTCTGCACCTCGCTATCCTATCATCGCTGTATGTAGTTCACACCAGGCGGCAGAGCACAACAATTCGATAGCAGTGGAGTGCAGCTGTCAGAGGTTGTCACAATTTCTTTGAGGGAAAGATCATATGGCATTTACAATTTTAGTTGACACTCCTCACCAGAGTTGAGCAGCATGGGCCGTTCGACGCCTGGCTCATTGACACTTACCCGCAATCTCTCCGTTGAGGGACAGTCTTGGCAATGATCTGGACCGCCCGCTGCTTTGTCACCTCACATTAGATTGAAGCACAGAGGATCACCAGGAAACAGTTAGTACTGGCAGTTCCTCTTCACCATCACCATCACTTGGGACAGTGCTTTCCGCAATGTTGTCATTCTCACCATCAAACTATTTATTGTTGTGGCAGAGAAACATGAAAACTGAAAATGCAAGGGAACATATCAGCTTATATGTGGCGAAGAGAGTCGCAGCCCCAGCATGAAGCCTCAAAAGTCTAGTATCTGCTCTCGTTCCTTAGGGATACTGTCCCTTTAATTGGAGTGATGGTTAAGATATTGGACTTTCACGTGGGAGACCCGGGTTCGAAGCCGGGTGGGGAGGTTCGGTCACCTCTGTTACATATATATATGTGTGTATATATATATATATATATATAGTGGTATATGATGCTATTATATGAACGATGGTGCCACATTTACAGGATATTGTTGTATAACATAATTGGGTCTTAATGAACAACAACCTAACAGAAATGACACATTAACTGCTCGAGGGGAAGGTGTATGGGAGGTTGACTTGCACTTGCTTTTCTCAGCTTTCTTTTAGCTCATCAACTCATAAGCCTGACAATTAGTCTTGCAGTGCTCTGTACTGTATATTGTATACAGTATACACACTGAGCTAGCCTAGGATGCATACAGCCGAGCCTCACAGCAGCCAGAAAACTTCTCTAAGTCGTTATACTGGCTGATGACATACATAAGCCAACGTGTTCTACTGAAGATAAGACCATACAAACATGGACACTGAGTCCAAACCCTATGTCTACCATTTTGCCTTTGCTCATATTCTGTCTGTGTATAATTTGTGAATCCACATTATTCAAAACATTTGAGCAAGGCAAACTTAATAATGCTGAAATCTACAATGTAAAGTGAAACCAATGGGACATTTGCCACCACATCCTCAGGGCTTTGACATTGATGACTATAGAGACCCAAGGTGGCAGGAGAGCTCATCAGAGTGTCATCGACAGTGCCCTTGCTGTCCCCAGCCCTGGAAAACATCTGCTCCGGCTCACTCTGCAGAGCTGAAAACATTCTAAAGTATAATAATCACCTGTATTGAGGTTCCATACAGCATCTATTTAAGTACAATAACTACACTTGTATTAGGGCTCAGCTGTAGGAATAACTAAACTTGTAGACATAATGTCTGATAATTGCATGTATGTACCATACATCTGTACGGGGGCAGTTAACCCATCTGTACATATGACTGACCTGAGCACTGCCTTTTGCTACATGCTGTAAGTGCTTCACAGTGGGGATCACAGGCCTGTTTCTGATGGTCGACCCTCTGCCAGGTTTTAATGAGCTTGGATCCCAGGGCAAATCCAAAGGTCTAGACAGAGCTTAAGAACCTCTGAACTTAGTTATCTGGCTTTTGGTCACTTTCTTCTTCTTTCTTATGGTCAGAAACTTTCTTTGACCAACTTTTAGGGGCCACAATAATACACAATGTTTCCATTATTTCCAGTTCAGTCATTTTCATCCCTCATCTCACCACATGGCCAGTGAACAAAATATGACGGTATAAACCTATTCACAATTTACATTTCGTCGTTGTCGAGCGGAAACCTCTCCAAGTTTCAAATGTGTACGTTCTTTCGTAAAGTAAAGCCCTGCTTGATCATACAAGGTGGTCGCACAAAAGTAGTGAAAACACCAGATCGGCTGTTTTCACTAGTTTAAATCATTTTTAAAATGATAAATGCAAAACGAACGGTTTTGGACATACAGGGTTTTCACCCGACAATGACGATTTATCTACAATAAAAACCCAGCGGCACTGCTGGTCTTCACTGAAAATGCATGGATTTATTGCCGTCCTTTGTAGGGAACTTCAATGGGAGTTCACTTTAGGCCATTATGGAAAACATCTGAGCTAACAACCATTTTAATAATACTGTTTGTTACGCAGAGCAACTGAGTCAGTGGGGCATATAGCTTCAGAGGCTTAATGGGGCTAAATAAACTGTCACGCAGAGGGAAAGATACAGCACTAAATAGACCATTAACATTGAGTAGCAACCCAAAGCACCTATGTTTGTTTGAAGTGCTGAGTACACATTGGGGTCAAATCAAATTAAGGGAGCGGGGACACTTAACAGAGGGAGGAAATGCACTTCCACCCCCCTATTTTCGGATGTAATCTCTCTTTCCCTAACATTACACCATCGCTCCATTAAGACAGATTTGTTATTTGTGTACCCTTCGACCAAATTTATGTTCTCACATCTCTCTCTCTCTTTCTTTATCCATTGCAATGCAAGCCAAGCTATGAAGTGTAAAGTGTAGGTAACTGCACAGAACTAATTATGTATCCCTGTCCTTGTGTAGTACAAAATTGCAGATGGCTCATTAAACTTTCATTGTCCTCATATTTTATGTGAAAGACAATTTTAAAAGCTTTATTTTTAGATTTAATTTAATTTTCTGTCATAGTTACATTAACGGCAATGACATACAATGGGCAAAATATAAAATCACAATTTGGCAGAAAATCTACCATGACTGGATACTGTATGAAATATTTAGGCTGAGCAGTGACTCAGTCGTCGTACCGTATAACCTGCATGCGACGCCATCATCACCATTATTCTGATCACACCCTCTCCGACAGCCTTCACACAGGACACATAGTGACCTTTGATAAGAGGAAATGAGGGCTAAAGATACTCAATCAAATAGAAGTCACTCTGCCACAGTTTGGCTTGAAAGGTGCTGTGCATGACCACTGACCCACACTGTGTGAAACCTACTAAATGATTAATAATAGCTTGAGGGCTTTACTTGTGATCTGTCTGTCTGTCTGTCTGTCTGTCTGTCTGTCCGTCCGTCCGTTCTATCAAAAACACATTCATTACAGTTTTGTCACGATTGTTAACACACACAATTAAAGAAAGGTTTTGTCCCCTCAGCCATTGCTGCACTTACTGTAACCAAGCAACTGTGAGAATATAGAATTCCTATGATTTTACTTGTGAACAGGCAGGCGCTAAAACAGGAAAAAGGCATAACACTGCTTGAAATGCCACCTCAACTCAATTGTAGAACATGAGTGTTACAGTAAGTCAAAGTGCCATGTTCAGAAATAAGTATAATCTATACCAGTCTTTTCTGTTTTCTGTTACTGTGGAGAACATTTTAGCTGGAAATTCACCACGTGCCACGTGAATTTGTTAATCTGCTATGCGTTTAAAGATGCTGGTGTTTAAAGATGCATGGGAGGACATGCCCACAACAGCTAAATTAGCTAATATTTTTTTTAGGTAAACCTACCTTTGATTACCTAATAAAATTAATTTATTGCAGTTGATGTACTGAAAGTACTTATTTCTGTACAGTAACTGCAATCAATTAATTTGATTGGGTAATATCGGGGGAGTGGGCAGAGTTGAGCGTGCATATCATTATATTCTGAAACTACCCCCAAGACAAGCTGTCCGAGGTGACCATGCGATTTAGAAAACACATTTTAAAACTAGCAGTTGTAGGTGTAAAAGATTTGAAAGATTTCGCAACTTCATGGCATATTTACGGCTAAAAAAATCTAAATCTTCTACAAACAAGATGTCGGAGATTGGTTTTGAGGGTCCAACGTTTCTCCTCCCCTGCTATGGAACACTTTTAGCGGCCGTCTCTCCCACTAAGCACCGGAGCGATCTGTGGTTCACTGTTCAGCCCCCGCGGGCACTCATATCATGTGTGTGTATGTATTTTAACAAAAAATAGCAGATCTACAAGCTCACAACGCGTTGTGTTCGCAACACGTTGTGAGCTTGTATGCACAGCCCCGTACGACGGAGTCAGCCAGTCACTGCGGCTGTGCAGAGGCTGACCGCCCGGCTTGTAGCTTGAATTCAACCCGGGAGGAGAGGGGAACACACATGTTTCTCGCTTAGGGCCAAAATGGTTTCCCCCTGGGGGTCCAATCGATTACAAATAACGCATTCTAGACCGCGGTGACAACCAGGGGAGAACTAGGGGGTGAAGGTGCACAGCTTGAGCTTGTACCAGTATATCCGCTCTTTTCGGCGGCGGGAGGCTAAATGCGGCGGCGGCATTTTAGCCTCTCCTCCCCGGGTTGAATCCAAGCTTTTGAGTGGTTGGCAGACCTCCGGGGGGCGATAGCGATTTTCATAATTTCAACAAATAGGCAAAATTAACTACTTGACAAGGACAATGTTGCTAAAACTAAGATATCTGAGAGGCAGGGGCGTAGCCATGGGTGGGCCTGACTAGGCCTAGGCCCACCCATTTCGTTTTTGTGCCCACCCAAAAAAAATCAAAAAAAAAAAAAAAATTATATATATTTGTATTTTTTTTTTTTTTTTTTTATATAATATATTAAGTCATTTTGATAATATAGACTAGGCAGAATTTCTGAGAATGTGCTTGTATAAAGTCCTGAAGGCATTTTGCGAATATTTATTATATACAACTGTTCTAGGGGTATTAAGGCATGCTGAATCCAAATTTGCTGTATATAATGCTCAAACATGTTCCTAAATGGCTCAAAATTGAGAAATCCAACATGGCGGCCACTGCAAGGCTGAAATCTATTTAAGTGCAAATCTTTTTGACTAAACAAGGTAGAAACTTAAACTAAATGTGTTTTCTAGGTTAGCCTACATGGGGAATTTGAAATTATATCCGGATTTTAGCTCAAATATGAATAATTGGCTTGAAACTCATACATGTATAGCAGAAACGGTTCGTTATTGATGCATAATTCATCAAACAGAAACAAAAGCAGGATGAATGGTTTCATTCATCAAAACTCTTGATTTAGATTTTACTATCAACAAGTCATATATGCAAATTATATATAGTCCTTAATTTGAAGGTAGGCTACATTAATTTAGCCTATTTGCAGTCATCAATATTTTGAGCAGATGTCATAGGTATCTTGCAGCTGCATGCATCCAATTCCACTTTTCCTGAATAGAATAGAATGGATTGTAATATAATATAATATAATAGTATTTTACCATATCAATAAAAGTAAATGTACATATGGGAATACGTCTTACTGTAATCCTTACTGTAGCAGCTTATTCACAGTCTTCCTCAGTTTTCCGGCAAGTTTTGAGTTTTTTTGCAGTTGCATGCTTCCATACATACCATATGACTCTTTCTGGATAGAATAGAAGAGAAGGGGATACAATGTTTATAGCCAGCACAAGTACATCAGGGTAGGGTTTATCAATCTGTCAACATCTAAGAGTCTGTAGAGTATGCAGTCTAGTAGGCTAGGATTCTCTAAAATTACCAAATCCCATTAGTACAATCTATTATACATACATACCTGCAGCTGCAGCATTGGCTGAGGCACTCCTTTGTACACCCACATAAGTGAACTCCCTGCAGGCTTTGGGCATAGGTGGCAGAGAGAATAGCCGTGGCAGGTGAGCTTGATTCCATATAGTTGCTTGATAGTGTGCACGCATGATATGGAACCTCACAGTATCTGTGGTTGGTGGCAGTCTCTTGGGGATGACCTTTGCAGAATAGCTTTACTCGTGCTTTGTTGCATGAATCAACGTCAGGCACACCATAGATCTAAAAATGAATGTTTCTGATGATGATGATTCTGTGAAAGGGCCCTTCCCAAGGCCAGCAAGATCAGTGTGATGTTGTTCGAACACCTGCCAGGCTGTCTTCTTTCCGTGGCCGCTGAACTGAGACACACTGTCACATTCAGAAAGGGCATAGAAGGCAAGGAGTGTGTCCAGTTGATCCTCAGACAGTATCCTGTGAATTTCATGCACTGGTAAAAACATTGGGTCCTTTGATGTCCCAGCTTTCATGTAGACATAGGTACATCTGATTTTGTCAAAGTGAGCAAGCAGTAGTAGAAGCATGTCTGTGTCACGTGCTGACACGACTACTGTTTCCATCGGTGCATGGATACAGTGAAGGATCAGTCGGGTATCAGCTTGTATCGTGTATCGGTCGTGCATCAGCTTCCTCGTGGTCAGCACTCAGGGAGGAGACTTCAAGATCAGATCAGATCAGATGTACCTATGTCTACATGAAAGCTGGGACATCAAAGGACCCAAAGTTTTTCCCAGTGCATGAAATTCACAGGATACTGTCTGAGGATCAACTGGACACACTCCTTGCCTTCCATGCCCTTACTGGATGTGACAATGTGTGATCCGACCACGGATCACACTGATCTTGCTGGCCTTGGGAAGGGGACTTTCACAGAAGATATCGTGACATCATCAGAAACATTCATTTGTAAGATCTATGGTGTGCCTGATGTTGATTCATGCAACAAAGCACAAGTAAAGTTATTCTGCAAAGGTCGTCCCCAAGATACTCTGCCACCAACCACAGATGCTGTGAGGTTCCATCAAATCATGCGTGCACATTCTGCACACTATCAAGCAACTATATGGAATCAAGCTCATCTGCCACACCCCAATCTTCCTCCAGTGGAGGAAATGGGATGGATGATTAAGGAAGGCCAGTTAGTGCCACAGCTACTCTCTCTGCCACCTATGCCCAAAGCCTGCAGGGAGTTCACTTCATGTGGGTGTACAAAGGAGTGCCTCAGCCAAAACTGCAGCTGCAGGTATATATGAATAATAGATTGTACTAATAGGATTTGGTAATTTTAGAGATACTAGCCTACTAGACTGCATACTCTAGACTCTTAGATGTTGACAGATTGATGAACCCTACCCTGATGTACCGGTACTTGTGCTGGCTATAAACATTGTATCCCCTTCTCTTCTATTCTATCCAGAAAGAGTCATATGGCATGTATGGAAGCATGCAAATGCAAAAAAAACTCAAAACTTGCTGGAACACTGAGGAAGACTGAATAAGCTGCCACAGTAAGGATTACAGTAAGACGTATTCCCATGTACATTTACTTTTATTGATATGGTAAAATACTATTACAGTATATTATATTATATTATATTATATTATATTATATTATATTATATTATATTATATTATAATCCATTCTATTCTATTCAGGAAAAGTGGAATTGGATGCATGCAGCTGCAAGATACCTATGACATCTGCTCGAAATATTGATGACTGCAAATAGGCTAAATTAATGTAGCCTACCTTCATATTAAGGACTATACGTATATAATTTGCATATACGATGATAGAAATATGATGATAGAAAAATCTAAATCAAGTTTTGATGAATAAAATGGTTCATCCTGCTTTTGTTTCTGTTTGATGAATTATGCATCAATAACGAACCGTTTCTGCTATACATGTATGAGTTTCAAGCCAATTATTCATATTTGAGCTAAAATCCGGATATAATTTCAAATTCCCCATGTAGGCTAACCTAGAAAAACACATTTAGTTCAAGTTTCTACCTTGTTTAGTCAAAAAGATTTGCACTTAAATAGATTTCAGCCTTGCAGTGGCCGCCATGTTGGATTTCTCAATTTTGAGCCATTTAGGAACATGTTTGAGCATTATATACAGCAAATTTGGATTCAGCATGCCTTAATACCCCTAGAACAGTTGTATATAATAAATATTCGCAAAATGCCTTCAGGGTTCTGATTTTCTGAAAATTGATCTAGTCTAATAGTCGCATCCTTACAACAACTAAAATAACATAACATAGTCATGTGGACGCTAGTGATATAGCCTATAATGTGCACCAAGCGTCCTTCCCTGCTCGCAGCCAAGCATGTCTAGACTAGAGTGTCATGTAATTCTAATTTAGTCCATTTACTTCCTGTAAGTAGACTTACAAATAAAACCAATTGCTTATATAATCATATTACGGCAGGGTCTTATTTTGAAATCCACCGTTACAGGAAATGCTTCAGCGTATTGGGCTACTTGATAAGAGTTGTTGCATTCTACAAGATGTATACAGGATTCACGTGGATTATACTGACACAAGCTTTTGACTAATCTAAAGTTCATATTTATGATATGAAAATCATGCTCCTGGGACTTAAAACAATGCACAGCGTTTGAAAGCAGCAATATAGGTGAGTGAGACTGGTTAATTACCTTCTGCTGGCTTGGCTGTTTTTGTTGTGGGAGAGGGAGAAGCGTCAGTAAAGCTACAGAGCTCTGATAAAAAGTTGACGGTGCAATTAAACATTTCGGTCTTTTCTCTTCATAGTTGTTTATTTTGTCTTGCACCAGTGACTAGGCTACTGGGTCAGTCTGCAATATCTCTCTGTGATACATTAGCGTTGTGCTCCGTGTGTATAGTCTTATACTAACAGGAGTGTTGTCAATTAAAATAAGCATCTCATGCCGTCATGTTACCGGCTTCTTCTCTAATATGCCATTCTGTTTTTGCACGGCTGGAATGACCCGCGCATCACTAGTGGACGCCACGCATTAATTGATTATTTAATCATGCAAAGAAACCCGACCCAAATCGCACCAGAAGACCCGATCCGACCCGAAAAACATGGATTTTTTTTCGCGCGCTCGCGCGGTGCGCACCCGGGCCCACCCAGTTGGGCTCGGGCCTAGTCGCCGGTTCAATTCTGTCTACGCCACTGCTGAGAGGTACAAAGATTTAGTAATAAAAGACATTTTATGTTGATGTGACTTCCTCGTTTTGGGCTGTTGTTGCGCTGCCACTGCCAGAAGTGAACAAGTGAATCAATTTGTGATCCTTCTCAAACTGTTTCAACAAAAACCACATGACCTACTGCTATAATGTTAAACTTCGTGACATCACAGCTTTAAGTTGTTAAAGCAGGGCTCTTCAACGTTTTCAGGCCAAGGACCCCTTAGTTGAGAGAGAGATGAAGCAGGGACCCCCACAACCTGTTGATAGATTCCTTATAGTTTCATTGTTTGACAGCACAATCATCAGTGTATTTTGGATTCATGTCAATTTGTGTTTTCAGATATTTAACCACTTGAACCGTCGATACTTAATAAACTTTACCTTTCACTCTGTACTTGGTCTGCTCTTTTTCCCCTCTACACCAAACCTCTTTGCCAAAAATAGCCGATCTACAAGCCCACAACGCCTCGCAGCGCGAGGCGTTGTGAGCTTTCAGAAAATGGACACTAGGGTTCAAGTGGTTAAACACTGTTTACAATAGAAAGGTTTTTCTTATGCTAAGCAGAGGTCTAGTCTGACCTCACTCACAAGCAACACAACCTTGCTGTGTGTGCTTGACAACACTGATGTGTGCAGGCTGACACCCCTCCATATTTGGGCAAGGGCAGGCATGTGCACACATAGATATCAAAGGGGGCTTGAGCCCCTGCCTTTTTATCTGTCTGTAAAAAGTTTCCTCTCCAGACCATGAATGCAATTTTTCTATGTTTTTTTCTATTGGCCGGGCTCAATTTGTCACGTATATGTCGGGCTTTGGGCTGGGTCGGGCTTTTATAATCCGGTAGACAAGCACAGCGCGGTATCATGATGTCTCTGTGACTGTGTAAGCTGCACGCTCATAACTATCGCTGCGCTGCACCGCTGCTGCGCAAATCAACACAGTTGAGTGTGTGTGACTGTATGTGCGCTGCAGCGCAACTTTCAGACAGTTGAGCGTGTGAGTGTGCTCCCGTGTGACTGTGTGTGGCTGCTGTGGCGTGTGCATGCATGCACTGCCTGAGCAGAGCGGAGCGGAGGAGATCGTTGAAATCATTCAGACACTTTTGTATATCCTAATATATTATAGACGTAGTGTGAACTGTGAATGTTGTAGCTATAACAGCCATGTACATCTGCTTCCTGATTTAGCGGCGGCCGTCAGCTTGGCTGTGTTCTCCAGCGAGGCTCTGATGTTTATTTGTTGATGTTACTATAACTACATAGACCCCATACTTTTTTTTTTTTCTTTTTCAGAAAACCTAGGTCAGGATTTAGAAGGCGTTTTTAGAATCAGCCTCAGGTCTAAATGGGTTAAAACAATAATGAAGAACAAACTCAGACAAATTCAGACTGAAATGAACTTTTAAAAACGTATGCCCATATAGATATTTTCCCCATTCTGGAAAAAAGTACCTCTGTCCTCACAGACACAATGCATCTTACAAGGTCAATTTTGCCAGCTGGGGTACATCAGCGTTGTGTGGGTGAGCATATCAATTTCCCGTAATCTGTGGCCCCGTCCAAGACTAGCCATCATTATCCACCACTAATTCAATTGTGTTGACACATTAGCATGACACTTTCATAATGACTTTTGAAGGAGACTGTTATGATAGCAATCGTTTGGAAGCCAGAATTACATCCACGGGCTGGACCAGGAAAGGTCATTCATAATTAGGTGTTTGACAATTACTATTTTCCACATTGTCTTCAACAACATTTGGTGCTTCCATTATGTCTTTACTTTGCACTACTGTTGTGAAATACATTAATTAAAACTGAGACCTTGAAATTATTAGTTCCATTGATTATAAAACAAATAGATTAAATACACCTGCACAGCACCTCAGAAGGTAACATGTTGATTTATGATGTAAATGGTTCAACTCTCGACAGCTTGGAAACCTGATTTACCAGTTTAGCAAGAATCTGTACAACTGAAAGCCTCCACCGGCTGTCTGTCAGTCCCTCCGTCTGTCCATCACGTCATGTAACACTTTTGGCCCTACTCTTATCTCTGGCACTGTTGCCCCTATCCATGCCAAACTTTGCACACACACTCCTTGGCTTTCAAACCACAACCTCCGCCCCTGATTTCTCACATGCCCCTGTTCTAGCGCCACCATGAGGCTTTGTGTATACATGTGACCTGACGGTCGCTTATCTCCCGATTAGGTCTTACTGGTGTAAATGGTTCAACTCTCAACAGCTTGGAAACTTGATTTACCAGTTTAGCAAGATTCTGTACTACTATAACATTATTACATACAGTATGTTTGCACATTATGCTGGAGCATGCATCTCTGTTTTATTCTTATTTCATTAAAGGTTTTCGACAAAGCTACATACTACATACAAGTTCTTTACATTGCTTGTGTCTGACAATGCCTGCCTGTATAAGAGAGAGACTATATGCTAGATATTCTTGCTATGCAAAGGTTTGACCAGTTTACAGCAATTCACTTTGAGGAATAATTGCAGGGATTTGGTGGTTATTTTATGCTAAGCCCAGAATCACAGATTACTTTTTCCCCCTCTCCAACATGCACCGCTGCATCCATCACAAGGACACGCATGGAGACATTCATGTCCACACACACTCCCAGGCGGACTGTGCACACACAAACACACCTACCACAAAAAGAATTGTGTGATACAATAAAGTAAAAGGACTGGTGATGAAATGTAATCGTCAGCACAAGATTGGGTCCATGGAATTCCTTGGGTCCAATCCTTGAATTGTTTTGTTCTCAGGTGAATTACATTTTGCCAGGTGGACACGATTGTCTATCAAGCTGGCAAACCTATTTTAGGGTTGTCAATGGGAGAGGAGAATGTTCACTCCCTCAATAGAGGGCCAGAGATTAAAGTAGGCCAAGCAGAGAAGATAAGAGGTAATTTTCTGGACTGACGTAACGGCAGTATGACTCGATCATCATCTCACACACGCATTCACGTGCACACGCACAGACACACTCGCCCACAGACTGTATTTAAGATGTGCCTCAGTGAGACAGACAGTCCTGCTAGAGAGTCTGTGGCCACCAAGCCATATGGTGTCACTGTGATTTTCATAGGCAATGCTTAGCCTGGTAAACCAATAGGAATAGGACATGGGAATGTGAATTCCGCGACTGGGATGGTTTACCGGGCTAATACTATGCTTGTCTGAGTATTTTGTAAAGGTTGTTTATCACCTTTCAGATGCTGTTGTAGCAGGCTAAGTATTTTTTCAGTGTAAATGGCTTTTATGATGACAAACTGAAAAATCATTCATCACAAAAAGCATTTGTTTTGCATGAAAAACATTCCTTGGGCTAAAAACGGCTTCCACAAAACAAAACAAAAGCTTGCTTACTTAAAGCATACTTATTTTGGTGTGTTTTTTCCTGTATAGTTAAGTTAATGGGACCACAACTTTCAGCAGCTGTCACGGATTCTCCTAGGAAAACTGAATTTCAGTCTTTGTGAGATGTGTTTCTAGACACCTTTATACACACATTGGTGAAGAAATATTTTGGTAAGGAATTTATTCAAGGACCTTTTAAGATATCCCCTGACTAAAACAGTACCGGGCCATCTTGACCATTGCACCGCTCACTTGACCATTACACCGCTCACCATTATATGGATATGCCTGATGTCATCAGTATATGCATGCTGTCCATATGGATATCTCTGTATCCATCAGTCCTTGTCGCTTTTATGCCCATGTATGGAGATGTCTGTGTCTGTCAGTCCTTCGTCCATTTTCGCCCATACAGGTATGTGGAGATCCCTGATGTCATCATTATGCCCATATATGGTCATGCTGATATGCCCACATGTGAGTTTCTGCATTTACCTATTCAAGTCAATGGAGAAAATGTGTCCACTAATAAATTAATATAAATAAACGATTGAAGATTGATTGAAGATTGAAGACTTAACTAGAAGTTTGCATAGGAAAAGGTACAGTTTCATGACAGTACAGTTCACTGGTACCAGGTTAACTAAAAGGAGATCCAAGAAAGCCTTACGGCTCGTTTACATGGGAAACATTGCATTTAAATGCCGATGCCGAGGCCCCTTCATTTAAAAGAAGTACAATACAAAGAGTACTTCTCTTATTTAATACAATTATAGAAAAAATGCAAAGACGGAATTCAGTTCCTAGTGGATTCCTTGCGACTTGCGTCAGTGCAACCACACATCCTGGGAAACCACGCAATTTCCCAGGATGGCACCTTTCTATCTTTCATGTTTTTCAACATTACATTTTTGAAAATAGCAGATCTACAACAAGCTCACAATGCATCATATGTGGTCCATAGATCTAGAGAACATCATAGATCTGTAAGACATGGGGATGGGCCTTTAGATTTATAAAATATGTGGGCCCATAGAACCTTAGAACATAGGGATGGATCAATAGATGATCTATAAAACATATGGATGGGCATGGATTGACCAATCTATAGAACATGGGGATGGGCCTGTAGATCTGTAAAACATACGATGACTCCATAGATCTATAGAACATGGGGATTGGCATGTAGACCCGTAAAACATATGATAACTCCATAGATCTATTAATAGAACATGGGGATGGGCATATAGATCTGAAAACATATGGATGACTCCCTAGATCTATAGAACTATGTATTTTTTATTTATATAATTTTGTTATTTATTTTATTTCATTTCATTGTAGTATTTATGTATTATTGTTTGAGCATTTAGACTTCCATAGGGACTGGTGATGGAATTAGCTAAGATTATGGATAAGAAAGCCCAGAGTACTCACTTTTACAAGACATGGCAACAGCTGGTTGCCATGCCAACTCCGGAGCCTTTTGATTGGCTAGTGGGACAGGCCTCACATAATTGGCTCTCTGCCGATCATGTGATTTTTGGCAGTTTCCTGACTGCTGACTGAGATTCGTAGTCGTGCAGATGATGAAAGCATTCGTGATGAAGTAACCAAAAAAACAACCTGTAAAACAGTAAGAAAATATTCATATTTTGGCTTGTTTTTTTTTTTAGTTTTGGCATAATAATCACTGCAGCTTCCAAAAAAACATTCATACTTTTTTCTTTTTACAGATTTTTTTTTTTCAAATTAATTTGTTTATGTGTAATTTTTTTTGTAAAAATGTTGAGGAGTAAAAAAAAAAGGCAAAGTACGAATACAAAGTAATTATGGCACAAAAATAACCCCATAGCAACCACACTAAATTACCATTTCATAATTTTTAGTGTGGTAACCCTAACAGGGCAACCAGACTATACTACTTTTTTCTTTCCGGCACTTGGAGCATAATGTCAAATTGACCGGCTTCATCGGGATTTATGTGCTTGCATTTTGCTTAGAGATATGTTATATAGTTTAATTTATATTCATTTATTAGTGAATACATTTTCTCCATTGACTTGAATGAGAAAATACTAAAAATACACTTTCCCAAATATGGAGATGACTGACATGATGAACTAAATACCATATTCTCAACTCTCAATTCCTATACCAGTAATTCTACCATTTTCCAAAAGAAGTGACCATTCACCACTTGAGCAGTTCATCAGCTATTTCAAAAAATAATCTTGGAAGCAAGCCTAAATAAGCAATGTTACACTTCAGAAACAAGCAAAAAACGAAGAACCCACAACTGAATATTTACAAGCGACATTACAGGAAAACAAGCCCAAATAATAATATGCAGACCTGGCAACACTGGCAGCCAGTTGACCAGCAATTTAAAAGTGTCAGCCGACTAGTTTGTGCTGAACTAAATGCTAATCTGTTGCACATCTGTTGGAGTTGGAAAAAGTCTCTTATAATCTGTTTGGTGGAGGGTCACCTTGATAATAATATACCTCTGAGAATGGTGAAAGTTATTCTACATTGGATGGATTTAAAAGTGGTAAGAGGGTACGAATATTCAGTATTCACACCATGAATATGCTATACATTGTAGAACATTGTGATCATTAGCTTTTAAATAACAAAAATCAAACCATCCGTTCGAAGTGGAGCAGTGCATTTGAGCATACCTATGCTGTGTGTGTGTGTGTGTGTGTGTGTGTGTGTGTGTGTGTGTGTGTGTGTGTGCGTGCGTGCGTGCGTGCGTGCGTGCGTGCGTGTGTGTGTGTATGTGTGTCTACTGCTCAACAGTGCAATTTGGTCAGCCAGCTGTATTGCAGCTGTTCGTGCTGCACCACACATAGGGACACACACTGAGCATGTTGAGTCAAAGGACCCTATAATCCATTACGCTGGAGATAGGTGCACAAAAGTATTAATACTGTACTATATTACTGTCATCGTGCTCTGCAATGTAATGATCATGTCAGCATTTTTGTTCAAAGGCCCCAACATCTCATCAGATAAGCCTTTCGTTTCCTTCCCCTTATTTTAATGTCTATTGAGAAAGTGAAATGGGACCCAAGAAGTGTCATTTTTTCAAATGATATTCCTATAAGAGAGCAGAGATGGGCCAACATAAAGGCAGTGGGAGCTTCGGAATAGGGTGGATCGGGTGGATGACTCAACAAGAAAAGTCAGCTAATTGCTTTCGGAGAATTAACAGACATTGGCTCTGGTGTTATTTATTGCTTCCGAAACAAAGTATTTCTGCTGCCATGTCTCCCCATTTGATCGGCAGCAAATTAAACGGTCCACCATTTCATCTCACCCCCCTCGTCTTCTCCATCGTTTGTGACCTTGAGTGTTAGCCAATTAAACTACTGACAACTCTGACAAGTATCCGTCTCGGCCTGAGGACACTGATGTCTGCTGATAATGAATCAATTGTTGCCTTTAGCCCAGATCCAAAGCTGTGATAACTCAGGATTAAGCCCAGCCCCCTGAGAAACCACACTAACCATTAGGAGGAGGGCATTGGCTACAGGTTACAGTGAAAGGGTAAACAGCATTAAAGGAGGCCACAGTCTATATTGCTTATGGGGCCTCAGATCAGACAGACTATTTTAGCATGGAGGGAGAGATTAAGAAGTGATTGAGAACTCTGTCGCTTTCAGACTTGTATCATGACTTGAAGTGTTACTTGAGCAAAACACTGAATACTGTGTGCACCAACAGAAATACTTGACAAAAGCAAAATTACATTATTTACTGTGTGGCTCTCTCTGAGACATAAACAACCAACTCCCAACATTCACCAGTGTAGGCCTACTTCCATTTTGAAACCTTTCTGAACCAAATCTTCTCAAGTATAACTGTTGTGTGAGGTGCTTATCCCTCCTTAACACCAAAGTCATGGTGTCACCTTGACTTTGAATTGAACTAAATCTGAATCCTGTAGACTCCAGAATGAAGGGCATGCACAGCAACCGAATCTCCAACAGAAACTAATTAGAATTAATATGAAATATCTAAATGTTGAATCGAGCAACTAAACTGGGGTGCACACTGAAGGCTAACTTTGTTGATTTGATCTGTTTTGTGGCTAGGGTTAGCCTGTTATCATAATTGTTTGCAACAGAGCTGCACTCTCTCCAATGAGGTGAGATTTTGTTCTATTGCTTTGAGTTAAGATCATGTTTTTAAATGTATCTACAGACAATGTAATATTTGATGCATGTGGTGTTTTATGTTTATTTAGTTTTATTCCCAGACAAAGTTGTGGTTATTTCCTAGTTTTTGCTACTGCACCAATTCCAACACTATAACTATGGCGGGGGCAGACCTCTATTCAGAAACACCCCTACTTAGAAACATCCCTATTCAGAAATACCCCCACTGAGGTAAGGGTTTAGGTTAGGTTTAGGTGACACCTCCATTGAGAATAATGGAAGTCAATCTTCTGAATAGCAGTGTTTCTGAATAGAGATGTGTAACATCTATAGATGATATTGTCCCCCTGTGCAGTAACACAAGGGGCAGTACCTAATTCAATACATAACATTTTACAAATGCAGTGTCTTCCTGCGTCCAATCTGTGTGTAATTGAACTTCTCTGTCCTTTGTTCCATTTTCCTTCTGTTGTCTTCCGTTGAAGAAATTCCTTTGGGAAGAGGGGATTCACTAAGGTTAGAAACTCCCAGAGAGGAAACTCTATAGTGTTTGCTAGCATAAATGGCACACACTGGGGCCGGTGGAGTCCAATGTCTGTCCTTCCTGCTGTGAGTTCAGCATTGTATTATCTACAGGGTGCATTTTGCGGCCATAGTGTGTTAGCACCTGGCGCAACATAAAAAAAAAGAAAAAAGGCTGTTGGTCCAGGCTGCCCGCCTCGAGAAACCAAAGAATTCAATTTGATTTCATTTAAAAAACAATCCTGCTTTGTTCACTTTCTTTGTAAACAACACTGCTCCTAGCTCAGCAATGGTAGCATTAAGATGGGGGCTTTTGTAATCGTAAACGGACCACGGCCATCATCTTTAAGAACGAGTTGGGACCGGCATGAGGGACATTCCTATTTAAGTGTCAGAGATTTGAAGCTTTTCTAGTGACAAAACCAATGTCCATGTTAAAGAACAAGAAGTGAAGGCATGTGAGCTTAAAATCTATGGGAACAACATTAATATTGCCTAATGATGTCCGGGGACACTGTCAAAACAAAAGGCTCTCTACGCCGTAATAACATCACATTGTGGTCAGAATCACTGTAGCCCAATGCCTCATGTCCAACAGGTAGAGTATGAGACATAATATCTTGATATATCAATTTCTCATTTTCATTTAGGTTATTATGTATTAAAGCATGCCTATCCTATTCCAGTGTATTTCGTGCACCCTTGCAACTCCAAATGGATATCACTGCGGATAAAGAGAGAGATAAAGAATTGCACAAGGAGGCTATGTATTCACGAGTCATGACATTCTTACGTTAAGAGAGGTAGGCTATTTGAGAATATTTATCAGCTGCATGAAGAATTAGGCCTCTCCGCTCTCTTTCCTTACAGAGCTCTCTAAAATGCACAAGGAGGGGAGAGACATTCTTATGCTTATACAGTAGCCTGCTGCTAGAGCAGGCTATATAGCCTATCAATGGGGAAATTGCTTTTCTGCATTTAACCCATCCATATAGTATGAGAGAAGCGTGCAGCGCCAACAGGGAGCAGTTAGGGGTCCGGTGTCTTGCTCAGAGACACTTCAACATAAAGCCAGAGGGGAAGCAATTTAAAATAACGCATTAAGCATTTGGGTTCACCTTCTGTTATCCAGAATACACTGCAGCAGCTATAAGATTGGGCAGAGGACATCCTTCATTTAGGCAGAAGTCAGAACGTCTATAAAATGTTTATGATAAGTTGTGAGTAGGGCCAGTGGTGAACTGCTAATGTAATGTACTGGAACTGGAAGACTATGGAGCTCATAAAACAAGACAGATTTGTAAGTGATGGATCATTTTGATTGCCAGCGCAGCAGTGGTGTAAAGTAACTAAGTACATTTACTTACATTTACGTACACTTTTGAGTTGTTTGTACTTTACTTGAGTATTTCCAATCATTTTTACTTCTACTCCACTCGACTCCAAATATTGTACTTTTACTCTTATATTATACAACATACATTAACCACTTTAGCCCTATTGTATACCTACCGGTACACTATGTGACGCGTTGTGAACTTGTAGATCTGCTTTTCAAACATTTCGTACTTTTACTCAAGTAACATCTACATCTTGAATTCCAGACTTTTACATTGCAGTATACTTTTACTTAAGTAAAAAACATTTTGTACGTTTTCCACCACTGCAGCACAGTCGCCTGTGCTCATTATACCTGCCACCAATAGCACATTGACCACACTGGGAAGTTTAAACCAATCATTCCTGGGTGAAAATCTAAAATTTCCCCTCTTAATCGCTTTCTTGGCAAGTCCAAGGTCACAAGATTACAACCATTGAGGTTCATTTGAGCACCTTCCTAACTCAATAAGACAGGTTTATTGGCTTTATATGGCCATGTCTTCCTGGTGGAAAGACAGTGGCTTGATAGATTCTTTCAAAGCTTCATTCTCTCTTCTCCCCTTTTACTCCAGTATCTGGCCTATACTCCTGTTCGCAATTTGGGGTGAGGGGAGTTTCTCACCTGAACTGAGTCAGTGGGTCCCTAGACATGAAAAATCACCAAGGTGCTCGTCCGCCATAGTGCCACGAATGGCGCAATGGCCACATCAAATATGGCCACCATCGGCTATGATAAAAATCCAACTTTTCTGTTTCTGGATGTATATGCACATGTAATACCTCCATTTGGACTAATTTGGGTGTGGGGAATTCATTTCTGATATTGTTTTGACAATTTTGGGTGATTTGGACCTTGAAAGGTCATGGTCAAGGTCATTTTGTAATTCCGAAGACCATGGCCACAACTTGGCCATTGTTAGGATTAAAAACAGGTGCTGTAGGTCTAAATCAACTAATTCTGACATGTATAATTACTTTCTGGTATTGTTTTGACCATTAAGGATCATCTTGTCTTTGAAATATCAATGTCAATGCCATTTTTCAAAAACGATTTTGTCTTTACTAGCACTTTTATTTATTTTTTTCATAATAGTTTGTTTTGTTTATAACAAAATACATACTAGTGAGAAATACAAGAAGTAAAAATCCCCATTTAACTTTAAAGAGGGACTTTAAATAGGTGATTAAATTAGCAAATAAGACTATTTAAGAATAAAAATGACATAAAATCACACAACAAAATTAAATAACAATTTCCCTCAAAGTGCACCATATTGTGATGCATGCAAGTTAGTGTGATGTGCTTTTACAGGATGGATTTGCCATTGTTCCATCACAAAATATGATGCACAGAACTCCATCAGCAAGGCAGCCATAACGTTGAGTGTCACGCTTCAGACATGGCAGGAGTGTACTAAAGCCAAAGTGTTCGTTCCATCCATCAGGGCTTGACATTGACTTTTTGAGGCACTTGTCCTGTGGACAAGACATTTCCCATTCACTTGTCCGGGCACAAAAGTCACTATCCAGTCCGGATAAACAAATTACATTTCTTTCTTTAATGCATGCATAGGAGTCAGACATTGAAATAGAATGAATAATAAAAGGACTGCTAATGACCCTCCTTGCTCCCTCCACTCCATAGTATGGGCAGTCTATAGTCTGCATACAGGACAATAATATTATGAATAATGTAATGACCTGATCCATGTTCTATTGGTTCTAGTCTTTCCGCAGGTTCCTTGGCTGTTGCAAGCAGGTGGCAAGAAATGCTCTAGAAAGGTGCCTTGTTGGTCTCAGCAGTTGTACTTCTCTACTACCAATGCTGTGTCTTGTTCTGTCAAAGTCTTTGCCTTTCAGTCTCCAAAGTTTGTTAGATATATTGTACTCGGTCAGAAGCCATAACTGCATGTTTAATCCCCACCTGGCCCATGCAGTCATCTCCAGTCTCCAAGGCATATGTGCCTTGATCACTGTCTTAGCTTGTGGTGCTCCAAGATGAGAGACTGCTCGATGCAGTGGAAGCATATTCCAATTCTCACCAGTGCCATACTGCAGCCAGTGCTTGTAAATATGGGGTATAGTATAGCAGTTACGCGAAAGAGACAACAACTCTCTGGGGTCTGCCATAATTCCGACATCCCATTATTCAGACCATTAGGTTAGTGAAGGTTAGGGTTGGTTATAATGGAGTCAGTACATGCACCATGTGTCAGCCTCCTCAATCCTATTCAAGATGTATGGGATCTCTACTCCACCTTTGTCATCATCATCAGAGACAATGGTAAATGGACTGCATTTACAGTATATAGTGCTTTTCTCCAAAGCACTTTACAATTCACCATTAACACACACATTCAAACACCATGAAACCGTGCAAGGTTCCAACCTGCTCATCGGGAGCTGTAAGGGATTCAGTGTCTTGCTCAAGGACACTTCGACACATAACCAGGAAGAGCTGGGAATCGAACCTGGAACCTTCAGATTTCAATGCAGGTGCTCTATACTGAGCCACTGTCGTCCGACAATGATGGTAACATTGCCACAGGCTTGATTGGACACCATATTCCGAACACAGCTGGAGAACTGTTTGTTCTCCTCAGACACCCAGAATTTGGAAAGTTGCTGAGGGATGGGTGTGCCCTAAAGGGCGTGGCCAACTAAACTGATACCAGCCGGCTGTGTTCTTCTTCGTGTGCTGTATTTCGGGAGGCTCCGACCACATTCTCCCATGTATCCCTGCGTTGCACGTGACCGCCAATAGCATCTCTGATGCTTTTACAATTCTATGATGGCGACACCCATTCCAAGGGGTAGAAAGGGCCATTTGCGCTGCATAGAAACCAATGGCTTCGTTTCGTCCATATTTTTCTACAGTCTATGCTTGCAACAGCCAAGGAATCAGAGGAAAGGAAGGAACACTTTGACTTTAGTACACTCCCATGTCTGAAGCGTGACATTCGTCGATATGGTTGCTGGGCTGGTGGAATTGATGGGTAGCTATGCCCCTCCCAAAAAGCTTTTGTCCAATGCTTGCTTAGCACCCGGCAGCTTGCCAAGGATGTTGCCAAGGCTTGCCAGGAAGTTATTCTAAGCTAGCATTGGACAAAAGTTTTTTGGGAGGGGCATAGCTACCCATCAATTCTGTGCATCATATTTTGCCATGGAACAATGGCAAATCCATCCTGTAAAAAACACATCATACTAACTTGCATCATAATACACAACCACAATAGAGAAACGAAGCCATGTCGTCATTTGTGCGTAATGTCGCCCTCTAGGGGGTTCATGCTGGTATTGTTTTGTATTCAAATCGCCATTGGGGAATTTGCGATCACCGCATATAAGGACTGTGTTAAAAAAATAAACACACCATGTGCGCGTTTCTGTCAGCGGGGGGGTTCTGCATAGTTTATGATATTCATTCATATCTGATATAGCCTGTGTAACTCGTTTCTAGCGTTTATTGTGTTACTCTTTGGGTAAATCTGTACATTTCCACCTTAGTCGCTGCTTCATATCCATTTGGGTCAATCCGAGAGCATGGTGTGTTTATATTTTTAACACAGTTCTTATATGCGGTGATCGCAAATTCCCCAATGGCGATTTGAATACAAAACAATACCAGCATGAACCCCGTAGAGGGCGACATTTCACGCCATTTCACGAAAGTGACATCACACTTCACTACTGAATATGGTGCACTTTGAGGGAAATTGTTATTTGCTTTTGTTATGTGATCTTATTTGTCACTTTTATTCATAAATAGTCTTATTTGCTCATTTAACTCATTTAGTGCCAGCGCCCTCTAGGGGCCATAGAATGCCAGGGTATCTCTCATAGGCGAGCACTTTAGCTTCCAGGACCTCACCTTCCAGGACCTCACGTGCTCACGTTCATGCACGTCATGGAAAGGTCCCGGATGTTAATGCTAACAGAATGGCTATTCCCATTTTGTCATCTAAAAGATCATTTTTGGGCGATTTCGCCGTAAATAAACCTCGCGCCGCTTCCCTAAAGACACAATCCAGAGATATAAGCCTTCAAAGATGTGGTCTTTCATTGGATTAGGCGGAGATTGGCGATTTCGTTCGCAAATAACGGCCGGCCGGGAGGTTGCTAGCTTTCGGCTAGTAGCTAGAAAAATCAGGCCAGGCTTCAGAAGGCCTCATTTTATTAATTTCATTAAATATCCCAGACTAGTTCGGGATAGGCACCCTGGAATACGTCGCGCCGCCTACAATGAACATTGGGTGAACATTGGGGGGGTCTAAACTTTATTTTAAACCATTTTCAATGGAATAAATCGTCGGAGCATCTAGCGTCTCTCGTTGGTGAGCGCTGGGCGAGCAGGGACCACCCACGTTGCTCCAAGCAGCTCGGGGTAAGTAAAATAGCAAATAAAAAATTGTTTTTGATCCCGAATATCCCGAACTAGTTCGGGATAGGCACTCAATGAGATAAACACCCATTTAAAACCCCCCTTTAAAGTTAAATGGGGGTGTTTACTTGTTCTATTTCTCACTAGTATGTATTTTGTTATAAACAAAACAAACTATTAAGAAAAACTTCAATAAAAGTGCTAGTAAAGACAAAATCGTTTTTGAAAAATGGCATTGACATTGATATTTCAAAGACAAGATGGTCCTTAATGGTCAAAACAATACCAGAAATGAATTATACATGTCAGAATTAGTTGGTTTAGACCTACAGCACCTGTTTTTACTCCTAACAATGGCCAGGTTGTGGCCATGGTCTTCGGAATTACAAAATGACCTTGACCATGACCTTTCAAGGTCCAAATCACCCAAAATGGTCAAAACAATATCAGAAATGAATTCCCCACACCCAAATTAGTCCAAATGGAGGTATTACATGTGCATATACACCCAGAAACAGAAAAGTTGGATTTTTATCATAGCCGATGGTGGCCATATTTGATGTGGCCATTGCGCCATTCGTGGCACTATGGCGGACGAGCACCTCTGGGATTTTTCATGTCTAGGGACCCACTGACTCAGTTCAGGTGAGAAACTCCCCTCACCCCAAATTGCGAACAGGAGTATAGGCCAGATACTGGAGTATTTCTCATCCTGGTAAACTGGGTTGTCTTGATGCTATTTAATGTATTTGTATAATGATAGCAGTAGCATTGAAACACAACTTGAGCAGATCAAAATATATGTTCTTATATAAGAGAATGCATAACCATTTGGATAAACTTTTCATTCAGCATGTCACACTCCTACGAAGGGCAAGTTGGAATGAGCTATGAGTCTGCAAGGCTATTTGTACAGTAATACATGTTGTTAACACATCAAAACCTTGTACATGTACAGTACATACAGTGATCATGTACACACATAGCACAACACCCACGCATGCTTTGAAGATTTGTTGTTTATTGTGACTGATGGGTGATGTAGTGTATCGTCTATTTTTGCACAGGTTGCTGCTAAGCTTGGCAGCTGCAGTGTAAAGACCTAATCACATTTGCGGCTCATTACCCATGTGACTGTGTGCACATATTTGCCTCTCTGTGTCCTTATTACGTAATCAAGCACAGACGACAACCCTAAGTGCTCCTCTCCACTTTTCCACATGACAACAACGTGATCAGACCACCTGCTGCTGAATGCCTCTCCAGCAGCACCTGCAGCTCAAACACTCCTCACTTTCTCACTTGATCTCTGACTGCCCATCAAAAACAAGAGGACTATGCCAAGCGGCTAAAACGCGAAGCTCGCAACAATCGGCCAAAGGGTGGCGCTGTAGGAAGCCTTTGAAAATGCCAACTTTGAACAGGTAAAGCTCATGCTCTGTTTCAGGTCCAGCCATGAAACCTGTATACACTTATGCGTCTCCTCATGCCGAACAACTTTTACGCTCTGACTTTTGACCTCTGACCTTTACTTCTCCCACAATTTTGAATTATATGAAAAACAGTCAAAATCTATCTCCTCCTGGGATTTTCGCGTAACGTGCGCGAAACTTTTTTTACATGAACTTTGGACCAATGCGGTCATCGCACAGCGGCCGGATTTTCTTTAAAGCGAAACATTATTTTTTTTATAATTCACTGTATAATGCAGTTTTATGCAAATTATTCTTCTGCCTCTAAATCATACATGCAAAGTGACACGTTCATGGCATTTGGCAAATATGTAGAGGGTTAGTCCAAATATCACTGAAAGCAATCTTACTCCAATTGGCCAAAGGGGGGCGCTATACGAAGCGTTTGAAAACTCAAACTTTAAAGGGGCATAAGTCATGCCTCGTTTCGTTTGAAGACATGCAACTTGCTTACACGCGTGCCTTGACTCAAGCGGAAGACATCTGTGTCTTTGTTAAGTAAGCTCCGCCCTTAGATTTTCCGCCATTTTGAGCAGTTTGTAAAACACTTAAACACGCTTTTATTCCGGAACTTTCGCGTCACGTGCACGGAACTTTTTTTACATGAACTTTGGACCAATATCTAAAGATCTGTCAGATCGGATTTTTTAAAAATTGAAACATGCTTTTTTAATAATTCAATCAACATTGCAAGTTTTATGCAAATTATTCTTCTGCCTCTAAAACATACATGCAAAGTAAAATTTTCATGATGAACTACTGTAGAGGGTAAGTCCAAATATCACTGAAACCAAAAAGAATCATATTTGAACTGGGGACCCCCCACCCTGACGTGAGTAGGGTTTTCCCATGATCTGGGCCTTAGGCTAGATGCAGAATAGAGCTGGGACGTTCGCGAACGAATCAAATCTTTTGAACGGCTCTTTGAAGTGAACGTTGGGATCCGGTTCGCGCAGTAGAGAGCCGTTCATTTGGGGGGGAGACCCCCTCCCCCCAATTCAACATCTCCTTGCTACTCCACTGAGTACTGACTGAGTACAGTGAGTGAGTGAGAGAGAGAGAACAAGTGGAGGAGCGAGTTCATTGTTGCCTGCTTGTTTTTTTTGGTGTTTTATGACTAACAAAAGTCAAGGTAGCTTAATTTACACACACATTTTATGAAAAAGGTAAATACTAAATTGTGATCTCAACTGTCAGCAGAGGAATGTGGTGCCACCTTGTGGATTCATGTTTAAACAAATTCTTCTTAAAAATATATGAATATACAAGGAGCCAAATGAGCCAGTCTTTTGAACGGCTCTTTTTAGTGAGCCAGATCGATGGTACTGTCTCACTTCAAAGAGCCATAAATCCCACCTCTAATGCAGAATGGTTAGGCACAAGCAGGTGTGTGTGTGTGCGTGCGTGCGTGCGTGCGTGCGTGCGTGCGTGCGTGCGTGCGTGCGTGCTCAGTGTGTTTGGAAGCATGGTTGATGCTGCTGGCAAATTATTCTTCTGCCTCTAGTCTAAAACATACATTCAAAGTCACATTTTAATCACACTTTGCAATAATGTAGGTTAGTGCACTGTGCACTTGTAACCCACGGTTCAGCGGGAATTACAGTCATTTTATTTTATTTTTCAAATGGAATATATTCTTATTTTTCACATGCAATGTTTTGACCATGGTCCCTGAGTCACAGCTGCCGAGCATTCGTAATCACCACACCCTGTATAAAGCCAGTCTTTCCTTCAGTTTGTTCAGTAACCTCATTGGAGGTTACTTGCAGGTTTGTACACATTTCATTTCAAGACTATTCCAATTTCTAACAGCATTACTCCATTTATATTTAACCCACACTATATTGCTTTTAGATCCACCTGACCAACTCTGATATTGACACTGAGGCTGCGTGACTAAGATAATTGGTAAGTGAACATGTGGCTCGGAAATGTTTTTTTCTGGTTTTGGGATTGGAATGTAAAAAGATTCATTTCGGGAATGTAATTATTGCTTGTAGATAAGCAGATTTGTCGACTTTATTTTGTTTTAAGCTTGTAGATCGGCTGATTAGTTGATTTTTTTTGTTTTAGTTTTTTTGCCTGTGAACTGAATCTAATTGTTTGGTTTTCAGAAAAAACTACATTTCCCAGAATGCAGCAGCTAAGATGGTTGCTTGTTGGGCGTCGGCCGATTGAATCCATCTGAACAGTTTGAGCAAAACACTGCCGAGTTGAGGAGGCTGTGTGTGCTGCTCTGTTAACCGGTAAGACTGTTTGCTTGTATTTTGTATGGTCTCTTTTACCGTTTTACTGTGTTATTTTGGTTCTATGGTTTACAGTGAGAATGTGTTTTATATTGTCAGGAGTGTTTAGTTGTGGATGATTGCCTGTGTCCACTATTGTTTGGGGTGTGGCCTCATCTCTTTCTTTAATGTAAGCATTTAACTAAAGAGATGTGAGTATTATTGCGACTGTTAGGTCGCAGTTACTATCGAAACCTCCACCGGCTGTCACTCTGTCCGTGTGACATCATACTTTTGCCCTATTCATATCTCCACTACCATTGCCACTATCCATGCCAAACTTTGCACACACTCCTTGGCTGCCTGATTTCTCATATGGCCCTCCAGCGCCACCATGAGGCCGATTTTTGCAAAACATTTTTCAACACTGCTCCTACAGATTTTGGCCTAAAATCACGCAAATTGGATGGCAAATCACAACCTCCAAATCAGCAGATCTGTTGACTTTATTTTGTTTTAACCTTGTAGATCGGCTGATTAGTTGATTTTTTTTTATTTTTTATCCAGGCCCTGTTTTTTGCATGTGAACTGAATCTAACTGATGGCTTTGTTTGGTTTTCAGAAAAACTACATTTCCCAGAATGCAGCAGCTAAGATGGCTGCTTGTTGCAATCAGTTTGATTTGTCAGCACCTGGCCGCAACACAGCTTCTCCGAGTCAGGCAATCCAAATGTTTTTGCTCTTAACCACCGAGCTCTGCTTCACTGTGTAGCTGGCTCTCGAAGGGACTCTTCCATCGAGCAGTAAGCAAAACTCCACTATGTTCTCCTCTGTCGCACATTTGCTCTGTATTTTGCCACATTGCTAATGGTGGTTCTATCTGTTCCCATTGTAGGCAAATTAGGAGCTGCATCTGAATCTTGGAAGAGAAATGGCATGTGTTAATGGAAGCAACGGCATACTGTGAAACATGTGTTTCGAATGTAACCCCTGTTTGTTAAGTTCTGGAAAGAAGCATATTTTGAGTTAAAAGCCCCGGTTTTGGGAAGAACTTTATTTCATGTTTTAGGGGAACGCCCCATTGAATAAAACAACGCTTATTGCGTTTTCACCTTGAGAACTGTTTCCGTGTGCTGATTTGGGTTCAGACTTCACAATACTTAATGTTTAAAAACTTTATTTGAAGACGTTTACTACTTTTTATTTGAAAACATTGTGATTTAAAAGACATGCCTGAAAATGGCTAGGTTGTTAACCCTCTGTTTTGAAGGTTTACAACCTGATGACCAACTCTTCAACAAAGACAACTAATGAAAAGGTTGGAAAATAAAGATATTGAGTTAAAACCTTGAGTTCTTTGGAACTATTTTATGTCTGTTGCATATAGTCTTTTGCATACATGTTGTGTAGAGGTCAATTTGTGCTTTTACCAATAACTATGCCGATTAGTGTAAAATCGGCAGAATCTCTGTCATTTTTAGCGCCACCAGAAGGCCGAAAACACATTCTTCGATATTACTCCTTCAGATTTTATCCGATAATCACACAAATGGGTACACAGTATCTCTACAGTGATGTAATCATGACGGATTTGTCCGATATCATATTCTATCTAATTGGCTAACATTGAATTCCAAGGTTTGCAGGATTGCTCCTTTTTGAACAAAATGTCAATATATCATTGCCCCCCATCACAAGCGACTCATTGATATAATATATATTTATAGAAAAAGTGATTTTGTGTTTCATGGACCTTTAAGCAGAGTGCATATGTCTATAGGGCACAGGCGGCTAGACCGAGCCTCCAATATGGGGTCACGTGCACAAGGAAATATGATCACTCGAAAATTTCAGAAATACTCAGATTACATTTACTCAGATCGATTTCACCCCAAGCCTCCAAAATATGAAGAAAAAGAAAATCAATAAAATCAAGGCACTCAGCCTACACAGAACTTTTTTTTTTCTTTTTTTTTTTAACAAACATGGTTAACAGATCCTGTGGCTGTCTAGTGTAGTGGTCAGGGCATGTGCCTTTCATGCAGAAGGACGTTGGATCGAATCCCGCTTGGGGTTGATATAAGCTTAAAATCATGACATTTGGTAGACTTTACAGTTTGGATCCTTGAACAATGTCTTATATGGAGCCTTCCCAAAAAATGTCCCCCCTTGATGTGTATTTTAATATCCGCCATTACTAAATAATGTAGTTTGCATCATAACTCCTGAACCAAGCATTATAATACAAACTGTGATGTTTACACCTATGTTGTGATGTCCAAGGATTGCAATGATATCATGTACCAGCTCAGTGGCCTAGTGGTTTGAGTGTCTGCCCTGAGACTGGGAGATCCGGGTTCAAACCCGGGTCGGGTCATACCAAAGACTCTAAAAAATGGGACCCAGTGCCTCCTGCTTGGCACTCAGCATCAAGGGTTGGTTTGGGGGTAAGTCCCTGCGAGATACTAGTGTCATGTCCAGGGGGTGTACTTGTACATCAAGCTGCCTCACGCTACATAAACAGGAGATAGGCTCCTGCCCTATGAGACTCATGGCTCGGCCGAGTCATATGGTCTTCATGGCTCGGCAAGGCTTACTATGTACAGTATCAAACTGTCTGGGTGAATAGTATCACAGTGTTTTATGTCTGTTGCATATAGTATTTTGCATACATGTTGTGTAAAGGTCAATTTGTGCTTTTACCTATAACTCCCCCGATTAGTGTAAAACTTTGTATGCACACTTCCCAGAGGCCAAGGAAAAACCTGTGCCCTGCATTTTTCACATCTGCCATTTATAGCGCCACCAGAAGGCCGAAAACACATTCTTCCATATTACTCCTTCAGATTTTATCAGAGAATCACACAAATCAGTACACAGTATCTCTACAGTGATGTAATCATGACGGATTTGTCCGATATCATATTCTATCTAATTGGCTAACATTGAATTCCAAGGTTTGCAGGATTGCTCCTTTTTGAACAAAATGTCTCAAATCATGAACGTAGCCTGCTATGCGTGTGAGATTTTGCACACACATTCCCACTAGGCCAAGGAACAGATGCCACCCTTCTCACATTGGCCTGTTATAGCACCACCAGCGGGTCAACTTTAGCAAAACACATTTTTGGAACAAAATGCCTCAAATCCCGCATGCAGCGTACGATTGCCGTGAAAGGCCCAAGAACGCGTGGCACCCTTTTCACTTTGGCCTATTATAGAGTCACCACTAGGCCAAAGAAAAACCTACCTGACCTGCCAGAGTCCTGTTCGGAAGAACACTGCTTCTAGTTTTTCTTTGATGTCTTCTTTGCTTTCCCTTGATGCCTTTTTGCTTTCCTGCTTTTTATGCCTTGGCCACTTTATCGCTGCTTGCAGCTATATTTTATTTTATTTTTTACCTATTATCCTATTGTGTTGTGCATCCCACTAATTAATAACCAACTCGGATATGTGCTCAGGAACTAAAAGAACCCACTAATGCACACACACTTGACAAACATCATTTACCCAACTCGCCCAATACAACTGGTAACTTGAGCTTCAAAAGAGAGAGAACAAATCACCAACTGTAACTAAACAATCTAAACTGACTGGAAATCTGAACAGATTGATATGAGATGGGAATCAATTAAACAATGAAACAAGATGTAACAGAGACAATTAATCATAGACATTTGGAGACATATCTTCAAAGGGGTGCATATTGATTGGTCACTGCTGCTTAACTCTCCTACTGCCAGATTATTTATTTATTTATTGGGTCTGGTGCCATCAAAAAGCGGCTTACCTTTGCGACGTTATAGTAGATAGACAGACAGACATTTATTTATTTATTTTTATTTTTTTTGGTTGTGCAATAGTGCACTTTGGTCTGCCAGGCAGCAGAGGGCGGCGTCATGCGAGAATGAATGTGAATTTGCCTGTTATGTGTTGAAGAAGAATAAGACCAGTCACTGGCCACAGAGCCTTACAGCCAGAGGAAATCAACAAGGAAGTGAATTGTTCTCCGTTGATCTAACGCATAATGGATTTTTTACACCATCACCGCGGAAAATGTGTTTACAGTACACGGGCGCGCGACCCCTCATCAGCTTACAGTCATCAGACGAACGAACCGAACGAGCGCCGTATTGGCGGAGAGGTCTTGCGAAATCGGGCGAACGTGAACGTTCAAAGCGTGGGAAGAGTTAATAGTATATAATTATCTTAAAGGAGTAGTTCACCCCCAAAATGACTTTTTTTCTATTGATTACTCATGCCATGGAGAGTAGAGTTCAATAATATTTTTAGGTTTTTGTCACATTCCTAAGACAAAAATGTGATAACAATAAATTTACCCCCATTCATTCTGGATGGTGACCCGTTTTGAAACGGGTCACCATCCGGAATCAATGGGGGTAAATTTACTAAAATCAAATTTTTGTCTTAGGAATGTGACAAAAACCAAAAAATATTATTGAACTCTACTCTCCATGGCATGAGTAATCAATAGAAAAAAAGTCATTTTGGGGGTGAACTACTCCTTTAAGCATTTGCAGCATTTATTCATCACTAGTAGTGAAATTATCTACATACAGTATGTTATATTATTCTGGCACAACCTTTGAGGTTGGAATAATTGATAATGTGTTCATAAACAATTAATCTTCAGGTTCAGTCGTGAGTTTAGATGTGACCACTATGTAATGCAGCTCAGCTGTCCACTGACATGGACCAAAAAATGTAATATGCCTCCTATGATTTATTGTACTGCAGTACATGTGGAGGTCAAAGGGAGACATTATGAATGCAGTAGCAGAACATATACCTTTAGAGAGGCCTCAGGGGTAAACTGTAATTTTGGAGAACCTGTGTCAATGATGCACTGCGCTGCGTTGTAACCTCCTGTCTGCAGGTGTTTGGCTGAGAGTGTATTCCTGCTGGGGTTTGGTACACATTGTTCCTCTGTGTTATCTCATATCCTCTGCATGTTCCTCAGGTCTCTGAGGGTTCCTTCGTTCCCTTTTCACTGTGGCCCTGGAGACAGCTACAGTACATAGCGCTGTCTAAAGCAGTGATTCTCAGGCTGTGACATTACATCTGTATAACACGATTCTATCACAATTTTCTGCCCCTAATATTATTAAGTTAATCATCGGACACCCCAAAATAATTTGGGGACCCCCTCTTGGGGTCCCGACCCACAGGTTGAGAACCACTGGTCTAAAGCATAGTAAGTGGGACGAGGAGTGGCTCAGTGGGTCCTTTCAACAAAGGAAGCCAAAGGACAATAGAATAATTGTGACCGTAGGACACAGCTATGAAAACCGTCACATCTTGTCCGTACGTCTGTGACTGAGTGAGTAAGTAACGTCTATAGTCAATGTCTATAGTCTATAGCTGTTGTGACATCACATTGTTGACATTGTGACATCACATTGTTGTGACTTCACCTCATCAAAGATGAAACCCTGGATATCCATAGCCCTACCGGTACATGGAGACGACTCATCACCTAGATCTCCATATTAGTTTGTTACCTTTATTTAAACTCAGGATACAATTGAGCCCTCATTCACAATGTAGCCGAGGTACAACAATGTCAACAATAATATATACATTTACATACATCAATATTAAAATACAATCAGAAGACAGAATATTTGAAACTGAAGTAATTTCAAGGAACTGAAACTAGGAACAATTAATTAAAACATATATGGAGCTGACCTCTACACCTGATTCCCAGATGATGCCCTGTTAGGGCAACCACACTAACAGAATCCCTTTTATGCCCATCAATATTAAGCGCATATCTGGGAATGCCCATATATGGACATATTGTGACAGTTTAACCAGTGTGTTTCCCGTGACACGAGTCACACTTGCAAATGAATTACGTCCTTGTTCCTTTTATGCCCATATATGGAGATCCCATCTCATTCCCAGATAGAGATGACTGGATCATCACCTAGATCTCCATATATGGAGCTGACCTCTACATCTAATTCCCAGATTATGCCCTGTTAGGGCAACCACACTAAAGGGCGAGATCTCTTTTCGCTCTTAGGAGAGAGAGAGAGATTCAACATGCAGATGTATTTCCCTAGGGGGACACTTCCACAATGTCAGCCCTATATCAAGATTCATTCTAATTCAAATTAAAACATGGTAGCTCATAAACATAACATTATGTTATGGAAATGAATTTAGCCAGGCAAAAGGAATGTGCATTCAATCACCCATCACTGAGCACTTCATTAGGGCCCATGGTATTTTAAATATAATAATAATATATTACCTCTCAAAGCAGTCTACCACAGATGTGTGTTTTATCACTGCCGATGGCTCATCATTGCCTATATTAACAGATCTACTGCCAGATGTTATTATTTATTTATTGGGGCTGGTGCCAGCAAAAAGCAGCTTACCTTTGCAATGTTATAGAAAATTATCTATTGATAATTTTCAAACAATTTGTTCTACAATACAGCGCTCATATGTGTACTTTAGCCGAGCTGGCGGCAGAGGGCAGCCTTATGCAAAGAATGACTGTGAATTGGGCCGCTTCGCTTGCCATCCATTCAGAGCATAGAAATGCATTTTCTAGAACAGATCCACAGAAAACAGCCAGGATGTGATTTGGGACTCCATTATTGCTAACGTGCGGTGGATTTTTGAGAGCAGTGTTACGGGATATGTTTTTACTGTACACGGCAGCTTACAGTCATCAGACAAGGTAAAAAGAACGAGCCGTATTGGCAACGAGCTGGGTTGAAAATTGGGGCAAACGGGAACGTCCGAAGCGGTAAAAGAGTTAAACAGTTGGTTGGACTTCTCTCGCTGTTCGTCAAGAACAGAATAATTAGCTAGTGCTATGGACATTTTTTGTCAATAGCTGTGCCCAACACGTTTTAGACTTTCCCTGAAAACACTCAACTTTAGAATTTCAAACGATCAAGGATGATAAATAAAACGATAAATAATGTTGTCTGGCATCTACAGCGTTGGATCTAAAACTTTTTGGGCTTTTTGCTGAATCCAAGTACCCCCTTTAATCGACAACAACATTTTGATTCGACAATACTGACATCAAAAGTCCTGTTTTGATGTAAACATGTTGAAAATAAAAGAAAGTAGCCTATTGTTTTCTATTCAGTAACAGTTGTGCTAGTAAAAATTCGTATTTCATTTGATTTAAACTTTTAAAGCTTTACAGAGCAGCCTTTTGATTGATTGATTGATTGATTGAAGACTTTATTAGAAGAAGTTTGCATAGGAAAAAGTACAGTTTCATGACGGTACAGTTCACTGGTACAAGGTCTACTAAAAGGAGATCCTAGATTAGAAAAGACTATATACGCTTATTTCCATAGGAAACCATTTAAGTATCTCATAACATTGAATGACAGACGGATAGAACACAGTACTATGCAGTAGATATAGTCAGGAAAAAAGGGGGAAAAAAAAAAAAAAAAAAAAAAAAACATCATACAGTAGGTATGATGGGGGGAGGGTAGGGCTGGGCTATGTTTGTTTTTTACCAGTTGCGAACGGCTGCTGCCTGTGAGTGGTTTTTCAGGGCGATTTTAAAGGATGCTAGTGATCCACACTCCTTTAATGCCTTCGGTAAGGCGTTCCAAATTTTTTTCACATACATGTGTCATTGTTTTATAATAAACATAAAATAAATGTTTACGTTTTCCATTTTATCTCAAGTACCCCGTTGTACCTCTACGTACCCCTAAGGGTACACGTACCCCCATTTGAGAAACACGGATCTACAGCATGTAATTATCTCACTTTGTAACAGGATTTGTGTAATGAAAATAGTCAATTGAGTATAACCTGCAAACTGCGATTTGCCATATGTATAATTAAAGTAGCATGTAACGCTGTAGTTATTAAAGGGATATTTCACTTTCAAAAAAACTTTTGGTACCAGTACCAGTAAATCACCAAGATGGCGGTTAAATTCAAGTCTACTACAGGATAGCAATTTCAGATTATTACTACAAGAGCAAATCAATCTATTTAAGGAATCCAATATACCGACAGCCCCATCCCCAGCGATAGCATGGGAAACTATAAAGGCTTTTCTTAGGGGTTTTTTAATCCAACATGCCTCCTACAAGAAGAAAGAAAGAGCAGCTGAGATTCTCAATTTGGAAAAAAAAGTGAAGATGGCTGAGAACGCCTTCAAGGCCTGTATGTCAGACGATAACCTAGGCAAACTCTCCAAACTTAAATATGAATATAATACACTATTGTCACAGAAGGTAGAATTTTCACTGTTTAGGGCTAGACAACAGTTCTTTGAGGAGGGCGACAAGGCCGGGCGCATGTTGGCTAATTATATTAAACAGCAAGAGGCTCATAGCGCCATTCCGGCAGTACAGGATCAACAGGGGATACTTCACACCAGTATTATGGAAATTAATAATACCTTTAAAGACTTCTATGAAAATCTGTATAAGTCAGAATCAGAGGCAGAGCAGACAGAGATAGATTTATTTCTTTCCAATCTAAATCTTCCAACCTTGTCTACTGGACAGAAACAAAAACTGGATACCCCTATAACAGCTCAGGAGATTGTAGAAGTTATACAGACTCTACCTGTAGGCAAGGCCCCCGGCCCTGATGGGTTCACAGCTGACTTTTTTAAATATTTTGCTCATGAACTGGCCCCACTGATGCTAGATATGTACAATGATTCGTTGGCTAAAGGCGCGCTCCCACCAACACTCTCCCAAGCTATAATCACCCTCATTCTGAAAAAGGATAAGGATCCTACAGATTGTCGTAACTATAGACCTATTTCCCTGACTAACTATGATAGCCGTATATTTTCAAAAATCCTTGCTAACAGACTGAATAAAGTCGTAGCCACTTTGGTTCACCCTGACCAAGTGGGGTTTGTACGTAACCGTCACTCCACAGACAATATTCGACGCCTAATTGACTTGATGTGGTTTGTTAGGGAGGAGGCGGAGCCTATTGCAGCCCTGTCATTAGATGCCGAAAAAGCATTTGACAGGGTCGAATGGGGGTACTTATTTACAGTTCTCAAGCACTTTGGATTTGGAGAATCATTTCTCAAATGTCTTCGATTAATATATAGAGAACCTACAGCGGCTGTGGCAACTAACGGCCTAATCTCTGCATACTTTAAGCTGGGCAGAGGGGTCCGTCAAGGAGACCCTGCCTCCCCCGCCCTCTTCGCGCTTGCCCTAGAACCACTGGCCGCGGCCATTCGTTTAGACCCTAACTTTCCAGGCATACGTGTGGGCCCTATATCGCATAAGCTGATGTTATATGCAGACGATATATTGACCATGGTAAGCAGCCCTCAGACTTCAGTTCCTACATTGTTGTCCATTATCAACTCATTTTCCAGACTCTCAGGTTACAAAATAAACTGGTCTAAATGTGAAGCTCTACCCCTCACAGCATACTGTCCCAAAACTCTATTCCAACCAGGGAATTTCAGATGGCCGACGCAAGGCCTTGCTTATCTCGGGGTTGTATTTCCACCTGACTTGTCAGATATTATTAAGATTAACATAGAACCTATATTTGAAAAATTCAAGCTGGACATAGAAAGATGGGCACCTCTCCGCCTTTCCCTGTGGGCAAAAGCCAATGTCCTTAAAATGTCGGTGGTCCCCAAATTTAATTATATTTTGCAATCACTACCCGTATCGGTTCCTATGAAGTATTTCTACAAGTTCAATCAACTGTGTAGCCTCTTTTTGTGGGACGGGAAACGTGCTAGGCTGAGCCTTAAGAAACTTCAGAACAGGGTGGACCAGGGGGGTCTAGGGATACCGAATCTGCTTTTGTATCACTATGCCTTTTGCCTGCGGCACCTGGCACAGTGGTCACTCCCCCCTGAACGGGCCCCTCCCTGGTTCGCTGTAGAAGCATATCATTGTTCCGCTCTTCCTCTGATTGCCTATGCCTCGGCCTCCCTACCCTCAAATGTGCAATCACATCCAGTATTATCATGCCTTAAGGAGGTGTGGAAAAAGGCAGCCAAAATCCTCAATTTTGATCCCTTTCTAAATAGGACCTCCAGTATTTGGTTTAATCCCTGTCTACGCATTGGCAAATCACCTCTTCACTGGAGAGAATGGGTGGAAAAGGGCATAGCAGTGCTTGGTGACCTTTACAGAGACCAGGAGATTAAATCATTTAATGACCTACAGGCTGAATTCAATCTGCACAGTCAACAATATTGGCACTATGTACAAATTCATAGCTTGTTGAGAACAATATCAAGAAGCTCCCAGGTCCCTCAAAATGCAGAGACTCCCTCTGCTATTATTGCAAGATATGGCAGGGGTCACGAAGCATCGCTATATTATTCAATGCTGCTGGAGAAGTACAGCACCACTAGTGCATTGAAAATGGTATGGGAAAGAGATATTGGAACAACACTCACAGAACAAGAATGGGTCAACATACTACGTAACTCAAAGCACATGTCACGCAATACTCGTACTAGGTTAATTCAGTTTAAAATTCTCAATAGAATATATTGGACCCCCTCCAAACTACACAGAGCAAAGCTTAAGAACGACCCAGCATGCTGGAAGTGCTCGGGTGAAGGTACGTTGACCCATGTCTTATGGGAGTGTCCCAAGGTACAGGCCTTTTGGAGAGAAATACATAATTGTATTCAGAGAGTTGTTGATCAGGGTGTTCCATTAGATATTCGCTTATTTATATTGGGAGATCCCTCTATTCTGAAAGATGTAAGCTCTCCGGCATGTGTGGAATGGATCCAAACTGCCATAATGCTGGGTAGGAGATTGCTAGTCCAACTGTGGAAGTCAGCCCACGTACCATCTAGTCTAGACTGGCATAACTTACTATTAAGAACAGCATCATATGAACGGGTATCCTTCTCTATGAAGGGCAGAATGGCCCAGTTCCATCTAAAGTGGGAAAGATTCCTCTCCTACGCCAATAATTAATAATGAATAATCTCAGACTACTGGCTAGCCCCCCCTAACACAGTATCCCGCTCGCTCAAACGGGTTAAATAGATGAACTGCATAGCCTCCCCCCCCCCCCCCCCTTCTCTTTGTTGTTGTTGTCTAGAGTTGGTATTGTTTGTTATTGTATTGTTTTCTTGCCCTGTTATTGTCCTGTTTTGTTTTGTTATTGGCTCATTGTAATGACCGTAATCTGTCAGTAATCCGCCTGTGCCAATCAAGTTGTGCCTGTTATGTGTCAGCCCTTGGGCTGGTGTATTTGTTGTTTAAAAGAAAAAAACCCAATAAAATACTAATCAAAAAAAAAAAAAAAAACTTTTGGTCATTTTATCATCTAATCAGGCTTTTATGAACACCCTGGACGGTTTTGCTTGATTCAATATTTAGATATTTGATTTTCCCAAAGAATTATTAATAATAAATGAAAAAAAGTTATTGAAAAAACATGTCCTGCTCACGTATTAGGAGGGTAGTATGAGTCACCAGAAAAAATAATGGGTGTTTTTAATGAATCTATCATGGTTAAAATGGAGTTTGAAGTTACAATGGGTGTGTATGGGGAGAGGCCCTTGGCCTGGAGGGCCTGATAGCATTTACATCAAATGTGACCGAACATATTATCGCATTTGGCTACAAAGGGCTAACAAAGGCTGGCTAGGACTAGCATTTTAGCCATATTCCGGGAGGAACAACAAAATTATGTCCCGATCTCTCACATTAATTAAAAAAAGTCTTATTTACATGCAGAGTTAAGCTCTGGCGTTTAAGTGAAATGTAGCCTAGATATTTTGAGATGCTTTTGTGGCTTTATTACATTTTAGAGAAAAAACAAAAGAAAACGTCATAATAGCTCCAGTGAACAATTGATCAGTGCGAGATGACTAGCCGCCAGCCGCGGTGGGACACAAATATCTAAATATTGAATCAAGCAAATCAAAAACTGTTCAGGGTGTTCATAAAAGCCTGATTAGACGATAAAATGACCAAACGTCTTTTTTACCTATACCTTTAACAGGTATAGGACAAGTTACGCTCACATCCCCAATACCTTTTTTCTTTTTTTAAATGAACTCACTCAGCTGCAAACTTCAGCATTGTTTTTGAAACCTTGGACCATGGTTTGTGTTTCTTGTCTTGACCTTGTTTATTGTATAAACCTCACTCCCATGTGGCACATACAGTACATTAAGGAGCATCTGCCTGCCTATGTCTTTGATGTGTTTATGAGGCATAAAGTTTACATTTAGTTCATTAAATAGTCAGGAAAAGTTCAGAGCAAATGAAATGGAACACTTTTAAGACTGCCTGACATGAATATTAATATTTGTAAATATCCATTATAATTAAACTAGAGGTGGGCAACGATTAATTTTTTTTAATCGCGATTAATCGCACTCAATCCTGGAGTTAATCGCGATTAATCGCGATTAAAATGGCTCATTTTAAGTCTGCCGAAGGCCTTCAAAATTAGTGGCATCCCTGAAAATCGCGGGCCCCCCTGCAAGGATGGGGGCAGGAGCCCTTTTGCAAATGATAATGGAGTTCTATCCGTCTGTCATTCAATGTTATATGAGATACATAAAGGTTTCCTGTGTAAATAAGGCGAAAAGCTTACTAGGATCTCCTTTGAGTTGATCTTGTACCAGTGAACTGTACTGTCATGAAACTACAATCAATCAATCAGTCAGTCAATCAATCAATCAATCAATCAATCTCTCTGGAAGAAGTTGCACATAGGTAGCTGCACTAAGGCGCTCCAACAAGACCACTCTGACAAGCTAAATGCTGGGTGCAGTAAATGTATTTGTCTGCAAACAGCCCAATGAGCCCATATTAACAGCTGCATGTTTATTTTATTTGTAGCCTATTTATTTAATTAAAAAAAAGAAAAAGAAATGTTGGTGAACAAAATATTTTTGACAGTGTACTCTGTCTCGTTTTTGCAAAATCTCAAATTAACAACTAAGAACCAGCAGCAGCAGCAGCTGCAGGCAGCACCAACAACAAACAAACTGGACCTAAAAAAACAACCAAACAAAATCAGAAACAAAATCACAACTGTAGTCGCTGACTGCAGCGAGTCAGACAGGCAGCAGCAGCAAGTGATGATGAGAGAGATCAGATTACACAACAAACACCAGCACGCAACAACGTGGCTGAAACGCACAACACAACAAGTTAAACAACACACAGTGCAAGTTGAATCTTTATTTACCTGATTGCTGCTGCCTGCAGTTCATTTTTTCGTATCCAGATAGATAAACGCGCTTCATTACGTGTCAAACGCTAAGTCGCTAAAACCGAAACAAACACACTGTCACGTCACAGCTGTGAGCCTGCATTCTGAAAGAGGGGTGGGTTCCCAAAGAGTGTACAAGTAAAAAGCACAGTGCTGTGACACAGTGACAGCCAATCAGAAGACGTCTCTGATTCAGAGATGTTTAAGTCAGGTAAGATGGCAGCAGACTGCCTGCGCTGTCCTGTGTGTGATGTCATTGAGCATGCAGCTCCCAGACCCAACTTTGATCCGCGATTAACGACGATATTTTTTTTTACCGCCGACAAGAGTCTCCCGTTAACGCAGCACGATAACGCCGATAACGGCCCACCTTTAAATTAAACTCAAGGTCTCTGAATGAACGGACAAACGAACAAACGAGGGAATGAATGAATTATGTGGTTATTCATTCATGTTATTTGTGTTTATTTTTGAAAACTCTCATCACCATCTAATTTGAGATAAATATTTCCAGAATGCCATGACGGCATCCACACAAGGATGCTCTATAGCCAATGAAAATGGATAGCATTGCATTTGCCACACATAACAATCAATTTAAATGAATAAATCCTGATATATCACGCATTTATCTCAGAGGCTGTCCTGATACAATGAATAATATCATTGTAAGCTTGGTGCAGCTTTAATCTTTTACTATTGAAATCATTCAGTCGGTAAATTAATTCTAATAATCTAGTTATGCATTGTATAAACATTGAATAAAATATAGCTTACAATCATTTTGTAATGTTTGACAATGAGAATAATACAGTCAGAATCTGGCTATAGCTATTAACTGCATTAAAAATTAAAGGACAACTTCACCCCTTTTCAACCTATCTTCATATAATTGGTCCTCACTAATGTCATGATAAAATAGCACTTTTTTTCCTACTCGGTCTGTGTCTCATAGGAGGGCTGTGCGCAGTTCAGAAACCCGTCTGCCAGGGACATCATCGACGGGGAATCCAAGCTAATGGAAACGGCAGGCTTTCTATTCCTGAAAAGTTGCAATGTTATAATGGAAGCCATTGTTCTCATGATAATAAGAAGCTAAATATTCTTCTTTTTTTAAATCGTTTAAAAAAAAAATCTGCCGAGCGACACTGGCAGATGGGTTTTTGAACTGCCCACAGCTCTCCTAAGAGACACAGAGTAGATTTTTTTTTTTTGTTATTCTATCTTGAAAATTAGTGAGGACCAACTATATGAAGATAGCTTGAAAAGTGGTGGAAGCAAGATCTGTCTTTGGCGAAATTGTTGCTTCATTAATGAGATCTACAAGCAGAGGCGTTGTGCTATGCTATTTTCACAATAGTTTAAATCATGTTTAAAATGATAAATACAAAAGAACTTTTTTGGACATACAAGCTAGGTTTCCACCCGACAACAACAATATATTATATCCAAACACAACAAGAACTAGAAAGAGGCGCTCTGCAGATTGATACAGTACACGTAATCTCCACCCCAGCTTTTGGCCTGGTGGAGATCTATGAATAATACGGAGAATCGTACACACAACAATAAGAGTGAAATCCCTGAACAGATAAGAGTCGATTGTTGGCATCCCTTGAGTTGATGTTACCCTCCAACAAAATGGGACAGAAGAGGAAACTGGCTAATACACCTGTAGACCGGTAGAACATCTGCACAGCAGCTGTTTGCACACATACGGACCTGAGCCTCCTCAGGAAGAACAGCTTGCTCTGTTCCTTCCTGTAGAGCAGTGTTTCCCAAACACTGGGTCGGCACCCATGTATGGGTCACGGTCCCCACGGACCCATTTTTATGGGTCACTCACAACAGCTAAATTCTCGATATTTCGATGTCCCGCTGTTTCAAGTCCCCAGTACTTCAGTTAGGGTAAAGGTTAGGGTTAAGGTTTACAGGTTAGCATTCACCAGCGTCGGCAGGTTAGCGTTCACCCGCGACGGCAGGTTAGCGTCCACCCGCGACGGCAGGTTAGCCTCAGACTACTGGCCGCTCAAAACAACAGCACATCGAAACATCAACCCTCACAACGCGGCGCGAAGCGACGCGACACGTTGTGCTCTTGTAGATCTGTTATTTTCACTAGTTTGGGTACCGGGCAAACGTCTAATTTCTCTTTTGGGTCACAAGCTAAAAGTTTGAGGAACCACTGGTGTAGAGGGCCTCAGTGTTCCAGTCCAGTTTATTATTCATATTTATTCCCAGGAACTCCCCGGTGTCCACCATCTCCACCTTATCTCCTTGTTGATGGGAATTGGTGTCAAATTGTTGGTCCACTGGTAATCCACAACCAGCTCTTTGATATTGAGCTGGAGGTTGTTGTCACACCACCCAAGAACTCCACCAGGGCTCTTTACTACGCCTCTTCATTGTCATCTGTGATGCAGCCAGTGGTGTAAAGTAAACTAAGTACACTTTTGAGTAAATTGTACTTTACTTGAGTATTTCCAATTTCCAATACTTTTACTACTACTCCACGACATCTTGGACCCAAATATTTTACTTTTACTCCACTACAATTATTTTAAAACTTACTAGTTACTTTGTAGACATAAATTATAATATTATAGAACATACATGAACCACTTTAGCCCTATTTCATACCTAGGCTTTTTGAAAATAGCCGATCTACAAGCTCACAACGTGTCGCATCGCAACGCTACTTAAGTACAAAATGTGGGTACTTTTTCCACCTCTGGATGCAGCTATGGACGAGTCATCTGAGAACTTCTGTTGGTACCCGAGTTGGCCTCAAAATCTCTCTCTAACACACACTTGCACGCACGGTCACATGCACGCACGTGTAGTAACATACCCAGGAAGTCGTTTAAATTCGAGAGTGTAAACATTGACCCGTATATCAGGGTTAAACTGTCTGTTAAATGAACTGTGTGGATTTTTACTGTGTAGCCTTAGCCTACAACCCCTTGAAACTGGCTGTGGTGCCAAAGCATGTGTGGAGCATGTAGCGTGATGTGGTCAGGTCATTTGGGTGGTGGTGCACGCCATTATTCCTTCAGAGTGGCATTTTATTGACCAATCTGGGGTTCCTGGCAGGTTGGGGGGGGGGGGGGGGGGGGAGAGACACGGGGTATGTCAGAGAAAAGAGCAGCAGCACTTTGTTTACCTTGCACCCTGAGGTCGGCCATCTGTGAACTTCTCAGCGAGGCTCCGATTGGTGCCAAACTGGGCCTCAGCTGTCTGGCACTGGCACTTCTTTAGCAGTGTTTCGACCTCAGCAACCAACCACCCCCAGGCCCCCCCCCCCCCCCCCCCCCCCCCCCACACACACACACACACACACACACACACACACACTCACACACGCACGGACGCACGGACACACACACACACACACACACACACGCACACACACACACACACACACACACACACACACACACACACACACACACACACACAAGACACACACACACACACACACACGAACACCAAGCCCTTGCCCTATTCCCCAGTCTTTTATGTGGGTCAAATAGGCCACCCGCTTCAGACAGATGGAGAGGTGGCTTTCTTGCCAGGTGGAGGATGTCAATTTGATTGTGCTCCGAATGTCGCTTTTGTTTTTATATTGTGGCATAAGGCAATTAGTAAATTGTTTAATTTGGGTTAATCAGTCTGCGTTTTGCCTGCACATCAACCATTACAGATCCATTAAAACAGTTCTAGTTCGTCATGAAAAGACCATAATAGTTTGCATGGATTCCTTATGTAATAAGTATTTTTTTTTTCTTGCTTGAACTGTGTTATTACAATATTAATTAAATAATCTGTGGCTAATTTAGCAACACTGTCAGTAAATAACTGTAAGTGTGTATATGAGTGATTACCTCTCATAGTATTCCAGCTGTGCACAGGACACCACGCTGTGATTTGAAAAGCATGCAGTTGACACTGACATCTTTTAAAACTCAGTTTCCCTTTAAACCTCGTGGGAATGTATGCAGTGTCTTAGGACATTGGTTCGCGAAGTGGGGTCAGGGGACCCAAAGGGATCCTCGAGTGAGTTCCAGGGGGTCCCCAGCTAAATGATGGTTAGGAACCAAATGGACCCTTATGGGAATGTAACTAAGAGAGTGTACAAATGTTACCAAATGGACCAGTTAAAATTGATTTTACAATAAAAATCGGCTTCTCAGAGATAGAGATTCCATTAAATGGGGGTCTGTAGCCTAATGCATGTCAAACTGTGGGGGAAACCACTGTTGTAGCGGGCATGCAGCAGCGGAATGTTCCAGGTTCGATCCCCGGCTCCTCATGCCTGCGTGTTTGACGTGTCCCCTAACTGCTCCCGATGAGCAGTTGCCTAGCAGTTGCCCAGTGGTTGCCTCCGTTATCTGTGTGTGAATGACTCAATGTGAAATACATTATAAAGTGCTTTGAAGGGTCGGAAAGACAAGAAAGGCGCTAAAATGTATTTCATGTACAGTATCAATGTGATCAAAATGTCCTGCATTCATCTTTGATGTGATTTAATAATTTGCCTCAGACTATGTGCAAAATCAAAACACTATTAGGGATATGTGGTGTAACATGTAACATAAAAACTCCTTTAAAACAACATGTAATTCTTAAAAAAATGCAATAAAATAAACGTCTATCCCAGGTGCTGTAACATTAAAAGAATAATACATTTGGAGGAAAAAAGCTATATGAAAGATATAGTCGTACCTGAATTGCACTGAAGTGTGGGTCATGACCGAAAGAATAGGTTTGCGGATACAAGCGGCCAAAATGAGTTTTCTCAGATGGGTGGCTGGCATCTCCCTTAGAGATAGGGTGAGAAGTTCAGTCATCCGAGAGAGACTTTGAGTAGAACCGCTGCTCCTTCGCTTGGAAAGGAGCCAGCTTAGGTTGTTTGGGCATCTAGTATGGATGCCTCCCGAGCGTCTCCCTAGGGAGGTCCTTGATGCACGTTCCACTGGGGGGAGACCCTGTGGCAGACCAAAGACCAGATGGAAGGATTACATCTCCACACTGGCCTGGGAATGTCTGGGGATCCCCCCAGAGGAAGTGGATAAGGTTGCTCAGGATAAGAAACTCTGGAAATCTCAGTTGGAACTGTGACTTCTTTCCACAAATGTCCATGATGACTTGAACAACTTGCTTGTATCAATCATCACATCAAGATATTTTTTCCACCTTTCTTTGTTCCACCTTTCTTTTATGACATGTCCGTTTTCAATAAGTCCTTGGTCTGTCTCTTGTATCACCTTTCAAATATAACTATTTATGACTATCCTATATGTCATTGCCAGTTGTCTTTCTCCTTTAGCAATTCACATTATAAAGGGCTGCAGAAAAGGTTTGCAGCAAACTGCACATTCTGCTCCAACTTCTTAAGAGTCCAGATAATTTGCTGACATGGAGATCCCCCCTCCCAAAAAAAGTAAATAGTTTTCTTGAGATGCCATTTAAATTTCATTGTACATGTGCAATGAAGTCATTTTAAAATGATGTAATGCTTAGCTTATTTTTCACCATTCAGATTAAATTGACTGTCACAGGATGACATTTTCCATGATTTATTTCTTTTATTTACCGTAAGCCGCAAGTATTTTTGAGCGGTACCGCTCCAACATTTGACCGAGTACAGTCTCTCTGTATGAGCTTGAGCATACAGCGGTGCTGTTGAGCAGCCTGCACCACTCACTTCACACTGGGTGTGTTTTTTGTTGGCATTCAACCATTACAGTATAGGACAAGCCCAGTTTCAAAATGCTGCTGGGGAGAGATGTCATGATTACATTATACACACACATTGGACCACATTCTGTTTGACGGTTTGAATCCAGCTTACCTGAGAATGATGCACTGTCCTTTCAACGTTTTCACCAACATCAACAGACTGCATAAAACATCAGTGAGCAACATGGTTAGACAGGCTGTGCAGGTAAACAATGACATGCCCCTGAAATATAAATACATATAAATATAATGATATAATCACAAAACCCCTATTTTTTGGCATCCATCACTTGAATTAAGGTGACTTGATTGATTGACATCAAAAAGGACCTGTAAGTTACCTTCATGGCTTCTAAAGGAAAACCGCCCTATGCTTTGCTTTCAAGAGTAATTGAAGACAAAATATTATTGCTTTTGCCTAAGTAGCAATCCAAGATTTCTATTACACTTCCAGTATTGTCAGAAAAGAGAAAACTGATATACTGTAGGAACTAAAATAAGAAAATGTGCAAGTCTGTAAATTCGAAATAGATTATTTTGTTGCCACCAAACAGTTAAGCTAAATTAAGCACTACTGTCTGCAAGGAAGATGTGACAGAGCGAAAAGATTACGTGTGCCATGCCAGTCTAACTCCTTGTTCAATGGTTTGTCTAAATGATTAGATGTAAATAAAGTAATTACCCCTCCCATAGTTTGACAAAGCCCCGTGCATATAAATAGACATCATTATGGGGCATACAGTGGATGTGTTTATTGCACATTGCTACCTTTAGAGAAAATACACAAATCTAAATTGATTGCTATGGGATTATCCTGGATTTATTCAACATTAATGCATCGTTCTCTAACATGTACTGTAATTAGGGTTTGTTCACTCTCCAAAAAAGAAATTGGCATCAAATGTGCATGGAAAGTGATTCATTACCGTGCTAGCTCCCAATTCATCAATTATGACTTTCATTAAATATCGTAATTAAGCATGCTTGAGCTGAATTGATGTACTTTAAAACTCTCATTATGGTGTTATTGGGATTAACAAATATTCAGGAGTATACTGAAGCATCTTCAGGAGAGAATTAATTATCTTTCAACTAAGCAGGAAAATTAATACTCAATTATAGGACATTATCTACCGATTTTTTAAAAGCATATCAACATACAGATGCAGCGATCAATGGCATTCCACTTTTCCCGTGTCCCTCACACTGCTTTTCAATTATAATAAGATGATGCTATTTGCTCCCTGCACTGAGTTAGTTTTTATGCATAGAAGAAGTTCAGCTGATCTTGTGTTCGGGTAGCTCAGTCAGTCAGTAGAGCTCTCACCTTTGTACCAAAAGGTCATGGGTACGATCCCGGGCACTGCTAACACACCTATGAGTAGCACGGCTTGGGTGCGGCAAGTACTGGGACCTGATGATAGGTGTGGCACTCCACCTCAGCAATCCATCCCCCAGGGGTCTAGTGCATTGTAACAGGGACAGACTCCAATGTGTTACCGGCTGATACCAACAATAAGCTACTCCTGACCTACTTTGACCTTCCTTTCTCCATCCATAAGGGTCGATTCATACTCTAATAAGGAGCCGAGTTTATTTCGGTTCGGCTCTGTCCAGACTACGATAGGACGTCATTCATCGGTTCGGGCGGGGGCGGGTGTGTAAGTTAGGCGGTTCGGTGCTGCCGAAATGTTGCGACCTCCTGAGCTCAGCGGTGTCTTCTCATTCATTCAGCCCAGCTTCAAGTTCATATTTTCGTCTGTTAATAGCCAAGGAAACAGCAGTCGTTTGGAAGGGAGACAAGCGACTTCCAAATGCTTGTGGCCGTGTATTGAGCGTTGCATAGTGGATACATTGTCAGCTGACTCTCACTCTGGCTGGAGAGTGATGGCTGACTGGAAGGCATGCACGGACGGCACACACGGCACACACACAAACACACACACACACACACACACACACACACACACACACACACACACACACACACACACACACACACACACACACAAACAAAGTTTTGCAGCGTGTCTCACTAGCGCCTGTAGATGAACTTGATCGTCAGGAAACAAACAGCGAAACATGCCCTGATTGGACTTTTCAAAACAGACAGTCCGCAACGATCGAGTTGTGTGACTGTGATGCATGCAGAAAGAGAGGCGGCACGTCTATAATGAGTGTTTTCGACAGAGCTTGTTAGGGCAACCACACTGCGCGACGTCTTACTGGTTATTTATATTGTATTTGATTAATTGTTTTTTGTGTGTTTGTTTGTTTGTTTTTGATATGATTGCTTAAACCGGTTGTGGTGAAGCTGTTGAAGCTGAGAACATCCTCCCAAGATCCGTACCATAAACCATAAATAATCCACGCCTAAACCTTTATATTACATTGACAGTGCCCAACCTCAACTAAAGTTATTAAATTAGCATGTGCCTGAACTAAACTTAACCCCTGTCTAAACTTTGTGTGGGACTAATGCTATGCTAATCACTAATGCTGGTTCTCCCCATGGCATGGAATGGCAGTCAACAATCTGATGACAGTCATTGGCCACATTGTATCATTGTTGAGTAATTGCCAAGTGAAAGTTTCATAGTGATGACAGAAACATTTTACTTCTCACCGAGTTGCAAAATTCAATGTTTAAATATGCAGTGATCCATGCGCTCTGTTGAAACGAAATGCTTCCCAACAAATACGCATTTAGCTCTCTCTGTCTCTCTGTGTCTCTCTCTCTCTCTCTCTCTCTCTCTCTCTCTCTCTCTCTCTCTCTCTCTCTCTCTCTCTCTCTCTCTGACAGCCATTTGCAAAGAGGGAAAACCTCTTTCAGGTCATAGGACAGTATTTAAGCTAAATGGAGCCTTTAACATCTTCTTAGCCAAGCCAAGTCTGTCCACAGTGCTGACATATTCCAAATTGTTTTCTCACAAAGGCCATGCAGAAATAGCTAGAGAACAACAAAAAAGCGATACCAACCAGTAGCTGCATTCTGGGGGAAATGGCAAGCCTGTCAGAGCGCAACAGATGTGGCATTAAGATAATGTGTCGCCTCACAGCTAGAAGGTCCTGGGTTTGATTCCCAGGTTGGCAGAGGGAGTGTAGCGCCCAGTATTACATTAGACAATTGACACTGGGTGAAAAATAGGTTACAAAATCGTGAGATAAAAAATGTAAGTTAAAATTATGTGTTCAATAACTACTTGTACATGCAGAATTACAAGCTGATTATCTGGTTTATGATTCCCATTCTTGGCTCGTAGTGAAGCCATGCAACAATACAAAAGTGTAACTTGAACCACTAAAATATAAAACATGTAAAACATATTGGGTATGTGAAAATAATCAATCTACAAGCTCACAGCTTGTTGTGATGTGACATTGGATGCGCTGTCTAGAGTGAAAAATACGGATGCCAGGTTGACATGTGTTTAAGGAAAGTCATACTGGATGAATGTCTGTGGGAATAAAAGATGCAGTACATTTTATGGAATTGAATGTTTATGAATTTTGAATGTGTAGGAATAGAACATTGTTGTCATATCCCTGAACAAAAGTAGTCCATGTTCATCCTCATGTTGTGTGACAGTGTAAAAAAGACAGAGCTTTTTCCAGTAGGGTGATTGCTACCCATTGCTGGATGTAATTATAAAAAAAAGACCTGTATTGACCTCTGAGATTATATCATCAATCATTGCCAAAGTGATTCAGAGCCAGTAAATTAATCCATTAAATCTTGTCTCTGTAAGGTAAGATACGGAATCTTTAGGTAGACATGCTACTGTAGTTCCTGCATGGGTACATAGAGATGTTACTGTATGTCCAGGTATGGGAGGCTTACTGGATCCATTTTCTTTCTTTTTCCTTTTTTTTTTTTAAATTTGTGATTGGAATTATTTGGTTGTGTTGATTGTGGAAACTGTTAAAACAAAAAGTAAAATACAAGTACTAATAAACTAAACACAGCTGTTTACTATCGCTTAGCTGATATGTGTAACCTTTTAATATATTCTAGTTTGAAATAGGCCTACTGAGGAATGTGTGCCGAAACACGTCCACTTCTCAAGATAGACTGCTGCCAGTGTTGTACCCGAACGCGTTCAATGAACGATCGTTCATGGACACGTTCATATTTTGGGCGAACGTGAACTGAACGTTCTTTGTTTTAGCTTGATTCTGACGCCCGTGAACGGCGTTCGTCGGCGTTCGTCGGCGTTCGTCGGCCGTTCATGCGGCGGTCCGCACCTCCGCGGTCGTCTGTCCTCTCGTCTCTTTTTCATTCACATGCTCCAATAGCACGCACTGCACGCAGCTCTTTGCGAACGTTGATATGCAGTGCTGTCTGCAGCAGGGTGCTTTATCACATGAAGCACTGTGAATCTCCTCCTCGTTACGTCTCGCAGTCGCAACTCGCAAGTAAAGCCTGACTACTCCACGAGACAACGTGAGCTTGTAGATCAGCTATTTTAACCTACGCGGAAACATGCTGTGCGCGAGGTTTAGAGACTTCTGCCTTCAGCTCTTCACAATAAGGGTGCAGGAAGACTGGGCACTGGGCAGTGGGCACCTAAATAATATGGGCACCTCAATGTTAAGCTGGATGAAATTATTGCTGTGTGTGGTTCTATATGGACTGTGTCAATAATTTTGACAAATAATAGCTTGCAGCAACGTCTAAACATTTTCTTTCTATTTTTTTTAATAGCCAAAAGTATACAAATATTATGCTTAAAAAAAGAACTAAAAAGAACTAAGTTAGTTCATTTTGGGGAACCATGAACTTTAGTTCAAAATGTAGAATTATGAACTATAGTTCAAAATGTAGAATTATGAACTGAAATGAACTAGTTCATTTTAGAAGTTTTGAACTTGAACTTGAACTAGTTCATTTTGAAAGTGAACTTTCCCAACACTGACTGCTGCTAATGTGCCAACAGAACCATTAATATGTATTGTGAGTGAATTGTATTCGCTAATGAAACACACCTGTTTACTATCGCTTAGCTCATATGTGTAACCTTTTAATTGCGACCGTCGTCAGGTCGCACTTACTACCAAAACCTCCACCGGCTGTCTGTCTGTCTGTCTGTCTGTCTGTCTGTCTGTCTGTCTGTCCCTCCGTCACACGTCACACGTCACACTTTTGCCCTGCTCATATCTCCGCAACCGTTGCCCCGATCCATGCCAAATTTTGCACACATACTCCTTGCCTGCCAAACCACAACCTCCACTCATCAATTCTCACATGGCCCTCTTCTAGCGCCACCTTGAGGCCGATTCTTGAAAAACACATTTTTGGACACTGCTCCTACAATTTTTCCCCTAAAATCACGCAAATCGGTACACAGTATGTCTACACTCATCTCATCAACATGGATATGTCCCATTTAGCGCCACCTTCAGGCCGATTTTTTAAAACACATTTTTGGACACTGCTCCTACAAATTTTGCCCTAAAATCACGCAAATCGGTACACACTTGCTCTACACTGATGTCATCAACATGGATCTGTCCCATTTAGCGCCACCTTCAGGCCGATTTTTTAAAACACATTTTTGGACACTACTCCTACAGATTTTGCCCTAAAATCACGCAAATCGCTACACAGCATGTCTACACTCATGTCATCAAAATGGAACTGTCCCATATAGCGCCACCATCATCAGGCTGATTTTTACATACAAATTTTTCCACACTTCTACACATTTTGGCCTAAAATCACGCTGCGACCTGACGGTCGCTTATCTCCCGATTAGGGAGTCTTACTGGTATATTCAAGTTTGAAACGCTGAGGAAGGTGTTGGCGAAACACGTCCGCTTCTCAAAATAGACTGCTGCTAATGTGCCAACAGAACCTGTGAATAAAAGAACATAAGAAACTACTCAGGAGAGTGTGGATAATCCTTTCTTTGTGTGTCCAGGTAGTATGATGGAGATGATAGCGACTTTAAGCTTGACGATTTTCAGGACTGCAGCGCCAGGCGGAGTAGTACGGCTGCTATAATCCCTGTAGCAGTCAAAATCGTTAAGCAAACAGCCAACGGGGTCCCATCTCCCTGACGTTCTAATTGCAAAAGGGAGTTCATTCCACAGTTTGAGAGCCAGAAGGGTTCCGTGACATATAATCCAAGATCTGAATAAGAAGGAAAAAGGGTATATTTGGAAAGTGCAAAAATGTGTTCACAATCACATCATATCCTCACAAAGGCCGCGTTGTACTTCTTCTCCACCAGGAACGCCCTGGAGAAAGTATTGTACACAATCTGTCAGACAGCTGGTGCAGTGGTCCACCAATTATAGCCTCTGAACATCACGCTGCTGTCTCTCCACTCCACACAAACCTGCACCACCACCGCCACCAAATCTCAACTCATCCAGCATTACATTGTTGTCGGGTGGAAACCTTGTATGTCCATAACCGTTCGTTGTGTATTCATCACTTTAAAAATGATTTAAAACTTGTGAAAATAGCCGATCTACACGCACACGCTGCCTTGTGGTGTGCTTGTAGATCGGCTATTTTCACTGGTTTTGTGCTACAGTCTTGGTGTATGGTGAAACATTGCTTTACTGTACGAATAAACATACAAATTTGAAACTTGGAGATACAAGGTGTCTGCCCGACAGTGACGATTACATGAATACAGCAATGTATAAAACATTTGGTGTTGTGGAAGGGACACAAATAAAAGGAGGATAAAGGATCAGAGAATGAGTGCTGGGAAATGGTGGGCTTAATTCCCTGCGATCAGAGAGCAACAAGGAGATACTAGCGGATGACACAGAGCGACGGTTATAGGGACGGGGAATATTCAGGGAGGACACAGTAATAATAATCACTGGGACACTGTCAGAGGGCTTTACCAGCTTGGGACAGTGCAGTGACAGCATGGTCACTGGTGCTTAAGTGATCACATGGCAGAACTCAAGAAACACTGATTCATCTTTCTAGGGGACATGTTCTCTTTCTTTAGTCTTGGGGACCCAGATGGATGCTAGTTTACTCATTGTACAAAGTTAATTACATTCGCCAGGTGTCGGATTGCCCAAATTAAGCCCTGATCAGATGGCTAGGAAGAAAATGTTCCCAGGGGGCGAGGGCCCAGGCCTATAGCATTGAGCTGCTGTTTAGACGGACCGGCTTTTTGTACATGGGATGACAGACAGTAGACAGTGTGCCTGGACACGCATTCTCCCATTCAGCGTTAGGTACCACTCTCTGGTCTTGAACAAGACCAGAGAGTGTTGCAACTAAAGTGCTGCAGAGAGATCTCGGTCAATGATACTCATAACTACAGTATAGGGTCCCGCCAAATTGATTGTCTCGCTGATCTGCATTGCCATTAAGCATGTTTAAGCACTTAAAAAATGCTTATAGATCAGCTATCTATCTTCCTTGCACTCCATTTCCCATATCCCCCGTCTTGTGAATGGCTAGGGAGAGAAGGGAGGAGGGTGTGTGTGTGTGTGTGTGTGTGTGTGTGTGTGTGTGTGTGTGTGTGTGTGTGTGTGTGTGTGTGTGTGTGTGTGTGTGTGTGTGTGTGTGTGCATGCGTGCGTGCGTGTGTGTGAGTGTGTTTGTATAGTGCAGGGGTCGGCAACCCAAAATGTTGAAAGAGCCATATTGGACCAAAGAAACTAAAAACAAATCTGTCTGGAGCCGCAAAAAATATATAAAAGCCTTATATATCGTCGTTGTCAGGTGGAAACCTTGTATGTCCAAAACTTCGTTTTGTATTTATCCTTTAGAAAATGAACTAAACTAGTGAAAACAGCCGATCTACAAGCACACAACGCCTCGCGGTGCGAGGCGTTGTGTGCTTGTAGATCTGCTGTTTTCACTACTTTTGTGTGTCAGTCTTGTATGATGAAGCAGGACTTTACTTTGCGAGAAAAAATAAACGTACAAATTTGAAACTTGGAGATACAAGGTTTCTGCCCGACAGTGACGATATATTAAAAGTCTATATTAACTATATTAGCCTACTGTCAAAATGACTAAGTAGGCTACAAATACATAATGAGCATTACATTTAAAATTTATTCTACAAATCTTTACAGCATTGGAAAGCTGAAAATATATATTTTTCCCTTAATATATTTTTGAAAAAGCTCCAGGGAGCCACTAGGGTGGTGCTAAAGAGCCGCATGCGGCTCTAGAGCCGCGGGTTGCTGACCCCCGGTATAGTGTGTGTGTGTGTGTGTGTCTACGCGCGTGTGTGTGCGTTTATGAGGTCTTTATACTGTTATTGCGTTAACTTCTGTTGTTTGTGATTGTGCTATATAAAGATGACTTGACTTGTTCATGTCTGATTTAACGTGTGTGCATTATTTAGCTCGATGCACAACTGGTGTGTTCACACCCAGTTCAGAGTCTAATTTTATTTCGGCCAGTGATGGCTTCTTAAACAGGCCCTCAGCCCACCGTATAGACAGTTTAGATTATTTCTTCTTTGGTGCAAGAGATACTTAAAAAAAAAAAAAAAAAGTAACGTGATTAAGCTCAAGTAAGTAACACTGTTGCTTTTTAATTGCATTGGCCGATCCGTCAATGATCTTCAGCTTGTTGAACTCTGGAGAATATTTGCATCTTTGTGAAATCAGCCCCCTGTGAGTGACTGTAATTGGATTGATCCATACGTAAGACTAACTCTGAGTCTCTCTGCCGCCCATGATTACCGGCCAATCAACATCCTGTGGTGAGCAGACGATGCATCTAAATTAGTCCTTTAATTGCCCTTTGTTAGCCCACGGATGAGGTGTCAGCTGTGTGAGGCATCATGGACTATTAGATCAACCTTACAAATTATGTTTGCTTCATTTATTCATACTTTTGCTGGTCTTAATTTTACCTTTTTTTTGTTTGCTAATCTCTAAAAGCAGATCAAGTACCAGAAAGGCAGCAGCGCATTTATAAAGCATTAATACTATTAATTATTGGTTTTCCTCTAATGATTTGTTTCTTATTTTTATCTGGTGTTTAGGCGACCCTTTCTTCTTTAGGAGAATTTAAGAATAACTGTATGCTTACAACAATAATAAATTATGATTAAAATAATACAAGAGACAAAAGGAAGTCTCTTATTCCTTTACATACTTCTTTGCCCAAGCAACTGGGAGTGGCCTAAGTGCCACATGCGGCTCTATAGCAGCAGGTTACCTACCCCTGATATAGGCTTTAAAAGCAAGTAAAATAGTTATCCTCTCTTTCTGGTGGAAGAGTCCTGTGTCAGTGCATGTCCAGTGATTATTAATCGTACACTGCATTCATTGAGCAGCTTTCAGACATCAATGCAGTTCAAAGTGATTTGCATTAAAGGAAGAATATAAATACCAAGTGATCAAAGAAATGATCAATTAATAATAATCAATTTAAAGCAAGGTCATAAAAGTGTTTTTGTTGCCTTTTAAAACTGTCACAAGATTGCCTGTGCTACAGTATCTATCTATATGTCTATCTGTCTGTCTGTCTGTCTGTCTGTCTGTCTGTCTGTCTGTCTGTCTGTCTGTCTGTCTGTCTGTCTGTCTGTCTGTCAGATAGACAGACGTCTATCTGTCTATCTAGTATCTACGGTATGTATCTGGGTCTAGAGCAGATATGGAAACGTACCGTGCAAATATGTGTGTGCACATTACTGGACACAGTAGGCGGGTCCCACCTATGTTTCGGTTAAAGGAGAATTCCGGTCTAAATGGCTTTCTTACCTTACCTTCAGATTTGCGAATTTGGAAGTCTCGCGAGACAAGATTTTGAACGTGAGTACCGTTTTACCGCAGAATCTCAACAATGACGTAAGCCTGGAGTACATTTTTTTTGCTACGTCTATAATAGTGTGTGTATGAAGCAGTTTGATATGAGCAGATTTATTTTTTTATTTTTATTTTTTTTACTATGGAAATAAGCAGATTTGCATAAGCCTCGCTGCTCCCGTTTTGTGGGCTAAAATGGACAATAATGCTTATTTTTATAAAATAATATCTGGACGAGTTTTAAATAAAAGATCTGTCTGGAGCTGCAGCATTTTGTTTGCTTCTTTGTGCTTTTTCTGGAAAGAACAATATTACCTTTTTAAATTATTGTTTGCTAATTTATCAAAGCACACCATCAGCCAGCAGCGTTGGTGGTGAAAGTAGTCTCGCGTGGCCAGACTGTTGCCTCCGCGATTTCGGCAAATGCTCCCGGCATACAGTCTGGCAAACGGAAGAAGAAACAATGAGTGCCAGATAAAGCGGATGTGACGCAACCGCTCCCTTGGTGCAGTAACAATAACATGTCCTACTGGAAGTGTTATGTGTTATTGGTGTCACCTCCATGATGTTTTCAAACGTTTTCTTAAACTATACACTCATAACAATAATAGGCAGCTCGAATGACTTTGTCTGAGTTATTGTGTTTCTGTTATGTTTCCAATGGGACTACAGTTCAGTGCAGCAGTGGCTACTTCCTATACTCGCCGTTCGGGAGCTGCCGTTCCAGACTCTATATAGCATTCAGAGATTGTGGAGTAGTTGTCTGGCTACGCGAGACTATGGTGAAAGTAAATAGATCTATTCAAGCATTAATACATTCTTTATTTTCCTTCAATAATGTATTTCTTATTATCTGGTGTAAAGGTGACACTTTTTTGTAAGAATAACTTTTTTTTTAAATGTACAAAATAAACTAAACGCCAAGGGAATACATAATTGCTCATAACAACCACTCCAGGGGGTCTAATGAAGTACTGTCAACCTCCTAGACACATGAAAAACAGAAAAAAGTACAAAACTATGGCACCGCCTCTTTAACTTTAACTTCAATTTAGTTGCCCAAGCAACAGTGCCTAAGCAGCAGGTTGCCTACCCCTGGTCTAAACTGAAGGACTGGAATTTGGCAGAAGAAAGTACCGGGGTCCTCTCATAATTCCGACATCCCATTATTCCAACCACTAGGCTAGTGTGAGAGGGTTAGTTATAATGGGGCAAGATGGACCAACGGGACGTCTGAATAATGGGCTCTCTGAATAACGGCATGGCACCAAAGTACTGCCCAAGGAAATGACTTTGAGACTTTACAGATCTAGTTTTATTCTCTGTGACTGTATTTCCGTGGGAAATACAAACAATGGAAGTCCCCTACTTACCAGTACTGATCCTGTGTTGTTTAAATCAAAGGACTGTAAAATGTCAATACTGTAAAATAAATATCGAGTCAAATCAAACATGATTCTTTACTAAGCTACAAATACTTTAATTTATATGCCTAATAATAAGATATCCTTGTTACAGTTTATCTTAGTTCCACAATACGCTATTGCAGATAATGTGACTGGCTTAATGCCATAAAGTTTGCACGTTCTGTGAGTCTGCACCTTATGACTGCTTAATATTCTCTGTTTTGCTGAGTGTACTTTTTTTCATGAATTATGAATGACAATTAAGCAGGCCAAGAGTAGAATCGGGTTAAGGTGTGCATTGTGCATGACTCTGTGGTCTGAAAATAAACGCTCTCAAAGGCCATCACTAAGCTTGAGTTAAGGGATCGCTCAGCAATAATGCAATTTATTGGCCAATGAATAATCAACAACTAAGTGATGCTACGGTACATTATTATATCCCCTAAATCATATTACTTTATTACATTGACTTGTTACATTGTGTGTTTACATTAAGATAGTATTCTTTACATCTTGTCTTCACCAGTATGTGCCGGTAAGTATTCAGTACAGTTTAGTGATTCTATGGAATATAAAGTCACTGACTCCTTCCACCTCTGTGAATAGGGGATTGTTCTCTCCTATATGCTTCCTGAAATCCATGATCAGCTCCTTGGTCAATTCTTCCCCTTTGGTTTTGAAGCACATTTATTCTATGCCTGGCATGACATGTGCCATGTAACTTGACTTTTCTAAGAACAGCACATGACACCATGTCGGTCAACAGCACATAAATGCTTCTTCTGTGCCTCTATGCTCAGCACACAGCACCATGTCCGCCAACAGCACCTGTCCCATGTGCACCTCTATGCGCTCACATCACACTGTCCGCCAACAACACATCTTCTTTGAACCATCCCATATTACAAGGGTCTTCAACAGAGGGTCCGGGACCCCTAGGGGGTCCTCAGGGTTACTACAGGGGATCCTCCAAATCTTCGTGTGATAGAAACTTTTTTTCTCCTTTTTTATATTAACCACTTGAACCCTAGTGTCCAAATTCTGAAAACCTTAGCCAAAAATAGCAGATCTACAAGCTACGAGCTTGTAGATCGGCTAGATCGGCTAGATCGGTAGATCGGCTATTTTCGGCAAAGAGGTTTGGTGTAGAGGGGGAAGAGAGCAGACTAAGTACAGAGTGAAAGGTCAAGTTTATTAAGTATTGACGGTTCAAGTGGTTAAATATCTGAAACACCAATTTACATGAATTCAAAAAACACTGATGATAGTGCTGTCAAACAATGAAACGATATGTGATAAGGTTGTGGGGGTCCCTGCTTCATATCTCTCTCTCAACTAAGGGGTCCTTGGCCTGAAAACGTTGAAGACCCCTGCCATAGTATGTAGTGAGTCGGATTCCCAGCTTTTCCAAGTGGCAGGGAGAGAGCCAGGTGTTGCCATGCCTACCCCCTGTTCTCCGTCTCCCATCACCCTCCACCCCACCCACCACTCATCTACATAAAGACTATGAAGCCATATTGAATATGATCTAAAGCCCCGGGGGTGAAGGGCTGATACAACAGGGGTAAAGGGTCATTAAGCAGCCGTTTTAGTACAGTAACGGCTGCTTAACAATGGTTCAAAATGAAATGTCAAATCTGGTCTGGTCACCGGTCCATTTATTACACTTGACGTTTCAAAGACAACAATCTCAATTTGAATGCATTCATGTATTAATAAGTAAGGAAATACTGTTTGGTTTGCATATATCCAGTGGAGATCTCTCTCAGGGACGTGCAGAGAATGTTAGAGAGGCAGGGGCTGATGATCGAAAATTGCCTTTTTTGGGAATATATCGAAAATAGCAGACCTCCCCAACGTGAGCTTGGAGGTCGGCTATTTTTAGTACTTGATGATACAAACACTGAACTAACTTTTGAATGCTGCCTTCAGGTATGGCATGGAAAGAGGGCATTTGCATTTTACACCACAGTAAAAACTGCATTCATGGTCTGGAGAGGGCACTTTTTACAGAGGATAAAAGGGCAGGGGCTCAAGCTCCCTTTGATGTGTGCATGTACCTATGACTGATCATCCACATGAGTCATGTGATAGTATTCTTCTTCTTCTTCTTCTTCTTCGTCTTCTTCTTCTTTCTGAAAAGCCACCACAACTTGCAGGTATGTCCGGTTCTCTTTCAATTCCAGAGAGATATTATGTTCAATTTGATCGTTCTATCCTGAATTTCCTAGGGTGTCGTCTCTTTTTGGTGCGTTGGAAAGTGAAGAGATAGGGATGTTATCAGGCTGAAGGCCACAGTATAGGTGCTGAAAGTGATTCTCTTCCTCGTAGTTCAGGACCCTGGACAAATTGGGTGCTGGAGGAACGTCCCTGTGCCTTGTGCATACCTGCCAGTGCAGGTATGCACATTGCGCAACCTACCTCCCCCTACTCATGTCCACACACACATGCACATGCACACAAGCGCACTTGCACACACACGCACTTGCACACACACACACACACACACACACACACACACACACACACACACACACACACACACACACACACACACACACACACACACGTTATTATTATTTATTTATTTATTTCCTTGTTAGTTGTAGCCACGCTATATTTGATATACAGTATTTATTGGCTCCCAGTGCAGTAGGGGACGAGTACGGTGGGATGAAAGGGGACTCCCACAGTGCGATTCTTTCACTGCAGGGACTGTCCATTATCATTTCTCTGACCATGCTCTCTGTGGGTAATGCTCCTCTGTGCAGCCTCAACGCCTTCTTGTGTCTGTCAGTTGTAGGGAGCCAATTAACATGTTGTGTAAGTTCCCCCCTGCACTGGCTAGCTGGTGGGTAGAGTCTCACAAATCAGCTGTGTTGGCTGGAAGGCTCAATTACCTTTTAAGGATGTTAGCGGCCATGCGCTCACGTCAGAACCGTCTCCTATAGCTTCCTCCGCCATTAGAGACCCCGGCCTGCTAAGTGCGTGAAGTTGGGGGGGGAGAAGCAGAACAGGAGGAGGTGTTGTGCTGGTGGCGTTGAATTTCTAAGTGATCTAATCCTGTGTGTGTCTGCAGGAGCGTCTCACTATTGTTGTCCCCTGTTTCCCCTAGAGAAAGTGGAAACTCAATCTCTATCCCTCCTCTGCAAATAGTGCACGACAGCGCACGCACACAACTCAAGATTTAAGCACCACGGACAGCGATAGTGCCATTTTGGAACTTGCTTCAACTAATGAGCCATACCGTAAGAAGTTATCATTTGGCATAGCCACCTATCACTTCATCAAGCACTCACCATTATTTGAAGGGCATTTAGCGGGCCTGGAGCACCGCAAAGACAACCGCAATGTGCCCTGTAAAAAAGGACTCTTTTGCCGAGTAGTATTTAAACAATATATGAAGTGAAATATACTCAATATAATTGCGTCCTTGATTTTGTGGCTATTATTTGAGTTAAGATTAAATAAAAATATCTCTAATTGGAATCCACTCATTCTATTTAAATAAAATATAATGATTCTGAGAATGATACTTGAATGTAACTCAATTTTATTGAGTAGTTTTTAAGGGTGAAATCATTCTGAGAATATTGTTTGAATCCAACTCAATTTTATTAAGTACTTTTTACAGATCCGAGTAGTGACTCCAGCCCTTTGCCTTGATTGGTCAATTAAGTTGGTCACATGTTATGCAAAGCATGCTGGGAAAAGCATTTGTCTAGGTTTTCAGGGACATTGTTAAGCTTTTGGGAGCTAAAAATGCTAAATGTATCATACCCATGTGTCTGCCTTGGCAAGCTGACTGTCATATGTCAGAATTTGATTTGTCAGTATTTGAGCTTAAAACCCTAACCGCTATGCTGCTAGTTTAAGGTTGAGCTCCCTCCCCTTGCTAGTCTACAAGAGAAGAATGTATGGTAACATTGAGATTATTATGGAGATCTTCTCCTAAATGTTCTGATTATACAATAATCAACATTGCTGCATATTATTTTGATTTATGCATTTGTATATTGATATTGTAACACTTGGAACAAATTTTCTGGGAAGAAAACCTGAAACCAAACTTGCCCTATGTTAATGTCATATAATATTAGCATGGTCATTCTCCAGACCATGCTAATCTTATCTGTATCATTCCAATCTTAGCACCGGCAATTTAAGTTTCATTTTTAATCTAGTCAAATTAAATATGTTGATTCAACTTAAATTGCATGAGTACGATTTACAGAGAACTAGGTCAACTCAATATTTTTGATTAGTATGAACTCAATATTTTTGTCTAAGTGTTAATTAATTTAGTTAGTTTCAATTTAAATTACCCATACTAAATGCATTACATTTAATGATATAATATGAGTTACATTTACTTAATTACAAGCCATTAATATTTACTCAATAAATTTGATTGTAAATAGTTGCCATAATTTCATCATTTATATTGTTTTTAACAGTGAATTTACAGTCTGCCTAACCTCCGTCTGCTCATTATAGATGAGGGTTTTGACTGCTGTAAAGGAATGTGCATAATGCTTTCTGTCAACAGCCCATACATAAACAGATACAGTACGACATATGCGTGTCAGCAGCAGTGTCGCCAGGAGACCAGTTGTCCGGATTTAAAATGAAGCAAACACGGAACTGAAAGTTCCTATGATTGGCCGCTAGTTGCGCTGTTCTGGTACCAGAAGCAACATGTTCTTCATAGGATTCCATTAATTTCCCCCTAACTTTTACATTTGATTTTCTTACCTTAATAAACATTGTCATAAATACTTTATGGTTCCTGTCGCTAGTTTAAAGCCTCGTTTCAATCACCATGATATGCGTTTCGTCCAATTTATGTTATAATTGATGTTAAAGCAGGGTATGCTGTAGGAGGGGCTTGTGATGATTCTTCTTTGTGTGCTTTATTTTCGGCAAGCTCAACACCTCATACTCCCATGTATCCCTGCGGTTGCACGTGACCGTTGGCAGCCAATAGCATTCGAGATGGTACCATTTCTACCAATGAACGTAGATTTCTACAATGATTCATACAAGGGCCAAAAAAACTTCATTTGCACAGCATAGAAACCGATGGCTTCCCACCGTCCATATATTGTTTACGGTCTATGAGTGACACACAAACACACACGCACACGCGCGCACGCGCACGCACGCACGCACACACACACACACACACACACACACACACACACACACACACACACACACACACACACACACACACACACACACACACACACACACACACACACACAATTTGGGCACAGCACTCGCAAGATCAGTCATTCTCTGCCAGTTTGTGGCACAAATGCGCACTTAGTTCCATTTACATTGTTAGGCATTAACCTGACCCGGTTATCCAGACTGGTTATGACGTGTATTTGTTGACTCGAGGATTAAACCAGTGATAGCACCTTAACTACTGTAATATCCATTAGTATATCCATGCACATGTTAGGCTACATCTGCTGCTATGCTCACACACCTTTATATCTTTTTTCTCAGGTACTATGTGTAAATATGTAGCCTAGATCATGCATTTTTTGTTTTCTTGTTTGATCTACCTCTCTGCGCTTGATACTAGGTATCAAGCGCAATCAAGCGCAGAGAGGGGTGAGGAGATGAGGAGGCCCCGGCACAATGATCACGTTGTGAAGGCAGTTGCTGCTACTGCTACTAGTTGCCCAGTGAATGTCCACAGTGGCAGTGGAGGCTTTTATAGAGCATTCAAAGGACCCTTCTGATCAAAACGTCCATTTCAACTGTGGGCGCTGCGGCCTGTGTCGAACACCACAGAGATGTTAGGACAGACATCTGATGCACAGAGATTGACAATGAGGCCAAGCTTGCCGGAGGCGTGGTGTGTGTGTGCGACTGTGCGTGTGTGTGAGTAGTGTAACCACATGGATTCGAACCCAGGTCTCCCGCATGTTAAAGGACATTTGTTCTCTTTGCATTTGGGAGACATTGCTCCTCCACCAGGGGTCACTGTTGTGCAGGTAGATTGATCCCTTATTATGCCATTACCCCATAGGCCTACTGAGCAGATCAATGAGCAGTCGCCTCAATAAGAGCCCTCTCTGTCTCTGCCTCTATGTCTAGTCTATGTCTGTGTCTGTGTCTAACTCTATGTCCCTATATTGCTCCTCTCTTTGCTCTTTCCACTCTCTCCTGCTGCATCTTTCCCCCACTCTCTGGTCTCAATATTGTATGCTTGTGGGCGTGCGTGTTTGTGTGCCTGTGCGTGAACAGTGTACAGCGTGCATGTGTGTGTGTGTGTACAGCATAAAGTATGTGTGTGTATCTATGTGTGGTTGGCTTTTCTCAGCCCTGTCATTGCTCAGGCGGTGTTGACAAGATGCTAGATAGTAACTATTCGCTGGACAGGACAGGAGAGACCAGCTACGGGCTGTCAAACTGGCCGTGGTCTTGTGCAGGTGTCATGATGGACCGGAGGAAGCTGCTTTTAATGTAAATGTTGGCTGGCCAATTTACATGTGGCATCCATCCTGGCAGCAAGGTGAGTCAGCTGAGTTTCTTTAGTTCCTCTCCAAAGTATCCATCCATGAAAGATCATCTTGAGTTGGGTAAAAATGACAATCACAGATTGTAAATCCTCAAAAGCAACATCTATCATCCTCTTTATGAATGCGCAAAATCTCTGTCCATCCGTTAGTTTGTGCGTGTGTCTGTAGTTCAGGAATCTCGATTGTAAACCTCAGCGTGCTGTCTGTGGCACCCAGCACTGAAGCAAAAATTCAAATCCCCATAATCCATCGGAAGAAAACAGGAATCAGGAAGTGTAATCCACCGCTGGAAGCAATGGAATGATCTGCAGGAAAATGGCTTCATCTCAGAATCTATCTCCAGATCGCGTTCTTGTTTAACTTCTAGATGGACCATAACAAAAGCACGGATGGCCGTGGTTATCATTTCTCTTTACCGGGTGAAAGAAAAGACGAATCGCCGTTCGTCCAAATGTAATCGGATTACTTTCGGGACCAGTGCTGCGTTCAGGGGGGCTCGAAAATCACGTAAAACACTGAAAATTAATTAATTACAGTAGGCCTATATACCTGGCAACCACTGTGTTAAGTTTAAACAGTAAACTCACCAAGAGTAACACGAGCAATACAATACAGTTTATTAGCTGAGTAGCTAATAAATAAAATAAATATAAAAAGTGAAGCTGCTGAGTTAAGTGTTGATAGCACTTATGTGTGTACTCTTCTGAAATGGGCCAACCATCTGTTCCTGGCCTGAAGCGTCCCCGTTCTAATTGTCCCGTCTGCTGTGTGTTATATGCATAATTACACTTTCAATAATCTTTGTTATGCAGGTGATTTTTGTCTCACACACAGGAAAGTATTAATGCTATCGCTTGAAAATACTATAGCTGTCATCATGTCACCTGTCGCCTTCTGTCTCACAATATTGAGGCCACCTTAGATGTCAGCTCTGCGTGCGTGTGTGCGTGTGTGGGTGTGTGCGTGCTTGCGAGCCTGATCCGTTTTTAAGTTGCAATTTGCAACTTGCAATCAACAGGTCTGAACTTTTATCCTGGAGAGTGTGTTCTGAAGGGAAATGGGAAATTTTACTTCATGATTCCAGATGGTTCAAGCACAGCGAGACATTACTGTCTGCACAGCCCTTTTAATGTACTCTTTCAAAGATGACAATGATGAGTTTGTTGCGACCGTAGGTCGCATTTACTACCAAAACCTCCACCGGCTGTCTGTCTGTCTCTCCGTCTGTCCGCCACACGTCACACGTCACACTTTTGCCCTGCTCATATCTCCACAACCGTTGCCCCCATCCATGCCAAATTTTGCACACACACTCCTTACCTGCCAAACTACAACCTCCAAGGACCCCCGGAGCTTCAGGGACCCCCAGGTCCCTGGGGGACCCCCAGGTGTAAAAAATGACCAAATGTGCAAAAATGACCAAATGACCACCCCAACGGGGCTGCTCACAGGGAATTCCTGGGGACCACCCACTCCTGGTGCTCCAGAACGGATGCAAAAGTGGTGGCGCCCCCAGTGGAGGACCCCCTCCACTGCAGCTCACATAAAATGCCGTAACTCGGGCTAGGAGCGTCCGGGAGAGCCGGGGCCGGTACCTATTCGTCCGCCAAGGCAACGCGGAGACCCCACCCCTCATTTCTCACATGGCCCTCTTCTAGCGCCACCTTCAGGCCGATTTTTAAAACACATTTTTGGACACTGCTCCTACAGTTTTTGCCCTAAAATCACGCAAATCGCTACACAGTATGTCTACACTCATCCCATCAACATGAATCTGTCCCATATAGCGCCACCTTCAGGCCGATTTTTAAAAACACATTTTTGGACACTGCTCCTACAGATTTTGCCCTAAAATCACGAAAATCACTACACAGCATGTCTACACTCATGTCATCAACATGGATCAGGAAGATTTTGGAAAAACAAATTTTTGCCCTATTTGTGGAGATATCTCCCGATTAGGGAGTCTTACTGGTATCAAGCGCAGAGAGGGGTGAGGAGATGAGGAGGCCCCGGCACAATGATCACGTTGTGAAGGCAGTTGCTGCTACTGCTACTAGTTGCCCAGTGAATGTCCACAGTGGCAGTGGAGGCTTTCATAGAGCACTCAAAGGACCCTTCTGATCAAAAGGTCCATTTCAACTGTGGGCGCTGCGGCCTGTGTCGAACACCACAGAGATGTTAGGACAGACATCTGATGCACAGAGATTGACAATGAGGCCAAGCTTGCCGGAGGCGTGGTGTGTGTGTGCGACTGTGCGTGTGTGTGAGTAGTGTAACCACATGGATTCGAACCCAGGTCTCCCGCATGTTAAAGGACAACTTTGTTTTTTTACAACAAGGGTTCATATTTTAGATTGTAGTTAGAGAAAAGAAAAAGTGAGTGTTAAAATGTTTTCATTTTCTTCGTTCTATTATTTTATCACGTTTACCGTGCTAAAATGTGGGGCATGCGTACGCATGGGGGCATGCGTACAAGTGGCTAAATATGTCTTTTTAGACACAATAAGCCAGCAGTTTCTTTATTGCTATTTACAGTAACACTTCTAGCCCCCATAAGTCACATCCAACCATGAAAGGTTGCGTTGACATCTTATCTTGGGAATGGGCTTATTCTGTGTGAAATGACATATTTAGCCACTTGTACGCATGCCCCCAACCACTGAAATAAGAATCTCTAAAACAATAGAAAGAAGTAAATGAAATCATTTTAACACATCTTTTATATTCTTTAATTACAATCTAGAATATGAACCCTTGTTGTAAAAAACTAAAGTTGTCCTATAAGCCAAACATCTAGCGCTCATCCGAAGGGGAATCCCTCTAATTTGTACGGATGTGCCATTTCAAAACTTCACACGTCCTGCCATTGGCAAGAGAGTAGATTCCCAGTGGATTGGCAGAACATTGAGTTTGTTGATCAGCTATTTTTTTTTTACTATTTGTATGACCTTCTCTTTCTTTGAAGTTTAAATCTACCTGGATTCTGCTTTTCAATGGGAATGGAGTCGTTTATCGCCATTTGCGGGTTTCTGCAAAAATACGCTCCATTCTCCATAAACATTAGAAAGGCTAAACAGGGAAAGAAACCTGTGGAAAAAATGCATTTGCAGGACATTTTCAGGAAAATAGCAGTAAAGCCTGCAAGACTTGAAACGGCAACTCTGTAAATATGATATTATGCCTGTAAGATAAGGGATTCAGGCAGGGCTTACATTTATCTCCCCTTTAACCTCTCTGCCAGCTGAAAACACAATTTGGTCGAGCCCCAAATGTAAGCACCTACAGATTTAAACCTCCTGGCCAAGGAGACCAGGGCCTACTGCATCTGAAACCAAACATCTGCCGAACATAATCAGCATGCTCAAACATGGCCAGGAACATTCTAAGCTCAACTTAGTCAAAGAAGAAGTCATGGCCAGAACCAAGCGGTAATAATGTAGTAATGTCTACTACGTTTGCCTCCCGGTTCGTCCATAACTGGGCTCGCTTAAAGTTTACGGGCGAGGCAGACCTCCCCACACGGGATTTTGTGGGGAAGGAGCTTTTGTTTAAGAGCAAGCTTGTTTGTACAAAGGATATCTACTCTTTTATCGCCTTGCCGAACCGGCGTGAGTTCGAGTTGTGCTTCTTTCAAGAGACGACGCTGCGCCGCTTTCTTGAACAGTATGCTTCTGAGGTCGAGGAGGAGAAATGGAAGTACTGGTCCATAGAATCTTCTGTTAGCATCGGTGTGGTGAACGTGGTGGTTAAGTTTTGGACCGGACGGGTCTCAGACCACGACGTGGAGCTATACTTGAAGCGCTACTGCAACCTGCTAGAGAAACCGTACAAGCCGGTGGATTCCTTCGGGATATGGTATGGAGTGCGAAAGTACAAGGTGGAGATCAAGCTCGACACCAACGGCAAACGGATGTGCTTGCCCAGCTCTATTTCACTGGGTCCGTACAATGGGCGCATTTTCTACCCAGGCCAGGAGACCAGGTGCTTCATATGTAACAGCACGGCGCATCAGGTCCGAGAGTGCAAACAGGTCAAATGCTGGAAGTGTGCGACCTTAGGACACAAGGCGAAGGACTGCCAGAACAACGCGGTGTGCAGTCTGTGTGGAGAGCTCGGGCACTCGTACTTCCAGTGCCCCAAGTCTTACAGCAACAAGGCTAAAGAACAGCGCAAAGAACAAGCAGCGGAGCAGCAGAGACAGGTCGTGGAGCTACTAAGGAGCAGCAGACAGCAGGTGCCGCCCTCTTATTACAACTCTATGGAGCCGCCACCAGATGACATCAGCACCCCACAGTCGGCTGACAGTGGGCAGCAGAGCCGTCCGCAGCTGGAACCCAGCGTTACAACACCAACTCCGACTGAGGAGCGCAGTGAAGCTGGGATGACAGCGGGGACGGGGAGAAAGGAGCCTGACCCTGGCAACTACAGGCCAATCTCAATCCTGAGTTCCCTCTCTATGCTGGTGCCTGGGAGAGGTCGTCGTACTCAGCTGGAACCCGGCGCTTCAACACCAACTCCGAGAGGGGAGCGCGGTGGAGCTGGGACGACAGCTGAGACGAAGGCGAACCAGCAGCTGGTGCCCGGCAGAGGGAGAGGCCGTGGGAGAAGTACCTTCTCAGCCGCCAACATGAGAGCTGTCGCAGCGAGCTCCGGAGGGGCGATCGCTCAGATGGTGAGACAGCAGCAGCAGTCGCCGCCACCCTTTTGTCCAGAGGCAGCTGCCGCAGAGGAGACGGAGGAGGCGGTCAGACTGCTGGAGAATGCGGTGAAAAACATCCTGCCTCCCTGGTCCGACTCGTCTGGCGTCGAGGAGGAGAAGGGAGCAGAGGAGGAGAAACAACGTGATGAGGAGAAGGGCGAGGAGTCAGATTACGACTCAGCAAGCGAGGAGCCGAGCGACAGCACCTCAAGCACCAGTTTTGTTTCGGGCGGAGGAGAGGGGCTCCTCCCCGCTGCTGCAGATGGGACTCGAGGAGAAGGAGCTGAGCAATGTGAGCATGTGAGTGTTAACGGTCAGAAGCGACAGACGTCGCCTCTGGCCAATGTTGAGAAAAAGCACAGGCAGCGATGAAATCGTGGTTAACATTATCACTGTGCCATCATGTCTACGCTCTCTGTAGTTACTTGTAACTTGAGAGGGATTAAGTCTTCCGAGAATAGAAAGGTGAAGATGAACATTCTACACAGCACAACGTATGACATTATATGTGCGCAAGAATTAAGACTGACAACTCAAGATGATATTGCTAATGTAACTGCTATGTGGGGAAAAGGTACTTGTGTTATATCTATAGGTTTTGATAAGGCCGATGGTATAGCTGTATTTTTTAAAAGTAAGGTCGAAATTATAAAGAAAAGAGAAATCATTCCAGGGAGAATCTTATTAATTGACTGTTTTTATTTAAATTTAAAAATGAGGATTATAAACATTTATACACCTCCAGATGTAGTTCGTAAAGTAAGAATGTTTAAACGATTATATGAGTTGTTGACAGTAGGTTATTACACTGTATTATGTGGAGATTTTAATGCATATACTGAGGCTAATGACAGAATCTCTGATGTGACCCCTGATCCCCGGGTCCGTAGAGAAGGTGTGGAATTGAAAAAGATGAGTGATTTCTGTGGTATAAACGATGTGTTCAGGGTGTTGTATCCGACTGACGTGGGATACACTCGTTTTGACAGAAATGTCAGAACGAGGATAGACCGCATCTATATTAATGAAAACATCTCTGCGATAAGTTATAAAACACGTGCTTTGGTGAATTCAGACCACTTGGCTGTCATTGCACTTCTAAAGCTCGGAAAAACAGAAAAAAAGGGGTTTTGGAAGATGAATGTGAACTGTTTAAAGAATTATGAGGTGCTGGCAGAATTAAAGAAAGAGGTCGCTGTTACCAAAACTTTAAATATATTTACTGATTCATATCTTGAATTATGGGAAGCAATGAAAGTGCGCTTAGTATTTTTCTTTAAATTTAAATCAAAAATCTTAAATCAGGAACTAAATGAAAAATATAATGCATTAATGGCTGGCTACGTGGATCTTAAAACAAAAGAAGATAAATCAGAAGTGGATATGGAACGTTTAAGTGATATGGAGGCTGAATTGGCCAGATTAAATGATGTATCCCATGGCCTCCGCCTACAGGCAGGCATGGGAGACTCTGAATGCCCCAGCAATGCTCATACTTTGATAAGTATACACAAAAATAATTTACAGAACAAACATGTCAGTGGAATTCTAAATGAGAATGGGAAATTAGTGGAGGATGAGAAAGAAATAAGGGAAACGATAAGAGAACTCTGCCAAAAAATGTACCGGAAAATGAATGTTAATGTAACAAAGTTGCAGGGTTTTCTTGACTCCATTGACTTATGGGAAGTTGGCCTTAAAACTGTGGGTGGGGAAATTACTAAAAATGAGGTAAGGGAGGCTATCTCGCAATTAAGTAAGGGAAAGAGTCCAGGTCCAGATGGCCTGCCAAGTGAGGTCTACCTCTCATGCACAGAAGAGCTGGTTGACCTGCTAACTTCTGCCTATAATGACGGAGTCAAGACAGGCCAAATGCACGCCTCTTTTTATCATGGCATTATTTCTTTGATATTTAAAAAAGGTTCCTCCCAGTGTTTAGATAACTGGAGACACGTTACACTCATGAACATAGATTATAAAATACTTGCAAAAATTGTGGTGAATAGATTGAATAATGATTTGGAAAAAATTATCGAAAAAGAACAAACATGTGCTATTAAGGGCAGGCTCATGTGGGATAATTTGGGGATCATGAGAGATGTTACAAGTGGAGATATAAAAGAGGAATTCTTTATTGTAAATTTAGACCAAAAAAAAGCCTTTGATTATATTTCTAGAGAGTATTTGTGGGAGGTCTTAAAAGCATACGGTTTTAAAAACAAATTTATTAAGTTGATTAAATTGCTGTACTCTGAGTCCACAGTTCAGGTAAATGTAAATGGTGTATTAACAGAGCCTTTTGAAATTAAGAGGGGAGTAAAACAGGGTTGTCCGATCTCGGCAGCACTCTATATTTTAGCGATTAACCCCTTATTAAAACGAATTAAAAATGATAAAAGACTCTCCGGTATAAAAACCAGTAGCGGTGAGAGGGTGGTCGTCTTGGCTTACGCTGATGACGTGACCATCATAATTAAAAACCAGAATGAACTAGATATTGTAAACGAGCACTTGTCACTTTATGAAGAAGTCTCAGGGTCAAAGCTGAATCATAATAAAACAGAGGGTGTCTGGTTCGGGAGGAGGGAGGCCCGGCCGACAGTTAATATAAAATACAGTGAAACAATGACAGTCCTGGGTATTAAGTTTAGTAACAGTGATAGCTATGGAGAAAATTGGGACGACAAAGACAATGAGATAAAACAGGAACTAGAGAAATGGGAAAACAAATCATGCTGTTATAAAACCAAGATTATAATTATAAAATCATGTATTGTGTCCAAACTATTATTTCTAGCAACCATCTTTCCGCCTAAGGACGAGACACTTAAAAAAATAAATAAATTATTGGTCAACTTTATTTGGGGAACCACCAGGGAGGTTACAAAGAGAACCCTCTTGTATAAAAGTAAGCGCTTTGGAGGTCTTGGAGCTGTTGACCTGGGACTAAAACTTAAAATTTCATTTTGTAAAAATGTAGCTTCCGGATTTAAAAGAAGTGCAATGTGGATTGGCGAGGCCTTAAGCTGGACCAAAAAGAAGGGCAGAGCAAGGAACTCCCTTCCTTATTTTAAAATAATGTACGGGGATTTAATGTGTAATTCTGCTCACTTGAATATAGATTGGACTGAAATGCCTAGCAAGAACATTTATGGTGCCATATGTGATGATCTGTATGGTGGAGTTTTTCCATACAAAAATCTCGATGACAAACAGCAGCGGGTGTTTCTAAAAAATATTTGGAAAAAATCTTTATCAGAAAAGAAGAGAGACATCATGTGGCTGGTATCTGTAAGGCGACTGGCCGTTAGAGCAGTGGTCAAGTGGAGCTTGTATGTAAGAACTGCTAAATGCCCTTTTGTCAATTATTGTGACGAAGACGAAACAGTGGAACACCTGCTACTGGATTGTCTCAGGTCACAATATGTTTGGGGGGAAATGTCACGTATTGGTTTTAAAGTCAAAATAACTTATAACGCAGTAATGTATGGTGTTTTTGAAGAGACTCTTTCAACCATGGACCAGGACTTTTATTGGTCTGTGGTATGTACCACAGTTAACAAACTGTGGAACACCCGCTGTGTAATGACAATGAAGAATGAGGCCACCTCTGGAGAGGTGGTCTTTAAGCAAATAGTCACTGAGCTGAAGAGACAAAGAACTTTGGACTCGAAAAAAAACGTACTGAAGCCGTGGCACCTTTTGAGCTTGTAACTGTTTTTTTTTTTTTTTTCTATTATATTTCTATTTTTTATATATTATTATGTGCTTTCTATCTAAAGGCCTATTTTGGGCTAGATGTGGAAAAAAAAAAAAAAAAAAGGAGGGAGAAAAAAAAAAGAAAAAGTAATGCCCTTATATCTTCGGTACTTATAATGTAATTACACCCTAATGTATTGACATGCCTGTTTATGATTTGTTCCTATGAATGTAAATGCTTAAACAAATGACTGTAAAACTGCAAATTCTCAATAAAGTTTATTTAAAAAGCCAGGAACATCTACCGAGGAGGCAAACCTTCCCCCCTCTGCATGCCTTCCTTAAAAACCAAACTATGGGGGAGTGGATCACATACTCTCAAATTATGATTTATGTTATGTGTTGCAAATGCGAATGCTGTGTGAGTTTTGTGTTAGCGGATGTAAGGACAATAGAGAGAGAGAGACCCAGGAGAGAGCTGCAACGCAGGGAGACTAACAGGTCATCCATCATGATGACCCGCAGCTCAGAGGGTTGGAGGTCACACACAGTTAACCTTTGTATTCTTAATTGTTCCCCAGGCCTATTGCTCACACACAAACATGCACAAACACACTAAGACTAAACACTCTCCCGGCCCCCAGGCTACCACCAGCAGCACACTGGTGAGGTCAGAGCACACTTCCCAGCTCCACACGACCTGCCCCAGTGCATCATGGGGAAAAGCTTGTCATTTCCAAGATGTGACTTCAGCTGCTGAGTTAGAAGAACAAGGTGAAAAGGGCAATTGAGTGGTATTTGGTATCAGTGAAGTAAAGGCCTTTTTTCACTTGAAGCAGTATTAAGTGATCTGCTCCAATGAACTCAGCAGAGCATGTGAACTTCCTGGAGGGATGTTGCCATGCATAACAGATTGAAACATGCTTCTCCTCCGGTATAGCAACTACTATCATCGCAAGTGGCACTATGTAACATTTCTTTTAATGAATACAATGTAACTTTGTCCAATCTGTATGGTAGAGGTATACAATATGTGACTGAGCATGACACTGGGGCAGTCATTTCGGAAGCCACTACTTTAGACCATAGCTGAAATTACTTTTCTTTTTTTTTTTCTTTTTTTTTCTAAAATGTGATTAAGCCACAAAAGCATGTCATAAATATCAGGCTACATTTCACTTAAACGCCAGAGCTTAACTCTGCATGTAAATAAGACTTTTTTTAATTAATGTGAGAGATCGAGACATAATTCTGTTGGTCCTCCCAAATTTAGAACTTGAATATCTCAAAAGTAGTATTTCAGCATGGCATCATTCTATAAGCCATATCTTCAAAACTGTTGGGTCAATCTCCACAACCAATATATCATTTTGTAGCTATGATTCCCAGCTTTCAAATGAAAATGAAAAATGAAAATGAAAAAAATAAAAAATAAAATCAATGACTAGCCGTCAGCCGCGCTGGGACACATACAGAGTATCTTATTTGATTGGGGTGGTTGTATTTTGTCTCCCTGCTCTTCTATTGAGACATTTACATCGTGTCAAAGGTCATGTCTCACAGGATCTGCCATCAATTTTTGACCTGTGGATTTGAACCTGAAGATTCAATTCGTCCCCTGAGCAAGCAGGCAGGCTCTATAGTCTATTAGATCAATGGTAAAAATGTCAGCACTTGCGCAGGAAACCGTGTTCAAATCTGCAGTAGAAGAGGAAAGTTACCTTAATGTTGTTCACATTTTCCCATTTGCATCTCGCTAGGTGAGCTTTGGACATTTGGACAGCTTTTTGAGCTGCATGAAATGTGTTATACAGTACAATCACAGTTTATTATAATACGATTATTATAAAGTTCAACTTTACAGTGTCTTTACAAACAATTGGTGTGGGGAGAGAGAATTGGAAATTGTTCACTTCATAAAGAGCTGGCTGAATAGCAGCTGGAACTAATCTAACATATAATTAGAGAGAGAGGTCAGTCAGTCACAAAATGCATTATCTATTCACTCGCTTCAGCGACTGATCTCAAATTTAACATGGCATTGGTCATTAGCATTATACACACCGTGACGGAGCCCGAATTTCATTTTTCCCAAATTCTAGCGATTTCTTAGCGTTTCTTCACTCTATAGCTCTACAGCCTGTTGTCAGGGTTACGGTCCGTTCCTCCAGGCCATGGGATCTGTAGCCCCGGGCCCACACACACCTCTCTCACAGTTAGGAATGTTGCAGTCTCTCTCTCTCTCTCTCTCTCTCTCTCTCTCTCTCTCTCTCTCTCTCTCTCTCTCTCTCTCTCTCTCTGCATGGGTCACGCATGCAACGGGTGATGTGTGTCTCATCTTCCAACGGGTATAGAAAACTTATGTGGAGCAAATACATCCTCATACTTCTATTCACCTAATTTTGCTGTTAAATTATTTGTATCCATCATAAATATACACTCCTCCATGGGCTGCTCCTTACATTATGATGCTCCCACATATTCTCACGCACGCACCATGCAGTTACAGTTACTTTCCCCAAAACCCACACTCTGCACATATTTTGCAGCACATATATTCGAACGGGTAAGGTCTAGTTATAACTATAATTTAGAAGTCTCTTGTTATTTCTCACTGTGAAATCGATCGCCTGAGCTTTATATATTACACATAACAATACATTTGACCCAGGACACTTTACGGGAGAGCTGAAAAATGGCAATTTGGTCAAAAATGAAATCTTCAAATACATCTATCATTCAGCTAAAAAGTCTGAACTGAAATTGGCGTGTAATTATGAAAATACTATGTTATAGGTTAATAAGTCTCCCCTTATTTCACATGGGAAACTCATCACTGCTATTAAATCACATACGCTGTAAAGACTTATATGAGAAATGTAGGGAGAAAAATAATGGGAAGCCAATATGGATGATTATTTTTTTCTCACCTTCTGTGCTCCACCTATTCACATGCAATGAATTCTGGGATATAGTTAGAACATAAAAGATTAAATATGATGATAGACCAAGGTTTCTGCCTGACAGCAATATGAATTAGAAGCATAAATTAATTTGCAATTTCTCTGCTGATATTTCAGACCTTCCATTTTTCAGGGGGACAAAAGAACATTATGCTATAAGCTCAGCTATGTCAAGGGTCAAGGTTGTACTTTATTGTTACATCTTATGTACAGGTATACAAGGGTAAAACCTATTATTGTTTGGCTTCCTCCAGACAATGCAGCAGCATAGGTAATAATAACAATAATAATACAAATGTAAAAAAAGATTTAAAAAAAGAAAGAAAGAAAGAGTGCCAAAATGAGCACAAAAAAAAGAAAACATCAGCGTATACAGTATGTGTGCATAATATGATCTTGGTATATTACACAACAGCTTTTTGGTTCTTTTTCAGTGGCTGCCACATTGCGTTATATTACAGACTTTTTTTTAATCAATGATTAATTTGCAGTCGTGGTTCAGATTAATTTGTGTTGTTTACTTTGAGCAAAATCAACCAGTGTTTTCAGTTCCACTGCTTGTGAAAACATGCACAGAAATGTTTCTCTTCAAGGAAGGCAAGGTTTAGATACAAAACCCCAGCTTTTGATGCAAGCTCACATGTGAAATCTTCACCTTGACAGTAGCTCTCAAAATGTTCCAGCAACTTTATCTCAGCTGAAGGTAAACGGAAATGAAAACATGTCCAGGTTATTCTCAAAGGTCACCGGCAAATGCTTCCAATAATGTGCATCTCTCTCTCTCTCTCTCTCTCTCTCTCTCTCTCTCTCTGTGTGTGTGTGTGTGTGTTTGTGTGTGTGTGTGTGTGTGTGTGTGTGTGTGTGTGTGTGTGTGTGTGTGTGTGTGTGTGTGTGTGTGTGTGTGTGTGTGTGTGTGTGTGTGTGTGCGTGCGTGCGTGCGTGCGTGCGTGCGTGCGTGCGTGTGTGCCTGTGTCATGTGCTTGGGTGGTTTGATGAGGTAGCTGCACTGTGTTAATATTAATTTGCTGCTGATGTCAATCTTCTACGCCTGACCTCTGGGCACTGAAGAGCAAATTATCCAGGCATGTTACAGTACTCATCAAGAACTCACACCAATGTAGTCCATGGGCCAGACCAGATGTGCATACCATTGGAGTGGACAAAAATATTAAATTGCTTATAGGGTCATCAATACAAGTAAATTAATATAATACGATAGCCTTTCCACGGGAGTAGCTTTTCATATTTTGTTAGGTATTGGCCTACATGTTTTGTTTTAGTTTTTTTCCCGAAAAAGCACACAAACTGCCAATATCTTTATTTTATTTAAGTCAACTAAAACTTTTATAAAGGTAATACAAACAATGTTTTTTTTTCAAGGTAACAGAAAAGGTGTTTACCGGTAACTATGCCAAGTAAAAAAAAAAGTTCTACCAATGCCACCAGGGTCTTGTGTTATTTGGGAAGAGTCAGTATTGTTGTGAGAGAAATTCAGCTTGGATTATTTGTGGAGAACAGCCCTGATGATGTCATGCAGCGGGTTTGGCATTAAATGAGTAAAACATGTGGGAGGAGATCAGTTTAATTAGTTTCATGAGTTTATGAGAAACAGAGTAATGGACTTCACAAATCAGCTCAAAGCATATGGACATTTTTTTCTTTTCTTCTTAATTTTAATTACATTTCTAAGTTAAAAAGTTTTAAACGGTCGCTGTAGCATCACCATTAGGACTACTGGCCTACACGGGAGGGATGGATGGATGGATGGATGGATGCATGGATGGATGGATGGATGGATGGATGGATGGATGGATGGATGGTAGACGTGCAGAACCTGAATGGTGCTACTTACTCAGAGCGAAGTTCGAGATGCACTTCACATTAGAGCTTAAATGTCTGTGTTATACTATTGGTGCTGAAAAGGATGGGGATCTACAAAGCACATATAAAAGAACACCAGGGCCCAGGAGGGCAGCTCATTGTTATGCTAAAGAGCAGTTGGCCCGTGTTTATCTGCGAGGCAAAAGTTATCACACCCAGTTACTTAAGCTCAGACATTCATAGCATGCACGCATCAGAGGGGAGTAAAGTGCCCCCCTCTCCAATCTCCCTTCGCTGAAAGGTTATAGAGATCAACAAAACACATTTGTAAAATATATAAATGTTAAATAAGAAATTAAAACAAGACTGTGTTGGATAGATAAGTTCACCCCCCGCCCTCCCTCCCCTAGTCTGCATGCTGACAAGAGAAAAAGCTCGTCCTGAATTTATATTATGACCTTAAGGTGCTTTGTGTGCATAATACATGCTTGAAGGAGTCTTCAATGGTAGGGAGCGGGAGGGGATGTGCAACAAAAAAAACTCAGTGGCCCAAAATAAGCAAGTTTGTTGCTGTTGGGTACATCTAGCGTATAGTGTAGGGTTGGATAGGGCACGGCAACGGGAAGGCAACGTCAACATCACTGTCTGACTTTGTCAAGGGCGGGTGAGGTTGGGAAACTTCATAAACAGCCCCACTGACTGTTCTCAATGTGACTAAGAGCATTCCATGTTTGGCCCAGAGGCCAGACAGACCAGCGGATTACTATTGGAAAATGCTGGTGCAACAGCACTACCTAGGCCCTGTGTGTGTATGTGTGTGTGTGTGTGTGTGTGTGTGTGTGTGTGTGTGTGTGTGTGTGTGTGTGTGTGTGTGTGTGTGTGTGTGTGCGTGCGCGCGCGCGCGTGTGTGTGTGTGTGTGTGTGTGTGTGTGTGTGTGTGTGTGTGTGTGTGTGTGTGTGTGTGTGTGTGTGTGTGTGTGTGTGTGTGTGTGTGAGCGTGCGTTGGTGCATGCTTATGTGCGTGCGTGCGCGTGAGAGAGAGAGTCTGGCAGCCTATTAGTATAAGTATTAGTATTAGTAAATATTAGGACGCAAGCCGCAGAGGTCGAACTAGGCCATGTTCATCTAAGAGCCCTGCCTGTTCGCTGAATCCCTCTGGCAGGGGGACATACAGTATGAAGGGATATCTACTATTCTATTATTGCTTATCAGACCAAATAGTATCTATTAAGATGATATGACTTCAGTTTGGATTAAAAGATCAACATAAACACTGGCTGGCACCCCACACTGTATAATCTGTCCTTCTCTGTCTCTGTTTCCCTCTCTCACACACAGAACGCACGCACGCACACACACACACACACACACACACACACACACACACACACACACACACACACACACACACACACACACACACACACACACACACACACACAGGGACACTTTGCATTCATGCGGGTGTGCACACACGCATGCACAAACACCCGCACCCGCACAAACACACACTCACAAGGACTACAATAGTGCAAAAAATAAATAAATCGACTGACTTGATCTAGCAATTTGTTGTCGGAAAGATGTCTTTTACTCAAACATTCAACCAACGGAAGCAAAGTTGCACACAGCGAGCTGTTGTTGCAAAAGTGAAGGCACAGGGTGTTTACGTTCTTGGTCCTTCTAGCCTGATCGAATCCAATGGAGATAAGCCGGGTGACATTAGATACCCCCCGTGGATAGAGGAGGGGAGGTTAATCTCTTTCTCCATGATGATGTATCCGACGTGACTCCTTTCTTGCCATCGGTATCATCTCTGAACACTCCTTGGGTTCCAAGGGCAAGGATAGCATCCGCTGGACCTGGCGGCATTGATTGCTTCAGGATTTGATTAAACTTTCAGGCTCTACTCCAAAATGTAAGACAATAGCATTGAGATAACCTCACCTTCCCTCCATGGGTCAGTGGTAATGTAGTTTAACGATACATCTCTGCCTCGCCTATGGGACGTTTCCAGCTCGATGTAAGATTTCAGCTGTGATACATCTTAAAACTCCTGGCATGCACGCATGCATGTGCGCACACGCACGCCCACAGATCTACACTATATCGATGACACCAGGGATCTCCATATGGGCATAAAAGGTACAAGGACAATTCATTTTCAACATCGTGATGTTGAAAATGCAGAAGCATGTAGCTGACCTGTTCTGACATCACAATGATGTTGCAAATGAATTCTGTCCTTGGTCCTTTTATGCCCATATATGGAAATCCTTGATGTCGTCACTATTAAGTGCATGTTCGTCACAGTGCGTGACACCTCATCCCAGCTCATCCATATTTGGGAAAATATGGCCACATTTTACAAACAACCAACCGCAACGCGTGTCACTTGCAAAATGAATTCCGTCCTTGTCCCTTTTATGCCCATATATGGAGATCCCTGATGTCATCAATATTAAACCCATATCTGGGAATGCCCATATATGGATCCAGATCCATCTTCTTCATCCAATTTCATTTGGTGCTGGTTGTTAAGTCTTTTGTTATTGCTGAACTTGTCTGTCCAGTGGCCAATGTATATTCGGGATTCTTTGGAGGCATTTATTGATATTTATTGTTTGCACTTTATTTGTTGTGGTCTTTGTTATTCTCCATGTCTCTGCCCCGGCACAGGGCAGATTCATAGTAGGATTAATATTATTATTATTGTACAACTTGTAAAATGTATGGCTGTTAGATGGTGGAATGGTGGCCTTGTTTCATCAAGATATAAAACCAGTAAGACTCCCTAAACGGGAGATAAGCGCTGTCAGGTCGCAGCGTGATTTTAGGGCAAAATGTGTAGGAGCAGTGTCCAAAAATGTGTTTGAAATAATCGGCCAGATGGTGGCGCTATATTGGACAGATCCATGTTGATGACATGAGTTTAGACATGCTGTGTACCGATTTGTGTGATTTTAGGGCAAAATCTGTAGGGGCAGTGTCCAAAAATGTGTTTGAAAAAATCGGCCTGATGGTGGCACTATATGGGACAGATTCATGACGTGGGTTCTATAAGCAGAGGGTTTGTTTCTGAATTAGCTTCTGCAGCTTCCCTAATTAAGACCAAATATATTTAGTAAAGGGATGTCAGGGTAAACACGACCCCATCCCCCTCTTAACCCTGCCATTTTGTTCACAGATCATATATTCCCGCCATGGGCAATCTCTTCATGATGACTCTTAACTAGGACAGAGCCGGCCCATTCAGAGGACGGCCCATGGGCAAGACTACATTAAAACTCATTAGTCACCTTCCTATACAAATGTATTCACGGTAGATTACAAACCAGGCTCTGGGTATGTGGAAAACCATGGCCCGGTAAATCATTAATTGATGATATGCGCTTTTCATCAGTGCTGCTATTTCTCCAAGCGGTACGAGAAGAGCAGACTCAAACTAATAACTGCACATTATTATGCTCCCTCCTCCTCCTCCTATGCTCCTTCTATGCTCTTGTACATAATGGCAGACTGCAGTCAGGTAGTGCTGCAAGGATGAAAAAGTGACTTTGTCCTCTGTCCAACCTTTCCAACAGTATAACACCCTTCTTTTGCTGTCTGTAATATCTTTAGAAATTACACCCAGACAGAGGTAGAAAAAGTATTAATGTCTTTGCCAAACTGGGCTGAACATAGGAGGATATGTGGAGATTAGGCTGTCAAGTATGGTAGGGGGGCCCGCAAGATATCGAAATAATGTGTTGCCCTTCCTCCCAAAGGGAAGTAATTTTCTGGATGGGGTGTGTCCTCCAAGACACATGGGGTTTTGTATCTGTGGGATACAGATTTTATTCAGAAACAGTCAAATCAGAGAGACCCTGCTGAGGTGAAATGATAGGCAGCGTGTTGAAGCAGCTGTTTCATTCTCAGGTCCCCTGTCCAGTATTCATTCTTTGTGGTTTTACTCTAATGTCCTCCTTTTGAATTATTATTCATTAATCAAAAGAAGCTGCAATATCTAACATTTACATTTCTTTGCCCCTTACTCTCTTTCATCGTCTTGCCTCATCTCTCTCTTTCTGTATGAGGTCATTGTATAGTTTCACAGGACTATGCTCCAGTTACTACTGGTTGTGTGCAGTGTTCTTGCAAGTGAAGCTGATACAGATTTACTTTACGTCAGACCATGATGTTACAAGAGATTCATTTCTGACACAAGAGCATCAGTAAAAATGGCCGAAATATGGCCGAAAAATGTTCCCATTTAAACAACTTCATGAGATTTTGTCTTCTTCTCTGAAGCTCAGTTCATTAATCTAGTTTAAGCTTCAATGATTCCATCTTCTAATGATGACAATTAATCTGATGTTGTGGCTGGATTAAATGTTGGTATCGACGCACATCAGGACCGGCTCCAAATGTTAATTTGGCACGATTGTCATTAATTTTGACACCTACGTTCCAATTAAGTTAGCAAAACGTTGATTTAATTTCCTTTTAATTTTATGGGCTTGAAGATTATGAGGGCATTGAACATCACACCTGAGTAGCTCTGTGTTTTTGTACCTAATTAAAGAATGAGATTGCAATTAAGATAACAAGTCCGCCTAACTTATTGGATGAAAAACCCAAACTGTTTTACAGCCCGCCTGTCAAATCTGCAACACATTTCATGAATATTAAAGCTGTATTATGTATTGTATGTAATGTTGTAGGGCTATTGTATTTAACGTAATATTGTGTGAGAGCGTGTGTGTGTGTGTGTGTGTGTATGTGTGTGTGTGTGTGTGTGTGTGTGTGTGTGTGTGTGTGTGTGATGCTATTGGCTGCGGTTGCAGCCAATAGCATTCATTTCCCATAGCATTCCGGATATAGAAAAAGGTGGTGGATTTGAAATTACTGAAAAATAGGCTTAATTTAAGGTCTGTTGAAACCAACGGTGTCACTTTGTCCATCCATCTTACGGTGTTCCAAGTCTATAACCACGGATCCCCCACATTGTTCTGTGCCAGCCGCTCATAAAGATTGGTGGCGGCATGATTGGGGGGCGGCATATAGCTGAATGGTTAGTGAGCCCGCCTAGGAAACTAGAGCCCTTGGTTGTCCCAGGTTCGATTCCAGACCAGGGTAGCAATGTTGATGTGTGTCCCTTAGCAAGACTCTAAACCCCTAATTGCTCACACGCTCCTTGTGGGCAGCAAATCAGCCGGGTTGGGATGAAAATACCGAATTTCCCTTGCGGAGGAAATAGGGAAAAAGCAAAAGACCACTATGCACACAAACCGTGAGAGAGAAAAGAAAAAGAACCCCCCCCCCCACACACACACACACACACACACGCACACACACTTTATTCGTTCAACTTTGCATAGATTACCTTTGAGAGAAATTCTGAAACATCATAACACCCCAGTCAGACCCAACAGACCCACAGGCTGGCTGTGGCAGAGATCAAGAATTCTATAATTGGAAACATTATGAGGTTTCCCTTGACCTCGACCTGGAGTCCAGTCGGGGTCATGCGTACTAAAAGCTTTCCCCCTTCTTCTGGATCATTTTGTCTCGGTCTCGTCTCGGTCAGTTTGTGCTGGATCATCTCCCATTTCTGTTTGGCAGCGGTAGAAATTAGGTAATTTATGTTCAATTCTGAAACTGCAGAGTATAATTAATCTCTCTCCTCATGCATAATACACTGTGTTGAGTATCAATGTGTTCATCAGGGACGTGCAGAGAATGTTAGAGGCAGGGGCTGACATTTCTAAAAGGACCTTTTGCTGGAAATATTGAAAATAGCAGACCTCCAAGCTCACAACGCGTCGCGCTGCGAAGCGCTGTGAGCTTGGAGGTTGTCTATTTTCGGTGCTTGATCCCGAACTGAACTAAGCATTCAAGTGAATACTGTTTGGAGATGTGGCGTAACGGCATGGATTTCTACACAGAGAGGGCAATTCTTTCAACATAAGATGATGCCTTCAAGTTAAGGAGAGTTTGGACAAGGCAATTCTCTGCATGGAAAGAGGGCATTTACATTTCTTTCACCATAGTAAAAACTGCATTCATGGTCTGGAGAGGGCACTTTTTACACAAGGATAAAAGGGCAGGGGTTCAAGCCCCCTTTGATGTCTATGTGTGCACGTGCCTGGTGTTCATGGTATGTTTTACTGATGAGTATGTGTATGCGTGCCGTGCACATGTTTTAGTTTGTTTGTTTGTTTGTTGCTTGCTTACGTTTCTTGCTTTCTTTCATTCAATCACTCACTTTCCATCACTTCAATGATGGTCAGCCATGGCATTTGGTTGCCTTCATTTATCTATGTATGCCCATACCATGATAGGCTATTTTGAATACGTAGGCCTTTTGAGGTGAACATATTCTAGGCCATTTTTCCTTAGAAAAGCTCATTAAAAACGTAATAATATGCAAATCTGTAATTACTTACCGGTATTTTGCCTTGGTTCTCCTCCAAATGCAGAAAAGGCTGACCTGATTTTCTTAATGACTCAAACCTCGGGTCCAAGCTGGTCCCATAGACATTTCTGTACAGTGAAGTCGAGGCGGACATGAAAGAGAATCGGTCTAATTAAATGAAATGTCCTCATGCAATGCAGCATCCTGATGAGCGCACGGTGGGATGTGCATTTGATTGGAGGGGTAATCTATTCATTACAGGAGAGAGAGAGGCCAGGTTTGCCTTTGCCAAAGAGTACACCCTTGAATGCAGAGTGTTTTCTTTCTTTCTTTTTCCCCACTTTCTTTTGTATTATGATTGTGCTATTGGGACTTCAGCAGCACTGATTAAAATGTCCCGATGGTTGCCTCAAATGTTCTTCTCACGCCTGTCTGGATGGGAGGTCACAGAATGGAGTTCCATTCTTCAAAACCGCTTTAATTATCTAGTGCTATTGTAACATAAGTTCCACATCTTGTAAAACCTTGATGTTTGCTTAGCATCTTATGCTCATGTCATGTCAGAGGCCCTAATCCAGACTGACCTGACAACTGGCCAGTGAAGGTTCAGTGGCTCGTTTAAAAACACTTTGGTTGGCCACATGGTACACTGACTATTGTGGATATCAAATATGACTCACAGTAGCAGTGAGAATGTCTCTTCCCCCAGCACTAAATAGACTGGATACTTTGTCCTAGTGTCTTTTGTACAGGTGAATGATCACATCTGTGTGTCTAGCTTACATTTCCAAGTATTCTGGAAAAATGTAAATTGGCCAATGTGAGCTTGTGGGATGTCTAATCAAGGGTTTGTGGGGGTGCTGGATCCATTCCAACCATAGTTTTTAGTAACAATGATTCATGCCTACTTTTCAGGGGGCCTATCCATCAAATTGTGGTGGCCATAATTTTCACTTTTGTTCCTAGAAAGTTAAATAGAAATGGCTATAATTTAGAATTTACTTCGAAATGTGATCTAATGCTGCGTTTCCACATACTGTACCAGTCCCCGCCCTGCCTGTGCCGTCGTTTTAATATACAAGGACCCTTGCTAAAGAAATACATTCTAGTTTCAAATGTTTTTTATTCAAGCAAATTACATTAAGTCAGAGATAAATGCAACAATGCATGCTCTTTTTTTCTCATTTTTTTTCACACAAAATCAAATGTTATACATTTACAAAAACACACAATGAAACAGTTAACATAAATAAACTAGAAATACTGTTCCTTCGAAACAGTGTGGGCTCGCTTCCACCCAAAAAATAATAGTAAAAGGTGTCAAGGTCCCAGGCAATGCTCTCTTTCATTTTACTGACGGGCCCAGTCCGGCCTGTTCGAAGTGGAGCGGTGAATCTGAGCAGCTATACCCTGTGTGTGTATGTACTGTACTGTACTGTACTGTACTGTACTGTACTGTACTGTACTGTACCGTACCTTACTGTACTGTACCTTACTGTACTGTACCTTACTGTACCTTACTGTACTGTACCTTACTGTGCTGTACTGTACCCTACCATACTGTACTTTACCTTACTGTACTGTACCTTACTGTGCTGTACAGTACTGTACCTTACTGTACTTCGCTGTACTATACTGTACCTTACTGTACTGTACCTTACTGTACTGTACTCTACTGCACTTTACTGTACTTTACTGTACACTACTGTACCTTACTGTACTGTACTGTACTGTACTGTACCTTACTGTACTGTACTGTAATTACTGTACTGTACTTTACTGTACCTTACTGTACTGTACTTTACTGTACTCTGCTGTACCTTACTGTACTCTGCTGTACCGTACCGTACTGTATTGTACCTTACTGTACCTTACTGTACTGTACTTTAATGTACTCTACTGTACCTTACTGTACTGTACTTTAATGTACTCTACTGTACCTTACTCTACCTTACTGTACTGTACTTTAATGTACTCTACTGTACCTTACTGTACCTTACTGTACTGTACTTTAATGTACTCTACCGTACCTTACTGTACTGTACTTTAATGTACTCTACTGTACCTTACTATACCTTACTGTACTGTACTCTACTGTACCTGACTACCTTACTGTACCTTACTGTACTGCACTTTTATGTACTCTACTGTACTCTACTGTACCTGACTGTACCTTATTGTACTGTACTCTACTGTACCTGACTGTACTTTATTGTACTGTACTTTGCTGTACTCTACTGTACCTTGCTGTACTGTATCTTACTGTACTGTACTCTACTGTACCTTACACTGCACATTGTAGCTCAACTTCATAGGATTACAGTATTAAGTGGTCCATCTATGTTTTTTATTAATAATAAAATCTGCAAAGTAACAAGTAACTGAAGCTGTCAAATGCTGTATTTATTGTAGAGTATAAGTAACAAAAATGGAAAGTAGAGTAAAAGTACCTCAAAAATTTACTGTAGTTACAAGTACTTGTATATACTTGAGTAAATGTACTTGGTTACGTTGCAGCACCACAGAACAGCCAATGACAGACAGGCCTTTAATCACAGCTGTGTAATCAGTAGAGTGGAGAGGGACATTTATAGATATTTATAGTTTTAACTCAGAATATATACATCACACAGCTTAGATATTTGGATCAAATCAGAGAGCAGACCTGTGTGAACGCAATGATATAAATAGCATATCTGAAGTGTGAACATTGCAGCCACAGCGCCTTAACATAAACATGGGTCCCTTTCCTCTGTCTACACTCTGTCCCCACTCACTAAACCCATTGGAAATGCATTGGGTGCTTAAAGTTAAACATTTTTATTTTTTTATAATTATACTACAAAACATTTTAAAACGAAAAATACAAGCACACGTGTCCTCAGTAAGCTGAACACATAACCATTTGAATGGTGTTACATACCGGTACATAAAACAATAGAAAACATACAAGTCATGATCCTAAGTACTATCTCTGAAAGTCCCATCCCCTTCCCACCCGTCCCTACTCCACCGTCATTGACGCGTGATTATGGATCCCACTGGGAAAGATGGATAACCACGCCCTGGAATCATTTTTGAAGCTTGTGATTGGCTGAACCGGACGTAGGGAGCGCTCCGTTGTAGGCACTTGGACCGCGCGAGGTGCACCAAAACCCAATTATCATGGCGTTTATCGTGCGCTTGCCCAGAACGATTGCATTCACCACGGCTTCGTAACTCGGCCGCGCGGCCCTGGCCAAGGTCCGCTGGCCTTCGCGCCGCTTGCAATGTCGTGGACAATAACTGAAAACGAGCGCTCTATGCCGTTTCCATCCATCTTTCCCAGTGGGATCCATAATCACGCGTCATTGACACCCGATCATCCAAGTATAGCCTATGTTACTGATGCGAGGTATGCTGTGAGAGGCGACCATACTTTATCAAAATATGAAAGTTTGTCCCCAAGAGTATATCTAATCCTTTCAAGATGTAACGTGTTGGTAAGGTCACTGAGCCACATCTTTGTGGTTGGCGCATCTTTTTTCTTCCAATGCATAAGAAGCAACTTCCTTGCAATAATGAGACCATAAGATAGGAAACATTGCTGATGTTTTGTTAGCTTTGAGTTGCAGCCAGAAGCAAATGGAGGGACATTTTATAGGCTTTATGTTTATAGGCTATATGTGTTTTTTGCTGCTTTGACATACAGATAATGTGGTCCATGAGAATCTTGTGGAAAAGTGAATACATTTGACTAAACACATTTTCTGCCATGCAGAACTTGTCTTTCAAATTGATGATATAGGCCTACCGTATTATGACAAGAGTTGACTGCCAGTCACAGCAATTAATTATTGGGTCAGTACACACAGAGAAATCCTCCTAGATATCACATTCAAGGAAGGTATTTAGCAGAATTGAATTAATCAGAGATATGAAATATAGCACTTGTTCGTATAAAGTAACATTATTTTCCACACCACCATGAAATTTCCCCTCTGGTACTTCATTCCCTTGTAAGGCTCTCTGATAACATCTTATAGAAGATTTTGGAAAAACAAATGTTTGCCCTATTTGTGGAGATAAGCCACCTACGGTCGCTTATCTCCCGATTAGGGAGTCTTACTGGTAATTATAGTCTGTTACAATTTAAATTAAACATCTGTCAAAAGACTAATTCAGCACAACAGTAAGACTTAAGTGGATACAAAACTTAGCCTAAACAAAGAGCTGTGTTTGTCAGAATCCATCTTTATTGTCACATCATATTACAAGTAAGGTGGATGAAATTCTTAGTTGTGCAGCCTCATCATTGCAGTTAAAAAGACAAAGAGTCATCTCATAGGGGGAGAGGGGAGGCATATAGGCATACTATGACTAATCTGCATAATACAATAATGTGACTTAAGTGCATATACATAAAAGTAATAATGAACACATTTCAGTTAAGTCTGTGCAGTGTCACCAGACTTAACACTTATTCAGCAGTCTCATTGCTGCTGGCCCGATTTTAATTTGCAATGATCTACTATATAGTTTGCAAAAGCAACATATTTTGGCTTTGTATCATTTTAAAATGTGGTAATCTGTATCGAATCGTTTTGCAATGCAAATAATTGATTGTATGGAAACTAAGTATTTGTGCCTTGTATTTGGCAATTTTAAGAGGGAAAATGAAAAAGAGGGGTCTAATTACCTTTCCATTCCATATATCTACTTGTCTATCGATAAATGTGTGTAATCTCTGTGTTCATGTCAAGGTGGGTTTGCCCATATGTGTTGAAATATAATGTCTGTGTATTTGCTAGATAATCACAGCGTTTACTTCCATACCTAATAATAGATTTTTTACACATTTTACACAGATTTAATTTCTTTGCTAAATAGTTACTATACCGATTTTAAATCATTGAATGGAATCGTATTGTATCGCCATGAATGAACCAATATCGTCCATGTATCGTATCGTTAACCATGTGTCGTGTTGCATATCGTATCGCTGTTAAAATGTATCGTTACACCCCTACTGCTGGGTAAAAAATTGTTCATGGTGGTACTACTCCTGTACCGTTTGCCCTGCCGTGGCAGCGGTTTGAACAGACTATGGCTGGGGTGGTGGATGGCCTTTCAGGTACACACTGCAAGATATTTTCTCTGATCATGCTGTCGCCGACCATTTTTTGGCACTCGCCGACAATACCTCCGATCTGACGCAAGATCAGGCTTTGTTCACCGAGGTTTTGCTCGCTGTGCATTAAAACCTCTGCGAGAAGATCATTGCGCGATTCCAGCGCTCGGCGACAGCTTCCAGAGCGTTTTGGAATATCTGTCAGTAAGATATTTGGCTCAATCGCAGACTGGGATGCAATAAGCACTGCGAGAAGCATCGGTTTCAACCAGTGAGAGAACAGTACCAGCTGATCTTTCTTGCCTTGGCTCCATGTGTTGTGTTCAGAGATTCCGTTAGCCGGTATTTACCGGCCATTGGCCGGTTAAATGTTTCATTGGCCGGTAATTATAAAGTCCACCGGCCACCGTGGCCGGCTGGGAAAATGCCTCTTAGGCTATTTTATCATTTAATCTTATTATTCACATAATTATTTGTCTAAAGTAGTAAGCTACAACCATTAAAACCTATCATAATTTTAAATTTGTATCATGTTCTGTCTTCTGTGAGTCTGACGACAGCGGAGCTGCTTCATGCTGCGCTGTTAGAGGTGGGACTTTCGCGAACGAATCAAGTCTTTTGAACGGCTCTTTGAAATGAACGGTTCACAGTAGGGAGCCGTTCCTGAACAGTGGTGGGAAAAGCACGCTAGTCTTTTGAACGGCTCTTTGAAAGGAACGGATCCCAGAGATCCGGCTCACTTCAAATAGCCATAAATCCCATCTCTATGTTACGTGCATTGGAAATATAGGAGCTTCAAGCTCACAACAAGTCGAAACGCGCATCGCTGTGAGCTTGTATGTCTGCTATTTTAGACAAGCACACGGCCTTACGGAGAAGCACACATCACGTTTCACAGCTCCGTCAAGTTGATAGCCTTACATTAATGCGCTAGTGTTATAATCAGAACAGAACTGGGGTTCTAGACCAAGCTGGACCCAGAGTAGACGATAATGAAAAAGGGACCCGAACTCTGTGGAATCGTGGATATTATAATGACTTTCTGATCGCATGGATGTGATCCCATCGTGGTCAAAGCAACAGAGGCAAGTTAGTAACCTTCCTTGCACCAACATAACATTAACAAAACAAAACAAATGTTGTGTGTTTGCATATAAAGGTTTCATGAGACGGTGAAGCCAAAATCATATAGAATACAATTAACTTATTAATTTGTAGGCCACGTAGTCTACTGTGTGGCAGGGCGCGCAAACGGTTCGCTTGTGTTGCGCGCCCACTTTAACCTATTCACTTCTTTATACTACTACATAACATAAGTAGTAAGGATATTATTTTGTTAACTCAGGAACAGATTTCAATTGCATCTGTGATAAAGAGCAATTAAGGAAGCCCAGCACATAAAATGGGGTAATTATTATGTGCACCATGCACATACAGTATCTCATCTGCAAACACGTGTGACGTTCAATATAATATGGCCGATAAATTAATTGATTGGCCGGTAAACTATAATCCTGCCGGCCACGGTGGCCGGCCCCAAAAATGCCTAGCGGAAACCCTGGTTGTGTTGTGCATCAGACCCGAAACAAACAGTGGAGACGATAATAGCATGGCTCCAAAGCAAGCGACGCAGAAAACCAAAAATGCACAACACAATGGACACAAGAAAAGAAGGATCGACTGGTTGACATCTAGCAGAGACGTAATCCTCAGTTTATCGTTCCAATTTCTCTGATTTTAACTGAGTTTCACACAAACTCATAGCAGCGCACTTGGAGGAGCACACACACCAAAACATCCCTCTCCACCAATCCCTGAGCTTCATGCTGCTCAGTGGTGTAACAAAGTACAAGTAGCCTACTGCAGGGGTTCCCACACTTTTTTGTCTCAGGGCACCCCATAAATATTTTTTTTTTATCCGAGGCACAGCACAGCACCTTATATTTATAGCATATCGTCGTTGTCTGGGGGAAACCTTGTATGTTCAAAACCATTTGTTTTGTAATTAGTGAAAACAGCAGATCTACAAGCACAAGATCGGCTGTTTTCACTAGTTTTGTGCAACAGTCTTGTATGATGAAGCAGGGCTTTGCTTTACCAAAATACATACACATTTGAAATTTGGAGATACGAGGTTTCTGCCCGACTGCGACGATATTTTAGTGATTATGTTGCGAGGTATTTGTAATTTACTTGAGTATTCCCATTTTCTAGTACTTTTACTCACTGCATCCCTGATCCAAATATTGTACTTTTCTTTTTTTTTGTTTGTGGCGGTGCAGACAGTTCCCAAATTCAGGCAATGGTGCCTGATTTGGGAAGTGCGCGACCATCAAGCAGCATTAATAATGTTATATACAATAGCCTAACAATTTCAGGTGAAGGGGGAAACTTAAATCTTGGGCATGCACATAATCACACCTATCCGGTTGTCTTAAAGGACAACTTTGTTTTTTTACAACAAGGGTTCATATTTTAGATTGTAATTAGAGAAAAGAAAAAGTGAGTGTTAAAATGTTTTCATTTGCTTTGTTCTACCGTTTTATCGCGTTTACCGTGCTAAAATGTGGGGCATGCGTACGCATGGGGGCATGCGTACAAGTGGCTAAATATGCCTTTTTAGACACAATAACCCAGCAGTTTCTTTATTGCTATTTACAGTAACACTTCTAGCCCCCATAAGTCAAATCCAGCATGAAAGATTGCGTTGTATCTTGGGAATGGGCTATTCTGTGTAAAATTACATATTTTGCCACTTGTACGCATGCCCCCAAACACTGAAATAAGAATCTCTAAAACAATAGAAAGAAGTAAATTAAATAATTTTAACACTCATCTTTTATATTCTTTAATTACAATCTAAAATATGAACCCTTGTTGTAAAAACTAAAGTTGTCCTTTAAGACATTTCTGTGATATCTGTGCGCGTATGAAATGAATGAGCTAATTTGCCACTATGCTCTTAAACCACCTTTGAAAGAATGATGACAGACATGCTGTGCTTCTCCCGCGCATCTCGTATCAGAGCTCCACTAATGGATATTGAGTATACTGTCACTGTCATTGTGCAGAGACAGATAAAGACTGGCAGGTGGCTAAGGATTCATGACATTTATCAGCTGAAATAAACTGCTCATGAACCTTTTCCCCTCTCTCTTTCTTTACCGGAGTTATGAGGATAGGCCAGGGAGGCTCTCTCCATTCCGACATGTCGCCACTCCGAAATTGACTTATTTTTGTCGGAGTGGCGACACTCCCATGGGCCTAAGGTTTAGGGTTAGGGTTAGAGATAGGGTTAGTGTCGGAATGGAGACATGTCGGAAAGGAGACATGTCGGAGTGGAGAAATGCACTCGATAGGCCAATGCAGAAGGAGCGAATACAATCACCAGCACCGGAGCCTGCCGCGACGCCGCCGCGGCAGGCAACGCTGCATCGCCGGCAATAGGACCGGCAGCCGGGAAGTGTATTCGTTGTCCCTCGGCCAATGTCCCCTATTATTCCCAGTTTGTTCCCAGTCATTAAATTATTATTATTTTGTTAACGAATAAAAAAAGAAAAAAGAATGAAGCACATTAAATTACAGCAGTAATAATATGCAGAGATAATTTGCTGTGTGGTATAGACTATAGTCTCCAAATGCAAGCTCTACAGAAGGCAATTTGGATTGGAATCCCATTTTCAGTGATCACAGGTGTGCGTCTATGTGGATATGATTGAAAATTAAAGTGAATGTCTCTACCGCACTGTGAATTTATGTGGTTTCTCATTATAATTTGGGTTGTTTATCTTTTGCAGTAACTTAATTGCTGCCTGAGGAAACAGATGTCTGGACATCTTTCATTATGCTAGGGGCAGAAGAATCCAACTCCACAGACTAACAAATAAAACAAACAAAACATGAATTTCAATATAACACCAAGCAGTGAGAGAACCCCCCCCCCCCCCACCGGCGCCTAACTCTGTCCCCACTAGGGGGAGCACAAATCCTGGAATTCTTTTTTTTTTTTTTTTTTTTTTTGCGCCGCGTATAATCGGTTATCTGCGGTTATAAAGTCGTCTAAAATGTCATTTCGGGTGTCTTTGGGGCTTCAGGGGAGGACCTGGATATGTTGCTTGGTGCGCACCTTTTTTTTAATAGGCTCTGACATGACCAAATAAATAGAACACTAGGTCTATGCAAGCCTTTCAGAGCTGCACATTAAATAGTTATCCTATTCAACAGTGCCATTTTTAAAAGCAATGATGAATTGAATAGATGGAGAACTATGGCAGATTGTATCAAGATATGCTGCACAGTGCACACCTCGTATAGTTGCTCATGCAAGACAATATAAATAATAGCCTAGTAAAGAGAAAAGATGCCGGCGATGGCCGATCTCGTCTTTTGCACCTGATAACTGCACAGCAAGCGTTTTATTGGAGCTACAAGCTCTGCTCCCACAACGTGACGTGAAAGCCTTGTGATGCGACATAAACCAGCATGAGAGAGACAGACAGAGTCAGAGACAGATCAGATGAGATGATTTACTCACTGTATGCTGCTGCGGAGATTCCGAGAGGTTAACGTGCCGTATTTCCAAAGTGTGTTCTTGTTTAAAGGAGTCATCCAGACCAAAACACATATAGGGTTAAATCTGTCTTTTATCATACCCCTTTATACCTGCTTTAGTCGATTTTTTTCATAGCTGCCCCTGTTGCTAGATTTCGGCTGCCCCTGTTGCTAGATTTTGTGGGCCCTCTCATAACTAACAGAGTAGATAGACTTTATACTAGTGCGGTTATTTCTTCAGCTTCAAAGTTAGTATTTTTTTATTGGTTTGTGTTTACACAACGTCCTGAGACCAACCAAACCGCTGTTTTGACCTCACAGGCACCCTTACTTGTCAAACGGCTTCTGCTCTGCACCAGAGCAGGGAGAGGAGAGGCTAGAAAGGGAGGGGAGGGAGGGGAGGGAGGGGTCGGTTTGACAAGTAAGGGTGCCTGTGAGGTCAAAACAGCGGTGTGGTTGGTCTCAGGACGTTGTGTAAACACAATCCAATAAAAAAATACTAACTTTGAAGCTGAAGAAATAACCGCACTAGTATAAAGTCTATCTACTCTGTTAGTTATGAGAGGGCCTGCAAAATCTAGCAACAGGGGCAGCTGAAATCTAGCAACAGGGGCAGCAATGAAAAAAATGGACTAAAGCAGGTATAAAGGGGTATGATAAAAGGCAGATTTAACCCTACATGTGTTTTGGTCTGGATGACTCCTTTAAGTCACAGCATGGTTTAAATATCCTATCGTAAATATGAACTGTGGCTATAATATATTGTTTTTAATCCACGTGGGTCCGTGTTTACTTATAGTTACACTAGAGTTTTGAGTGTCATGGCAGCTGGGTTAAGACGGACTTCCTCTAAAATCGGATTTCAAAATAAGAGAAATAAGAGACACTTGTAATGATTAGTCAACACACTACTTTTATTTTTAGGTCTACTTAAAGGACGTACGTGTTAACGTGCAGTAAGTGACGCCAGAGCTAGGGTCTGACGCTAAATAAATAATTAAATAAGTACGCAAAAGCACTTCACGTTGTTTGATCGGCACGCAATATTCCTGCGGGGGGGGGGGGGGGGGGGGGGGGGGGCGGCAGATCTGGGGGAGCCGTTGCTCCCCTTGGCTCTATTGAATAGGCGCCAGTGCCCCCCCCCCCCCCCCCCCCCCAAAAAAAAAAAAAAAAAAATCAAGTGGTGAGAGTTTTTTGTTTACTCCAAATAATTCAACAAATAATGCAAAAAAGGAGCTTAATTAGAAGTTTTTGGCCATGTTTGCTTTTCTTTATTTTTTTCTTTTACGCTCTTAAACATATACATTGTGTGAGATATGAAGACACAGACAAGTGTGTGTCTCCCATTGAGACTTGAATTCATGGATATTTTTTTGTTCTTGTCACATTCCTAAGCCAATAATTTGATGACCAGCAGTGGTTTCCTATGGAGACACTAAAGGCCCATTCCCAGTGAGCCAGATAACAGATAAAAAAATCTCTTTC
>NC_137828.1:52529896-52604896 GCF_963921795.1 Nannobrachium achirus | reverse complement strand
AAAATAGCCGATCTACAAGCACACAGCGCCTCGCGGTGCAGGACGTTGTGTGCTTGTAGATTGGCTATTTTCACTAGTTTAAAATGATAAATACAAAACAAACTGTTTTGGACATAGCCAGGCCTTCCACCCGACGATATCCTCAAAAAGGATTTCTTCTGAGCCTGGAATTTTCTACTACAGACGAAGAAAATAAAAAATGAGGGGAGCTCCTTGTGAGCTGTCGGGAAGCTGTTCCGTGGTCCACTTTGAATTCATATAGTAAGCCATTGTCTCTGAAAACGTGCTTCATGTTTCAAACAGACGGCCCATGAAATGAAAGAGTAAGCAGCGGATAAAAAGATCCTGGGTGTCGATGATGGCTGGGAAAATCAGCCGATGGCTGGGAAGCGGCTGCCTGCGTCTCATTTGAGCCTCGGTTTGTGGCCAAACAGACAATGAGGCCCATTAAATTGTGACGCTGGTAACAGCTTCGTGGCGTTTGTGAGCGATGCACATAATTACTTTTCAAAAGGGAAATGGCCGCTCACGTGCGCTTGCACTACAGGGCCTCTCTGCTGTGTCAGTATTTGTGTGTGTGTGTGTGTGTGTGTGTGTGTGTGTGTGTGTGTGTGTGTGTGTGTGTGTGTGCGTGCGCGTGCGCGTGTGCGTGCGTGCATGCGTGCGTGCGTGCGTGCATGCGTGCGCTTGTGCGCACGTGCGTGCGTGCATGTGCAGATGGGGTGTTCAGCCCTAATACAATATAATAAAGTAATATCTAATTACCACACAGACTGGAGCTGATATCCTATTCAGAATTGTACTATTGCATAAAAAATCTGCCTGCCTGCCTTCCTTTTCCTTTTGGCTCTTGTCTCTTGCCAGCAGAAACTCACAACCAAACACCACACACGCACGCACACACACACGCACACACACACGCACACACACACACATTGGAAATCTTTTGGGGGTATGTAATGGGTTTTCTACAGTAGATATGTCCTGATATGGACTCAGGCACGCACTGAGTCAGCACTCGCCGCCCTAAGGTGACCCTGTCTGGACCAGGACCTGCAGGTTCCGACCAAAGGCAGCCCGCATTTGGCTCAGTAAAATGCTCAGTGTTCCTTCAACTCAGAGAGTGTGGATCTTATGGGTGCATTTGGTTCCATTTGTACACGCTCTGTGCTTAAATGAACACCAAGGAGTTTACTGTGAAGGGATTTAAACATGGAAAAAATGGCACACCAGAACTATTAATTGAGACTGGAATTATGGCTGATTTATCAAGTGAACCGGGACACATGCTAGCATTTATCATTATATTATCCATAATCCACCGTTGGCATATTGGGCACAAAATACTGTCTTGGAGAATAAATTGTCTGAAGATTTACAGTATGAGCCCATTATTTTGCTAAAAAAGATAGAGAGATATATTCACTCAGTGTGAAATATTGAATATTTTCCAGTTCCAGAAATATTGCCTCTGGAAAGGCTTGTACATTTTCCTGTTTGAATTCCTCAGATATGCTGAGAAACTGTGTATTCACTGTGTCTGATATGATGAACTGTCACTTTCATGAGCATATTGCTCTGCTTCACTTGAATCTGTTGTGAGACGTGGATAAAAAAAAAGAAAACTTGAAGAACAAAGTCTGTCATTCTGAAATAGAAACACAGTCGGGACTCGGGACCTATTTATACACTTTAAATGCTGCAATGGGGGCGTGTCTAACTGCCAGTTAGATGTGGATAATATGGGCACACAGTATGGCGCAGGACTGCTGAGGCTTGTTGATATGTGGCAAGAAAACTGCTGTCTATATAATGTTAGTCTTCCACTCTTCCTAGACTGAGATGAATAAAAGCCACTATAGTTACCACAAAAAGTAGTTGCGTTACAGTAATGCCTGTTACTTTTATGTTGGAAAACCGGTCATAATAGTGATAATGATAAATAATAGCTAAATCAAGTGCTTTAATACGCGTTTATATTATGTTTCTGACCACAACAAATATTTAAGTTAATATGTATGTATCTGTACCGGTATATGAGAGCAAATTTGGGTTAAGAGAGAAGGATGGGCTTCAATTCCAGTCAACTGTCACCATCACTAAAATTAAGCCATTTCTCCCCGTCCACAATTTTGAAATAGTCATACATGCCCTCATATAATCCCATTTAGATTACTGCAATTCCCTTTACACCGGGATGAGTCCGTCAGCCCAGTCCCATCTTCAATCGGTCCAGAATGTGGTGGCCAGGCTCTTGACTGGTACCAGGAAGAGAGACCATATTACCCCCCCGACCTCACATCCCTCCACTGGCTGCTACTGTGGTTTCAAATCAATTTTAAGACTATTAGTTTATAAAGCTTTTAATGGACTGGCTCCCCTCTTACATCGCTGGCCTCCCGACCACCAGGCAGCTCAAGTCAGCTGACTTTGGGGGGATATTAACTGTCCCGAAAACTAGACTGAAGCTCAGAGGCGTTTGCTGTTGCAGCCCCTAAGCTGTGGAACAGCATTTCCTTCTCCATTAGATCTGCTCCCGCCGTTGAATCTTTTAAAACCAGGCTCAAGACTGGATTAAGAGACTGTTCTACTCACAAACATTATAACCCCCATGTTGTTTTAGCTCTTATGTTATTGTTTCTGGCTGATAATTACGTTATTGATGATGCTTTTGTTTCATTTGTGGTCCTTGGTTATATGCTGCCTGATGATGCTACTTCTGATTCTACTACTGTTTATTTTGCCTCTGTATGTTCTTTTACTATTATTTGCTCTGTTGTGCTGTTGATATAGTTCTGTACAGCACTTTGGTGCAACACAAGTTGTTTTTAAATGTGCTCTATGAATAAACATGATTTGATTGCTGAGGTAAACTGGGTTGTTAAGATAGGGCCCTTAGCGTAGAAATAATAAGAGAGAAAATAAAAATAGCAAGTAGTGTGTCAAGAAAAGAATAAAAAAAAGGCAAAGCGTCTGTCGAGCAGAGGCCCTGGTGGTGTGGGGATTCACGATGAGATAAACAGATGAATCAAATTATTCTTCATTATGGAGAGAGTGATCGACCTCTCCTTTTGCTAATTACAACAGAGGCACTGAGCCACCACACAGCACCTATCAGAGTGAGAAGCAGGGTCCGTTAGGGGCCCTCAGGGTATGTCTGCCACCTGGTCCACTCCTTCATCCTTTATCCTCCCTTACATGCCCCAGAAAACACACTCGGACCCCTCATTCTGGATCCCTCCATTAATCAATCCATTAATCTACCCCCCCACCCACACACATGCACGTGCGCATAGACACAATTGTCTAGTAATAACATTTAGCTTAGTTGAGTATGTTATGGGACATTTACACGCCCATTTTTACACTTTCAGAGGAGCTTTAAAATGTACCAAATTTTTTTTTACTGCAAAAAATAAATAAAACTGCGTTTGGATTTGAAGCCATCTCAGTACCTGTCTTGCATGACATCCCGTCTCTTTCCTCTCCCTTCACATATCGCCGCTGTCGGGTGGAAACCTTGTATGTCCAAAACCGTTTGTTTTGTATTTATCATTTTTAAAATGATTTAAACTAGTGAAAACAGCTGATCTACAAGCACACAACGCCTCGCACCTACTTGTGTGCGACGGCCTTGTATGATGAAGCAGTGCTTTACTTTGTGAAAAAATGTACACATTTGAAACTTGGAGAGGTCTCTGCCCGACAACGACGATATGTAAGTTGAGTGCAACGTAAGTTCAGGAGTGGAGACCACCCTTCGCTCATTTTAGCCACTCACGTCCCCTACCTTATCATCCACACCTGCGCCGCTTATCTCTCAGCCAATCCACGAGTAATCATCACAGTATAAATACAGAGGTAGAGTGGCTGCTTAGGAACCAGAAGGTAAGTGTCCTTGACTCCAGTGGTGGAAAAAGTACTCACATATCTTACTTAAGAAAAAGTATCAATACTGTAATGTAGACATACTCTGTTACAAGTAAAAGTCTAGAATTCAAAATTGACTTGAGTAAAAGTACAAAAGTATCGGTATCAAAATGTACTTAATGCACCAAAAGTAAAAGTGTTTGAAAATAGCAGATCTACAAGCTCACACCGCGTTGCAATGCGTTGTGAGCTTGTAGATCTGCTATTTTCAAATAGCCACGGTATAAAATAAGGCTATAAAGTGGCCCATGCATGTTTTATAATATTATAATTTATATCTGCAAAGTAACTAGTAACTAAAGTTTTCAAAGAATTGTAGCCTAGTGCAGTAAAAGTACAATATTTGGAACCGAGGTGTAGTGGAGTAGAAGTAAAAGTATTGGAAATTGGAAATAATCAAGTAAAGTACAAAGTGTATTTAAGTACATTACTTAAGTAAATGTACTTAGTTACTTTACACCACTGCTTGACTCCTTGGGCAAGACACTGAACCCCAAACTACTTATTTAGATAGCCAATAACTTGTATCCCCTTTATTCTCTCCAATTTAGTGATTATTTATATATACCAATTAATTCCTCCCACTGCTTTTGTACCCTGCGGGCTCACCTGCCAGTGAGGAGCCCCCACCGGGAGAACATCCTGCATGAGCCTCCGTCCTACTCCTCCTGTTAACGTTCCCCGCTGACCCTTCGGCAGAACAATGATGATTCAGAGTGTGTGAGTCAGGGTTTGAGCACTTCTTTCTTATTAAGGGCATGTTTGCCAAAACTAAATTTGTGATCCCTGCTGCGTTGAACGGAAGAGGTAAAGAGTATGGTAAAAAATCAAAAATCAAAACAGAAAAAACAAGAGCTCTGGGGAAGAATGATTCATGACCTGCTTGCTTCACTCGGTTGGCAACAGCAGTCTGTCAGGAAGCTTAGCGGGATTCGTTAACTTTCTTATTTGATATACTCCAAGCCAAGGAGGAGGCACATCGTATCGAGGAGATGCGACTGACTGATAAGTGTGCCGTATGCGACTGCACTGAGTTGATAAGCTACCCCCAAATTGTAATCTCTCAACATGACTGCTCTAATTAAAAGACCATATCCGTGGTTGCTGCATACCGTATATAGGCATTTTATGTGTTTTATCTTTGTCTAAAATGATTCCAATCCACTCCTCAGATCTTTTGATTTAGTTTTCTTATTCCGAAAGAAAAATAACAAAATTAAAATATAATAAATAACATGTACTCTAGCACATGCACACATGCATGCACGCACACACACACACACACACACACACACACACACACACACACACACACACACACACACACACACACACACAAAGATCCGGGTGTGTCAGACGTCCTGTAGTCCAGGGGGGTTTTGTCTCAGGGCACCCTTGTAAATAACCTTTTCATCCACGGCACCCCTGAATTACACTGTTATTTTGTAATCTTACATCATATTACGCTACGTAAATATGCACATCATTCCACCTGAGATACGGTAGGCTATGTCATGGAGAAATATCCGTTTCCATCAGAAATTACTGAAAATAACTTTGTACTTGACGTTTAACCACTTGAACCCCAGCATCCCTATTCTGCGGAGAAGGTTCACCAAAAATAGATGATCTGCAAGCTCACAACATGACACGTTCAACTATTTTTGGTGAAGAGTTGGCCATAGATGGAAAAATAACTCATCAAGTAAAGTGCAAATCAGGTCCGTTTTACTAAGCATAGTGAAGTGATAGTGATGTTGTGATATTTATGAATTCCAAATGTTATCAAAGTGTTCTGCTACACCCCTGGACTGTCATCACAGCACCCTAGTGCACTGGTTCTCAACCTGTGGGTCGGGTCCCCCAAGGGGGTCCCCAAATTATTGTGGGGGGTCCCCAGAAGATTAACTTAAAGCTATACTGTGTAAGTTGCTCAACTAGTGGTCAGTAGCGGTATAGCAAACCGCGGTCGCGTCTGCTTTTTTCGGCCGTTTTTCGCCGCGGACCGGGCCTTCAGACCCCCGCGTCCGCCTCGCCCGCCTCGCCACGCATCTCGTGTCCCTCTGCGGACAGGCGTTGGGGAGTTACAGGCTAGACTTCTAGACCAGCGTAAACAAAGCTGTTGAGCAAGCTATTTCCTGAAGAGACGCAAGATGCACTGTGATTGGCCGGTAGTGTATCACGTGTGTATGATCCGCAATGTGATTGGCAGACGTATACACTGTACACAACGTATACGCATGATGCAGATGGCGTCATTTTGCCGCAAAATCCCGCCCATGTCTCGGCTAAGTAGAAAACATATACATAAAAGGCTTTTGGGGCTGAAATTAACGGAGTGGGGGTTCTAAAACTTTAGCGATTTAATAGTTAGGACAATTTTAAGATATGTTTTATAAAAAAAGTTACATAGTATAACTTTAATGTAAACAAACTCAACAGTAAACAAACCAACATTTAAGTGTATAGAGGGTATCTGCACATTTCTAAAGTGACAATTTAAGGACTTTTTAATGATAATTGAAACATTGGCCAATTTGTCATAATTATATTAGAGGCAAACATTGTGAAAATAGCCAATCTACATGCTCACAACGCCTGGCATTGCGAGGCGTTGTGCGAGGCCAATGTAGATTGGCTATTTTCACAAATGAACCGTATTATACAAAATGTAATGCCTCAATTCATAGTGCTCGTCAGGGTGGGGGGGTCCCCACCGCCCAGTTAAAATAGCATTATTTTAGGGGTCGCGGCTTGAAAAGGTTGATAACCACTGCCCTAGTGTGCCACGGCACCCACTTTGAGAAACCCTGCTGTAATCCACGATCAGTATTAAGCTTCTGTTGATAACCAGGGAGTAAGAGTAGGCAGGAGAGCAATATCATTTCCCTGGGTGTTTTTAATGTTTCGTTTAAATGTGTCTTTGACTTTTCTCATTGACGCTTGATTAAAGTAGCTGATTACAACAACAGTGGCCTCTGGAGGTTTGTTGTCCATGACTTGATGATGACATGACAGCAAGAGTGCTGTGTCGTTCATTCTTTGCCAATTCACTGAACAATGAAGGAGGAATGTACCCATGGATTAAACAATGGCTATGAAATTCCTGCAGTAATGAAAATGGTACTCACATTTCTTACAGCGGTGGAAAAAGTACTCACATTTCTTACTTGAGTAAGAGTTTCAATACCGCAATGTAGAAATACTTTGTTAAAAGTAGAAGTTTGGAATTAAAAATGTACTTGAGTAAAGGTACAAAAGTATTGGTATCAAAATATAATTAAAGCACCAAAAGCAAAAGTACGAAATGTTTGAAAATAGCACAACGCATTGCAATGCGATGCGTTGTGAGCTTGTACGTCGGCTATTTTCAAATATCCTATATGTATAAAAGGGTTAGGGTTAGAGCTAAAGTGATTCATGTATTTGGGCTTTTATGCCTTTAGGACAGTAGACAGACAGGAAATGGGGGGAGAGATGGGGAATTACACGCGACAAAGGTCGTCCGGATCGGGAATCAAACTGGCGACGCCACCAGGCATCCAACCGTGGCAATGCCTAAGTGGTATGCGCCTGGACCGGTAGGCCAGCGGGCACCCCTGTTATAGCATAATTTATATATGTAAAGTAACTAGTAACTAAAGTCCTCCAAATAACTGTATTGGAGTAAAAGTACAATATTTTCCTCTGAGATGTAGTGGAGTAGAAGTAAAAGTATTGGAAAATTGGAAATACTCAAGTTCAGTACAAATACCTCAAAATTGTACTTAAGTACTACTTTACACCACTGATCAGAAGTATCTGCAAGGAGGCCAACATTCACTTCCCTCCCTAAAAAACAGAGAATTGCCCCATTGTCACTCGTCCGCCCTCTTTGCTAACCTCAACCACCTGCAGCCTTCAAACCCCATAGGAGACGTGACATCGTCTGAATCTGCAATGATGGCAATAGAGCTGAAGCCGAAGTAATTGATGTGATTTTAAGGTTCCAAGAAAATTCAAAGTGATGCCACTTTTGACCTCCTCCCAACCAACCACCTGCTGTCTTCAGCCCCACGGTCCCTGCACAGTCTGATGTGCCATCATCAGTATCCATGCCACGTCCTCTGCTCCTGTCGCTCTTCAAGAAGAGGCCCCTCGGGGACATCAACCTGGGACCTGTACCCACATGGGACCTGTTGGTCCCCCTGACACCTGTCTCCATCCAGCTGACCCCATTCATGCTACACTTCACGCTCAAAGGGGCTAGATTCAACAGCCGTCCTCGCACATGACTGGCAGCTACCACTAGAGCACACCGCAGAACTACAGTATAGACGGTCTCTTCAGAAATGGAGGAGAATATATTTAGCCGCGGGGAGAAAAGACCATATTTATTCGAGGAAGTCTGGTAACTTTCACAGTCTGGCTGAGTATTGATTGACAATACTGAAGCCTACAGAAAAGCTTAATGGAATTCAAAATTGTAGTGAATTGACTTGGGAGGGGTGATGGGGGCACTGCTGTTGTGTATTGATACTGTTTAAATCGTAATAGAAAACAGAGTAAAAATATGATGGATCTATACAAAATAAATGAAAAAAGAAAAAAAATGTATTTATTCTAGTTGATAGTACAGTGGATAGACATGCAGGGGAGAGAGAGACAGGGAGTGACAAAGCTCATCAAGATCGGGATTCAAACCTGTGACATGTTGCACTGCAGCCTAGGTGCCCTGACCGCAAGACGAGCAGTCCAGGCCTATCAATTAATATTCTTGATGGATGAAAAGTACAGATACTCAAAAAATGACATACGGTATAAGTATAGTACTCAAGTAAATGTAATGTGTTGTCAACCACTGCGGCTCTCGTCTCTAAAGTAGGGGTCTTCAACAGGGGGTCCGGGACCCCTAGGGGGTCCTCAGAGTTACTACAGGGGGTCCTCCAAATCTTCCAATCCTTTTTGAAGCGGTGAAAGCCGCTTCCAAGGAGTGGCTTTGTATGTCCCGTACAGTCTGTCCCATAGGCTTCCAAGGAGTCCTGTGTCCGTGTTATGTCCCGTGCGTCCTTCACATGACAATTTGGCCCTCCAGACAAAATCATTCATTCATTCAGAATTCATAAAAATATAGAACTAAAGCACATAGAAAGTATAATTCTAGAACACAGAATGTATATATCTAGAACACAGATTTCACAGCTCTAGAACACATATAAAATTCACCGCTTCACTTCGAACCGAGGTTTGATTTTTATATGAACAACTTGAACCCTAGTGTGCATATTCTGAGAACTGTAGATCGGCTATTTTTGGCAAAGAGGTTTGGTGTAGAGGGGAAAAAGAGCAGACTAAGTACAGAGTGAAAGGTCAAGTTTATTAGGTAATGACGGCTCAAGTTGTTAAATATCTGAAAACACAAATTGACATGAATACAAAATACACTGATGATTGTGCTGTCAAACGATGAAACTATATGGAATCTATGATAAGGTTGTGGGGGTCCCTGCTTCATCTCTCTCTCAACTAAGGGGTCCTTGTTGAAGACCCCTGCTCTAAAGGTTAACACCACCCACCACCAGTGTGGGTGGTCGCTAACATTTGCCTGTACTATGGGTACAAATGAGATATCAAAGTCCAAGTTCTCCTGTAATACTCACAGATAGGCTAATGTAACATGGTTGCATTTGCCAAATATATCCGTGACTAATGTCAGCTCAAGGTAACACACAGAAGAAGAAAAATAAAATAATGTTCATAAAAGCAGGCTATATTGCGGGAGAGATTGAAGCTGAAAAAGCACTCCTGTAATTTACATTTGTTTAAAAAAATAGCTCTTTTGAAAAATTGTGTATACATTATTGCAAATCTTTGAATATATGTTTTTAAAGCAAACATTTGTAACTCAAATCTTTCTTTCTCAGGGTCCCTGGAACAAAATAATTTGAAATGGGGGACGGCGGTAAAATACCCATAATTCTAGAGGTCCTTGACGTTAAAAAGTTTGAGCATCACTGAGATATCAGAAAACCGTTATGATCCAGGATCCTTTTTTTAAGTATTTTTCCAGGTCTTAACTCTTTTTGTGCCGATCCCGTACTAGTTCGGCTTTATTTCGGCCTTTTTATCGTCCGGGGTGCGGATCCCGAACTAGTTCGGCTTTTTATATAAAACACCAAGAGGCCTTACCGAAGCACCGGGCTAAATTTTTGAGCCGGCCGCCGGCCGCGATTTGTTTACATCGGCCCGCGAGAGCGTCGCGCCGCCGATATTTGCCGTCCACTCCAATGCAATCCAGGATCTTTAGAGCTAATTTTCTCTGTTCTATGCCTTTCTATGAGGGGCGCAAGGTTTAATCACGGCTAAATCGCCGAAAATTGGGCTTCTAAAATGAGTGGTAGCCAATAGCTAACTTCAAGCTAACTTCATCCTGTTCCTGTTCATGACACAAAGGAAAGTGTTCAGGCGCGTCATGGCTGCGCACGGCTTGTGCATATACAGCGTATGTCTATGGTCGATTCTCTGGCCACTGGGCGCCCTCTAGTGGAGATTCCGGGCACTGGATGAGTTAATGGGTTAATCTGATGTTGCACTTGAAAGTCGCTCTGGATAAAGAGCATCTGTTAAAACTCGAAATATATTTGGAGTAAATAATCAAGTCTGATGATGAAAGGTATATGAGTTGATGTGGGAGATTATTCCAAGGTAGCCTCTAATAATTAACAGGAAATTAAGTCTTTTGGTGGCTCTCCCATCCATCTGCTTGTCTGTGTGAGTCCAGAAGAAAGCTGTCGTCCTTCAGATAAGCACGCCATGCCATCCGCACTTCAGCTGAGGAGCAGCCATTCATCAATGTCCAGTTCTCTGTGTGTGTATATTCACCGCTGATGTCTTCTCCCTTGCTGACCCCCAGAACAGAGGGGGAAAGACAGCCTTAATTGCCTAAAATAAACCAGTAAAACTGGGAAGGGCCATGGCAAGTCATTCAAAGTCAAAATGAGGTGATAAACTCAATTTGTTTCCCCTCGTGCAACCTGTGCACTTGTGTATGATTAAAGGGGAATACCACTCATTTTCAACATTAAACCGTGTCATTTACGTACCTATAAATAAATGACATAGGTTGATGTTGGGGGGTATTCCCCTTTATTACCTGGCTTGTTTGAATGCTTGATTCTGATTGGTCAATAGCTGAAATCAGAGGTCTGATATTCCCCGATAACATACCGCTCCGCTCTATAACAGACCGCTGCCTAATCAAAGACTCAGAGCACCTGCTGCAGTCCAGCTGCACTGCGTGAATCTTGTGCTATATCCAACATGTCATCCATGTAAAACACACAGCGACATTTAGAACTAAACGTTGCTCTCAAGAATGTTTTTAAAAATATTTTAAGCGAGAAATAGACAACGTAGTATCAGAAAATGGATTCTATTGAATCAGCACTTCCTTGTTTTCCAAGGTGACTGTGTCGCGCTGGGGGGACGCCCAGCGCGACACTTGTGGAACACTTCCAGCCGTCTGTAAACAAGGAAATACTTTGTTTTGTTTTTAGTTTTGAGTCAAATTATTAATTTTATTTAGTAGCCGGGTAATAAGCGGGATAAATACTGTCTCCTTGGTGAATGACGATATATAACATCCCTTCGGCCTGATAACTCCCCTCGGCTGGCGCATTATCCCTTACTTAACAACCCACTCCATGACCAAGTGACCCATAACTTGTTTTCCACCATTCCGGCTGAGAAAGCATAGATGCATTAGACACAGTATACACGCAAACCTTGACTCACTTAACGTACTGTAAACCAGTGCTTAACCTCACAGTTCCCTCTGCTGCACTCCCAACTGGCACACTGTGTGTGTGCGCGTGTGTGTGTGTGTGTGTGTGTGTGTGTGTGTGTGTGTGTGTGTGTGTGTGTGTGTGTGTGTGTGTGTGTGTGTGTGTGTGTGTGTGTGTGTGTGTGCATGTGCTTGTGCGTGCATGCGTGCATGCGTGCGTGTGTGTGTGCGTGTGTGTGTGCGTGCGTGCGTGCCTGTGTGCGTGCGAGTTCAGTGCGTGCCTGTGTGCGTGGGAGTGTGTGTGCGTGCATGCGTGCATGTGTGCGCCATACATGCCAAACAGTGGCTCAGAATGTCTCCCTGCAATTGTTGACAAGACTTGCACGTGTAAGGATTTCTTTCTCTATTTGTAGTTCAAGCCACTGGAGCAAACCATTCTGACATCACAGCCCTATGAACAACGCTGTGTACTTTCATACCTCAAGAAGCGCAGGCTCAAAGGACACAGCTCCGAGCAAATGCCAGCGGTGTACTTTCATAACTTAAATGCCAGCTGCTGGCAGGTGACTTCTTTATGCCAGCTGGAGCTGCGATAAGAAAACAAAGAAATGGAACCCACCCAGGTTGCAAATGAAAATGTAAATGTGCTTAATGTAATGCGGCTCCACGGAGGCACAAATGTGTTTTTTAAGAGAATAAAGAGTCATGGATTGGGATCTTGGGGTGGGGAAGAATTTAAGATATGAATGAAGCGATGAAGAGAGACAGGAAGAAACATGGGCATGGAACTGGACTCCCGCAGTGATGCAGAGAAATGTGTTTGGTTTTCTAGAGGGTAAAATTGGAATGTGTTGTGGAGTCATCAGAGGAAACGGGAGATCTGTCTTCCCGCAGAGACCTTGTCTGTGAAAAGGAGATATGGAAGGAAGGGACATGGCTTATAGAGCCACGCACACACGATCACGCACACGCACACGCACACGCACACACACACACACACACACACACACACACACACACACACACACACACACACACACACACACACACACACAGACCCTCTCATTGATGGCTAGCCTCTTTCAGAACCATGCCATACAATAACCTACAGACCTACAAATCAGGCCTCTTCAACACTTCTCTTCACTTTTCCCGATCTTTCCCTGAAAAGCCTTTTCTCCCCCTTTTGTTGTGCCTGATTTGCCCCTAGAGTGGAAAGAGGCCGTTTCGCACCTGGCATATTCCACGCAACAATTGACTGATGTTTCACTGCAGTTGCCAAGTTCCCTCAGCCCTATGTTCCCTCAGCGATGCAGGTGAATGTTAAACCTGGTGAAATGCTAACCAGCGGACGCTGGTGAGTAGCTAACCTGCCGACACTGGTGAATGTTAACCACTATGCCTAAACCTATAACCCAAACCCTGACCCTCACCTCAGTGGGGCTGAGTGGGTCGAGTGAACATATCCATGATCCCCTCCAGGGTCTCTCAAACTCTGGAATGTCACATCTCATGTCGCATTTGAATACTTGGTCATCACAGTTTGTCCGCTCACACCATGTCACACCACAACAAAATTACAACATTATCTTTTGGGTCTCAGATGAAAATGTCGGGGAACCCCTGCTTTAAGACCGGGAACGAATCTGTGTCACGTAACCACTTTTACCATTATTTTGTCATTGTCGGGTGCAAACCGTATATGTCCAAAAGCATTTGTTTTGTATTTATCATTTAAAAAAACATAACTAAACTAGTGAAAACATCAGATCTACAATCACACAACGCCTTGCGGTGCGAGGCGTTGTGTGCTTGTAGATCTACTGTTTTCACTAGTATTGTGCGACGGCCTTGTATGATGAAGCAGGGCTTTACTTAGCGAAAAAACGTACACATTTGAAACTTGGAGATACGAGGTTTCTGCCCGACAGTGACGATTTGTATGCTTTAGCTATAAAAAAAAAGCTTGTAGATCTACTATTTTGAAAATAGTAAATCATTGAATACATACATATATATATATATATATATATATATATATATATATATATATATATATATATATATATTTATTTATTTAAAGCTAATATATGTAATTAAAATATTTGCTTCTGGGGGTCCGTGAGACCGTGATACATAATAATTTTGAGATGGGGGTCGGTGGCCAAATACATTTAATTCTAGGGGTCAATGACATGAAAAGGTTTGAGGACCACTGACATAGAAACATTGAAATTTAGCCTATAGAATTGGGTCAAAAATATTCAAAGGCACAAATTTTCACAATTTCTCAAAAATAGCAAATCTACAAGCTCGCTGTGAGCTTGTATATCTGCTATTTTTCAATAGCTAAAGCATAAAATAATGGTTAAAGTGGTTCAAGTCTAATGCGACGGAGATGCGTTCCAGGTCTGGCAAATCAAAGAGAAGCTCTCACAGGTAACTTTAGTTACTTGACACCCATTTGCTCCAGTGGAGCCGCTCTGTGTTTGGTGGCAGAGTGCCCTGCTGCTGGTGTGAGCATCGGTGCTCAGTCAGTAAACAAGGTTTAAAAATACCAAGATAAATGCTTAAATAAATAATTCAGTGGTAACATTGGTGCGTCCATAGAGTCCAGAGCAAACAGACGGGGAGAGGCAAACAGGCAATCCTCAAAAGCCAACGACTAATGAGCTGCAAGGCGAGAAAAACAAACAGTTTTAGAATCGCATTGGATGTGTGCATTAGATACTGCACCTTTGTGCAGTGGTGTGGGTGGTGTAAATAACACCAATGCGAGACACGAGAGACTAAACCCAACCTCACTGAAGTCGTTTTAAGTCAGAGCAGAAATGGAAATAAAAGATACACATGCAGTCATGCACAGAGGATTCATTCATCAAACAAATCCAGACACTGTTTTTGTGGAAAAAACATAATTGTGTTCCCCCTTGAAGCTCTAGACGCGCCACACACATTTGCGACAGCTATCGTGTCAGAAAGAGGGGGGGAGGGGGAGGTCCAATGCATTGTCAATGGAAGGTTGTTTGGTGTTTTGTCGTTGCCGTGTCTCAAGCTAGCCTAGCTAGCTTGAGACACGGCAACGACAAAAAACCAAACAACCTTGCATTGACAATGCATTAGTACGGCGCCCCCCAGTGGCCATTCTCAGACGATGTTTCACGCATATGTGTGAGTCCAGCCTAAGACTCATTATGAAACAGAGAAAATGGGGAGGGGGGATATTTGACCCTCAAACATCATCAAAATAAGTTTCTTATCATCATAGTCCACTGTGCTCAGTCAGGCAAACCACCAACGTCTCTGGAGATTACGACGTGAAAACCGACGGCGTTGCCTCTCCGTTTGACTGCAAGACACAGGAAGTATCTTGCAGTCTCCAGGCTAGCCTTTGTGAAAGCAGGTGTGACACGTGACATGAAATTCAGGTACTGACGTGCCTCCACTGACCTGTACTCAGCTGATTGGACAAAAGACCCACATGCCAGCAAGAGTAGGAAGTGAATTGAACAGACAGGCGGGAACAACCAAGCCCCCAGAACGGCTTGTAAACGTTGAAGCGGCCGCAATACTGGCCAAAGTTGGAATTTCAGGCGGGGTGAAACATACATGCACGAGCATAAGAGCGCGCCGCTGGGGTCTACAATAGGGTTCAATGGACGTCAACGTCGTTCGTGACGTCATTACGTCTCGGCGTCAAACATTTTGGTCTCTAGGTAGAGACCAATTTCCCCCAGAATGCACCTGGATTCACCCACAATGCACTGGAATTCAGCTACTTCCGCATGCTTCAAAACGCCACTGAGCATTTGCATTGAAATGGGTTTTATGTTTATGTTTAATGGTTTTATGTTTATGTTTATTCAACTTTCAGCATGATCACAGATGTTTAAAAAAAGACAGGTGCCATTAAAAAACACTGAATTATTTTGCTGACTACAATACAAATCCATTTCTCCATGTATAGGTCCAAATGACCAACGTCGAGCTTGACAAGGAGGATACTGATAAGATAAGAATTATGATACATAATTCTATGTTTGTGTATGAGGCTCATATGACCATATAATATATATAATATGAACTGAACTTACAGTATAGAGACCACATTTTGGTCGGATACTGTAGGTTCAGGCTAAATAGATTGCAGGTCATAGTAACTTTGGTTGCCCTGACTACGTAATCATGATATACTGTATAAGTCACTAGTGGAAAATTACAAGCACTACGTGGCACTACTTCCTTGTTTTGATTTGGGAACAAATGAATGAGTTCCACGCTTCTTACTGTCATAAACTGTATGTCTTTATATACATGTTTTCCTCCATCTTGGAGGAGAGAGAGAATTAGAAAGCTGCCGCTATGGTACGCTCACTGTTTGTCTCCTCTGTCTGACTCCTCTCAAAATACAGCAATCTAAGATTCAGTCCTTTGGTCTCTTTGTCTTATTTTAATTATGGATTTATAGATCCATATTTATCTTTAATAATTTATCTAATAATAATGGTCCATCGTAGCCGCATACAGTTTGTCAACATTGGCCGACTGAGGGACGGAGTGTTCCGGCTGTTTAGCCATGGTTCACTCTCTCCCCCGGTGGAACAATGTTGCAACACGTATGAAAAAGTACCAGCCAGGAAAATCTCTACGTTGCTGTATTTTCAGACAAAGGTTTTTATTGGACAACAGTGTTATCTGAGTTTTGGATTAATGTGGACCCGCGTGGACATCCATCAGCACCGGACCGTGTGACGAAGGGTTGGATATCTCCACCGATGTTCTCCGTGTGCGGTGCTTTGGGATCTCCACGCCTGGCAAATTCCTAAGTTGATTAAGATAAGTACATATTTACTTAGTCCCCGTAACGTGTCTTTGAATTTTGAATTAACGATGTTAATGTAATGATAATTGATATGATTTGTGAAATATGTTCTCCCTCCGTCGGAGGAATGTTTTGGTTTGACACGCGTCGTAAATTAATCCTTATCTACTAGATATAGAATGGTCGTAAAACTCTTTGTTTCATCTTTGTTTCAGGGTGTATGTACAACACCTTTAATCTATTTTTAACTATTTCTGGTTTGGTCTCGCTCTCTCATTGATGAGGAGACAATACTGATTTTCATACTTTAACTTTTTCGGTACAGTCACGTTGTCTTTTGTCTGGACCCACAAGTGAATTTGCAACTCATCTTGATGAATGGTCATTATTTGTTTGTCTGGACCCTATGAAGGGTCAGTATTTGTCAGTTTATTACTGTTATGTTCACTGTACCGATAATACTGTGTTTATTTAGGTCTCTCACTTTCATGGCTTGGCCCAGCCATTGGAAATTGAGAAACAATATTTTATCTTTAAGACTATATGTTACTGACCAGTTCTGTTTTCTGTAATGAATAATATTTTTAAGAAGCTTTAAAAGTTCTCTGAGAAATTAAAGTTAAGATTTAAGATTAAGAATAACTAACTCAAATTATTGATGTCTAAATTAATTTAAACTATTGTAACATTAAGATTTTAGAGCCTTCTATAGGACTATGGTTGTGTTTACAGTATCGATAATTCCCGTTTACTCTTATCTGTCCCTCACTCCCTTGCTGCAGTCGCGATGCAGGTGGGGGAGTCAGGAACATCTAAATTAATTTAATATGTTGTAACGTTAAGTTTTAAACCTGACCAGAGGCTTCTGGCTGTGTCCGAGTATAAATTGTCATTTATTTGATGACTTTTCTGTGAGAATGAAATTACTGTACTATATGTGTGTGCGAGCAGATGCGTGTGTGTGGGTGCTGCTTCAGTAAAACCCCCCCTCTCTGACTCCCATCTCTCTGACCATGAATGTGTGAGCATGAGTGCGTGCGTGCGTGCGCCTGTGTGTGCGTGAAGTCGCTTTAACCCCTTATCGCTTTTCACTCTGTCTCTCCTCGTGAGTGTGTGTGTGCACTTCTGAGTGCAGCGTGTGTGACTGTGTGCATCTGCCAAGGTCAGATTGTTTTTGTGTCTGATATCTGTTGTTTTGGGAACACGAGAGTGTTTTTGACCTCCTCTCTTAGTTTTCCACAACATTCTGATTGTTTACTGTCTAAACTATTTTGTTTAATTGTTCTGTTCTCTTACTGTTAAAAACTTCATTACCCATAAATCTCTTGTTTTGAAACTTCCTGTCCCCTGGTTACCATAACAACCTTTAGATTCCATTGCTGGGAAGGACAAAGTCACTTCCCCTTCTTTTCGCCTTGGGCGTCTTACTGGTACTAGACACAGTGTCTAGTAACTCACTATCCCTTCCTCACTGCCACTGTATGTCTACAGTGTATGATTTAAAGCCCTTTTTATTGATTTAAATAATTTAAATTATTTCTTTAACTTTAAATGTCACAACCTGTTGTAACATCAGAGGGGTGTGATGTATCTTTTGTTTTTTCATTTTAACATTTTTAACATTGTTTTAATTTGGTTTTTCATTGATTTATGATTTCAATTTGAAACTTAATTTGAAATATTTCTGTTTCAACATGGGCTGAGATGGAGCGGAGAGAGGAATGCAGTATGGGGAAGGAATCGGGTCACCGGAATCACCACGACTGAGGCGGGGTGCAGACGAACCACCACCTGAGAGAGGCCAGGACAGTGCATGCCAATCCACCGCAGAGGCACGAGTGATCGTGCCTGGTCGGTGAGTTTCTGTTGCACTGTTATGCCATGTAGTACAAACGCTACCTGAAGTTCTGAATTAAATTGTTTTGGAAACAGTAAACTGGCCAAAGGTTTCGTCCCCCGTAGGAAACACCTGAAACACCTGAGAGACCCAGAAGAACCCACAGCATCTGCATGTCCTCACCGCCGTCTCTCCATGCCCCACCATCATCATCATCATCATCATCATCATCATCATCCTCATCATCATCGTCATCGTCATCATCATCATCATCATCATCATCATCATCATCATCATCATCATCATCGTCACCACCGTCATCATCGCCATCGTCATCCGATCACTGGACTTATGGACTTTTTAATTCATCTTTTATTTGTTTTCATTCTTTATTCTTTATTTGTTTATTCAATTTGAATTCTGTCTTCATTCATCTGTAAAAAACGATGAAATATTGTGTCAAGTTTCTTTAACTTTAAGGATTTATTACAGTTCCCTTTAAAAAAATATTATTACAGTCCTTTTTGAAAATTTGAATTTCTAAATATTATTAAAGTCTTCATATTATTATTATTATGATTACCCTGATAAAATGTTTAATGTGGAGGTCATATGAACCTCATACAAAAATTAAAAGGGTAGATTGATAAGATAAGAATTATGATACATAATTCTATGTTTGTGTATGAGGCTCATATGACCATATAATATATATAATATGAACTGAACTTACAGTATAGAGACCACATTTTGGTCGGATACTGTAGGTTCAGGCTAAATAAATTGCAGGTCATAGTAACTTTGGTTGCCCTGACTACGTAATCATGATATACTGTTGGCCAGATAGTCAAGAATTGGCGCCTGTCACCATGAGGTCGCATTCCACCCTCAGGTGTCTTACTAGTATACTCTATGGGAACAACACTTGAGGGGATTTCTGCATGTTGATTCCAGGGGCGTGGCATATTAGCACATTAATGAGGGGTTGTTTCTATAGGCGTGGCTTATTGGCATTATTGTGATGTGCGGTGAGGTAAATCAACTCCAGTTGTTGTGTTGGACTTGACAACACAGGAAATATAAGCGCCATAATCTCCTGCAGCACCACTTGTAAGAAAAGTTGAGATAAAACAGCACTGCAGTAATACACCTTTTTTATTACATTTTTGTCTGTGTGCACAAAGTGGAAAGGTCTTGTTAGACATAGAAAAAACGGAGGAGGGGTGGGGGGTCGATACAAAGCTTTCGCACACCCGGATTGGAAGTCTGAAAGCTGGGTGCTTAAGTGAAGCTGTGAACATCAACAACAAAAGATCTCGCACACTGCCACGTTCAAGATACACGTAGGATGATTCATTTAAGTTCGAGCAATATTTCTGTCACACACAAGCTTCCATCAGGAAGGGGGGGTATAGTCAGGGACGTACAGAGATTGTTAGAGAGGCAGGGGCTGAAATTTCCTAAAGGGCACTTTTGATGAAAACATGAAAAATAGCCGACCTCCAAGCCCACAATTATGAGCTTGACGCTTGATGCCACACTGAACTAAGCATAATCAAGTCAATATTGGAGATGTGATGTAATGGCATGGATTTCTACACAAAGAATACAATTCTTTCAACATTTCAGATGCTGCATTCATGTTCAGGAGAGTTTGGACAAGGCAATTTATCTTCAATGTTGCCTTCAGGTATGGCATGGAAAGATAGCATTTGCGTTTCTTTGACCATAGTAAAAACTGCATTCATGGTCTGGAGAGGGCACGGATAAAAGGGCAGGGGCCCAAGCCCCCTTTCATGTCTATGTGTGCACGTGCCTGTCTGTGATTCTCCTTGACGTGACAAATGGACAGATGACAGATTTTCAAACTATTGTTTTATGACGTTTCAGCAAGCAGAACAATATAATTTATAAACAAGCAGTTGCTAAAGATCAATAAACCATCAAGCAATACAAAGTGGTCTTTAAATCTGAGAATAAAAGGAATCAGCATGAACGGGGACTTCGGGGGTGCAATTATACAACATAATGTCACTGCTGCCAAGTAGACACGCTCTCAATTCATACTGAATCGGACAGCAGCATTGAATCGGGTAGGGGAAAATCATGTTTCATAAACATAATTGCCTCTGTTCTGATCATTTATCTAAATCCAATGTGCATGCTACAGTCAGATGTGAACAGTAAGTGATTTTTGTATTTCTTATTATTATTTTTTTTTTATTTGATTTGATTTCATAACATTATTCAAGCTTGGCCCTCTAAAGGGTGTCGCAGAGGAAATCAGTCTACAATGTTTCTGTGGAAATGAATATGCAATGTCTGCTGAGTCCCCCCCATTTTGTTGCTACAGTACGCCAACTAACCCTCCCCACTCATTTCTGTGTTGCCACTGCTATTGTACTGGCTCACCTGTCAGTGAGGAGCCTCCACCGGGAGGACATAGTGCCTCCTTCCTACAACCCCTGCTGACAAGCGGCACCCCAGTCTGTAGGAGTCCCCAGCTCAGCAACGAAGATCCCCCTCCCCAGTGGTATAAAGTAACTAAGTACATTTACTTAAAGGAGTAGTTCACCACTTTTCACTCTTCATATAATAGGTCCTCACTAATGTTCATAATAAAATAGCACAATTTTTTTCTATTCAGTCTGGGTCTCATAGGAGAGCTGTCAAATCCTTCTACCGGTGACATCATCGTTTGACAAAAAAAAAAAAAAAAAATTGAAAAAAGATATTTAGATTTTTATTATCACGAGAACAATGGCTTCCACTTTAACATTGCAACTTTTTCAGGAATAGAAAGCCTGCAGTTTCTATTAGCTTGCATTTCCCATTGATGATGTCACCGGTAGAAGGATTTGACCCACCCACTGCTCTCCTATGAGACCCAAACTGAGTAGAATTTTTTTTTGATATTTTATCATGAACATTAGTGAGGACCTATTATATGAAGAATAAGAACACTTATTTGAAGACTGTAGTTACTAGTCACTGTGCAGAAATAAATTGTACGATAATATTTTATATCTTGGCTATTTGAAAATAGCAGATCTACAAGCTCACAACGCCCCGCATTGCGTGAAGTTGTGAGCTTGTAGATACCAATACTTTCATACTTTTACTCAAATACATTAAGTATGTCTATATTGCAGTATTGATACTTTTACTTAAGTAAAACATTTGAGTACTATTTCCACCACTGCCCCTCCCCGCCCAGCTTTTACTCCACAGAACACAGCCAATGCACAGCAGCCATACTGAAAATAAATTGAGTCTCTTCCTTACTTCCTTCACAGGTATTACCAATAATACTAATGAAGGCTCTGTTCCATTCTGGCCAAACAGAGTCAGCTAGGGTGCTGATATTGTGCATGTTGGTTCACTGGCAAGACGTTGCTCTGGGTGTGTAACTCTGAGAGTGTACTGGAAGCTTATTGGCCTGTAAGGGTCCATTTGGTTCCATTTGTACACTCTCAGAGTTATGGGGGTCCTTGAAATTAAAAAGCAAACAGTTTAGTTAATGCAGAAATACCCAGTGGTGTAATGCAAGTACAATTACAAGTACAAGTTTGTTACAATTCTTTTTGTTCTAGACTTTAATGAGTGTATTAATCACATCTTTTACTATTCAAAGTAAGGAAATTCTACTTTTACTCATCTGTGCGTGCGTGCGTGTGCTTGTGCTTGTACAAAATTACTCAAGAGGTTTGCAGCATTCATTCTGCAACATAAATCACCTTGCATTTCATGTGACTTTAAAGCCATTAAGGAGAGAGGGGTGGTGTGTGTGTGTGTGTGTGTGTGTGTGTGTGTGTGTGTGTGTGTGTGTGTGTGTGTGTGTGTGTGTGTGTGTGTGTGTGTGTGTGTGTGCGTGTGTGTGTGTGTGTGTGTGCGTGTGTGTGTGTGAGAGAGAGAGAGAGGGAGAGAGAGAAAGAGAGAGAGGTGTGCCATTGACCTCTGTGACATGTCCTACATTTTCTTGCGTGAAAAAGCCTCTGTCTGTCTGGAAGCATGGGCCACACGACAAAATCGGAGGAGGAGACATTAGCTCAAAGTGAAATCCGTAATGCAGCATGTTAGGAAGAGACATTTCTCATCCTGCAGACAGAGGCGCGCTAAAGGATAGATGTGGTAAACAGGGACTCCTGAGAATAATTTGACCTGGGGAAAAGCAAGGCCATTCATTTCCCTGGGGCAGGAGGATACAAAATACAAAATATATATGCCTGCAATGTATGTACAAAGAGGACAGGCTGCAGCCACACACTCACCTGAGCCCGGGAGTGAGATTAAAGCTGACAGACTCTCAGTTTTACTTTAAAAGTCATATCAGTTTTAACACACTTCAGGTTCAAACTAATGCTCTCCCTCACTTATTCTTTACAGTAAGTTGGTAATTCAAGATAGTGTTATCTACTCCATGCTCTTTATCTGTGTTATTATTATCATTATTATTATTATTGTTGATGTTATGATTTTTATTATTAATTTGGCTTATACCAAGAACTCTGATGTGAGTCTGCTGAGTCAGAAGAGCATTTCTGGAAAACACCATTAGCTAACTACAAAATTTAAAAAACTTTAGTTACTAGTTACTTTGTAGATTTGAATTATTATTACAAAACATACATTAACCTCTTATAAGCCCTAAATGGTAAATCGTAAATGGTACATTTATATAGCGCTTTTATCCAAGGCGCTTTACATAGATTGTGCATTACATTCACCCATTCACACATACATTCATACACCGATGGCGGAGGAAACCATGCAAGGCACCAACCTACTCACTGGGAGCAACTAGGGGTTCAGAGTCTTGCTCAAGGACTCTTCGACATTACTTGACTTTTACTTGTAACAGAGTACTTCTACATTGCAATAATTGATACTTGTAATAATTGATACTTGTACTTGTACTTAAGTAAAACATTTGAGTACTCAGGTTCTCAGGGTTCACACACACACACACACACACACACACACACACACACACACACACACACACACACACACACACACACACACACACACACACACACACACAGCTAACCTAACCCTAACCCTTTTCAAATAAAGAGAGAAAAAGGTCTATTGTGTGTTTACTGTCCCGATAACATACTGTATATTAATCACAATGCGAGCTTCATTCTTTGTGTATTTGTGTAATCTTTAACTACGTTATGCAAATAAATTGAAGTTTGAATTCATTTTAATGAGAGTGTAACAAAAGGACCAAAGCTAATTATCTGAAATTCCTCCTCTTTGAAATCGGGCAACACTGACCCCCCCTCTGAATATAAAATAAAGGCAGGAACATTAGCATATATTCATTATAAAACATATTTATATAACATGGTGAGAACTGTGTGACCATATGCCTCCTGTGGGAGGGAGCGAGGAGGCTGACTTGCTGGGTGAAAATATACAGTTTAGGCTTCAAAGCACAATAAGGTATACAGTATTAATTCATTCTCCCTGCCTGCGGGGACGAAAGGAAGTGGTGAGAGGCATTACTTACTTGTATTTGCTCTGCCGCAGCCTCCATTTATGTCCCCATTCATTTCCATTTTGAAGTTTAGCTTGTTGTAATGCTGTTCCCTGTGATATAGACAGGAATTGATTAACAGAAAGACACATTATTATGTTAAGCGCTTTTTTTGTATATACAGTAGGCCTAAGTTAATTTCAGCATTTGTTTTGTTTACTTTTAAGTCAACCACAATAACCATCTAAACAAAGAAACCCATCAGCATGGGTACAGTGGTTTAAGTGTTTCTACTGTTGCAATACCATACCTGGAACTTATACACCATCAAAGGGGCCTTTCTTCCATGTAAACCAGTGGCTAGAGATGAAGCTCTCTGGTCTCTGTAGTAATAACATATCCCTAGAACTGCCTTTGTTGAGATTCATCTCCTGCAGCGACACTCACACCGTAATGGATGCACTCATGCTAATGTAGGGGACTAAAGGTGTTAATTTAATGCCAACGGCAACAAAATGACTACCAGCAGATGCATTTAGGGACAAAACAAGATGAGAATATCAAGTCTTGAATCCGGGGTCACAGAAAGAAACCATTAATAATCTTGAAGAAGTATCTTCTACGAAAGGCCGGTGCAATGTCACGTTGCTATCAGCAACAATTATCCTTCAACTGGCCCATCAACATTTATAGCACAATCCCTGAATGCCTTGTTGTGCTTTTGCCTTATAACAAACTCTAGTATCAGCCTGGTCACGATAGGGAGTAGCAGGACAATTCTCTTCGGGCGGTCTGTCTGCAGATGCTTTTGTTTTTGTTTGTTTTATTGTGTTCTTTTGGAGCAGGCTGAGTCCCTGCGACCTCTTGTCGCCGAGTATATCAGCGACTTTTTACCAGGGATGAATGGGATGTCCGTTGGTAAGGACTCATTGGAGAAAGCTTTTCCGTGAGGGATGCGAAAAACAAACAAACAAAATCTACCAATCTACAAGACCACAACGCCTGGCATCGCGAGGTGTTGTGTGATTGTAGATCATCTATTTTCACTACTTTAACTAGTTTTTAAAATAACTATTAAAAAAGGAACAGTTTTGGACATGGTTTCCACCCTACAACAACAATTTGAAACAGTGGCTGTCAAACGGCAAAGGCCAACGTTGTGTTTGTTTGATTACACTAAAATGAAGATGCATCCAGCTTGCCAAGTGTTGACACTATATTTATTTTATTATTTTGCAGCCTGTAAAAAAATTTTTTTTTTTCTTCCCAGATTCAAATTATGAAGACACTTTTAACACAGATTTGTATTGGTGATTTTCAGTGCAATGCATATACATTTTAATCTCATGTGCCATGAACACAAACTAGGTAAGGTCAGATTGTATGTATGCTGATCTTCTTGTCACAACTTCACTTAAAGTTGAATGCATACAGAAGAAGGTTTGCATAGTAATTGGAGTTTTGGATACCCTAAGTTATCCTAAGGTTGTTTTGCCCCAGGTTTCTTGCTGTACTGTAGGTAAATGGAGAAATAGATAGGGAAGCTCAGTGCTGTCCTCACTCTGTCATATCTGATGGATCTGCAGCAGTAAAAGAAAGTTATGCCCTAGTTTTTAAGTGAGGAGGTCCGGGGGTAACGAGGAAAGGTTTGCCCGAGGCGTCTGCAGCTGTGTGATAGTCTGTTACCCCGCCCCCCGACCACCACCCACCAACCCCCACAGCCCACTGGGACCGCGTCAACTTTGTGGTCAGTCTCAATCTCTGACCTAGCTGAAGGAATGAAGGCCAACAATTAATATGCTGTATGCAGCGCTGCAGCACGTCTCAGAGAAGATCTCACGTGAAAGATCAATGGTTGTTTTTCTTTCCATATTGCTCTAATTTCCTTTCGAGTCACAGAGCCACTCAAGGAGACAGATGCTTTTACTCTGGATTCACGTGACCTATTGTTGAAACTAAGCACACCTTTTGAGTGTCATCAATTTCACAAGCATTTAACACAGTCATATAATACAGTACCATGGCTGGCATGATGAAACATGGCATGAAATATGATTTGGCCACATCAGGGGTTTTAAGGGAGATGGTTGCATTTGGAAACCTTTTGCATGTGATCCAAAGAAACACTCAATTTTTTTTTTATGTTGTGTTACATACTAGAAAGACGCTTCAGGGCGACAAGCGACCTCGCCCTAAATGGCGAGGTCACGCCATGTCTTGGCCATCTGGCAAGTGATGTATATCGGACCAGTTACCCATATATTGAGACCCCTGGTACCCATATATGGAGATCCATGTGAAGTATATGGAGATATGCTGTAAGACCCCAAACTTGCTTACTCAGATATTCGTTATGTGAAAATCCTATGATGTCTATAAAATCTGACATCATACATACAATCCCTTTTATGCCCATGCATATTCATGGCCATCTGGCTAGTGATGTATATCGGACCAGTTACCCATAATATGGAGACCCCTGGTACCCATATATGGAGATCCATGTACTGTATATGGTGATATGCTGTGAGAGCCCAAACATGCTTACTCAGTTATTTGTTATGTGAATGTCCTACTCCTATGATGTCTATGACACCTGACACCATACCCTTTTATGCCAATACATGGAGATCCCCGTCTGCCATCTGTAGAACCAACCGTTAGTGTGGTATGTGGCCTCCATATATGGGCATTCCCGTATGAAGTCCTGTTAGATATGGGCTTAATATTGATGACATCAGGGAACTCCATATATGGGCATAAAACAAATTCTGTTGTGTGACATCACAATGAAGCCAGAGCGTGATGTCAGAGCAGCAAACCCATTTTGTTAAGAGTGGTTCCCCTGACATCGCAGTGACGTCAGAGCATGATGTCAGAGCGACAAACCCATAGAACCACAGTGTCAGGCGTTACAGAAATACACACATACTGACAAGCTGTGACCGTTCACATACTAAAAAGCAATTACCATACAAGTAAGACACCCTAAGGGCGAGAAGCAGCGAGGACGTGCACATGGGCGCGTGCACATGGGCGCGTGCACATGGGCGCGTGCACGCCTCTGCCTGGGTGCCAGCAGACTGGTCAGTATCTCAATATTTTGATGTCCCACTGTTTCAAATCCCCAATACTCCGTTTAGGGTTAAGGTATAGACTTATTCACCAGGTTAGCATTCACCTGCATCGGCAGGTTAGCGTTCGGACTACTGGCCACTCGAAACAACGGCACATCAAAACATTGCTACGCACCCCCCAGACTGCTGGGTGATGGTGCTTTGGCATGAGATTAACTTCCCCTCTGCGTCCTAAAATAAATATTGGCACTTTGGCTACAGTGTGTGCGGCCACTTCTTTATCTTTTAAAGACTATTAATTGGTTCAACTTTGACCCAAAGAAATGCTCAGACCTGCTTGGTTGTTTAAGTTGGACAAAATGTGGCCAAAATGTCGTCGTATTTTCCCAAATATATGGAGATGACTGACGTCTGACATCATAGACGTTTGATGTCATAGACCACATGACACAACATGTCCATATATGGGCATTCCCAGATATATAATATTGATGACATCAGGGATCTCCATATATGGGCATAAAAGGGACCAGGACGGAATTAATTTGCAAGTGTGACTCGCGTTACGGTTGGTTGTTTAAGTTGACAAAATGTGATGGACCGATGGACAGACAGACAGACAAACAGACATGAGCTGGAGGTTTTCATACTAAGTAACGACCTACGGTCGCAATAATTGCGTCCGTCAGGTCGCAGTTTAGTATCAAAACCTCCACCGGCCGTCCGTCACGTCACACACGTCACACGTCACTCATCAAACCTTTGCCCTGCTCATATCTCCGCATCAGTATGACATCACACTGCTGACATCAGTATGACATCACACCGTACACAAATGACCATTATATAAGACCGGCATTATCTACCGACAGCTGCTATAAGCCAACCCTGGCGATAAGGTCTGAGCCGAAGAAATGCTTCTTTCCTGGCAAGAATTGCCCCTTTATACTGTAGGGCTCGTTTGTGTATTGTATGACATCACGCCACATCATCGGCTGAGGACTGTGTGATGTCATCATATCTCCATATATGGAGACATAAGTTGCTCATGCCCAAATATGGGCTGGTGAGGTCAGACTTAGTGTGATGCGTAGGTTATCTCCATATATGGAGATTCAACTTCAATGAGTAACCATGGCAAACTGTCAACTGCCCGTATGTCTTGATAATTGGTAACAAACTTTTGGCCTATTTGTGGAGATAAGCGACCAACGGTCGCTTATCTCCCGATTAGGGAGTCTTACTGGTGTTATGTACTGTACCTTGAAAAACAATACGTCAAAATGTCACTCCTAAGCATTTGATGTACCACAATACCATCATTGAGTGACCTAGTTTTGCAGTTTCTTTCTCCTTCTTTTTTTCTCCTTTTTTGACAATGTGATTCTTTGTGTGGAATTATGAATATTAATACACCTAGGCCTACATGAGTGGCTGCTGTTTTGTGATTGTCAACAGAGCACACAACATTTGAAACTGAGCATCCACCTCAACTCAAATAGAGATAGAGTTGAAAGGGTTTTTGGTGCAATACTTGTCTCAGACACAGATAATCGTCGTTTTGACACACTTACAAAGCAGCAAAGACAAGCATCCTGCACCTGCCTGTAATATATCGCTGCTGTCGGGCAGAAAACTCTTATCTCCATATTACTTTGTAAATTATATTTATAAATAAAACAGTTGCCATGGTATACTGTTAATACGCAGATAAAGAATCCACACACATTGCTTTTCCATGGCAAATACACATTTGACCTCCAGAAGTGCATCTGCCTCAGCCTGCATGGGCCAGTCTCTTAAACATTGCCTATGCATCATTAAAGATGTATTATCAATCACTGTGCTACAGCCAGGGCATAGGGTTTTAGGTATTATGAATGCTGAAGAAGATGCAATGTGGCAGCATTGGATCTATGTCTTTAGCTGCATGCTTACTGAACTATGGCTGTGTGAGCAAATTGTTTGGAAAAAAGCAATAATAGAACTTAACGTATAGCCCTAGGTGTATTAAGGATCATGACAGTGGTCCTCCTCAAAGCTATTTCCTACTATGTGAATGTGTCCATCTTGATCCTGACCTCCACTCAGGGGCAGACCGTCCTTATAAGCTGAGTAAGCGGCCGCTTACTGGCCCGCGGACCGCGGGGGCCCAGCCGTCAGCTATGGTCAGATCACATGGATCTTATCATCTTTAGTTTATTAGGATTTGGAGCACTTTAGGTGGCGCAGGCGGGCCCATTTAAAACGTTATCATCATCAACAACTGTCCATCGTGCACACTATGTCATCATCAATCACTTGTCAACACAAGCCAGCTAGCCTTCAGCATGGCTTAATCATGAGCGGAAATGCATATAAACTGTGCCGAGCGGTAATTCTCAAAATTGAAAAGGATTAAAAACTACTTGAGGAGCACAATGGGACAAGAGAGACCTCCTGGACTGGCCATGCTGTCAATAGAAAGGGAACGTGGATGATTTTGCAGAGCAGAAAGGCTTGTGGAGTCCCCTTCAAATAGTGGTGAGTAGGCCAATAAGATATACGAAATTGCATAGTTGTTGTAGGCTAGAGCTCATGGGCTGATGTGCCAGTGTTTCCTAAGCAGTTCACCAATCTAACCATTGATATTTTAAAACTGTGAGTGTTGCTCATTGGTGCTGTTTAGATCGATGTAGTTTACAAGTTGTCATGGTTGCTTTCCGCTATGGGGGTGGTGGTGGCGGCGGCGGGGGCCCGATCATTGTGCCTTGCTTACAGGCCCGGTTCTGACTTGTTCCGCCAGTGCCTCCACTAGTAGTCCCACAACAGCCACTACTAGTATAGACTGTTCTTTTAAAATGCCTGTGACCAGACGAATCCGCCGATGCAAAAAAGTTTGTTGGCTATACACAAGGCTATACCTGAACAGGGACCTGCCAATCAAGGGACAAAGGACATAGAAGGGCCCCCAGACAACGGCCTAAAACATCCATCATCACCCACACCTCGGAACAAATCTCAAATGTTCCCATTCATTCATTCATTGCAAGGATGCAACCATAGGCGATTTTAAGGGGTGTCCTAGGGTGCACGTGCACCCCCTGGCCGCCAGGCGGCCATTTTGATTTTTTTTTTTTTTTTTGTAATGTAACTTTATTTTATAATTATTAAATAAAACAGTGATCGTGATTTGTAAAATGTGCGCAAAAAGAGAGGTGGAGGGGCAAGTATTTCAGCTTGCTTGCTTGCAATGTAAGACCTATCAGCTTGCTTGGCGACGGCGCTGTTGGCAGACTTGGCAGGCACTGTGGGTGGGCTGTGAGATTGACACCTGTGCTGGCCGGCTGTGTGACTCTCTGATATGATGACCCACAATTCCGTGATTTCCTTATCTGTTTCCGCCCGCCTAAAACAATATGGATACAGCAGCAGAGCAGCAATAATGGCGAAACGAACTATAAATACAAAGACAATTGACCAATTCTTTATAAAAAAGAGCAAACCCAGTGCCACAACCGATAATTCATCATCAGGAAATGTGAACACGGGTTCACTCGACACTGACAGTAATGCTAATGAACGTGAACCAGAGGAGGTGGACGGAGCTTGCAGCAGCAGTGATCCAGCCACCGACATCACTGTGGAAGGCTCGCCGTTGCCGGAGACCGAGGCCCCGGTTCCTCCGCAAGCAAGCCCCACTCCAGACTCAACTGTTGTTACCCCAGGCCCAGACCCAGAGGAGCCAAATGAAGCCAACTTTGTTCATGAAAGAGACCCTTGCCATGGCCCGGATAAAGGTACAAAATTAACTGCAGAAATCCGCTAAAACAACATTACGCGCGCACGCGAGCGTCGTGCACGCGCGCGAGGTAATAGAGGTCGTGCACCCCCTGCTGGAAGAGGCTAGAATCGCCTATGGTAACTGAGGTGGTAATGTAAAATCTAAGACTTGTGAAATATCGAATTGAAATTATCTGAAGAACGCCTGTACCTTTTCGCAGTGTGCTGTCGTGTCTCCTAGTGTATTTGATGGTGCCTCAAACAACATAGTAAACATTGACGGAGACATCCATCATCACGGCAAACACCTTTCTCAGGTTTTATCCTGGTTCAGATAGTCTGTCATAAAATGACAGTAATCATGACGCTTACCTCAGATGTTCAAATCAATAGCGGCATATATTTTCAGATTCACTTTGTTATTCTCTCTTAGGGGAAATTGGACTTGGCAGTTCAAATAAGCACCTATGTCGAAGGTTTTAAAAGCCCGGAAAAGTGACAGGTATAGAGCCCTGGAGGCAGGTGATTATCTTGCCTTTGCTTATTAACTATGCGAAAACAGTCAAACAAACCTGGATAGAGGCATGAATTTGCTTTGACGGTTTGAATAAAACTTTAGAAATATGGAAATGGTCTCCTTCGTTTTGGAGCAAAAGGAAACAGCCACCATTTAAAAATAAAATATAGCTGCAAGCAGCGATAAAGTGGCCAAGGCATAAAAAGCAGGAAAGCAAAAAGGCATCAAGGGAAAGCAAAGAAGACATCAAAGAAAAACTAGAAGCAGTGTTCTTCCGAACAGGACCCCGGCAGGTCAGATAGTTTTTTTTGGCCTAGTGGTGACTCTATAATAGGCCAAAGTGAAAAGGGTGCCACGTGTTCTTGGGCCTTTCACGGCAATCGGACGCTGCATGCGGGATTTGAAGCATTTTGTTCCAAAAATGTGTTTTGCAAAATTTAACTGCTGGTGGCGCTATAACAGTCCAATGTGAGAAGGGTGGCATCTGTTCCTTGGCCTAGTGGGAATGTGTGTGCAAAATCTCACAGACATAGCAGGCTGCGTTTGAGACATTTTGTTCAAAAAGGAGCAATCCTGCAAACCTTGGAATTCAATGTTAGCCACAATTAGATAGAATATGATATCTGACAAATCCGTCATGATTACATCACTGTAGAGATACTGTGTACTGATTTGTGTGATTTTCTGATAAAATCTGAAGGAGTAATATCGAAGAATGTGTTTTACATACTGTAAGTCGGCCTTCTGGTGGCGCTATAAATGGCAGATGTGAAAAATGCAGGGCACAGGTTTTTCCTTGGCCTCTGGGAAGTGTGCATACAAAGTTTTACACTAATCGGTGGTTATAGGTACAACACAAATTGGCCTCTACACAACATGTATGCAAAAGACTGTAGGCCTATATGCAACAGACATAAAAAAGTGTGATACTATGCACAGTTTGATGATGTACATAGTAAGCCTTGCTGAGCTATGAAGACCATATGAATCGGCCAGGCTATGAATCTCATAGGGCAGGAGCCTATCTCCTGTTTCTGTGGCGTAAGGCAGCTTGATGTACAAGTACACCCCCTGGACATGACGCTAGTATGTCGCAGGGAGTTACCCCCAATACAACCCTTGATGCTGAGTTTCAAGCAGGGAGGCACTGGGTCCCATTTTTTAGAATCTTTGGTATGACGCGACCCGGGTTTGAACCCGGATCTCCTAGTCTCAGGGAAGACACTCAAACCACTAGGCCACTGGAGCTGGTACATGATATCATTGCAATCCTTGAAAATCACAACATAGGTGTAGACATGACAGTTTGTATTATAATGCTTGTTTCAGGATTTATGATGCAAAATACATTATTTAGTAATGGCAGATATTAAAATACGCATCAAGGGGGGTTGGGGGACATTTATAGGAAGGCTCCATATCAGACATTATTCAAGGAACCAAACTGTAAAGTCTACCAAATGTCATGGTATTATGCTTACATAAACCCCAAGCGGGATTCGATCCAACGACCTTCTGCATGAAGGGCATATGCCCTGACCACTACACTAGGCAGCCACAGGATCTGTTCACCATGTTTGTTTAAAAAAAAAAAGTTCTATGTAGGCTGAGTGCCTTGATTTTATTGATTTATTTTTTATATTTTGGAGGCTTGGGGTGAAATCAATCTGAGTAAATGTAATCTGAGTATTTCTGACATTTTCGAGTGATCATATTTTCTTTTACTCAAAACAGAAAAAAACAGCCGGTAGAGAAGGGCTCATTTTAAACATGAACGTGATCTGGAGTTAGATCAGACGTGTCAACATTAAAGAGTTTGACATATGCACATGCCATGGGCATCCAGGATGTTAACATCAACTCAACCCGACGTGGGGTTTGAACTGCCAACCATCCGTATACCAGGCACAGGCACTGACCACTACACTACGGCAGTCACACATTATGGACCTGTCATTTAAAAAAAAAAGAAAAGAAAAAAGAAAAAGTTTCATGTAAATCTACAGTAGTTGTGGGGCTCACATTTTAAACATGAACGTGATCTGGAGTTAGATCAGACGTGTCAACATTAAAGAGTTTGACATATGCACATACCATGGGCATCCAGGATGTTAACATCAACTCAACCCGATGTGGGGTTTGAACTGACAACCATCCGTATACCAGGCACAGGCACTGACCACTACACTACGGTAGCCACACATAATGTACCTGTCATTTAAAAAAAAAAAAGAAAAGAAAAAAGAAAAAGTTTCATGTAATGTACTTGACTCCTTCTTTCAAAATGATATAGTGCCCCCTTTTGGCCAATTGGGGTAAGATTGGTTTCAGCGATGTTTGGACTAACCCTCTACAATAGTTCATCATGAAAATTTTACTTTGCATGTATGTTTTAGAGGCAGAAGAATAATTTGCATACAACTTGCAATATTGATTGAATTATAAAAAATGCATGTTTCAATTTTTTAAAAATCTGATCTGACAGATCTTTAGATGTTGGTCCAAAGTTCATGTAAAAAAGGTTCCGTGCATGTGAGGCGAAAGTTACGGAATAAAAGCGGGTTTAAGTGTTTTACAAACTGCTCAAAATGGCGGAAAATCTAAGGACGGAGCTTACTTAACAAAGACACGGATGGCTTCCGCTTGAGTCAAGGCACGCGTGTAACCAAGTTGCATGTCTTTAAATGAAACGAGGCATGACTTATGCCCCTTTAAAGTTTGAGTTTTCAAACGCTTCGTATAGCGCCCCCCTTTGGCCAATTGGAGTAAGATTGCTTTCAGTGATATTTGGACTAACCCTCTACATATTTGCCAAATGCCATGAACGTGTCACTTTGCATGTATGATTTAGAGGCAGAAGAATAATTTGCATATAACTGCAACATTGAGTGAATTATTAAACAATAATGTTTCGCTTTAAAGAAAATCCGCCTAACTTCTCAGATCGTATTGGTCCAAAGTTCATGTAAAAAAAGTTTTGCGCACGTTACGCGAAAATCCCAGGAGGAGATACATTTTTACTGTTTTTCATATAATTCAAAATTGTGGGAGAAGTAAAGGTCAGAGGTCAAAAGTCAGAGCGTAAAAGTTGTTCGGCATGAGGAGACGCATAAGTGTATACAGGTTTCATTGCTGTACCTGAAACAGGGCATGAGCTACACCTGTTCAAAGTTGGCATTTTTCAAAGGCTTCCTACAGCGCCACCCTTTGGCCGATTGTTGCGAGCTTCGCGTTTTAGCCGTTTGGCATAGTCCTCTGCCATACTGCCGAGTTTCGTAAAAAGCGACTGCACGGTCTAGCCGCTAGAGAAAAAGTGGCGGAAGAAGGAGATGAAGTCCAATATCTATAAGTGGCCAAGGGCTTGGCCACTTCGTGGCCCTTGGCCACTAATAAAAATGACAAGAACTGACATAGGCCTACATCAATTTTGCATAATAATATTTAGTATGTGGGAAGCTGTAGGCTTCAGTTTTCGAAACTTTTTTTTGAGAGTTTCTCAATTTACAATCTCTTTGCATGTGTCAACGTGTTGCAAGCTCATTTTTGAGTTTTAGATACAAAAATTATAAATCGATACGTTTCTGAGCTCTCATGTAAAATGTGAGGCTCAACGATGAACCCGCGATTGTCGTGCCAGGAAGAACAGCCTGGAAATTGGCAGGAACACACACTTCATGAGGATGATTTAGCTTTATGTGTTGGTTCATTAAACATTGTTATCTCATCCAATGTCCAGAAAACAGACCTCTGCAGTGTTGATATCAATATGTGGCCCAGTCCGACAGAATGGACCACATATTGATGTCACACTAGTACATCAATCGATTGATTGAATACTTTATTAACATGATTTTGAAACAGTATGGTCTATTTGGTATGGTATTTCCATTATGGTCCATTGTACTCAAATCATGTCATCAAGACATATAGATAGATTGCTTTATTTGTCATTGTAACAATACAGTACAGGCACCGGCACAGTTACATTGTCAACGATCAACTCATTTCCAAGCACAGTACATGTACAAGCACAGACACAGTACAACGAAATTAAGGATGTGCAATGCAATGCATTGAGGGTGCAGGTGCTGCTGCCATTTTCACGGCGGGTGGGTGGGGGGGGATGCTTGGGCCATAAGAAAAACACTGCCAGCGCTGCATGGGAGGAGAAAAAACGGAGGCTCTCTCAACAATGCCCCTTCAGCCTATTCTATTCTTCTGGAGGATTGCTTCAAATAGTTCCGAATTGATTCTTCAAATAGTTGTACTGTAGTTTTTGAAGAGACAGTGTAGAGACAGCAGACAACACATGAAGGAGGGAGAAAGAGAGAGAGAGCGAGAGAGATGCAACTGCCTCCGTCAAGAGCCAAGCAAGATGCATATCAATACAATAACATTAAAAGCAATAATAGAAATAAACAAACGGCACCCGTGTGTGAAGTGAGCGGTGCCTTAGGCTGCTCATCAGCGCCACTTGAAAGTAGGTCACCCAGCGGTATTGCAGCTGTTGAGGCCGTGCTCACACGGACATACAGTATGGACAAGCACACAGTCGGTGGACATACAGACATACACACTCGGTTAAATGTTGGAGCGGCAGGCACCGCTCAAAAGGTGGGGCAGAGGATTCCACTTCCACAGAGCTCCTTCCGTGGCGCTTCTTTGAGGGAGAGCATTGTTTGACTATCTGGGGGCACGCTCGTAGGGTATCAGATTATCAAACTCCACTTGTAATTTGAGGACATTCATGTTTTAGCTTTAAATGAGAATGGGGAAATCGAGAATGGCTTGGCTGTTGTTTGGGCATTCCACATTTTGGTGGCAGTATTGAATGTATTTTTCCCTTGTGTTTGTGCCCAATCTAGGGAGAACAAGCTCAGAGGCGCTCCCTCTGGTGTTGTGCCCTCTGGCGTTGTGCCCCTGTAAAGACCAGACCCATTGCAAGTTGCTGGGGTTAGGTGAGTGCATAATGGTAATGGACCAGACACCCTAAGGCTGAATGTGTGTGTGTGTGTGTGTGTGTTTGCATGTACGAGTTACAGTGCATGTACTGCATATGTGGGCATGTGCTTTCTGTGTGTGTATGTGAGAACAGGAACTAAATGGGTTTGCTCATATCAGACCACATAATGTGTCAAACAAAAGTGTTTTTCCTCCCCCAAGGGATGTTGCAGTGCATACAGAAAACAGTAGTGTACACAAAAGACATATCACTGAAAGGCTGTGCGTGTGCGTGTGCGTGTGTGTGTGTGTGTGTGTGTGTGTGTGTGTGTGTGTGTGTGTGTGTGTAGTATACAGTAGTCTCTAACATATTGCTGATATGCAGTACATAGACAGTACAGAATACAGAACACAAGATACTTCTCTGTGAGTACATATACTGTATAGAATACACGTCACTGATAAGACAGCCAAGAGTGTTCAGTAAATCAGTATAAAAATAACCTACTTCTTAATACAGCTAATAAGTTGACAAGCTCTTATGATGTGTTTGAAGTGGATGAAGATGGCGAAGATGGAAGATTGGCAAAATCCGCTCAAAACTAGATTCATAAGGTGAATAATTTATTCTGTGTAAATGGACAACATCGACACAAGACTCAGCAATAGTTATGAATTGATGGTTTGTGGTGGATGATCTGTTGTGCTCTTTTATGTTGAGGTACCAATGAACTGTAGCGATGTAGCTTTGCCAAGCTACGTATACCTAGCTACATAGTGAAAAGAAGTAGTGCAAGTAGACAACATTTCTGGCTGTTTTGTTTCTTTGTACAATGAAAAGGTCTTTTACTTTTGATACTTGTACTTGTGATACTTAAATACAATTTAACACCAGATATCTTTCTTAAGTACATAATGGACTGAGCTGCACTGCACCTTGACCCAAGTGATTTTCGTATGGGTGACACTCACTAAAGATTACATTATAATCTTGTAGCAGACCAACGCAGCCCTGCTGGTTAATTTGGGACCCTGAGACTCCTGAGTGAATCACATGTTATTCTTATCAGTTGATGGTTGATTAACCATTAACAAGCTTCAGTTAAGGTTATGAAAAAGAATCAAAATGGTCATCCTGTACATCGTTTAGTATTACATTGGAATTTGGCCTGTGGGCCGCCAGTTAAATATCACTGCAATGCATTATAAATCTGTGTACAAACAACTTGCGTTAAAATGCACATAAACACACATTATGGGAAAATACAATACATGCAGTACTGACTGTGTACACATCTACCCACATGCATGCAATATATAGGTATACAACACATACAGTACCTATACCCACATGCATGTAAGCACACACACACACACACACACACACACACACACACACACACACACACACACACACACACACACACACACACACACACACACACACACATACGTACTGTTCCATCCATCTGGAAAGACTCCATTATAATCCCTGTTCCCAAAAAGCCATGCTGTAAGGAGTATAATGACTATACCGCCCAGTCGCTTTGATTATGAAGTGTTTTGAAAAAATCATTATCAGTTTACTGAAGGCAGCGGGTGGTTGTTCATTAGATACTTTTCAGTTTGCTTATAGGAGTAACAGAGGTATAGAGGATGCAGTTTTGACCTTGGATAATTTTCTTTTGAAACACTTGGACAATAACAAAAAGAACAAAGTAGTCGGGGGATATCTTAAAAAATCCTGGAATAAATTCCTTACCAAACTATTTCTTCACCAATGTGTTTGTAAAGGTGTCTAGTAACACATCTCACAAAGACTGAAATTCAGTTTCCCTAGGAAAATCTTTGACAGCTAGGGTAATTCTGGGTCTCATTCACTCACTATACACTATACTATAGGGGGAAAAAAATCACCCCCAAAAAATATGCTTTAAGTGGGATGTGAGGGGTGTTTTTAATTATTCTGAATCCATTGCAAACATTTGTTTTGCACAAAAAAACATTCATTGGGCTAAAAACAGCCCATAAAATGATGGTTTAGTGATTAGTCATCACTTTTCACAGTGGTATGGGGGTCCATTTCTAGCCCAAGGAATGTTTTTGGTGCAAAACAAATGCTTGCAATGGATTCAGAATAATTAAAAACACCTAGTTAGACCCCTCACATCCCACTTAAAGCATATTTTTTGGGAGTGATGTTTTCCCCCTATAGTATAGTGTATAGTGAGTGAATGAGACCCAGAATTACCCTATAGCTGTCAAAGGTTTTCCTAGGGAAACTGAATTTCAGTCTTTGTGAGATGTGTTACTAGACACCTTTACAAACACATTGGTGAAGAATTCTTTTGGTAAGGAATTTATTCCAGGATTTGACACTATTTCTAAAGATATCCCCCGACTAAAGCTTACGCACGTCTTCTTCTCGTAGATTTCAGTTCAGCATTTAATACAATACAGCCACATCTCTTAATCAAGTCCATTTATGAGCAGACCACACTAAGACAGGCTCAAAAAATAGTGAGTGATGCTACCCATGTTTTACATTGAGAATTTGTACTTCTGCCCTCTGGCAGAAGGTACAGTGAACCTATATGGCACTATATCAGGTTTAAAAATTCCTTTGTCCCTGTGTAAACTAAAATGTTGAATGAGGCTCTGAAATAGAATTGACAGTGATATTGACTACTAACTACTTTCTGTGCACTTGTGTATTGTTGTGTCCCCCCTCTGTATGTATTTCTAGTATTGTCATTGATGTTTTATGTGTGGCTGCAGTAGGGGTGAAAGCCCAAGCAAAATTTCCCTTGTGGACAATAAAGTTTACCTTGACCTTGACACACACACGCACACACACACGCACGCACGCACGCACACAGACACACACACACACACACACACACACACACACACACACACACACACACACACACACACATGTGCATGCACATGCGCTCGTACGCACACACACAGATGAAGATGAAAGATAATCTTTGTAATAGATTTCTGCCTCAGTTGATTTAGGTCAGGGGTTACCTGGCACCTCTGGCAAACTGTATTATTTTACATTCTAATATTGTCATAAGCGTTTCCATTTCCACTTGGCGTCGGCCTGGTGACAGGTCACGCAGGGGATTCAGTGAGGGATCAGTCATGGATTCATGACTGAAGATGAGTTTGGGCTGGTTTATTTATTTGTATTTAATTCTAGGGAAAGCTCAAGGTTATTTCTGTGAGCCACTTCACACAAAATGGGTAACTGTTAAACCCAGCCCTGGTGTTTTGGTCCATGAAATGCAATCCATTATATCCCTGCTTCTGGCCATAAAAATGAAATAATTAAAATCATGCATTTCCTTTTGTAGACTGTCTGATGTATTTGGTATCACAATTAACAAATGTGTCCCAGCACAGCTGGTGGCTAGTCATTGTTTTTTTTTTTTTTCATTTTCATGTTTTCATTTCATTTGAAATCTGGGGATCATAGCTACAAAATGATATATTGGTTGTGGAGATTGACCCAACAGTTTTGAAGATATGGCTTATAGAATGATGCCATGCTGAAATAGTACTTTTGAGATATTCAAGTTTTAAATAAATTTCTAACCTGCAATGACCTGACTCCGCCACATGGGGAGCAATCTTCAATTCAATCTTCAATTCAAAGAAGCTTTATTGGCATGAGAACACAAACGTTTACACAGTGGTGGAAAAAGTACCTAAATTTTATAATTAAGTAAAAGTATCAATTCTGCAATGTAGAATCACTCTGTTACAAGTAAAAGTCCAGAATTAAAAATGTACTTGAGTAAAAGTACAAAAGTATTGGTATCCAAATGTACTTAAAGTACCAAAAGTAAAAGTACAAAATGTTTTAAAATAGCAGATCTACAAGCTCACAACGCGTCGCACCGCAATGCGTTGTGAGCTTGTAGATCGGCTATTTTCAAATAGCCTTGGTATAACATAGGGCTAAAGTGGTTTATGTATGTTTAAACTTTAGTTATTGCTTTGTAGATTTGGATTTTAATAGTCCAAAACATACATTAACCACTTCAGCTGTTATTGTAGTATTAAAAAACATATGTTTATTTAATACCGGACTTCTACTTGTAACAGTGTATATCTAAATTGCAGTGGGCATATACTTTTACTTAGGTAAATAAGATTCTTCCTATATAGCATTATTGGGCTAAATGTAAAGACGCTACGCTGCGCCAACCGTGAATTCAACACAATCTGCTGTTGAGCAGTTTAACCAATTTGCTACGTACGTCTACACAAACGTCAGATTACAAAGATAAATTGCTTAGTGAAGGCTCACGGATGTCACCATAGGGTACGCTCCAGCAGAATGTCCCGTAATGATCGTATTATTTAACGAGGAGCATTTTAATCCGATCGGTCGTCGTTTCCTTAAAAAGGTATTAATGTATCTAAGTGCAGTACACCTCGCAACCGATGGGGTCGCATGGCTGAAAAACAACAGAAAATGGCATCTGATCGGATTAAAATGCTGTTTATTAAACAATACGAAAGATACGGGTAATTCTGCTTGAGCGTACCATACTGTGACATCTGTGAGACTTCAGTAAGCACTTTATCTTTGAAATATGAACGTTTTTGTAGACGTACGTAGCAAATAGGTTTAACTGCTCAACACCAGGTTGAAGTGAATTTATTACGTGCGCAACACCGTAACTCGTGCCCTGTCTAAATTGGTCGGGCTAACTGTGCTAAATGTAACATAATCAGTGTTTGTGTAATTTCAGTCAGAAGGATAATCTGACGGTTCTGACAGACTTAACCTCCTCGCGTTGTGAGCTTGTAGAAGAGCAACATAGAGTTGGGTCGCCGTTTTATTCCATGTGTAATTGTGTATATACCATGCCTGCGTTAGCCTGCAGCTAGCGCTAGCTAACGTTAGCGTTAGCCGTTAGCCACTCATCCAGAATAGTCTAATAAGTAAATTTTCCAACGGCGAGTGAACGATTGCCTTCCGTGTCCTTCATGGATTTTTTTCCCCTGGCTGTCAATGTTTTTATTGTCCAAAAAGAAAACGCTCTGAACGTTAAAACTAGACAGTTTACGATCATGACACTGAGTCAATGCTATTGCTAAGCCGTGACAACAAAGGACTCCTCGCATCCGGCTCAGGCAGGAAACGGAACGGATCCTTTTTTTCCAAACTCGAGAAGAAGAAAAGCGCCAGAAACAGCGCAATAATAAATAAATAAATAAATAATAGATTAAATCATTATAACAACGTAACGTGGTTCATTTGGAACATACGTGGCACTACATTAACGGGATAAATACTGTGGTTTTTAATGGAGTCCCGATTTTACCGCATTTGACTACAAAGGGCTGACAAACTGAGGCTTGATTAAAAATAAACAATGCATTGTAGCTACATGGCTGGGAGGACCAACAGAATTGTCCCGATCTCTCACATTAATTAAAAAAAGTCTTATTTACATGCAGAGTTAAGCGCTGGCGTTTAAGTGAAATGTAGCCTAGATATTATGAGATGCTGTTGTGGCATTATCTTTTTAGAGAGAAAAAAAAAAAAAAACGTCATATTGGCTGTAGGGAATAATGACAATTCCCGAGATGACTGGCTCCCAGCCAAATCGGGACACAAATAGAAATGTTGGTCACAGTTTCTAAACGTGCGAGATCAGACAGCTAACTGTTCCATGAGAAATAATCTTTTCGCTGTGCAGTGTTCATTAGGTGTTTTCCTTTCTGCGTCCTCTCTTTTTTTTCTATGAATTTATTCTTATGTTCTGGCTCTGGTGTCACGTTCTAGTGACTGTTGTGGTGTAATCATACAGTACCCTTCGACCCTGATGTTTGTCCAGCATGTCTGTTTCTATATACTGGAGATCTTTTGGTGAAGGTGTTGGCTTACTGGGGTATTGTTTTATCATCACCCATATCCACAGCCAGTATATTGAGTTGCAACATACTGTACTGCCTATGAGAATGAACAGTAGCGTAGCGCAGTGGTTCTCAACCTGTGGGGGGTCCCCAGATGCTTAACTTAATGTGCAACACTGTTTTCTCACTTAACAGTAAACAACATAAACTTTAAGTGTATAGAGGGTAACTGCACATTTCTTAAGTGACAATTTAACACATTCCCTGCCAAAGGTTAAGCCACACCCCATCTAAGAAATGTCAGGATTATTTAAACAAATTAAAATAAGAATAACACAAAATAAAAAAATATTAAAAAAAAAAAAAAAGCTCTCAGAAGATGTCCATTGTTCCCTTGCAGTTGGCAGAAAAATATAATCAACCCCAAGAAAAATCTATTTTTTGATTAACACACACAAACATAAACAGCATGTTGATGGCAGCCATTTTGGCAGCCATTTTGAAGAAGGTGTGCAGAAAGCTGATTACATGAAAAAAAAAATTATCAGCATCAAATCCAACCATAGGCTGCCCAGAGAGCAGGGAACACATTGCTGTCTCATATATTAGTGAACAGTGCCCCCCAGTGGCCAAAAATGGTAAAACGTATATATACGTGTTTGGCAGGCAACAGGCACACAAACACGTATATAAACGTTTTTGGCAGTGAAGTTGTTAAGGACTTTTTAATACCTCTAAAATGACAAATTAAACATCGAGAAGCACCGCTGTAGAGTACATTGCTCATATGTCAATAGTTTCTTTCATCACAGGACTTCTTTTAAATGTTTACAACCACAAAAAGAAGAAACGAAAAATAAATCATTGCATATTTCAGCAATTTAACAGATTTTTGGTAAGTCAAGTTCTCAGATGTCAGCTCTATCCTCTATTTGACAAATATTTAATGATATAATAGGGAATCACTTTCTTCTCAAATTGTTTTGGAATTGAATTAACCGTTGGAGATAGTTGTCAGCATTGTACTTCTCCCTATTCTGGCATTGGCTGTTCTGTTCCCCCCTTGCAATATATGTCTAGGTACAGCACATAGGCTACATATTAACATACTGGGCTCTATGGCTCTAGCCCTTGTACTCCATTGTGGTTAGCTCTGGTGAGGTTAGTGCTTTGCTCATAGACACCTTGATAAGCCTTAGTCAATGGCAGGGAGATTACACTAGTTGTCCCCAATTTATATTTATTCTGCCACTTGGCATCCTACTACTTTCACATTCTTTGAGCTAGAAATGATGTTCAAACTTCCACTTGTTAAGGCTTACACAGTTATTATGGCCTGTACTTTTCTCTTTACAAATTGTTATACTTTTTGAGATTTTTCTAGTTATGCTCATGGCATTTCCCCACTGGTCAAGGGATTTGAACCAATGCCTTGCTGCCACAAGACCTGCTTCTGATGACATAATCAATGTCAAAGCCTCTATAGAGGGTATGCACATACAGTATGACATCAGCATACCCGTAAGTTATGTGAGAACGTCTACTGAGTGGCAAAAAACGGAGTCAGTAGGAGTCATGAGGAGTCAGTAGGAGTGAGGAGGAGCTCTTCCAAACTCCAATGCTTCATGCTGCTTTATGTTTTGCCACTCAGTCTGCCACTCAATCTGTCCATGGTGCTGATCCTGAGTGGCATATGATGCATACCCTCTATCTATGCTCTTCTAGGCTAGTCATCAAGTCAGTGTGATACATAAGGGAAAAGGATATCATCATCGAGATCTGAGACACAAACTGCTCCTGGTCTCTGTTGCTCACAACAAGTTCAATCAGCCCAGTACATCTGGAAATGTGAGTGGTCTGCCTCTGCTTGAATTTTGGGCATGGTGGTCTCCAGAGAAGAATCTCTAATGATCTGCTCTGTAAGGACTCATAGACAGACTCCATACGTTTATAGCCAAAATACTTCATCTTACATTGACGCTCAAGTGGGTTGTTGAACGTTTGCCAGGTCAGAGAAAGAGAGGAGTGTGCGTGCGTGCGTGCGTGCGCGTGCGTGCGTGCATGTGTGTTTGCAATGGGGGTGGGGTTGGGGGGGCATCGGCCCAAAACATAGGTAACTGTAACACACAAAGTAATGGACTGCTGTACAAGTGGAAGTAATGTGCTGAGTCATTTAGGAAAGCTATTAAGCCGCCTGGGTGACTTTGAAATTCACTAAGCCTGTTCACCCTCTCTACATTTATTCTGCCAAGGAACAAGGCAGCTTCTGCCTCCTGGCTCGTTGGATCCATTCCTCACCCCCACCACCCTTCCTCCTCCTCATCTCCCTTCCCCTCCCTACGCCTCCACTCGTCTCCGCTTTGATGTTTCCCCGCCAAAACACCGGGGAGAGAAACTTTTAATTATGAACAACCGAGGGGTGGAGGAGTGGAGCGCTTATTATTAGGGTTGCATAAAAAAATAGCGTTGCTTCTGCCAGTGGTTTGAGCTTCGGGGAGAAAACAAAAAAACGCAACTGTGTGTTTGCTCACGCTTAATCGAGCATGCGTTGTATTAACCTCGAAAGCCATCACGGCGATTGCGCTTTCAATTAATCTTCCAAAGAGAGGAAGTTGTAGGTGTTTAGAAACAAGGGGGGAAACAAATTAATGGAAGCAAACACCATTGATGCTGTCACTGGGTATTTGTAACGGGTAGGGATGGGACGATATGAAAATTTCATATCACGATTATTGTGACAAAAGAAATCGCGATTTACGATATTATCACGTTAATCAAAATCCATTATCATGGGCCGGAATATTTGCCAAAAAATCGCCGATCTACAAGCTCACAACGTGTCACATTGCGACGCGTTGTGAGCTTGTAGATCGGCTATTTTTTGGCAAAGACATATGATAGAGAGTGAAAAAAGACTGTATCAAGTACGTATATTATCAGTACTTTTTACCAATTCTAGAGGGTTTAAGTGGTACCGGATATGCAGCTCGGCAAATAAAAGGTGAATTGATCCCAGTGCATGACCGGAGGACAATATCACGATAAATTCAATCTCCACGATCCGATTATGGTACCAACACCCAGTGGTGGAAAAAGTAATGACATGTTTTACTTAAAAGGATCCCCGGCTAATACGACAAATATGCCTTAATACATTATAACTATCCTCTATAACTACACTGTAAAATTAAAAACACCTTAAATATTTTATTTCTTCTAGAAATAACTAATCTTCCACTCAGTAGGGGAAATGCCTGGTGCAAATTGATGATGTCATAAATGTCATGTGTCATTTTTATGGCATGCATGTGCAAAAAAACAAAACACAAACACATTTGAAATATTGATTTGATGCTCATATAGAAGTATTACGTTTGTTTTTATTTGCACATGTATGCATGCCATAAATTCCATAGGGATAGATCACAAATTACATTTATGACATCATCAACTTGCGATGGGCATTTCCCCTATTGAGTGAAAGATTAGTTATTTCTAGAAGAAATAAAATAATTAAAGTTATACCATGTAACCTTTTTTATAAAACAAATCTTAAAATGGTCCTAACTGTTAAATCGCTAAAGTTTTAGAACCCCCACTCTGTTATTTTCAGCTTCAAAAGCCTTCTCTTTATATGTGTCCCAGCACAGCTAGCGGCTAGTCATTGTTTTTTTTTTCATTTTCATGTTTTCATTTCATTTGAAAGCTGGGGATCATAGCTACAAAATGATATATTGGTTGTGGAGATTGACCCAACAGTTTTGAAGATATGGCTTATAGAATGATGCCATGCTGAAATAGTACTTTTGAGATATTCAAGTTTTAAATAAATTTCTAACCTGCAATGACCTGACTCCGCCACATGGGGAGCAATCTTCAATTCAATCTTCAATTCAAAGAAGCTTTATTGGCATGAGAACACAAACGTTTACACAGTGGTGGAAAAATTAAGTAGCCTACCTACATTTTATAATTAAGTAAAAGTATCAATTCTGCAATGTAGAATCACTCTGTTACAAGTAAAAGTCCAGAATTAAAAATGTACTTGAGTAAAAGTACAAAAGTATTGGTATCCAAATGTACTTAAAGTACCAAAAGTAAAAGTACAAAATGTTTTAAAATAGCAGATCTACAAGCTCACAACGCGTCGCACCGCAAGGCGTTGTGAGCTTGTAGATCGGCTATTTTCAAATAGCCTTGGTATAACATAGGGCTAAAGTGGTTTATGTATGTTTTAAACTTTAGTTATTGCTTTGTAGATTTTGATTTTAATAGTCCAAAACATACATTAACCACTTCAGCTGTTATTGTAGTATTAAAAAACATATGTTTATTTAATACCGGACTTCTACTTGTAACAGAGTATATCTAAATTGCAGTGGGCGTATACTTTTACTTAGGTAAATAAGATTCTTCCTATATAGCATTATTGGGCTAAATGTAAAGACGCTACGCTGCGCCAACCGTGAATTCAACACAATCTGCTGTTGAGCAGTTTAACCAATTTGCTACGTACGTCTACACAAACGGTCAGATTACAAAGATAAATTGCTTAGTGAAGGCTCACGGATGTCACCATAGGGTACGCTCCAGCAGAATGTCCCGTAATGATCGTATTATTTAACGAGGAGCATTTTAATCCGATCAGTCGTCGTTTCCTTAAAAAGGTATTAATGTATCTAAGTGCAGTACACCTCGCAACCGATGGGGTCGCATGGCTGAAAAACAACAGAAAATGGCGTCTGATCGGATTAAAATGCTGTTTATTAAACAATACGAAAGATACGGGTAATTCTGCTTGAGCGTACCATACTGTGACATCTGTGAGACTTCAGTAAGCACTTTATCTTTGAAATATGAACGTTTTTGTAGACGTACGTTGCAAATAGGTTTAACTGCTCAACACCAGGTTGAAGTGAATTTATTACGTGCGCAACACCGTAACTCGTGCCCTATCTAAATTGGTCGGGCTAACTGTGCTAAATGTAACATAATCAGTGTTTGTGTAACTTCAGTCAGAAGGATAATCTGACGGTTCTGACAGACTTAACCTCCTCGCGTTGTGAGCTTTAGAAGAGCAACAATAGAGTTGGGTCGCCGTTTTATTCCATGTGTAATTGTGTATACCATGCCTGCGTTAGCCTGCAGCTAGCGCTAGCTAACGTTAGCGTTAGCCGTTAGCCACTCATCCAGAATAGTCTAATAAGTCAATTTTCCAACGGCGAGTGAACGATTGCATTCCGTGTCCTTCATGGATTTTTTTCCCCTGGCTGTCAATGTTTTTATTGTCCAAAAAGAAAACGCTCTGAACGTTAAAACTAGACAGTTTACGATCATGACACTGAGTCAATGCTATTGCTAAGCAGTGACAACAAAGGACTCCTCGCATCCGGCTCAGGCAGGAAACGGAACGGATCCTTTTTTTCCAAACTCGAGAAGAAGAAAAGCGCCAGAAACAGCGCAATAATAAATAAATAAATAAATAATAGATTAAATCATTATAACAACGTAACGTGGTTCATTTGGAACATACGTGGCACTACATTAACGGGATAAATACTGTGGTTTGCAACGCTAGGTAATGGAGTCCCGATTTTACCGCATTTGACTACAAAGGGCTGACAAACTGAGGCTTGATTAAAAATAAACAATGCATTGTAGCTACATGGCTGGGAGGACCAACAGAATTGTCCCGATCTCTCACATTAATTAAAAAAAGTCTTATTTACATGCAGAGTTAAGCTCTGGCGTTTAAGTGAAATGTAGCCTAGATATTATGAGATGCTGTTGTGGCATTATCTTTTTAGAGAAAAAAAAAAAAAAAAAAAAAACGTCATATTGGCTGTAGGGAATAATGACACTTCCCGAGATGACTGGCTCCCAGCCAAATTGGGACACATATGTTTTCTATGAGCCGTGAGGGGGGGAGAATTTCGCGGCAAAATGACGTCATCATACTACCGGCCAATCACAGCGAGAGTTATACACTGCCGGCCAATCACAGCGCATCTTGGAGTGGGGTCGCTAGGGCGGCCATATTTGTAGTCTCCCGTGAGTCTGTATACTCGGTTGCACAGGGAGGCATGGGTGAAGGAGTGTATCTCCGGAATGGCTGAACGCACAGGAACCAGGGACCCCTCAAAAGATAGATCTCGGCGAGGTGGAGGCAGACGCGGGGGTGTGAGAACCGAAAAACGGCCGAAAGACGCGGACGCGACCGAGGTTTGCTATAGAGCTACTGACCACAAGTTGAGCAACTTACACAGTATAGCTTTAAGGTGTTTTTAATTTTACATTGTAGTTATAGAGGACCATTATAATGTATTAAGGCATATTTGTCGTATTAGCCAGGGATCCCTTTAAGTAAAAGTATCAATACTGCAATGTAGAAATACTCTATTACAAGAACAATTCCGGAATTCAAAATGTACTTGAGTAAAAGTACAAAAGTATTGGCATCAAAATACTCAAAGTACTAAAAGTTTGAAAGTACCAAATATTTGAAAATAGGCGATCTACAGTACAAGCTCACAACGCATCACGATGCGATGTGTTGTGAGCTTGTAGATCGCCTATTTTCAAATAGCCAAGGTATAAAATAGGGCTAAAGTGGCTTATGTAGGCCTATGTTTTATAAAATTATCATTTATAGACTATCTGCGAAGTAACTAGTAATTAAAGTGTTCAAATAAATGTAGTGGAGTAAAATTACATCGCTTTGATCCGAGATGTAGTGGAGTAAAAATACCGTAAAGTAAAGTAAAACATATCTCCAAATTGTACTAAGGTACAGTACTTGAGTAAATGTACTTAGTTACTTTTCACCACTGCCAACGCCAACATCATTTCTGAGAGTGGGGGTTTATGTCAATATGAATTAGTGAATTTGTAATAAAAGTGACATTCAGTAAGAAGTATTCAGAAGGTGCACAGTGTAATGTGACAGTGGAGACCAGAGGGAGGAGATAAGGGGCACGTCCCGTTTTGCCGACGTAGCGTTAAGGCGACGTAGCGATAAGGCGAAATACAACTAACATTTTCACTTTGGGTGTTGCACTTTGTGGACGGTCCCTAAGCGCTCAGCTAATCGTATGCTGTCCAGAGCGACGCAGCCTACTTGGAAAATACACGTGTGCCTTTCCAAACAATCCATGACAATGGACACACTGTTGGAATGCAGTCATAACTATGAATGCATTTCACCAGAAAAGCCTGGAAATTTGCATTTCGCCTTATCGGCACGGCAGAAAAGCCTGAATGGAAATTTGCATGTCGCCCTATCAGTACGGTAGGAGACCCCGTTAGTACTTTTGCCCCTGTTAGTACACTTCGCCTTATCGCTACGTCGGAAAAACGGGATTTCCCCGAGATAAGAATGCAACAAGTCAGAATTGAAGAGTGACTCGTGGATAAGACCAAGATAACATCTCTACGGGCAGAGTTTTCTGCCTGCATGTTTATGCTCTTGAGCAGTGGTGGAAAAAGTACTCACATTGAGTAAAAGTATCAATACTGCAATGTAGAAATACTCTGTTAGGGTGCCCTCACACCAAAATACCTATGAGAGTGGAATCCGCGTTCCGCCAATGCATTTCAATGAGAAGGGAGCGTTTTTTGCAGAAATCCTCTGCTGGCATGAAACCTCTTCACTCTCATTGAAATGCATTGGCGGAACGTGGATTCCACTCTCATAGGTACTTTGGTGTGAGGGCTTGTGAGTATTGGAATCAAAATGTACTTAAAGTACCAAAAGTATAAGTACAAAATGTTTGAAAATAGCAGATCTACAAGCTCACAACAAGCTTGTAGATCGGCTATTTTCAAATAATCACGGTATAGAATAGAGCTAAAGTGCATTAGGCTAATATGTTTTATAATATATTCATTTATATCTGCAAAGTAACTAGTAGGCCTAACTAAAGTTTTCCAATAATTGTAGTGAAGTAAAAGTACAATATTTTGATCTGAGTTGTAGTGGAGTGGAAGTAAAAGTACTGAAAACTGGAAATACTCAAGTAAAGTACACATACCTCAAAACTGTACTTAAGTACAGCACCTAAGTAAATGTACTTAGTTACTTTACACCACTGCTCTTGAGCGGATGTGCAGCAGTTTGAGATGTGATTCTAAGGGAATGGTCATAAAGGATCAGAGCATTGTTGCAGTGCAGTGTAGTGCTGTGTAGTTATGTAATGTTGTGTTGTGTTGTCCCTCAATCTTTTAACTCATTTCTAGCCGATCCCGAGTATACTCGTGAAAAATACTCAAGTATTTAGAGTGCCGATCCCGAGTATACTCGCGAAAAATACTGTATATAGAGTAACGCCGGTTCTCCTACCCAATAGCCTGGCGGAAGGTCCTGGCACGATCTGCCTCGCCGATTCATCATCATCACGGATCCACGTGCACAAAATAGTAATCCCATAACATGGAGGCCGACGGGGAATCTCATCTTTAATGTCCATTTTCTGGCACCATTGATAACTGTACCAACTCTACACATTCCCCAGTGGCAGTCCTAAATAAATATCCCTAATTGAGCTTCATAAGATGTATCGGCGTTTGTACACAATAGATCAGACCTCTGCCCCGTAGTTTGACACCCCTGTAAGCCCATGCTATTATATGCTCAGGTATGTGTTCACCGCTGTGGCCATTAAAATGTGAAAGTGGTTATTATTGGCTTTGTTGCTGAAGCCCTATGACTGTTGCCAAGTTTTAATAGTGGGGTATATGCTATGGGTATATGCGATACATGCTAGCTGTGTACAACATTTTCCCAAGTGACCAAAGGCTTAATGCTGAGACTTTGTGTGCACTCAGGTACACACTTTTAAAGCCAAGGATGGCATTAGATTCTCGCTACAAAAACATAACAAAGGCATCGATCGGCCATTTTAGAAACCACATGGTGTGACGACCGCTCCCGTTGTATGACGTCATGACGTCTGATGGGATTTAAAATCATATTCCATATGGATAAACAGTTTTCCCCAATCATAATAAAATACTCCACACAAGAAATGAGACCACACAGCGTAAATCCGTTTTGTGTTGAAGTTTAGTCAGAGTTCAAATTGTAGGTACTGTACAAGTACAGTAGAGAGCATTGCCACCCATAGTATCTCTGAGTACAAAGCATAATGATTCACAGATATATGGAGTTTACAGAATACATTAGTCACATTCTGATTGGACAATTAAACATAACATGGATGGGATGTTGTTGTGACTGAGTCTCGTGGACTCAGAAGCCAAGGATGTAGAATGTTTTGGCTTTTCATTATCCCGTGTCCTGGACACTTTGACATTTCGCTGGTCAATCTTTCTGTCCCTGGAGTGGGGCAGATTCTCGTCTCGTGCATTAGTTATCAGATCAAAACATCATGGCATTGACTTTTAACACTGAGAATGATATCTATACCATATTAAACATTTTAATCTTATCAACGTCAACCCGGAAGTATTTACGCAATGGACTTCTGGCCTTCAAAATAAGACAATGGAGCGTAATGGAGCCCTGCGAGCGGCACGCTACACATTTAACCCGTTCATGTCTGGAGCACTAAATGGGTTAATATCCATATCTCGGCTTGCATGAAGTGTTTGCTGCCTCGAATTCTAGTGTTGGAATCAGTCACTTTAGGGACTGATGCAGTACATATAGTGCATATGGTTTCAAAGGACAGGGGGCCATATTATTGGGGTCACAGTCAGGACCCCTAACACCCCCTCTGGCATTTGCATTCGGCCAGGGCAATGCCCAACCATGAGCAAGAACATCTGACCACAGCTTCAGCGGCCATAACAGGATAGGCTGCCAGGACGATGCACAGTCCATACAGGACGTAGCACCGCGGGCAAACCAATGCTCAACATCCCCTGGGCCCCTCCTTGGGCCCAAAGGTAAAGGCCTCGCCACCAGGGCGAAGGAGAGGCTTGCGTGAAGCCTTCCCTGGCCAACTTCACCACACCATCGGATACGCCTAACCGGCGCTGGCACTCTTTCCAACTCCACTGTCCCCAGGTGGCGGGGACCGTCCTGGCGCTACACAGATCAACACTTCATGTCTGGCACACTCCAAGGCAAAGGGCATCTCCTTACGAGAACAACAGTTACCTGTCCCATGCCTTGGCGCAACCTCTCCATGCCTAACTAGGGGTGTACAACCCGAAGCTTCGGCCATTTCTCAGTGCTCACCTGGTCTTGCGAACTTGGTCAATATGTACTATTACCGAGTTCTCCAACCTAAGCTGAGCCAATGTGGGCTCGCCCTGCCGACCGCTCCCTGAGGTAGCATTATCTAAGAGGTAGTTATTGAGGTAGTTATTTGCGGCGGTGGGATTGGCGAGTCCACGCCCATATAACTTAGGTTGGTCGCAAAGTCGTTAAAATATTATTAGATGTTCTCAACTGCTATTTTATCTAGTTCCTGATGGAGATGTTTTTACCGAACTGGCCGTCGGCTGTACACACCGACCCCCACTTCACTATGTTCAAAATCTCCGACGCTCTGGGGAGTTTTGTGAATAAAAAACACTTAAGCCTTGATAATATTAACTATCCTTTACTTCTGTAGTAAATAACTATACTCCAAGGGTCTCTCGGCTATTCTTTATGTGGCAGTGGACACGAATTTAATCAGTCAATTATGCCTATAATTAATCAATTACTAATCAATAATATTATGCCTATAATAAATTAATTACTAATCAATAATCAATAATCAATCGAATCCACCCAGGGACGCCATGTAATGAGCTCCGAGTTACTAGATACCCCTTCACCTATTAGGGGACCCCCCGACGCCGTCCGGAACCCTCCTCAGGTCCTAAGCCCAAGAAGTTACCAGATCTTTTTTAACAAAACACTATCACTATCACTAACACTACACTATACCTTTAAGTTAACACAAACAGGTGTTATAACCTTTCTCATTTGCATAAACCTACTATTACACATATACATATACATATTTACATATTTACATTACATATACTTATTTAACACTAACATAAATACACTTCTCTGAATGAAAGCTGAGCTATCAATGAGACCCTCTTTAACTGGTGAATATTATTACTTTCTACAGCGACTATTTATTTTAGAGACCAAGATATGCACCTTACTTTAGAAATGTAGACCTTAGGTCTGAATGGAGAATGCAAACCACAAAGACCATGTAAAGTATGAGTCTGACACCTAGCTCTCACCAGGGGCTCGGGAGCGACGCCGCTTGACTTATTAGTACAAACCGTCCAGTGTGAACATCAGTTCATCCGGTTTAAGGGGTTTGGAGATTTGTACTTATATTCTGCCAAGCTCGCCCACCAACTCAGCACGCGCTGAGTTGGCTTCTGAGAAGGTGAAAAGACTTTTACCTAAGAAAACACTCTTGTTGATTCTTACCAAAAGCCTCACTCAGTCCCACAGCCAGGAGATGATTCGAGTGCCTGAAGGTGTTCAAAACCTTCCTCCCATGAGTGCAGCCTTCCCCGTAGGGAAGGAGAGAAAGTCAAACCTTTAAAAAGTAAACTCTTAAAAAATGAGTTCAGACAGACACCAGATAAAAGTGAATAATAAAAAGCTTTACTGGTAAAAACAGTTACAAAATATAAAACCACCAATACAGTAATTGGCAATGAAATAATGAAGAGTACAATATAAGTACTTGACTAAAAACAGAGAATCTAACAGAGTCAAAGTCTCTCTAAGTACAGGAACAAGTGGTGCAGAAATTGCACTAAGTACAAAAAGGTCCATCCCCGACCCCTAACGGGCCGGGGATAGCTGCAACAACTCAACACACTCTCTAAAAACACCAAGAACAACTAACAGGAGACACGAAGCAGCCTCCTTTATACAGTAGTCCGTTGCAGTCACAGTGACGTGATTTACACACAGAACATATTTTAGCACACACACGTTGTCACGCGCCTGTGCACGTACATGCCCTAACACGCACATCTTTTCATAATCGAGACGGTGAAGGTCAGGCTAGACTCCCCCATCCATGCCAGGTTGGGGAGTCGTCCGTTCTCACATCAGAAGCTTCTGGGAAACACCTCTCTCCCAGGATGTCATATCTCATGTTGACGTGATAAGAGATAACAGCACGGCCCGAACGTTAGGGAGGGACGGGCACCTGTCTCACTCACGCTCAGTCCAAGGTTGGTTTCCCAGACAGAGAGAAGATAACAGCTCGTTAGCGTGGCCAGCTGCATTTGAGTCCAAGGCCATCTTGGAGCTGGATGCCTCTCTCTCTCCACTCAGCAGACACAGTGCACAGGGTTCCAAAAGACAGGGTGCCATACACCTGGGGTCACAGGCGGGACCCCTAACACAAATATATTTCAGAGCTCAAGGATGTTTCACAGAAGAAACAGAAAGGCCCAGAAGAGGACAATAAAGGCCTTGTGAAGCCTTTCCAGAAACAATGGGGGAGCAGAGGTGAGAACAACCAAAAGGTCTCGTGGAGAACAACTTTCGTTCAACCAGTGGGAGACAGCTGGATTAACAGCTGTGGCACCCCTGGAACATCCCAATTAAAATCAGAGCAATCATCGTCGTCGCTGCGAACAGTCATCCAGCAGACCAACCGAGGGACCGCAGGGAAAGGACCGGGGGAGGGGGGACTTTATATGTCGCTCATGGGCACCCAATCAAAGACCCACGGACGCACAAACGGAGACAGAGAGAGAGAGAGAGAGATTGTGAGTGACAGACGGATCTGAGAGGGGAAAGCGAGAGAGAGACCCTAAACATCAGAACAATATTAATCCCCCTGAGGAGCCTCTGAAAGGGTTTCTTAAATCTGATTTCCAACACACACACAGACACACACACACTCACGCACACGCACGCGCACACGCGCACGCACGCACACACGCACACACGCACACACACACACAAACACACACAGGTCAACAGCGTTTGTGTTGCCAATAGCATAGCACTGAAGCATTGAAGCGTCATGCCCTCACCTTTCTACTCCAGCAATCTCCATTATTATTTCTCTCTCTCTCTCTCTCTCTCTCTCTCTCTCTCTCTCTCTCTCTCTTCCCACCAATAAAAAAATAGTAGTTTGGTGAAGGTCTCAAATTACAGAAACGGGTCTTATGCATTATTTTAATCACACTAGCTTCGTTTGTAAGATAGAGGTAAAGTGCCAGTTCTGATGTTTTGGCCCCGCTAATGACCGTCTCTGTGGATGGCTATGTTGTCTGTCCTTGTGTCTCTGCGTCTGGCTTTCTTCTGGGGACTCTAGCCTTTCCTCTAGTGCTACCATTAGGCCAAAATGTCCAATTGCACTTACTTACCTTATGGCCTTTTCTGTGTGTGTGACTGACTGTTTAAACTGGCATTTGGATAAAAGAAGAAGAACAAAAGAGAATTGGCCTTGGCCAGGTTGTCACAGGAATTATGACAATATGACACTGATCCGCTTAGTAGTAGCCAATGTGAGATTAAACACACACACACACACACACACACACACACACACACACACACACACACACACACACACACACGCACACACTTATCTGGTGATGATTATCTTTCCCGCGTCACCCTTCTCCATATCCCCCTCCTATTCTTGCTCAATCTCTTTGTATGTCTCTCACCCACTGTCTGTTACGTTCCACATATAGTGTTGTCGTGTCTGGGATTTATGTGTCTTCCTTCGCTGCCTCTGCTGTATTAGTCCGGCTGCCACCTTGGTATCATAGGTATGATATTTGGTATATCGTTTTTTTTATTGGCCTCAAATGTTGTCTAATCTATATATACGTTCATGAAACCACCTGCTGATGGCCTGTCAGCATTGAGCAATTTATTTTATAGGGGTAAAAGTTTGGGCCCATCACTTACTATACACTATACTATAAAGAAAAAAACTAGGAGTTTATAATTATTCTGAATCCATTGCAAGCATTGGTTTGGCATGAAAAACATTCCTTGGCCTAAAAACAGACTCACAAAAATATGATTTCGTGATGAGTCATCACTTTTGACAGTTTTTTCGGGGCTGAGGTGGGGTATGGAACATGGTATATCGTTTTTTTTATTGGCCTAAAATATTGTCTATATACATCCGGTGCACCGTCATGAATCCACCTGCTGACCGCCTATCAGCATTGAGCAATTTATTTTATGGGGGTAAAAGTGTGGGGCCCATTCATTTACTATACACTATACTATAAAAGGAAAGAAATACCCCCCAAAATCTGCTTTAAGTAGCATGTGAGGGCCTGAGGGGTCAAACTAGGGGTTTATAATTATTCTGAATCCATTGCAAGCATTGGTTTGGAATGAAAAACATTCCTTGGCCTAAAAACAGACAAATAAAAATATGGTTTAGTGATGAGTCGTCACTTTTCACAATTTCGTGGGGGGCTTTTTAAGCCCAAGGAAGGTTTTTCATGCAAAACAAACGCTTGCAATGGATTCAGAATAATTATAAACCCCTAGTTTGACCCCTCACATGCTACTTAAAGCAGATTTGTTTGGGGGTCTTTTCTTCCTGTGTATAGTAAGTGATGGGCCCAAACTTTAACCCCCTATAAAATAAATTGCTCAATGCTGACAGGCCGTCAGCAGGTGGTTTCATGAACATATATAATATAGACAACATTTTAGGCCAATACGAAAAAAACTATATACCAAATATCATACCTATGATACCAACTTAGCATAAATGCTAAGTTGGCAGCCGGACTATATGTCTCTCCCTCTATCTTTCCTTCAGTCACCTCATCTGCTGTCAATCAACCCAACCTGAATGCATACCGGTAGCATCATTGTATGTGACCTCCTCTTAGGTGTAATTTTGTTAGGATAGAATGCAATAGGCAACACAAAGACAAGAGGAGAAGAATAGAGGGACAGCGAATGTGCGTGCGTGGAGGGGGGGCAACAGCGGCAGACGCGGCAGACGCAGCTCCGTTGCCTAGTCTGTCCGGCTGTGCCGCGGATTAGGTATAATTGCAGCGGCATAGGAATCATTGCCACGGCTGTTGTCGGCACTTCTGGCGACGCCGCAGCAGGCGCCGGTCCCGGGAAGTGTATTCGCTCTTTCTGGGAGGAATAACCCAGCAAGTTTCAAGTAGTTCCCTTATGTGCACTGTTAGCTCTGGTCCAGGGCGTTAGCGAGTTCTCGCTAAGTCTCTGTTGTTAGGAGCGGCGCATTTGCCATGGACTGAAAATCACACTACCAGTGAGAGGACTTTGCTTTCTTTTAAATCCCTGTTAGCCTAAGTTTAGAATTCTTTTTTACCTTTTATATAGAATTGAAGTGCTGAAGGGCAGAGCTCTGCATCCCACAGAGCTTAGACCCAATGGTGGTTACCCTCCACAGCTTGGCTTTGTTGGATTCTTGAGCCGTGCCAAGCCAGGAAAGAAAAGGTAAGGAGGCTCTCTATATGGCAGATGTAAAAGCTGCGAAGGATGCACTACTCATCAAAACAAATGCTGTTTTGTGTTGTTGAAAGACTATATTCTTCCCGGTGGGAAACTTCTCAGGATCCCACCCGAGAAGTACACTTTTGGGGCACTTTAATACACTTTTGGGGCAGACAATAAAATATCTCCGCCAGACGGAAATTATTTTGTATTTACTCACCACCACTTTCTACAGATCTGACCAACGGTCAATTATAAGAGACAGATCTGTAGAGGGCGCAGGTGGAGTAATTAAAGTCTCAGTCCATGGGAGGAGCAACGCTCCTAACAGAGGACCAGAGCTAGTGCACTGCATGCTCGATCCCTCCTTTCATATTGACAATAATAATAATGGCCTTGTAGCTGAATGCTGTCAGATGAGCCTTCACAAAAAGCCCTTGAGGAGATGAAGTGTGTGTGTGTGTGTGTGTGTGTGTGTGTGTGTGTGTGTGTGTGTGTGTGTGTGTGTGTGCGTGTGTGTGTGTGTGTGTGTGTGTGTGTGTGTGTGGGGGGGGGGCTCAGGGAATGGCCTCTCGGGATAAGGTCCAGACATGTACGGTATTAGTGACAACCCTCGTGTGTTCAAACATGCCACAATGAGCACTGTTGTAAACTGGAAGAATATTCTTCCCTGGGGGGAGAGTTCAAGGTCACAGTGCTCCATACTGTATGTGTCTCCATATTCTTCTTGAACAACAGGGGAGCTAGGAGAAAGAAGAAGGACAGGGAGACATAGAGAGGTTGAGGGGCGGAGGGAGAGAGGGAGTATGGGAGAGCAGTGGCGAAATTAGACCTTATTCCCCATGGGTTTTCAGATCAAGGGGGCCCTGATCAAAGGGGCCCGGGTCTGTTGTCTTTGCGCAATTTAAGCGCAAACTACAATGATTAATCCACAGTGGCAATCATAAGCTAATAACTGTGGTGATTAGCCAAATGAAAAACTACAGGGCAGAGCTCTGTGCAAGAATTTATGTAGATATGGGCGCATTTTTTTATTTAGGCCTATTAAAAACAAATTTTATTTTCGCCACTAGAAAACCCAAAAACCCTATCAAATTACGCTTGTGTGGGAGAGGCAAAGAGCGAGAGGGAGGCAGGCAGTCAAGGTTCAATTTATGAGATTTAGAATAGTGATTGTCAAACTTTCTGACCCCCAAATTGACACTTATTAGGGAGACCTCGTCCTAAAGGGTGAGGTTGTGCACATGGGCGCGTGCACACATCTGCCTGGGTGACAGCAGACTGCTGGGCGAGCGCTGGCGCTTTGGCATGGGAGCAACTTTCCCTCTGCGTCCTAAAATAAATATTGGCACTTTGGCTACAGTGTCTTTGTCTTTTAAAGACTATTAATGGGATCAACTTTGACCCAAAAAATGCAGACTCATTCTGACATCAGACTGATGTCCGCCAGGCAATACCCGTACAACGGGTATTATGGGTATTGCCTAACAACCGGAGGGACATCATTCCCACGGGTGGCAAAGCAAGCATCCGTATTCTTGCTCAAGATGACGAAACAATCAAAAAACATCACTTTCTCAGCAAGGTTGTCTTTCCTGAGGTCCTGACAATATAAATGTATATCACATTTCAGGCCTTCGGTCTGAAAAAGAGATATGGGCATATATATGGGCATAAATGGACACAGGCAAACAGATGGTCAAAACGGGTCCTATGACAACAGGTATAAATGGGTTTGCATTAAAGGGTGGGACATTCATTCCCTATTTACATCATTCCCGAGTAGGCCGGGCCCCGACTAGAAGGGCGGCCGAGCTTCTAGTTGTTTGTAATGTTAGTTGAAATATGAGCATGTAAGGTTATATTCTGGGACATATCTGTCTACATAAGCACCTACCACTTCAAGTTCCCTGCACACCTGTTTGTTCTTTCTTTCTTTCTTTCTTTCTTTCTTTCTTTCTTTTCCTATTTTTTTGTTCCTTTCTCCGCCAACCCAAGAGCAGGCTTGGACGCGCAGAGACCGCCACCACCACCTCAGTAAGTGGCCTATTGTTTAATGAGGCGGTGGGATCAAGGTGTTCAGCAGCCTTGACCTGTGTAATGTGTCTCAACTGTGTCCTGTTGGTGTGACCGTCTTGAAAGTCAGGCCCATCGGAAGTCTTAAATCGTGCATCTTGCAGTGGGAATCGGACCGGGACCACATCAGGCCATGAAGGCAACCCTGAATATAATTACGCGTTTTGATGTGTTTTGGAAAGATGCACATATTCAGTTGGAATAAATATGCCTTTTTGCTTTGAGTTAAAATTGTGTTCTGAGTTATCCATCCAGACTTCATAAGACTCTCAGCAGTGGTGGAGCGGCTCTGACAGATAGAAAGTGTCAGACACTCACATCAGCAAACATTGTTTTCGGCGGCTGTAGACAAACTGGAGGCGTCGATGTGGGTGTGTCAAAGCCTGTTCGTGCGTCTTTCAGAGCCCGGTGCTATTTTTGAGCATTAACGCGAGGCACAGAACACCAAAATACAATGTGTATTTGGCATCAAGACTTTGACGAGTTGCAGTAAGGTAATTAGGCCTACATTTTATTTCAAACTATTGCACTGTGTGTGCCCGTTTGTGTTTTCACAGTTTGACTGCATTTAAATTCTCTTTTGGTAAACAAGTCGGTTTTCATTTAGTATTAAATGTTTGCACCGATCCAAAAATAAGTTTGTCTGTGAAACGCAGTACACTGATCCTGTCTTTCTTTGCACATAGCTGGTGATGTCAGGTCTTTGAATGGTACAAATGTGGATGAGGAGAAACTCATTTCAAATCCAAACTAATCCAAATATAAAGACAGAGGCAGAAAAGATCAATTGCATGGCGTGCAGTCTCGGTTGACACTTAACCCATTTAGGCCTGAAACCAATTCTAAAATCACCTTCTAAAGCCTGACCTAAGTTTTCTTCAAATATTATTCAAAAATTACAAAAACAAATATGTTGTTACATACTGTACATGTACTGTACCACACACAAATATGTTCCCGTCCCACAGAGCAGAGACATCATCTGAATACTTAGCCTGGTTAACTTAATAAACCTGGTTAACTTAATAAACCAGACCGCACAACACCACCCCCTGGCGGTAGTGGTGGTGTAGTGTGGTCTGGAGCCTCACGATCGAGAATCCATTTCCACCAGCCACCAGAAAGGGTTAGTCAATCAGGGCTCTAGGATGTGTGGACACAAAAACATTCCTCCCTCCCCCACCCCTCTATGACAGGCATCAAACAGGTAGTTGTCTTTGATGCTTTCATTGATTAGAGAGAACACTAACGAGGTCACAGGCATCACAACAGGTAGTTGTCTTTGATGCTTTCATTGATTAGAGAGAACACTAACGAGGTCTTGACACTTGTATGGCCCAATCAATTATCTTATTGCACAACCCCTTTGACGTTCTCGGGCTGGCTGAGCTCATCAGGCTTTAGCCCGCCCCCCAGAAATGGAATCTCTCCCTGTAACCCCAGACTCTCTTCCCAAAATGACAGGCTACTATGGCCCAGGAATTCTACCCAAATATTTAACAGCTGGGCTTTTAGATCTTCTATGTTCGGTTCGCGCCGGTTGTTGTGGGCCGGTCTGGGCCAAGATGCCAGGGCTGAATTTATGTCCTAGTCCGGCCCTGCCTATTTCTTACCCCTTTCCCTGTCTCCCTTTAATGTACTATTTATATTTTGAAAGAGTGCTAACATTCTCATTTGAGATGGTGGTGGATTCTTTTGTAATAGAACAATGCTGGAAATCTGCGTTGTATAGAGCTCAAATCTCATCTTTTCCGTGTATAGGCACATTAGCCCGCAAAGTTACAAGGCAGTACACTATAACCATTCACTGTCAGTCCATTAAAGCAGCCCTGGGAGCAAGTCAGCAACGTTTCGTCTGTGTGGTTGCCGTGTCGAAAGGATCACAGCGTCAAGGTCAAGAATGCTTAGTTGTACATTAGCAAGGCAGATGAGCGAAGATTACGACCCGTGTGGCAGTGCAAGTCAATTATGAGCATGCCTGGTGTCGACCGCAGAGAGACGGATGTGTGAGAGTAAAGCCTAGATTATTCTTTGTTGTACGGCCGCGATCCACACCGAAAAATTTGACAAGTGAGAGGGGATCTCTGCTCTCTCAAAACCTCTGTGGAGATAATCAACCACAAGAAAGAAAGTACAATCAGTACATGCCCATTGCCCACATGCATAAACACATACATAGACACTAAGCTTGCAGCGGTTTACAAAATTCACGGTTTGGTTCGGTTCGATATTTTTATGTTGCGGTTCGATACTTTTCCGACAAAAAATAAACAGAAATGTCCTTGATTTATAAATGTATTTTTATAACTACGTCATTTTTTGTTTTAACTTTGAACAATACGGTACCCGGCCTCTAAGGTAGTGGTTCTCTAAGTGGGCTCTGTGGACCCCTAGGGGTCCTTGAGGGGGTTCCAGGTGAATGTGGATGTGGAGTGGTATTGTATTGTATTGTTCGGTACAGGGTCATTCGGTTCGGTACACCCTCGTATTGAACGGTTCGATACCGGTACAAGTATTGTTGCACCCTTAATAGACACATATTGCACTTACAAAAACCCATGCCCGCACGCACACACTCACCCACTCACACACTCCCTGTCTAACATGCATGCACGTTTGCACCAATCAAAATGACACACACACGGTCGCGTGCGCGCTCACTCACACACTCACACGCACACACCCTTGCTACACATCAAGATAGTGAATGTCTGATAGGAAATGTAATGGCTCATTAAAGCACCAAAGCGAAGCTGTGGACAGATCCAGAAGGGGAAAAACAGAATGAATGATTGATCCAGTATGCAGTCCATTAGGGGTGATTTAGAGGCACTAAGGAGTGCAGCTACATTAGAAAAGTGACTCCAATTTCCTCCACGTTTCTTCTTCTTTCATGCTCCTGTGACTGGATGAGAAAGAAGCACTTCCCTCTGCATAATCATAAGATGTTGAACATTTATAATGGCAAAATGGGAGCGATGCATCATTGTACAGTTCCACGGATTAACAAAATCTGCTGATGAATACAGTCTAGGAGATGGGTTTGTGCAACATCACGGATACAACAAACAACTCACTGTTAATCACATCTGAAGACTGTTACAGAATGCAGAGAACAACTCTGGCCAATACATTTAGGCCATTTGTACTGTAAATAGCCGATCTACAAGCTCACAATGTGTTGTGATGCGTCGCATTGTGAGCTGGTCTATTTTCAAAAGATTTGTATACATTTGAAAACTTGTGAAATGGGACATTCTGCATAATGAGTACTTTTACTTTTGGTACTTTAAGTACATTTTGATGCCAATACTTTTGTACTTTATTCAAGTACATTTTTAATTCTGGACTTTTACTTGTAAGGGTGCACACACATGAAAATATGAATGTGGAATCCACATTCCGCCAATGCATTTCAATGAGAATTGAGCGTTTTTTTTTTTTTTTTTTTCAGAAATCCTCTACTGGCATGAAACCGCCCCCTTCTCATTGAAATGGATTGGTGGAATGCGGATTACATAGGTATTTTGGTGTGTGTGCACCCTTACAGAGTATTTCTGTATTGCTGCAGCATTGATACTTTTACTTAAAGTAGGACTGTCATCTAAAGGGGTACTGTCACTTTAAAAAGTAATCTTAAAATATTAGTTAATATGTTTATGATGTCATTGTGAGAATGTGCAATTATAAGCCAATCAAATTAATTGACTGTACTTAGACTACTTACTCTACTGGTCAGCTGTTGTTGGGGGGCGAGGGGTAGATTACACTGTGACATGAGTTTCAGACTATTTCAGACCGTTTTCAGAGAGACCACGTGACCTACTGTATCATACTATTATAATTTCGGGGCGTGTCAGCGGGCCTTTAAATGAATGAAATGTGAGTACCTTTTTACATCACTGCAGAGTTGATGCTGGTGTAGTGATATAAATGAACTGGCTGGTGACTCGTGGACCTGGGATGGAATATTGAAATAGTTCTGAAGTAAGAGTTGTCTCTGAAGGCAGAGTAACGATCAAGGCCCGGCCTAATAGGCCAAGATAGGCTGACATTCACCATCACTTTGGTCATGCTGCCATGGCTGCGAGCTCGTGCTGTCCGTTTGCGTTACTTTGACGTGAGTGGGCATTGCGGGGGCAGAGGGGTGCTGCGTACATATCTCGCCAATGGAGGTCTGTCTTTATAAAATGTAAAACGGTAAATGGTGCATTTATATAGTGCTTTTTATCCAAGCGCATTACATTCACACACATATTCATACACCGATGGTGGAGGAAACCATGCAAGGCACACCAACCTGCACATCGGGAGCAATTAGGGGTCCAGAGTCTTGCTCAAGGACACTTTGACACTAACTCTGGGGGAGCCCGGGAACCGGGTAGAGTGGCCGGTAGGTGGGGGCGGTAGGTCAGGGGTTTTCAAAGTGGGTGACGGGGCACCCAGGGGTGCCGTGACGGCAGTCCAGGGGTGCCGCGAGATAATTTGATAATATTTGGAATTTATTTGGACACTTGAAAAAATATTTAGTATCATTTTAAACTTGAAGTACAAAGTTATTTTCAGTCCGTTCTAACCAAAATGACTATTATCGCAACGTTTTCCTCGCAACATAATCACTAAAATGTCGTCACTGTCGGGCAGAAACCTTGTATTTCCAAGTTACAAGACTGTCGCACAAAACTAGTGAAAACAGCCGATCTACAAGCACACAACGCCTCGCGATGCGAGGCATTGTGTGCTTGTAGATCGGCTGTTTTCACTAGTTTAGTACATATTTTAGATGATAAATACAAAACGAACGGAAAACAGAATGCAAACACAGACCATACTTACCGTACATACCGTTTTGTTCCACATTCGCAATCCTTGAAATCCTTTCACCTTGACATTTAAGGTCAAGTGCCATCACGTTCGGCCCCCATCCTCAATTTATACGTATTTATTTTGTGTGCATGTCAGGGGATGGGGGTGATGGTGGTGGGTGGGGGTCCTTGGATCGCAGCATTCACCCATTGGAATTGCTGTGCACGGTCGCTCTTTTCCATGCCATACTATAATGGTCTCAATGAGTCTAAAAGTCAGTGTGGGTAATAATTCACCCTCTCTGGCTTCATTTCCGTGGATTCAAGTCAAGCATGGCACAGTAAATGACACTTGGGTGGCCTTTAAAAGATGATGAGGACACGTGGAGCATTCAGGGAGGGTGGTAAATCAGGTGAGCAGTGGCCCGTGCGACAGGGGACAGGATGAGGGTGTTGTCACTGGGGGAGCCTGTCCGAGTGACATGTTCATCAAGGCGTGGGCTGACACCGATCAGTCACGTCACCCGTGGTCACTGGAAAAGGGATGGACAGTGACATCTAACTCTGATCTCATTATCAGGACAGGAGTGGGCTCGCTTTGAAATCAATCAAAGACGACTCGCTCGTTTAGATTTTTTTTTTTTTATGAACACAATCCATTACAGGAAATTGGAGCAAAATATCCCCCTGTGTTGTACACTGAATCCATTAGTACAAGCAGTCTGTAGATGGAATATATTGTAAAAAATAAAACTTCAAAAAACAAACAAACAAACGGACGCATGCGGTCTAACACTGCAGTCCTTTCCCCCCCTCAAATACTGTCGGCCTATGCGGTCTGTATGCAGGTGGGCCAAAAAGAATTTTAACCGCGATGTATCGTCTTACTCCCTCTTATCGTATCGATACACTGACAGCAAATATCTTTTACAATATTGTAATATTAAGAAAGTCCAGGTTTATATTTTTCTTTTCAAGCTTAGCACTTTAATGTGTATAGCTGGATGTATATGTGACTGAGTCTGACACTGGGGCAGTCATTTCGCAAGCCACTACTTTAGACCACAGCTGAAATTACTTTTTTTTTCTCTCTAAAACGTGATAAAGCCACAAAAGCATTTCATAAATATCAGGCTACATTTCACTTAAACGCCAGAGCTTAACTCTGCATGTAAATAAGACTTTTTTTAATTAATGTGAGAGATCGGGACATAATTCTGTTGGTCCTCCCGGCCATGTAGCTACAATGCTCGTCTATTTTTAATCAAGACACAGTTTGTCAGCCCTTTGTAGCCAAATGCGGTAAAATCGGGACTCCATTACCTAGCGTTGCAAACCACAGTATTTATCCCGTTCATGTAGTGCCACGTATGTTCCAAATGAACCACGTTACGTTGTTATAATGATTTAATCTATTATTTATTTATTTATTTATTTATTATTCCGCTGTTCTTCTTCTCGAGTTTGGGAAAAAAAGGATCCGTTTCCTGCCTGAGCGGAGGACCGGATGGCGAGGAGCGTCCTTTGTCACTGAGTTAGCTTAGCATTGAATAGAACAGTGTCATCGTAAACTATCTAGTTTTAACGTTCAGAGCGTTTTCTTTTTGGACAATAAAAACATTGACAGCCAGGAAAAAAAATCCATCAGAAGGACACATGGAATGCAATTGTTCCCTCGCCGTCGGAAAATTTACTTATTAGACTATTGTGGATGACTGGCTGATGAGTGGCTAACGGCTAACGCTAACGTTAGCTAGCGCTAGCTGCAGGCTAACGCAGGCATCGTATACACAACTGGAATAAAACGCGACCCAACTCTATTTTTGCTCTGCCAAAAGCTCAAAACGCGAGGCGGTTAAGCCTGTAGATTGTGGTTTATTATCAGGTCAGAACCATCAGATTATCCTTCTGACTGAAGTTACACAAACACAAACACTGATGTTACATAAAACACTTTTTAGCACAGTTAGCTGACCAATTTCGATAGGTCACGAGTTATGGTGTTGCGCACGTAGCTTCCCGTAGAGCAACGTGGACTGACGAAAACTGGTGCCCCATAGAACTTTGTGCCACTATAGGAAGAAATACTTTCCTTTTCTCATTTACTTAACTCATTCTGTGCCTATCCCGAACATGTTCGGCTTTATTTCAATCCAATACAATTTTTTTTTTATTAATTGACTTACACTGAGCTGCTTGTAGAGTCGTGGGTGGTCCTGGCTCGTCCTACGCTAGCCAGCTAGCCATTTTACATGGTCCGACGATATATTCCATTAAAAATGGTTTAAAATACATTTTTGAGCCCCCCAATGTTCACCAAATGTTCAGCGCCGCTTCCGGAACGACGTCCAGTGTGCCTATCCCGAACATGTTCGGCTTTTTTAATGAAATGAATAAAATGATCCGAGGCCTTCTGAAGCCTGAACCTAAATTTAAAATCCAGTGTTCCAAATCCGGGGGCCGCCATGCCGGCCGTTAGCCGCGAACGGCGCCGCGAATCGCCGCCGAATCCAATGAAAAACCACATCTTTGGAGGCCCATATCTCTGGATTGTGTTTTTAGGGATGTGGCGCGAGGTTTATTTACGGCGAAATCGCCTAAAAATGATCTTTTAAATGACAAAATGCTAATAGCTATTCTGTAGCCATTTTCATCCGGGACCTTTCCATGACGTGCACAAACGTGAGCACGCGCGTCACTGCAACGTGAGTCCCCGGATGCTAATGCGCTCGCCTATGGGACAAACCCTGGCATTCTTTGGTGCCCTCTAGGGGCTGGCACAGGAAGCGTTAAGTAAAAGTATCAGTAGGCAGTAGCCTACTGCAATTTAGATATACTCTGTTACAAGTAGAAGTCCGGTATTAAATAAATATATTTTTAAAATAGCAGATCTACAAGCTCACAATGTGAGCTATTTTCAAATGGCCAAAATGTGTACAGTATAGGCTACAATAACAGCTGAAGTGGTTAATGTATGTTTTGGACTATTAAAATCAAATTAAAATCTACAAAGCAATAACTAAAGTTTTGAAATAAATGTTGGCCTAGTGGAGTAGAAGTTAAAATGTTGGAAATTGGATTTACTAAAGTAAAGTACAAATAACCAAGTTCTCCAAGTTAGAATGTATGTAAACGTTTGTGTTCTCATGCCAATAAAGCTTCTTTGAATTGAATTCTGCTCTCTACTTCCCCATGTGGCGGAGTCAGGTCATTGCAGGTTAGAAATGTATTTAACGTTCAGAGTGTTTTCTTTTTGGACAATAAAAACATTGACAGCCAGGAAAAAAAATCCATCAGAAGGACACATGGAATGCAATTGTTCCCTCGCCGTCGGAAAATTGACTTATTAGACTATTCTGGATGACTGGCTGATGAGTGGCTAGATATTTTTTTCATCTGTATCTACCATCCACTTTGAATAGAAAAATATCTGGAGAAAGAGATTTTTTTATCTGTTATCTGGCGCAGTGGGAATGGGCCTTTACTCTTAAGTCGTCTCACCCCTAATAGTAACACTTAGGACATTGTAAAACATTATGGTCTCTGTTGCGATCCATAATCATGGCTGTGAAGAACACAGCAGAGTTGCACGTTGTGAAAAACAAAAGCCTCCAGTAAGCACCACAGGGATGGCAGATCAGTGGTGACCTTGATCATTTCCATATTCATTCAGATCTGTGACTTACGGTACCAATCATTAAAGGACTTATAGATTTGGCGTCCTGGCCTTGCCCCTATCCATTCATCATGCAGATAATAAAAATCACTATCCAGGTTACATACGGTTACATACAGCACTACATACAGGGAGCGAGTGCATTCAGTCAGACGAAAATAAGATTAGTGGTTAAACAATCCATCCATCCGCCATCCTTCCATCCTTTCAACCTCCCAAAATCAAATATAAGAAAAATAAATGTATAGCCATTTGAAAAAAGGGTTTTAAGTTGACTAATGATTTAACACAATTGCTTTGTGTGACAAAATAACAAATCCTTGAGTAAGAATGTATTGTCTCTTACATGTCTACTGTATCTCTATTACCTATGAGCCTGTTGTCGCGTGCCTGCCATGTGCGTACGTACGTATGTTACTGTAAGTGTACTGTACAGTATGCCTCTGCATTAATTTCTCCACGTGTGGGTTAACCATAGAGTTATATATAAATAGAGAGAGGACAGCCCCGCCCCCAGCTATTCATTTCAATGCAAGTTGCTCAGTGGCGTTTGAAGCACCCGGAAGACTACAGGAGGAGCCGATTTGGCCTATAAATACGGCACCCTGATTGGTAGGTTTGGATTATAGGCCAAATTTGTGATTGGCCGAGGCCTGAGCAGGCTTACTAGGGTAAACAGTAGCCTCCCAGGTTTGACCACTAGGCTAAGGCTGCTTCAATGCTCTACCGTGGTTCTGGGGGCTTGGGGTTAACAGCAAAAACATCACTTCCTTTAATGAAACCTGAGCAGCAAATCAGGTTTGTGATTAACCTAATGAGCAGTCAATAAACCAAATGACAACAAATCAGGTTTTCTTTTTAATCAAAGCGCTAGAAACCTTCCGGTTAACCAATTGCGCTCCAACACATCAGGCTGTCGGTCACGCAAAGAGCCCGGTCACACAGAGGGACCAGAGACGTGGGTTAAGCCATGCCCCTGGAGGGGGTAATTGGACAGGGTCTGTTGCCACGTTGTTGCAACATGTGCAGGGGTCTCCCGGGGGATGGATGGAAATAGACTGAGGACCCACTGCCCGCTCACGCAGCCCTCTTCCTAATGTCCCTGCCCCATCACGCCTGACTGCTTCCACAGTCACCCCCCCCCCCCCCCCACACACACACACCCCCAACCACCACCGCCCGTATCCACAATGTCCACATTGATCTGGGTCCTCCGCCGGTGTTCCTCATGTTGTACTTCCCCACTCTTCTCCTCTCCTCCCCGACAATCCCTGTTTCCTCCACCAACTCCCTCGTCACTTCAATAGCTCACTGAAGTGTGGCGGTGGCCATGTGAACCTGTCGTGGCACACATATTGGGTTTGGGAGCTGGGGAGTGAGAATTGGGGGGTCGGGGGTGGCATAAATGTGTGGTGTAAGGTTTGGGTGCAGCGGGGCTGGTATCACACTTTACCTCTGGGGATATACCGAGTGACCAGTGGACTGTGTGTGTGTGTGTGGGGGGGGGGGGGGGGGGGGGGGGGGGGGGGGGGGACTCTGGCACTCTGCATCGACCCCATTTCCTGTCTCAATTGGCTCAGTGTGAGATTATAAAAAAGGCGTTTTAATAACTTTTGTCTGCCCCCCTAGAACCGGCCCTGTTTGAGAACCCCTGATGTAGACTCACAAACAAATCCATTATTCTTGACTTTTCTGTCATGACTAGACCACTTCATGGCCATGTCTCGTGACACCCACTCGTTCATGACTTGATCTAACAACGTACACGTACGGAACAAACACGTGCACACTGAACAAACACGTGTGGGTGCGAGTGTATAATAATTATACACTCTGTAAGCTATAATAATAATAATCTTGAATGACTCAAATGACTTGTGTCTGATTGGAAAATACACACCTCTTCCCACAGCTTCACCCATGTTCAGTGGTGGAAAAAGTACTCAGATGTTTTACTTAAGTAAAAGTACCAATACTGCAATATAGAAATACTCTGGAATTCAAAATCTACTTGAGTAAAAGTACAATAGTATTGGCATCAAAATATCTCAAAGTACCAAAAGTAAAAGTACAACATTTTTGAAAATAGACGATCTACAAGCTCACAACGCGTCGCATCGTGACGCGTTGTGACTTGTGAGCTTGTAGATCGGCTATTTTCAAGGTATAAAATAGGGCTAAAGTGGTTTATGTATGTTTTATAATATTCCCATGGAGGAAGACAGCCCATATCTGTGTGGCTGGTTCAGACAGGGATCTCCATGTATTGGGCATAAAAGGGATTGTATGACTCATAGGATTTTCACATAACGAATAACTGAGTACCGGTAGCATGTTTGGGGTCTCACAGCATATCTCCATATACAGTACATGGATCTCCACATAATATGGGTACCAGGAGTCAGTTTTGTGTTGACCATATAACGGTTGCCTGGCGTTGCCGCAGCCTCTATCACACACTTCGTTTTGGGAAGAGAGTCCGGGATTTCAGGAAGAGTTTTCATTTCTGGGGTTTGCCCCAAACCACGTGCCCCAAGCCTACAGAAACCATGTGCCCCAAGCAAACAACCCTGATTGGCCAACCCTTGAAGCTGGTTGAGGAAATAGAATCTCAATGGATCGGTGCCAGACCGTACTACAACACCACTACCGCCAGGGGGTGTTGTTGTGTTCGGTCTGGTTAACCAGGCAAATATAACGACACACGCCACAGTAACAATCCTCTCTGTCGTGACCTTAACTTGAACTGCACGCCTTCTCCGATACGCTGTCAGCAGCATTTTCTCTTCATCTGGAAGTGAGGACAACGACATAACATTCCGGATCCCCTCCCTGCTGAACAGGCGACCTGGCTAACCAGCAGGAGTTGCTACTAGTGCTGTGACATAGATCACAATACCCTGTGGCTGCCAGCCTCCCACCTGTGAACAACCAACCACCACATAATGTCAGTTTGGACATTCCAGCTTGAGTCACTGCTGCATGGGAATAAAACCTGGGCCTATGTGGAGGCGCATGACTATTTCACTTCTACCCAACCGTGGAAGAAGTACTCACATTTTTATACTAAACTAAAAGTATCAATAATATAGGCCTATTGCTATAGAGTAAAAAAAAGTGCAAAAGTATTGGCATCAATATATATATATATATATATATATATATATATATATATATATATATACAGAGAGGTGTGCATTGGCACTTCCCTCACAATTCACCAGGTACACTGAAAGAAATGATCCTGATGTCCAGTAGATGTAACATAATTAAATCTTTTAAAAGTTACAATAACAAATCAAGTTTGTTCGTTTACATAAATATGTCCCGTATTATGTGAAATATCACTTGTTGAAAATACAAGAAAAAGTGCATTTATTCCTCAAATAGCTTTATTTACTTAAAACCAACCAATCTTGTTCAGTACACAAATTCAACTAATACAATCACGTAATATTTACAGCCAAACTCAACAATCAAAACGTACTAATTTCTACAGCCAATGGACATCTGTAGAATTTATGTGATCTGCAACTAGCAAGAAGTACACGCCCCTTTCAAAAAGTTTGAACTGAGTGAGAAGAAAGAAGAAGCAGGTCGCCGGCGTCGCCACAGAGCCTCGGATAAAGCTGCGTTTTATAACTTCAAGGTAAGAATTAAATTAGCTTTAAGCTTTGCATTTGATTGAGGTTCAGTGTTTTTAGGATTGTTTTTTCTTAAAACAGCGGTGGCATGTTCTAGCTATTTAGAAGAAAAATCAAAGCGAGCCGCCGCCGCCGACACAACCCGCCCGGGGAAGGCCGTCGGTCGGCGGGGGCGGGCGCCACGGGCCGGCGGCGACTCTGGACGCGCGCTGGGCCCTACTCGCGGATCTCCTCAGCTACGGTACTCGCCGCTCCCCTCGGGGGGAGCGCCGCCCCGGCGGGCTGCCTCGGCTGGCGCCTAGCAGCTGACTTAGAACTGGTGCGGACCAGGGGAATCCGACTGTTTAATTAAAACAGAGCATCGCGAGTGTCGTCTAAATGCCATTGTTTTGCTGTGGGTGTTATGTAACTGTGACTTATAATGTCACGCAGCGTGGGTGTGTTTTTCATGTCTTAAAAACGATTTCTTCGTGGAATGTAATTGGGAAGTGTATGCTATCTAGACTAGATATACTGTTGTGTGTACTGGAAAAGACTGGACACGCACATGTTTCACCTGTAACAATACTTCCTTGTCTAACCCGCGCTCTGCACGTAATGTCAGCATCCCATAATAATCACACAACCACTGTAACACAGTGTGACCCACGTTATTAGAACAATACATTTAAGCAGGGGTAAAAGTGAGCGTCTGTAGTGCTTGTATTGCGACCACTTTCACCCCAGAATTTTAGTTGAGTGTGAAGGACAACGTTGGAAAGCCTTGAATATGCTGGTGTCCTTAGGGGGTTGAGGAGTCTGTATGTATTTCTAATTGATTGTATTCTCTATTCTCATCCATTGATAACTAACTATGTAATGTATGATGTCATTTTAAAACATGTGTTTATGTTCATATTTCTGATAATTGTAAAAGCATTTAACCCATTCAGAACGGGTACACATTATTGTGTATCATTATTTTATGCTTTAACCCATTTAGGCCTAGAATTATTGAATGCTTTAACCAGTGAAAAATAGCAGATATACAAGCTCACAGCGGCGAGTGCCGCGCTGCGAGCTTGTAGATCTGCTATTTTTGAAAAAGTCGTGAAAATGTGTGCAAATCTTTGAATATATGTATTTTCAAAGCGAACGTTTGTAACTAAAATTTTGCTTCTGGGTGGTCCCCTGGAACTAGATATTTTGAAATGGGGGTCCGTGGCCAAATAAATATAATTTTGGGGGTCCTTAACATGAAAAGGTTTGAGAACCACTGACATAGTAGTCTCTCAAGAACAGACTAACTGAGCTCCAGTTAAGTGAAAAGGACCTTTTCTTTGACGATGGCTGGCCAGATTGCTGACATTCCAAAAACCTTAGAAGGATTCAAAAGACACTTATAGAATCGGCACTCGGTGCCGCCAGATATACAAGCTCACAGTGCGGCACCGAGTGCCACGCTGCGAGCTTGTAGATCTGCTATTTTTGAAAAATTGTAAAAAATTGAATTTTGACCCGATTCCATAAGTGTCTTTTGAATCCTTCTAAGGTTTTTTGAAAAACCTATGTTTCTATGTCAGCAATCTGGCCAGCCATCGTCAAAGAAAAGGTCCTTTTCACTTAAATGGAGCTCAGTTAGTCTGTTCTTGAGAGACTACTATGTTAGTGGTGCTCAAACCTTTTCATTTGAAGCCTGCCTAGTTTAGTGCACCCTTTTCTCACCCTTGTGTTCAAGTCTTTGCCCAGAATGGCCAGTCATGAGGTTTAACAAAGTATGTATGATTTTACTCTATTCACCCAGATCGCTGACGCCCACCCTATCGGTCTCCCTGTGGTCCCGGCAGAGACAGGACAGCACCCAAGCCAGTCGCTCTCTGTGGTCACCAGAGACAGGTAGAACAGAAGTCTAGCACACACTAACACAACCGTTTGACTTTAATGTAGGGCTGTCACGGAATTACATCTGTTTGGCTTTTAGGCTTTGAAGTTGCACATAACCAAAGGGACCTTTTAGGGTTCATTTGGTTCCATTTGAACACTGTCAGAGTTACAGACTTGTATGGAACAATTTAGACCTTTAAAGGAACCCACAGAGTCCTCAGTGGGAATCCTCTTTGAGAACCACTGACTGTGTTCAAAACTCTTTGCCCAAATGTCATGAGGTTTAACGAAGTATGTATGATTTTACTCTGTTCTACCAGATCGCTGACAACCACCCCCACCCTATCGGTCTCCCTGTGGTCCCGGCAGAGACAGGACAGCACGCAAGCCAGTCGCTCTCTGTGGTCACCAGAGACCAGGTAGAACAGAAGTCTAGCACACACTAACACAACCGTTTGACTTTAATAGGGCTGTCACGGAATTACATCTGTTTGGCTTTTAGGCTTTGAAGTTGCACATAACCTAAATATAAAAAGAAATTACTGACATATTTGACAACTTCAAAAAGAACATTGATAGTGGAAATGGCTGATCTACAAGCCAGCTTGTAGAAAAAGTCAAGCTCTCCTCTTAACGCTGACTGCTGACTCTGTTCTAATGGAACCAAAGGGACCTTTTAGGGTTCATTTGGTTCCATTTGAACACTGTCAGAGTTACAGACTTGCATGGAACAATTTAGACCCCCTAAAGGAACCCACAGAGTCCTCAGTTGGAATCCTCTTTGAGAACCAATTATTGTGTTCAACTCAGGGGCATAGTTCTGCCGATTTAAAATGACTCCAATACGGAACTAAAACTTCCTATGATTGGCCGCTAGTTGCGCTGTTTCCCCCCCCGGCCGATCGCAAAAAGAATTTCCCACCATTGGATACCATTCATTTTCCCCGATTTTCCCCTTTCGTTTTCTAACCTTAATTAACATTTTCATGAATACTGTATGGTTCCTATCGCTAGTTAAAAAATGCCTTTCAATCACCATCATATTCGTTTTGTCGAAATGTGGTCCAATGTATTTTAAAATAAATGATAAAGTTGCGGGGGGAGGGGGGCAACTAAACTGATAGCAGCCGGCTGTGTTCTTCTTCGTGTGCTGTATTTCGGGAGGCTCCGACTACATTCTCCCATGTATCCCTGCGTTGCACGTGACCGTTGGCAGCCAATAGCATCTCTGATGCTTTTACAATTCTATTTATTTCTATGATGGCGACACCCATTCCAAGGGGTAGAAAGGGCCATTTGCGCTGCATAGAAACCAATGGCTTCATTTCGTCCATATTTTTCTACAGTCTATGGTTCAACTCTTTGCACAAATGTCATGAGGTTTAATGAAGTATGTATGATTTTACTCTATTCACCCAGATTGCTGACGCCACCACTCCACCCAGTCGGTCTCCCTGTGGTCCCCAGAGACAGGACACCACCACCCAACCCAGTCGGTCTCCCTGTGGTCCCCAGAG
>NC_137828.1:52429896-52524896 GCF_963921795.1 Nannobrachium achirus | reverse complement strand
ATCAGGTGCCCCCCCCTCTCTCTCTCTCTCTCTCTCTCTCTCTCTCTCTCTCTCTCTCTCTCTCTCTCTCTCTCTGCCTAAAGCACGATGTTATTTCTCTCTGATGCGTCCTCTCATTGAGGCGCATGCAGCGCACAGACAGGGCAGCTCAGAGCGCCAGTGGCGTCAGTTCAGAAAAAGCTAAGGTATGGCAACATGACTGGTACCAGTCATGTTGCCATACCTTAGCAACAGGCACGATGAAAAGTACATTTTATTATGTCCCCCTGTAGCCAAGCAATGGCAGCTTGCCATACCCAATTGACGCCTCTGCAGAGCGCACGACCACTAAAGACAGAACAAATGCTGGGCTCGCAGTTTGATAAAAGCTAATGAATGCCGTTTTACCCACCTGTAGTCCTACTGTCCCTGTCAGTCACAGTTTATTTAGTGTCGGCGCTCCTTCGCTTAAGCCTATATCAATCCAAAATCCATTTTGCCTGGTTTTAACGAGGCAATGATGACACACTCTGTCTGTGTGTCAGACAGACAGACAGACAGACAGACAGACAGACAGACAGACAGACAGACAGACAGACATAATTTGGCACAGAGCAGAGGAGAGCGCTGAGCGCGCACCACCAGAACCAGACACAGAACGTCTATGCTTGCGGGGTTGATCTGCGCGCATCCCTCCAGAACAATTTTGCTGCATATCCTATCTATATTTTACAAACCTTCTTCACCACAATGCATAGCAGCAGTAGGCCTATGATAATATTCAAAATCAAATGCTATGATGTAGGCCTATATCGGGACATCATGACTCATGACCTACATGCGCAGTGCACGTATCAATTAATTAATTATTATTTGGACGCACCTGATTCCAAAGCTCTAATCTGTATGTCTACGCTCAATTCTGCTGTCAGACTGTCCATGTTTGCATATTATCCCTTTGTCATTTAAATATTATATTGATTGTGACAGGTGTTACCTGTCAAACGGTGACCATTACACACGGCTATGCATGCACTCCATAGTAATCACATCAATACAGATAGTTATTGGAATCAGGTGCGTCCAAATAATTAATGAATTGATACATAACCTAATAAGCGGATTGAAAGACCGGGAAAAAAGGGAGTCACAGAGTTTTTGGATTGATTGTAGGCTTAAGCGAAGGAGCGCCGACACAAAATAAACAGTGACTGACGGGGGCTGTAGGTGGGTAAAACGGCATTCATTAGCTTTTATCAAACTACAATACAAGCCCAGCATTTGTTCTGTCTCTGCTGCGTGAGTGGTGCGCTCTTCAGAGTCGTCAATTGGGTATGGCAAGCTATGGCAGCTGCCATAGGCCTACCTTGGCTACAGGGGACATAATGAAATGTACTTTTCAGCGCTGCGGGCAGAACCATCTCCGAGCGAAGGACATCGTTGAACGATTTTCTTCATCACAATTTATAAGATCGGTGAGTAGCCTACAGCCTAGCCTTTAACTGTTGGCAATATATACCCAATGGCCAACGTAGAATGTAGTCATCTTGGTCTCTTGTGATCTTATCATTTATTTATAAATGTATTTTATTTAATTTCAGCTGCTTGCTGTCTGATTGGATTATTCGCCGGAGCGCGCGCCCTGCGGCGGTGGCCTTGCGCCCAGCGCTGGATTTTTGGGACTATTAAACTGAACGAATAAGTGTTGATTCATACAAAGAAAAGTGCTGTGTTACGGACTAAAATAACAAATGCTGTTTATTTTATTTGTTTAGCCTATTTATATACTGTAATTTAACCAGGGAATGGGAATGTTTCGTTGCTTGACTGATTAAGGCTATTCATTCTAATATTTTATACACATAAATATTCTTACAGTATTCTTACAGTAAAAAAAATGATTTGGGAATTGTCACAATTATAGCAAATTGTATACATTTATATCCCCATTTGCTCCAAGCTGTTTTTTTTTTTAAATAAAGACAGTTGGAAAGGGGTATCATGTCTCTGTTCTTCACCAATATTTAAAATGTAATGAAAACAAAAGGCCGCCGCTACACGCACTCTGCAATTAAGCTTGTTTAGAAAAATGTCGGTCTTCGGGCCGGGCCGGTCTCCAATTGTCAATTATGTATCGGGCTTTGGGCCGGGCCCGGGCTGACGTTCTGCCGGCTGGGTTGGGCCGGGCTCACTATCTATCTATCTATCTATCTATCTATCTATATCTATCTGGTGTCACGCTGTTCATGACTATCGCAGGACGGGCGTTAGACCGTTAGTTCCAACGGCAATCAAAACGACACTTCGAGGTTAAATCCCCCTCCAGACCGTCCGCTCTCATTAGATTTCTGACCATTCTGGCCGCCTCCTCCCCTCATTGATTTAATTTCTGATCACCCCTCCCTCCATCGCACATAGTGTATTATTTGTGAGGAGTTGCTCACATTTAGATGAAAGGAAAGTGCTTCTGGAGTCACTTGTATATCATATATAGGCTATAGGCTAATATAATATAGGCCGATGTGTGGGTCTCTCGCCCTAGCTCGCGCGCGCTGCTCTCTGTGCCAAATCATGTCCAAATGGAGACGCTTTTGCGCAGCGAGTGAGCCAGCGGAGGGCAAGACGAGGGGCAGAGAGAGAGAGAGAGAGAGAGAGAGAGAGAGACGTTGTCCTCTTCGTAGATATTCATATCTTGCTAAAGTATTTTCTGTCTGGTTTATTGCTGGTAGATTTTGCGAGACTCTCCCGCCGCCGCTGGTTTTATTTTTTGATTGCCCGTTTACGAACGTTGACCGCTGATAAATAGGCTAATGCGGCGCTTGCGGGGGTCCTGCGGTTACACACAGGGAGATGGAGGAGGCATTATTATGCAGCTTGGATACATTCATGTCCCTGGACAGACGTGCACGGACGATTCCTTGTTTCGGATGACAAAGTGCAGTGCGAGCGCAAACGTATCAATTAAATATGCAAGAATGTGGCAACTTCACCCCTCCCATTCGCACGACTAAACCGAATTATATTATGAGAATGTGGCCTCACCATTTAGGCCTACTGCTAATCTGCATAGATTCTCTGCCATTCCGCCATTTTTTTTGTACCATGCATGTTCCAAGCTCCTCCATGCTCCGGTTTAGATAACTACTGTACAACGCATTTGCCCTTCGCAATAGGGCCAGGTCTGTCTGTCTGTCTGTCTGTCTGTCTGTCTGTCTGTCTGTCTGTCTGTCTGTCTGTCTGTCTGTCACGCAGCAATGCATGCTCAGCGGAGAGGCACCCCCTTGCCTAGTCAGAAAGCCTGGTGTGCGAGGTTACCTAGTTAGTAGTATAGTAATAAGGGTAATAATAACCCCTCCCCCTCTCTCTCTTTCCTTTAGTTGTCTTGTTATAGGCATATAGGCATAAAACGTACGGCTAAAGTGGATCAATGGATGTTTTATAATATAATAGGCCTAATCATATCTTCAAATACCTCAACATTTTACTTGAGTATACAGTATAAGTAAATCTACTTAGTTACTTTGCCCCACTGCGCCCAGTGAGAGCAGAGAGAGAGAGAGAGAGAGAGAGAGAGAGAGAGAGAGAGAGAGAGAGAGAGAGAAGAGAGAAAGAGAAGAGACAGAGTGTACAACGTTATGGACATTTATAACTCAAATGATCAGATATGATTGATGATTCTCTGCACGCAAACACCATCGCAGGACAGAGAAAAATTAGGCGATAATTACAGGCTACAGCTGGGCTGGGGGGAAAAAACAGCCTCGCCAAATGGACCCGTACGGTTCCATTTGGTTTACGTAGGCCTATGATTTGGTCTTACGTGTCATTAAACCTTAATATGCAAATATACAACCTTTGTTTTGTTTTATTAATGTTATGATGGCGCAAGGAAGGCTGACTTTTCTCAGTTGCCTTAATTCAACGAGTCACCACCACATCAATTTCTGTATCAGAAAGTCTTGTAGGCTATAATATCCACGTGGTTCCACTGAGTTCGGGTCCCTTTTTTATAATCGTCAACTGGTCTGGTTTGGTTCAGATTACCACGGAATCCGCACGGTTCTGTATAACAGTAAACCCCAGAGGCGTCAATTGGGTATGGCAAGCTATGGCAGCTGCCATACCTTGCAGGCTACAGTGGGAAATAATAAAATGTACTTTTCATCATGTCTGTTGCTAAGGTATGGCAACATGACTGGTGTCTTGCACGCACGCGAGGGCGCGCGTGCAAGACACCAGTCATGTTGCCATACCTTAGCTTTTGCTGAACTGACGCCACTGGTAAACCCCGACTCCAGGGTCAGCGAACAAGACAGCGCTGAGTTGGGACAAGCGCTAGAGCTGCAGGCAGCTCGCCGTATGGCCGTGTTGCGTATCTATAGCAGATATACAAGCTCATAGCGTGGTGAATTGCGTGAGCTTGTAGCTCTGATATTTTCAACGCGCGTCACCATCGTACGACGAATAGGCTGATTTTTAACAGCACACAGCACAGAAGAAGCAGCCCGCAGCACGCTCACCCTTCGGGATTTAAACCACGCTGACAGATCATGATACAAAAATTATGATTTGTTTTAATGGTTGTAGCCTACTACTTTAACCAAATAATAATAAGAATAATAGGCTTAAATCTGATAAAATAGCCCAAAGGGTGCCACATGATAAAATAGCCTATATAAGGGAGACATTTTCCCAGCCGGTCACAGTGTCCGGTGCCGGTGGACTTTATAATTACCGGCCAATTAAACATTCTAACGGTCAATGGCACAACGTATGCTTCGCCAATATCTTTATACAGACAGACAGACAGACATAGAGAGAGGGGGGGGGGGAGAGAGAGAGAGAGAGAGAGAGAGAGAGAGAGAGAGAGAGAGAGAGAGAGAGAGAGAGAGAGAGATGTTCATGAATCATGGAGACTTGTAGAGGATTGATTGAATAGCCATTAGACACCTGGCACCCCCTCAAGAACCACTGGGGGGCCCCGGACCACTGGTTGAAATCCACTGTCAGTAAGAAAGTAATGACGTGCTGCCGTGCATATCACCGAAAAAAAAAAGAAAAAGAAAAAGTAGGCCTATACCTCTGCCCTCATGAAAGTCAGGCATGACTGACGTTAACCTTTATTTTATTTAGAACATAAGATGAAACCAAATGGACCCTTGTGTTCATGAATGAGTTAGAGCTTAAAATGAATAGGCTACAATGAAACCATAAGAATCACTGTACATTTACAGACATTTTTTATTTTTTTATTTTTTTACAAGACGCGTCACGCGTACCTCCGTGGCTGCATGGCATCGTTACAGGACACGGGACGCGTACCATCGCAGAGCAATCGTGTGCACCACGAGTGCCACTGGAGCAGAACTAACGCATGCATGCACGCACGCATATGTAAACAAAAAGCCATGCTGCACCCGTGCGTCGCTGCGCTGAAGAGGCACGGATCGCGCTTCATAGCGCGCGCGCGCATGTGTGTGCGCATGCGCGTGCGCGTGTGTGTGTGTGTGTGTGTGTGCGTGTGCGTGTGCGTGTGTGTTTGTGTGTGTGTGTGTGCGCGCGTGTATATGCCAATATAAGATCATTGTGGCAATACCATTTAACTTAGAGATGGAAAACCATGTCCGGGTAATGTTAGTCTGTCAGAGAAAGTGATGGGAGACTCAGCCTGTGGCGAGCCAACAGCAGGGCCTCTCCGTCCCTCTCCTCTAGCTCCTTTCTTGCTTGCTATCTGCCTTCTCTTTTGCAGACTATGGACTTTTATTTGAAGACAAACACTGAGACACAGGGTGCACACAGAAGCGCTCATTTCAGTTCACTCAGCATCCTGTGTATGAGGTTTGTGATCCGAGCGAGACAATAGACGAGACATGCTCAAAAAAGGGACGGCAGATTGGACGTGGTTGGTAATTGGGATACGTTTATTGGTAATTATTTGGGCATAATTACCAATGGAAACAGTAAAACCATGGCCGATAGTACTGTAGCCAGGCTGATATACTTGCTCTGGTTCTATTGTAACCTGGGATGTTCCATGCCTGCATGATGTCCGATGACTGACAAGGGCTATATAAGTTATGCCATGGCACTGGAGAAACAACCCCCACATATTGTCGTTGTCGGATGGAAACCTCGTATCTCCAAGTTTCAAATTTGTACGTTATTTCGCAAAGTAAAGCCCTGCTTCATCGTACAAGGCCGTTGCACAAAAGTAGTGAAAACAGCAGACAAAACAAGCACACAACGCCTCGCAGTACGAGGCGTTGTGTGCTTGTAGATCGGCTATTTTCACTAGTTTACATCATTTTTTAAATTAAAAATGGTTTTGGACATACAAGGTTTTCACCCGACAACGACGATATGTTAGTAATACATAAATTAATAAATGCTTTGCAATCAAAGCAGCACATGAACGGGGGGAAAAAAGGGGGGAAAATGTTCAACTTGGCCTGTCAAATCTGACAAAAATGTGCCTGCAGGTGCCATATGGGGGATGCCATGCGTGACGGTCATTCATCTAAGGCTTCGTACATTGTGTGAATATAATATAGCCGAGCATGAGAATGGGTAAAGCACATGGAAAAAGTCCCTTGCCTCTTCCTTTCCTCAGAGGGCTTGGCCATATGGAGGCGGTCTCAACAAATCACCAGACCCTGCCACAGGTGGCCTGGAGGCAGAAGTCTGTGAAGGAAGGCAGGTGTGTGTGTATTTGTGGTGGTGGAGGGCTTTTAGATAGCGTGGGTTTGGCATTCCTTTGATTGTGGTTCAGAGCCTCCAGGCTTGTGTGATCGAGCTCTGGAGGTCACACTGTCAAGGAGAGCGTCTCAGCAGGGAGACACGGCCACAGTGGGAGACAAAGCGGGTGGAGATTGACAATTCCACACCGGAACCTCTCTAACACCGACCTTGCACCAACTGACTTTCGAGCTGTCAACGAAATCAGGAACGAGCCGCGGTGCACCCTCCTGTCACTCCGTCGTTATACTTGTGTAATCGTTTGGTGTACGGTGGTTTGTTTGAGCCGACTGTACCCCGACGTGGTGGCTCAGATTCTAGATCCGATCAAATATGTTAGATTTTCTCGTGACAGTCATTACTGGAGTAGAATGACCTTGTCAACAACCGATAGTTGCGCTCTCTCGATCATAAACAGGAAGGTAAACATTACCGTGGTACCATACAGCCGCGCCAATGCACCATTTCTCCCCTTCTCTATACAGTGTGTGGTGGTGGTGCGTGAGGGGATATCAATCTATAATTGCTGTCAACATTCTCAGATGTGATGCCTGCCTGCGGACACAGGAGGGTGTGAGAAAAGTGTTTGCGCAGCATATCAGACTAAGCAGATAAGGCCAGATTGTGGTGTATCGATTATAGATCATCATCTTCTCTCCACCAACAGCTGCATTGAAGGAATGCCCTCCCTGTGGAGATCAGGCTTTCAGAGGCTAGTGCCCCGGTTCAAATCTCTCTTGAAAACTGCCTTTTCTTCCCCAAACGTTTTAACCTATCGTGTCCTACCTACTGCATTTGGTGTCTCCGCCAGGCCGAAGGCATGGCAGAGACTATGTTCTGCACCCTGTCTGTCCTGTCCTGTCCTGTCCTGTTCGTCTGTCTGCAAACAGCTAATCTCCGACACTGTAGGGCCGATCGCAGCGAAACTGTGCACGCACACTCAAGTCAATGCTGGAGATGTGGCGTAATGGCATGGATTTCTACACAGAGAGTGAAATTATTTCAACATAAGACGCTGCACTCAAGTTCAGGAGAGTTTGGACAAGGCAATTATTTTGAATGCTGCCTTCAGGTATGGCATGGAAAGAAGGCATTTACATTTCTTTCACCATAGTAAAAACTGCATTCATGGTCTGGAGTGGGCACTTTTTACAGATGGATAAAAGGGCAGGGACTCAAGCCCCCTCTGATGTCTATACATGTGCCTGATTCCCTGTGAAGACCAGAAAATGATGAATCAGGAATGAGCTGATATGGTTTGAGTGTATGTCCAGTAGGCTGCATGTGGGTGCGGTGTTGATCGTATTGATTCTAACAATGCACACCATGTGGGCCAGACAGGGCATGTCAGAGAGGCCCAGACAAGTTGTAGACTTCAATTTGAACAAACAATGTGTTGTTTTCCCTGAGGGGAGATTAGTCATGATACCAGCTGCAACTGCAACACCATTTTAAAATACACTCTGCAGCTCAGGGAGTAATAAAAACAACATGCACTCTCCTCACCTATCTTCACACATTTAACACATTGAATGCCAACATTGTTTTTTCCCTGTCACGCAGTGGTGAAAATAGTACTGAAATGTCTTACTTAAAGGAGTAGTTCACCACTTTTCAACCTGTCTTCATGGTCCTCACTAATGTTCATAATAAAATAGCACAATTTTTTTTCTATTCAGTCTGGGTCTCATAGGAGAGCTGTCAAATCCTTCCTACCGGTGACATCATCGTTTGACAAAAAAATATATATATATTTTTGAAAAATAAAAATTAGATTTTTATTATCACGAGAACAATGCCTTCCACTTTAACATTGCAACTTTTTCAGGAATAGAAAGCCTGCAGTTTCTATTAGCTTGCATTTCCCATTGATGATGTCACCGGTAGGAAGGATTTGACCCACCCACAGCTCTCCTATGAGACCCAAACTGAGTAGAAAAAAATTGTGATATTTTATCATGAACATTAGTGAGGACCTATTATATGAAGATAGGTTGAAAAGTGGTGGAGTGCCCCTTTAAGTAAAAGTATCAATACTGTAATATAGAAATACTCAAGTAAAAGTCTGGAATTAAAAATGTAATTGAGTAAAAGTACAAAAGTATTGGTATCAAAAAAATACTTTAAGTAGAAAGTAGTCAATGTGCAGAGTGATCCATTTCAATTTTTCAAATTGAAAATAGCAGATCTACAAGCTCACACTGCCTCGCATCGCGACAAATTGTGAGCTTGTAGATCGGCTATTTTCAAAAGGCCGAAATGTATAAAGGCCTGAAGTTGTTAATGTAGGTTTTGTAATAATAATCCAAATCTACAAAGTAACTAGTAACTAAAGGTTTTAAATAATGTAGTGGAGATAAAAGTGCAATATTTGGATCTGAGATGTAGTGGAGTAGAAGTAAAAGTAGGCATATTGGAAATTGGAAATACTCAAGTAAAGTACAAATACCTCAACGGTGTACTTAAGTACAGTACTTGAGTAAATGTAATTAGTTACTTTACACCACTGCTGCAAATTCTCACTATAAAAATCATGAAATATTCTGTCGCTCAAAAGATGCGCACAGGTGTCCTGGAATAGGAGTATAATCCATCCATTCATGACAATCCCCTCCAAAGATATCCACTTTGTGACAGAGTTTCAACTAGAAGCAGTGCTCTTCCGAGCACAGGTCTCCACCAGGTCAGGCATGTAATGTGTTTTACATAAGTCGGCCTCCTGATGGCGCTATAAAAGGCTGATGTAAAAAATGCAGGGAAAAGGTTTTACCTTGGCCTCTAAGGAGTGCGCATACAAAGTTTGACACTAATCGGTGGAGTTATAGGTGAAAACATGAATCGGCTTGTTATAGCGCCACCATGAGGCTGATTTGATTTTTCTTAAGTGGCATTTATTCCTCTGCCTATTGGGAATGTGCATGCACAATTTCACCAAAATCGCACACTGCGTTCAGGATTTCAGGCATTTTATTCAAAACTGACCAATCCTGCAAACTTTGAAAGCCAGTTTTAGCCAATCAGGATGAAAATCTGAGACATCCATGTCGATCACATGACTGTAGAGATACTGTCTACTGATTTACGTGATTTTTGGACAAAATCTGTAGGAGTATTGGCAAAAGTTAGTTTTGCAAAAGTCGGCTTCCTGGTGGCGCTAGAACAGGCCCATGTGAAATATTTGGGGCAGAGGTTCTGAATTGGTGTCGAGGGAGTGTGTGTGCACAGTTTGGCAGCGACCGGGCCAACGGCGCCGGAGATTAGCTGGTAACGGACAAACGGACGGACGGACGGACGCACGCACGGACGGACGCACGCACGGACGGACGGACGGAGGGGAAAACATACTCTCCCTCAGCCTTCGGCTGGTGGAGACAATAACTGGACTATGGTCATGGTGCAGACAATGAGGGGAAACATGCGCTCGCTCGTGCACGCACACACACACACACGCTTGCGCACACACATGCGCATGTGCGCGCGCACACACACACACACACACACACACACACACACACACACACACACACACACACACACACACACACAAATGTCACAAATGGAACATGCATGCCTTATAACCCCCACAAGGCAAGATTAAAACATGCAGCGCATACATAATACACACTCCACACAAAAACATTTTTCTACTCTCAAACGCAAGCATGCACACACACCAAATATACTGTACATCCAACTAGAAATAAGACCATAAAAGTGTTTTTTTTTTTCATTTTTTTTTTTTCACTTCATTGGCTGCAAAATGGAGGGGACACTGCAATGTTTGTTGTGTTCTCCAGTCCTCTGGTTTTGTTCTCCTCCTTACAGTATACATTTTTTTTAAAGAGGCAGGCACTTGCACACATAGACATCAAACGGGGCTTGAGCCCCTGTCCTTTAATCCGTCTGTAAAGTGCCCTCTTCAGACCATGAATGCAGTTTTTACTATGATGAAAGAAATGCAAATGCTCTTTTTCCATTGCCTTGTCCAACTTCCTGAACTTGAATACATCATCTTATGTTGAAAGAATTGCCCTCACTATGTAGAAATCCATGCCGTTACGCCACATCTCCAGTATTGCCTTTTTTAAGCTTAGTTTAGTGTGGTATAGGCTATACCACCTCCAAGCTCACAACGTGTCGCTATACCGTATAGCGACACGTTGTGAGCTTGGAGGTCTGCTATTTTCAATATTTTCACCAAAAGTCCCTTTTAGAAATGTCAGCCCCGGCCTCTCTAACATTCTCTGCACGTCCCTGATAAGTGGTGCCATCAGTCTCAATCGCAGCCACTCTTCCTGCAATCCGATTGGACGTAATGATCTCTGGCTGTCACTCTGCACACTGACGTGCCATCTCTCTGCGACCCATCTGTTCCTCTACTCCTCTACTGCCATCAGTGGACCCAGGGTGTTCACCACGGAACAGACAGGCCGGTTTACTCCCACACAGGGGTGTCGCACCAAATTCTGGGCCCTGGGTACAAGGATTCACGGGATTATGTTGTGCTTTAACTATTGAGAAATAGCAGATATACTGCAAGCTCACAAGGTGGAGGGGCCTTAATTATTTTATACTTAAGCTATTGAAAAATAGCAGATGTACAAGCTTGTAGATCTGCTATTTTTGGTGTGAAAATTGTGAAAATGTGTACAAGTCTTTGAACATTTCAAAACTTTCTAAGGTTTTTTTTTGAAAAAAACTGTTTCTATGTCACTGGTTCTCAAACCTTTTCATTTGAGGGACCCCAAAATGATATGTATTTCCCCCCCCCCCCCCCATCTCAAAATATTTAGTTCCAGGGACCCCCCAGAAGTAAATTTTGAGTGACAAATGTTTGCTTAAAAAATACATTATACTCAAAGATGTGCACACATTTTCACGACTTTTCAAAAATAGCAGATCTATACAAGCTCGCACACTGTGAGCTTGTATATCTGCTATTTTTCAATAGCTTAATTATAAAATAATTAAGGCCCTTGTAACTCAGTCCCACACCCCCCCCCCCCCTTGTGATGCCCCTGCGCCCACACTCTGTTTGCTCTCCTCTTCTCTCCTCATCGTTTTCAACTCTCCCCTACACCAGTTTGCGTAGTCCCCCCCCTTCCCCCGCCTCCCCTTTCGTCTTCCCCGTCTGTCACCATACAAAAACACTGCCACCTAGCCACCTGGCATCGAATCAAATCACGTTTCTTTATAACGCCCCCCCCCCCCCCCCCCCCCCCCCCCCCTGGTAGCAGATTGGAAAGAAATTGGGCCATTTCCTTACTTCCGTCACAGGTCTTTCCAATTATACTAACTAGAAGCTCGGCCGGCCGAGCGTCTAGTCGGCGACCTGGCCAACTCGGGAACGATGTAAATAGAGAATGAATGCCCCGTCCTTTAATGCAATCCCCATTATACCTGTTGTCATAGGACCCGTGTTGACCATCTGTTTGACTGTGTCCATGTATGGCCATATATGGAGATATCTGTCTGACTGCGTCCAAGTTATGCCCATATGGAGATCTCTGTATCTGCCTGACAGTCGGCCGAGCGTCTAGTCGAGGACCGGCCTACTCGGGAACGATGTAAATACGGAATGAATGCCCCACCCTTTAATGCAAACTCCATTATACCTGTTGTCATAACCTGTTTTGACCATCTGTTTGCCTGTGTCCATTTATGCCCATATATGTAGATATCTGTATCTGTCTGCCTGCGTCCATTTATGCCCATATGGGGATCTACGCAGACACAGTGCCGGTTCTGGAAAACACTAATGTCAGACATTAGCTCCGCATACGGAGATTCCGGACCTTTTGCGCTGGTTCCGGATAACCGCATAGCAGGTCAGGTCGAGGCCGGGCACTGCACTCCCTGCTGCGGCGGGGAACGCGTGTGCCGAATTCTGTGTAATGCAAACCCCATTATACCTGTTGTCATAGGATCCATTTTGACCATCTGTTTGCCTGAGTCCATTTATGCCCATATATGGATATATCTGTTTCTGTCTGTCTGCATCCATTTTATGCCCATATATGGAGATCTCTGCAGACACAGTGCCGATTCCGGAAGACCCTGATGTCAGACAACAGCTCTGCATACGGAAAATCCAAACTTTTTGCGCTGGGTTCCGAAAAATCGCGTATCACTGCACTACCTGCGGCACTGTGCGGCAGGGAACACGCGCGCTGAATTTGAAGCTGGTGGGACTAACGGTTCTCAAGATACACGGATTACATACATACATACATATATATACATACATACATACACACTCACAGAGATTTTTTGTTGACTCATGTGGCCTATGTGATGTCAGAGCCTTTTATGAAGTGATGTCACAATGAGTCAGCGCTTGCTCCGGAACGGCCCGATGTCAGTCATCTCCGCATACGGAGATTCCAAACCTTTCGTGCCGGATCCGAAAAACTGTATCGGGTTGGGTCGAGGCCTAGCTAAGAACGTAGGCAAAGGTCTGAGCTATCTGCGTGTGAAATTTGGAGTCTGTAGCACCAACCATGTGCTGTCAGGGCTCTTTCATGCGATTCGGGCCAATTCGGATTCGCGTCCATTGACTTCAATTAGTAGTCAGGACTCCGCATATGGAGATTCCGAAACTTTCGCGTTGGTTCCGGAAAACCGCATATCGGGTCGGGTCGAGGCCTAGCTAAGAACGTAGGCAAAGGTCTGAGCTATCTGCGTGCGAAATTTGGAGTCTGTAGCACCAACCATGTGCTGTCAGGGCTCTTTCATGCGATTCGGGCCAATTCGGATTCGCGTCCATTGACTTCAATTAGTAGTCAGGACTCCGCATATGGAGATTCCGAACCTTTCGCGTTGGTTCCGGAAAACCGCATATCGGGTCGGGTCGAGGCATAGCTAAGAACGTAGGCAAAGGTCTGAGCTATCTGCGTGCGAAATTTGGAGTCTGTAGAACCAACCATGTGCTGTCAGGGCTCTTTTGTGCAATTCGGCCTCGGCTTCAATTAGTAGTCACGACTAGCTATATGTTCCATTCTCATCAGAGTCAGGATGCTGAAATTGTACATGTTGGCTCACTGGAAGCCTTCCGCTACATGAGTGGATCCCTGCTTATGCCAATGGTCAAATTGAGATGCAATTGTTTAACCCACTTTGGAGGAAAGAGGGTGAGGGCATTTCCACCCACAGCTGGCTTGAGTTCACAGAAATGCCAATAACAGCTTAAATTTGGGAAAAGTCAGAGTGGTGTAAACAACTCCACTCACTCCATATATGAGATACTTCAATGGTTTCCTATGGAAATAAGCTTAGTCTTTTCAAGGATCTCCTTTTAGTTGACCTTGTACCAGTGAACTGTACAGTCATGAAAATGTACCTTTTTCTATGCAAACTTTTAATAAAGTCTTTAATCAATCAATCAATCAATCCAATGGACCAATATTTTCACAGCCATTTACAGATCGAGGAGCTTTGGTTCAGTTCCTGGAAGTTTTTTTTTTCCTTTTTTTTCTCGCATTTTATTTTCTTTACATATCTACTACATAGTACTGTGTTCTATTCGTCTGTCATACAATGTTATATGAGATACTTAAATGGTTTCCTGTGGAAATAAGTTTAGTCTTTTCATGGATCTCCTTTTAGTAGACCTTGTACCAGTGAACTGTACCGTCATGAAACTGTACCTTTTCCTATGCAAACTTCTAATAAAGTCTTCAATCAATCAATCAATCAATCAATCAGTAAATACTAGCAGCGCAGTAGAGTTGCAGTACCGTACGACTTTTAAGATAAGACCTAGCAGGTAACATTAGCTGTTTACACTTAAATATCTATTTTTAATATTGATTTAGTCTATGTCTGTGTCTGTGTCTAAGTCTCTGTCCTAACATGAATATTTGTAAACTCATGCATTTATTGACTACTAATCACCAAAAATTACCCACCAGACAACATCTGGGAACAAATACATTTTCTACATGTGCGATGTGACGATCACGTATTTTGGACTTACGTTGTCACCACTATTTATTTAAACTTTATCTGCTTCCTCACTCCCTTCATAAGCCAATTACTGGCCATACACTGTATGCAAGTTCACATGGGCAACACTTTACTGGTGTGTGTTGGTTAACAGACAATACAGATCCAACGCACTGATGTCAATAGATCAATCCGACTGACAGATCAGACTAGTCTGACAGCTAGCACTGAGTTGTGTGAGTTTTTGCGTCTGTGAATGTGTGTGTGCGCCCATGTGATGTCTAAAGTTATGAAGAGTGTATGCTCAGCAAGTAGGGAATGGGGGTCCAGGTGGGGGCTGCAGAAGGGAGTGCTGGTCCCTTTATTCACAAAGAAAATCCTCCGAATTCTGAATATCATTATGCCATACGGACACCAATCCTGGGGGAATATAAACTAAAGGCGCCCATGAAGAATAAAATGAAAAGACTGAGAGAAACTCAAAACCAAAGCAAACAACAGCCCAGAGGCATGAGATCTGAATCTGAATCCGCGTTCCTTTCTTGCTGACTTGTATGAAAATGAACAAACAAGGTCCTGTGAGGATATAGACTGAGTATTGGAGGTGTGGACACGCACGCACACGCACACTCACACTCTCTCACACACACGCACGCACGCACGCACGCACGCACGCACACACACACACACACACACACACACACACACACACACACACACACACACACACACACACACACACACGTACACACACACACCACGCACACACACACACACACCATGCTTCCCCTTTGAACTGGAGTCTTCACAGTGGACATGATGGAAGAGCAAAATGGATGCCACACAGGGAATGCATTATGACCAAGAGAGAACACAGGGAATGCATTATGGCCAACAGAGAACAAGGGCTGAAATGACCACTGTGCAATGACATGTCATGTCATGTCATGTCGCGTCTGTTCCAATAATTCCTCAGAAGTCACAGGCATGAGAAACAGCACAGCGGGCGCTGTCAGCTGCGATTACACTCGATGCATAGCGGAGGATGTCACCAATCTGTCAGCCACATGTGTTTTGAGTTGACAGCCGATTTGTCATTTTCTTCGGCAGCAAACACCTCTGTGTTTTTACTGTAAGTGGCAGGTGTCAAAGGGAGCAGGCGGGACACACAGTGCCGGGCAGCAGTAGAGAATAGAGCTGGATCTCTGGGATCCGTTCCTTTCAAAGAGCCATTCAAAAAGACTCATTTTAGTTACTAGTTACTTTGTAGATTTTTATTATAATTATAAATCACTTCAACCCTAAACTTTTTGGCCATATATATAAGTTTTCGCCATTTGAAAATAGCCGATCTACAAGCTCACAATGTGTCACATTTTCAAATTATTTTTCTACATTTTATTCATTGGAATACCTGTGAAATGGGACATTCTGAATAATGACTACTTTCTACTATTGGTATTTTAAGTACATTTTGATACCAATACTTTTGTACTTTTACTCAACGAACATTTTACTTTTACTTGTACGTTCAAAAGACTCGATTCGTTCGCGAACGTCCCACCTCTAGTAGAGAAACAAGATGGTGGTTTCTGAGTGCGGCCTGAGTTCTGTTATGAAACAAAGCAGCAGCAAGCCATAAGAGGCCTGGTTTACCGTGGATTATAACGCGGTTAAGAGTCGTATTGAGGCACGACGAGGAGCAGAGCACCTCCAACCCTCTTAATTAACCAATTTCTACAGCAACAACAAAGTGGCTGAGCAAATGAATGAGGGGTACTGAAGTGTACAGAGCAGTCCGTGTCGTGGTAATGCTACACAATGCACACACTTAGCTAGCTGCAGGCACACTTAAAGAAAAGACATTTTCTTTTGTAGTTTTATAATGATTTGTAAAATCTTAATTGCATAATGCAAGATTTTACATAAATGCAGGACGAAAAGGAGCACTGTACTTTTTATCTTCTTTTTTTATTGTACTACCCATGGCTTAAGAGTTATAGGCCATATTATGTCGATTATGTGGCCTGTTATATTGCCACCATGAGGCCGATTTGAAAAATCTGGGGTGGAGGGTATTCATGCCTAGTGAGAGAGTGCATGCAAAGTTTGACCTTGACTGCTTGAGCGGTGCCCGAGATTAGCAGTGCTAAAGAAAACAGTTAATAATCACTGGTATTAGTGGTCCTGCACTAGCCCCATAGACTCCTCCAAGTGCCACACTCACCACCACATATGGTTATATATTATATGGCTATATGATATGGTTCAGGTGAACATTGCCCTGAGCTCTACTACTACTGCTGACTTGCTGTAAAATGTCAAATAACATGAAACCCTACGTTGTAATATCATTATTTTCCTGGAACTATATGCCAAGGCAAAGTAATAGCTTATGCGCTCAGGGTTTATTTGCCCTAGCTTCCCATGTGGTTGAAGTGCAAACAGTGAAGTAATGTTCCAAAACATGTCTTCCATTAATTTTAAAAAGTGACACCTACTCCTACAAACTGACTGAATGCTTGAAATAATATATAGCTGAGCTCTAAATGGAGTGTAATTACAGGTTGTGGGTTCCAGGTCTTCTCTGCGTTTGTTGATGGAACACCATTTTTGAAATAGGTGGTGCCATAGTTTTGTACTTTTTCTGTCTATGGAGTTAACATTACTCTAATAGACCCCCAGGTGTGGTTATAATATGCAAATATGTCTTCCCTGTGTATTTTTGTGTATACAATAAAATTGCACATTATGACACATATACACCCCCCTGCAGTGCACAATGAGTTTGTTGATAGCAATTGAAAATACTAAAGACTAAATCCTACCCTTCCTCTTCATTATAGTCCTGGTCTGGACTATGCCCTTAAGCAGGCTATCAATGGTGGGCAAGAACTTGGCTTCTCTACTTTTAACAGACCTAGACTATGCAGATGGCATCTGCCTGACCATAGGAAGGCAAAGGTTGAGTGCCAAAGTTGGTCTTGCGATGAATGCCAAGAAAATCAAGTTTATCACCCTCACAGGCAGGGACGTGCTGGCCTTTGGGAAAAGCGGGACAACTCCCGAAAGGCCAGTTCATTCCCGGCCGGTCCAGGCCGGCCATTAGGAAAAAATTAAAAATAAAATGTCCTGGCCTTCGTTCCATTTTGGGGGCTGGGCGGCCAACAAAGTAAATCGTCACTGAAAAAAAAAAAAATGGGTAAATTTTTTCGCAAAGCAAAGCCCTGCTTCATCATACAAGGCCGTCGCACAAAAGTAGTGAAAACAGCCGATCTACAAGCACACAACGACTCGCGGTGCGAGGCGTTGTGTCATTGTCATTTTTTAAATGATAAATACAAAACAAACGGTTTCGGACATACAAGGTTTCCACCCGACAACGACGAAATATAACTCATGTAATTGGCCCACTGGCTTGTCACTCGTCATGAGCTGAAATGGCAAATCTTTGAGTAGCAGCAGCACTAGAGAGAGAGATCTCTCTCTATAGTGCACAATGAGGGCCTCTACAACCCTTTTTCCCGGGCTGAATCAGGGGCCCAGCACGTCCCTGCTCACAGGCCATTCACCTCTAATGACAACAAACTGAGGTTATCACCTAACACACTCACAGATCATTCACCTCCAATGACAACAGGAGGCAATGCCCAGAAAGAAGTAATTGTGGGTTCGCTTTAGCAAGCACACACTAGTTGTCCTCAATTTATATTTATTTCCGCCACTTTTTTTGGCATCCTACAACTTCCAAATTCTCTGAGCTCGAAATGACTTTCAAACTTCAACTTCTTCAGCTTTACGCAGTTATTATTGCTGGTACTTCTCAATTTTCCATCCTCCCCACCATATCAAGCTCAGCTTATTCTTAAAGGAGCTATAGTCAACTTTTTCTTGAAAAACGGACGCTAAAACAAAAAATAATGTTGAAAATATTGTATTAAAAAAAATTAAGCTTCATATATGTGTTTCTATTCAACAACGACCACAAAAAGCGTAAAATAATGATAAAATAATCATTTTGGCCATTGTCAGGCTGACTTTGTTTATATCCCTCTTCTAGGATTGTTAAAGGATAAAGTCACCCTGACAATGGCCAAAATGATTATTTTATCATTATTTTACACTTTTTGTGGCCATTTTTGAATAGAAACTTACATATAAAATATTTTCGAAACATTATTTTTTATTTAACTATAAAGTCTGTTTTATAATGTATGGCCTGCCCTACAGAAGGCCATGGTCACATGTGCCACACCAGAATGCTATGTGCAATACTAAACATCAACCAGGATAAACATGTCACCAACAAGCATCTGCTTGTCACATGCCACCGGGAGCTCCCAGCAGGGAAATAAAGTACTGGCAAAGCAAGCCAGATATGGAAGATGGAGATGACTGGAGTCGTTGCTGTAGGTTTTGTCTGAGGACGAACTAGAGAGAGACTGTATCTCTCTATGATGAGTTCCAAAGTTTGACCCTGGCCATCACTTACTCAACTGATGAAGCCAAGTAGAAGACTGATCAAGGTACAGGAGCCTTTTGTTTTATTTTTTGAGCGGTGCTACTAGAAGGAGGACTCCAACATTTGGATTTGTCCGGGCCCCCCAAAAAGGTCCAGGCCCCCCCAACATGTCCTGGCTCTGAAGCATGGCCTACATCTTGGCACAAAGCGGTAAAGGGTCACATTGACCAAGCTTTGTGTAACCTTAATTAACTCATAAATAGCAACGCTCACTTCACACTAGGTGTGATTTTTTTCTGTTTGCTGTTGTTGCTGCTTGTGTTGCAACTGAGAGTACAACTGTGATTCAAGTCATTGTACTATTACTGTAAATTTGGGACCCAATGGCAATGAAACATGTTTATGTTTGTGGCTCTTGGAATGTTTGGATCGGGAGTCTGGTGCAACGCACATAGGGCCTGGACCTGGTGAGAGCAGGGGAGGACCTGGTGAGCCGTAGGAGGAGCCCGGCCAGGAGTCAACCCATAGAGCCTTGTTCTTCCACGTGCCAGAGTGGCGCTGCCCCCAATCCCGGCAGAGTAGTTCCGGTGCAGCACATTGAGTGACCCTGTCTTTCCCTAATAGGACTGATCGTGAATAGCTACTGGGACGTAAGTCGGAACTTGATCAACCCCGGCTGGGTCACCTGGGCGAGGGTGTATGATGTTGCGAGACCCGAAACACCCGACAACCCCAGGCTACATCACTGATGATGCGTCGCAGTTGCATCCTTGTGATGTTTTTGAGCGGTGGTCACAACGCTCCTATACGTGGCCGTGTGTGTGGGTATGTCTGTCTGTCTGTCTGCGTCCGTCTGTATGTAGCCTACAGTACCTTTTTTGACCACACATGTTAAGGGAGGGGCGCTGTTGTTCAGGCCAGACCAGACACACACACACACACACACACACACACACACACACACACACACACACACACACACACACACACACACACACAGATGGATGATGGATGGATACCAGTGGCGGCCTGAGTGACATGCATTTTATTATTAATATTTTGTTTAATATTGTTTTAATGTTTTTTATTATATATATATTTGTTTTGCTGTTGCGCAGCCTCCACGACCACCGCTCAGTTCACACGGGTGTGATTTTTTTTTCATCATGGTCACTTCAATTATCCTGTGTGAGCTGCAAAATGTGTGAGCTGCTGTGATAGGAGAAGGATATCAAATGGAATCCAAACGGCGTCACAAACGGCAGCAAATCTGGACAGCCTGTTTTGAGAACCCGTGGGATGCTTTTAACCTCCACCTTCCCAAAACCAGAGAAAGACATAACGGTCTGAAATGGGACTTTGTGAGGATAGAAGGTGCTAGTGGGACCCCAAAAAAAGGTTTTAAAATAGGAAAAGTGAATTTTCATGGTGTATCACCTTTAAGAAAAAAAAATATATATATATCCCTGCTTTGCCTGCACGTAACCTTGATGCATGAAAAAAACGGTTACACTCTTTTCACCTGTACATTGTTCCGATTGTATTGTTGCGACCGAAGGTCGCATTTACCCTGAAAAACCTTGTCGCTTGAGTGACCTTCTGTAATCTCTGTGATGTCAGTGTGATGTCAGCATAGTTGTGACATCACTTCCTGTACAGGGCTGCTACACAAGACTAAGAAAGACAAAAAAAAAAGAGAAGGATACACAAGACTAAGAAAGACAAAAAAAGAGAAGAATAAAAAAGAAAAAAAGGAGGAGGATAAAGATACCAAAAGGAGAGAGAAGAGAGAAGAAAGGGTGGATGAGGTACAATGTGTAGTCGGCATTCTCAGAAAAGAAAATGTAACAAGGAGGTGGCAACGGGGCAGCCAGATAAAGTTATTAGGCCTGGATCCGACTTTAAGTCGACGCACAGGATTCCAGAAGTGTAGCGCTTATTCGCTCTTGTATCAAACCGGTACTCGAAACGTTCTTAGAATTTAACATGTTTTCTAAAGTAAATATGGGGGCGGCTGTGTTAAGAACGTTTCGTTGTCAAGCTCAACGTTGGGCATTTGGACCTATACATGGAGAAATGGAGAAAACCTGTTTGGCCTAAACATGGAGATGTGGAGAACACTATATATGGAGATAGTCCAGTCCATCATGTCATATGGGACTACCGTCATAGACAGTAGCCATTGTTAGGCCGGAGTCAATGGCTGTCTGTCTGACTGCATGTCTGTACAGGAAGTGATGTCACATGACATACTTTTTATGCCCATATATGAGTCATTCTGTACCACATCTCCATGTTTAGGCAAACTCCACACAGAAAGGCCCTATCGCCAACCCCACCTAGGGTGTGGGCGATAGGGCCTTTCTGTGTGGAGTTTGCATGTTCTCCCCGTGTCTCCTAGGGTTGATACCCTCACAAAAACATGAACAAACTCCCCCCAGAATGACAACAACTAGAATCGTCAGAGAAACACTGTGGTTGGCCAGATAGTCAAGAATTGGCGCGACCTCGCATGTCACCCTGAGGTCGCATATCACCCTCAGGTGTCTTACTATTGTATTGTGTACACTTCTGCTTTGGCAATGTAAATGTATGTTTTCTCATGCCAGTAAAGCCCTTTGAATTGAATTGAATTGAATTGTGTGTTTGCTATTTCCTTTGGGCTTTGACACAATAACCATCAATCGAAGATTGATGTGGATTTACAGTGTGCATATTGTGTTGTGATAATTCTTTGAAGGTTATTCATTCTTTCTTTCACAGCTGCTTGTGAAAGAAAGGTTCAAGGTAGTGAGTTGTGACATGGTACAATGTATGCAGGACTCTCAATGTATGACTTGGTCTAAGCTCTTTACAATGGTCCATCCATTCATACTTTGGGAGGTGAAGCGGCGAACCGTCAACGCCAGCATCCTCACTTCCCACATTCCCACACCAATGGTGGAAAGCTAGCACCGACTACTCATTTGTATCGTGTTCACTTCAATTAGCCTATGAGTGAGTTTGCTATTTCCTTTCAAGTTCAACTTAGAGGTCTTGGTCACAGACATAAAAGCCTTCAATTCAAAAGGTTCATTTGGAATTGAAGACTGTTGTGAATCTACATTATCTCTGTTGTGTTGTTGCTGCTGTTGAATGTTGTTATTAGTGATAGGGGAAAGCAGAAGTGCTTAAGATAATTTGTTGAACGCCAAATGTTATTTATATTTAATTATCAAAACATGTTATTCTAAACATGTGATGATGGGGTAATCACTTGCAAACTTCTCTTCAACTGGTTAGATATCGTTCCACTGTGGAACTTCCACAGTTTGTGTGTAGAAGGTTTCACACAGATTGCAAAAAATAAATAAAAAAAATAGGTCATAGGCCATAGTGTCAAATGTGTTCCTCTTGAGGAGACACGCATGTGCAATGAAGATTCATTTCTGTAGGTGAAACAGGGCAGGGCATATACCGTTAAAATTTGCATTTTCAATTTAGACAATGGTTTGCACGTTTCATTTCTTGCATGACCCTCTACCATTCTGCCAAGTTTAGTTAAAAAAAGAAAGACTAAAAACAAACACTGCACAGTAATGCCATAAGTGGTGAGGAAGAAGAAGAAGAAGAAGAAGAAGAAGAATTAGAAAAAGAAGAAACAAATGCAATAGGGTGCTTATACGCATTACATGCTTGTCCCCCTAAAAGATATTTTGAGGATATGAGAATCCATTAAATATAATAAAAGCATAACAAGACAAACAGAACAGACTTAATCAGATAGTAGGAAAGGGAGGGGGGAATGGGAGTTTGGCACGGCTGTCATGCCCATTCCATGCCCATGTCATGCCCAGGAATGCTAATTCCTCCTCAGTAGATAACATATCCTGTCATTTATGAATTAAATTACTTATTAAATTGAAAAGTCAGCATTAAGTAAATCCCATACATAATGAATGAAGCACACAGGCTTTATATTCAGGATTCACCTTTTAAATCCCACACTGCTACTGCAGCTTTCTCTAACTTAACAGTCACCAGGCAAAAGTGTGCCATGCACTTAACAAATGGGGCTCACTTTATTCAATATGCAATTAACCTATATCGCTGGATGGAAGTTTTCAGTCCACCAAGGAGTTCTGACACTGAGTGAATATCTAAAAATGGCAGTATACTGTGAAGAAATCAATCCACCTTTCTCTCCATTGATTCCATTAAAAGCCTTTTTGGAGATTGATTACACTGAAAGCCTCCCTCCGCTTTGGGTTACAGTTGCCCTGCTTCAATCTCTCTCTCTCTCTCTCTCTCTCTCTCTCTCTCTCTCTCTCTCTCTCTCTCTCTCTCTCTCTCCAGAAATGAGCATTTGAGCATGAGCATTTCATTCTATTACACTGCCATGTGCATTGTGCAAGCATCTTAGCAATGGCACTTCAGAGAACACTGATTTCTAAGAATAATACTAATAGCAAAGTCCATGGGTATTACTGTAGGTGTTTGTTTGTTTTCTCTGATATAAGACTTCTTGACTCTTGTCATTTCAAGATCTATTTTTAAACTTTGTCACCAAAACGTGCTCGTCTTGTGGAATACAAAACTCAACAAATGGATGTAATTAATTTTACTTCATAACATCAATTGATTCTAATCTCATTTAGGGCAAAGAATTGCATCTCAGAAATGAGCAACTGCTATCATCACACAAGACTACCGGTATGTTTCCAAGACAAATATTTTCATATAGTATTTACCCACATTTGATGCAACAACTGAGGCTAGGCTAGGGGGCAATATCGGCCTAAAACCCAAAGGAAAACAAAATGAATTGCCCATAGATTTCCTTTCCATGCCACAGTGTTCAATGCTTGCAGTCATATTTCCGTAATGGAATATTTATCATTTCAGAATTGAGAAAAAATAAAATAAACAAGAACACTGCCCGTGGCAAGTGTTCTAGTGTATGCATAAAATATTAGCCGGTTGTTTGTACATATCAAACAGATAAATGATGAACAATATTAAAGCTCGTTTGGGGAAAGCCTGACTCAGCACCCATGCAGCGCAGGCAGCCAACTCTGGGGTTAAAGTCGAGGACAGTGAAGCGTCCTTGCAGACATGTGCTGTATATGATTCATTTATCTGTCACTATATTTCTGCTGAGCATACAACTATGGACCAGTGGGATGTTTATGAATATCCACTGAAAAAAAAAAAAAAAAGAATAAAAAGAGAATATGAAAGCAATAACACTTTTCCTGGTTATTTCTTTGAAAAATCGATTGGATATGTCTCTTGAAATTACATTTCTCTCTCTCTCTCTGACTCTCATTCTGTCTCTGTTGCTTTATATTACATCCAAAATTTCAGCATGTGGCTGTGGACGTATGCAGGGCAGAGAGAGGCAGCTGGATTTTGCATATGGCTGTGAATGACCTTTTTGCCAGTCCCCTGCACTGTACTGCTTAGCAGAGTTTTCTGGCAGACTTTGGTGTTGTTGCTGAATAGATAAGCACTCATCCTGCAGCCCAGGCTGTCCCTGTGAGGTCTGGCTTTCCCCAACACCTCGATTGCATTTTAAAAGGTTACTTCAGGATGCCAACTGAATCCCCCACTTTGCCCGAGGCAAGCCGCTCTTTCAGCCTCTCTATCTGTTCGTCCTCACGGGACACCTTTCTCCTCATCCTCCAGGGGTATGACATGGATGTTCCATTCTGAGCCTCATGGATGGGGCAGGTGAGGGGCTGGGAGTGGGCGTGGGTGGGTTCCACAGAGAGTGCAGGGTACGAATTGCTAAGCATGACTGCCAAGGTGAGCCAGAGGGTTTATACTCTGGGAGCATTCAGGTGATGGCATGCAAAGAGCGTGCAAGAGTCCGTAAGTGCGTGTGTGCATGTGGATGGGTGGAACTCTCAGACACAGACAAACTTTTTGAACGAGGTGGAGCCATGACAAAGTGGATCCATGGCCTGTGAGTTGCCTGATTGCATGGCCAGGGGTGTGTGTGTGTGCGGCAGAGCTTAACGTCTGCCATTGCTGCCTGCTGCTGCTACACCAACCAAACCAGTGCCATTATGAACTCAGATTCCCATCCTCACCTGTAGGCAGGCCACCGCCCGCTGCTTCATTAGGCCACTACCACTGGGGACCTTGGGATCCATCATCTGGGGTGGATTGAAGACAGGGTCTTTGTGGCTCACCATATGGCCGTGCTTGGCTATGCTCTCATGACATGAGTCACCACGCATAATGACTCCCCTGTCTCTAACACACTCTGACGTGGAGGACTATGGGCCACGATGTTGCAGTGATTTCATCATGCTTGGGAGTAGTGAGGGATTTATTATTGCTGTTGTTGTTGTAGTTGGCCTCTTGCAGGGTTGGTGCAGAGTGGTTGTCATTATACTCCACTGAAAGCCAAAAAGTAGAAGTACAACCGAAGACAGATGATCCTCCTGTCCTCTCAATGTCATCTCCGGGTATCATTGGTAAAATTGATGTTACACATCAATCTGGAAGGCTATTCGCTTAAAGATAACTTATACTGTGTGTGTGTGTGTGTGTGTGTGTGTGTGTGTGTGTGTGTGTGTGTGTGTGTGTGTGTGTGTGTGTGTGTGTGTGTGCGTGCGTGCGTGCGTGCGTGCGTGCGTGCGTGCGTGTTTGTGTGTTTGTGTGTGTGTGTGTGTGTGTGTGTGTGTGTGCGAGTGTGCACATGGCTGCGCGCGCATGTGTGTGTGTGCGTGTGTGAGTGCTTGTGAGCTTGTAGATCTGCTATTTTCAAACATTTTGTACTTTTACTTTTTGTACTTTAAGCACATCTTGATGCCAACACTTTCATACTTTTACTTCAGTACATTTTGAATTCCGGACTTTTACTTGTAACAGAGTATTTCTATAATACAGTATTGATACTTTGACACTGCACGCCCTTGGGTCCTCAGCAGTACACGCAAGTTGATCAGATCTGAAGATGGATGGAGACAGACAGACAGACAGACAGACAGACAGACAGACAGACAGACAGACAGACAGACAGACAGACAGACAGACAGACAGACAGACAGACAGACAGACAGACAGACAGACACACACACACACACACACACACACACACACACACACACACACACACACACACACACACACAGTCAAGGGAAGGACAGTTCCCTTTACTACTTCTTGTGGCCTACTGACATGAAGATGATTATCTGTGTTTCTGCATGCTAACCACAGGGGATGCCCGCTCATACTGTATGTTTCTGCATGCACGCTGGTGTGTACACTCCTGCTCTAGTGCATACTCACTGGGGGATGCACGCTTGTGTGTATGCATGCACTGCAGGCCCACCGGGGGTGTAGAGTTGTGTCCTTGTACATGCTCACTGGGGATTGCATCAATTCTCATTTCTTTGAGGATTTACTGCAGATGATAAGTTATTTTATACTTATGGATATTTTCCCCCAAACCTTTCAACCATCCTTTAACAAGGAAGCTCTCTCTCTCTTTCTCTCTCTCTCTCTCTGTCTCTGTCTCTCTCTCTCTCTCTCTCTCTCTCTCTCTCTCTCTCTCTCTCTCTCTCTCTCTCTCTCTGAACCAAGCTATACCCCTTTACTTTAATTTGGCACTTCTGACAGATGTTGGCTCAGCTTTTGAAAAGCAATGTCAAACTTCTGGGCCCAAATCTCTGGGACTTCCACTGGGGTGTTAAATGTCACCATCTGTTGAGAACCTGCTTAGTCGGAGCCGTTAGTGCACATGAAGGCCCTGGTGTTCACCCATGAGGACCAAGGCTTATTGCACAGGAACTCAGGTGGGCTCTGATCCGATTTACATGGCTTGGTTTGAGGTAGTTGTTGACAATATACAATTGTAATTGCTCAATGAGTTTGGTTTGCTGAAACAAGTAAGGCCCTACCAAAAAAAGTTAAGACAAACAAAGTCTTACGCAAGAGTGATATTATTGCCAATCCAGATTTCTTTCCTACAAAAATGATCAGAATAGGTAGAGCCTATTATTTGGCAGAATAAGTTCTGACGTGTGCCTACAGCATTCAACTCAACTTTAGGTAGTATTTATAAATACATTTATAACACATATCCGAACGAGTGTACCTACAGTACATTTTGATCAACATAGGGCCAGTAAGACTCCCTAATCGTAATAGGGAGATAAGTGACCGTCACGTCGCATACACAAACTTTAGAAGGCAATCGTAGCCAATCATTGATAGAGCCAACGGTGGCGGAGATAAGAGTAGGGCCAAAAGTGTGACGTGACGTGACCAACAGAGGGACAGACAGCCGGTGGAGCTTTTCATAGTAAACCTGACGGTGGCAATTATATATTATATTTTGCCATCACTAGATGTCAGTGAAGTTTGAAGAAATATGTCTATAGCATCTAAAACGCCTGAATGCCTATCATTCTATAACCATGCTTTAATGTTTCGTCGTGCATTTGCCCGCTGTCTACCCTGAATAATGTTACTGTAGGTACATATGAATAGCCTAATTGAGTTTGACGAAGCTCTCGCAGTAATGGGAATCTGTCAACATTTAATCTCCAATATTCATGGTTTGTACAGCAAATATGTATCTCGCCTTAAAACTATACTGTGTAAGTTGCTCAACTGGCGGTCGCGTTTGCTTTTTTCGTCCGTTTTTCGCTCGCGGACCGGGCCGTCAGACCACCGCGTCCGCCTCGCCTCGCCGAGACGCTTTCAATGAGGTCTCCCGTGTCCTTCTACGAGCAGCGGTTGGGGAGTTACATGCTAGACTCCTCCAGTGTAAACACTGCAGTGTACTTCCTGAAGGCGTGTTTCCTAAACCTACCAGAGAGCCCGGCAGTGTATGTTCTGCGCTGTGATTGGCCGGCAGTGTATAACCCTCGCTGTGATTGGCCGGTAGTGTGATGACGCAATTTTTCCGCGAAAACCGGTCCCGGGCAGGGATCATAGAAAACATATAAAGAGAAGGCTTTAGAAGCTGAAAATAACGGAGTGGGGGTTCTAAAACTTTAGCGATTTAACAGCTAGGACCATTTTAAGATTTGTTTTATAAAAAAAGTTACATGGTATAACTTTAAAAGATGCAGATGACTCAGGGCTCCAGGCAGCACCTTGAGAGATGGTGCCATTAGTTCTAGCAGTCTTGCATGAAAGACAGAGCTTGATGAGGTTTTCTAGGTGTAGATGTACACTCTACAAGGGCTCCATCTTTCATCCATGACTCAACTTTTCGTCACATGTTCAGAACGACGGAGGGAACAGAGAGAGTGACGTGTGTCAATTCACCTTGGACAAACTTTTCTCTCCTGGATGATTATTCCTTTGAAAGGAGGGCATTGTGTTTCTCAAAGCCAACTCACTGCCATGGAATCCCAATTGACCCTCTCAGGTGGCCGTCACAATGCCTGAATGGATTTCAAGCAAACTGCTGCGGAAGGATTCCTTTGAGAGATATACGCATTTGAATGAAGATAAAGACATTAAACCATGGCAGCTGCCTTGGAACTTTGCTTTATTATCCTGTGTGTCTGTCATGGAAATGTGCGTGGCAAGGCTTCAAGTACAAGATACACTTGAGAATTATGATTCTTTCTGTGGTTGCTGAATGGTTTATTTTTCTGTTGTTGCCCGAGAATCATCAATAATGATGAATCATCAATTGTTGTTGTGGCCATCAGTTGACAGACATTTGTCTAAATAGTACATGAGAAGCTGTGCATGCTTTGTGTTGAGGAAATGAAATTTTTACCACTTTTCTGCCACACAAACGAAACGCCATAACACACATGCACAGACGCACCCACACATTTACATAAGCACATCCGTGTATACACACACATCTTAAAGGGGCCACACCATACATTTTATTTTTATTTTTTATGTTAGGGTTGTCATGTATTTTATTATTCCTGGTGTATTTTTCCACCCCAAAAAATACAATTCATCAACTCTAAGCCTTGGTTTTCATTTCTGTGATTTTCTGAGTGGATGTGTCCGAATGGTTCTCTCTCCATAGTACCGCCCCTCCACTTTAGTTTCCTGGCAACTGAAAAGAAGGGGGCTGCACTTTTGGGGTGGATTCTATTGAGACAATATACATGAGTTGGAACCATGAGGTGCTAAAATTGGAACAATACAGAGAAGATTACGATTGACTCTACATGGTTCTCATCGTGGTTCTCTAATATCCTCTGTATCGTTCCAATGTTAGCCCAAAGACACACCCCGTTGCCAACAAAGGGCATTTTGGTATTGCATCTGAAACGGTTTGGAATTAGAGACAGACAGAACATGACATTTCAATGTCCGAGTTGTTTAGGCTAAAACCTGTATAAAACCGTATTATGGACCAATATTTATATAAAATATAGGCTATATTTTGAAAAGCATGGTGTGGCCCCTTTAACGATGTACTTATGTCCACAAAAGGGAAATTGTATACAAGGATACAAATATTACAGGTACATTTAGGTTGCAGCCACTAAATTAAGGCATACCCTAAACCTCATGATATAACAACCATGTCACCCAGCACCCCATGGGTGCTCAGGGGTAGAGAAACCGCCATTAGAGCACAAAGCGGGGGGTAAACCACCGCTCAGTTCACACGGGTGTGATTTTTCCTAATGGCCGGCCTGGACCGGTAGGGAGTTGTCCCGCTTTTCCCAATGGCCAGCACATCCCTGCTTGCATGCACGCTCGTGCGTGCGCACACACACACACACACACACACACACACACACACACACACACACACACACACACACACACACACACACACACACACACACACACAATTTATTGATGTCCACACATGTACAGTATACAAGGACACAAATAGTATGGTGCAGCAAGCTAGGATCCACAAAGTCAAGGCATATGTCCTCATGATACAACAAGCATGTCACGTCACCCACAGCTCTCCATTGGCATAGTGTTTCTGCAGGGCTGCTGAAAAACATAGCAGAGACAACAGCAGGTGTAGTTGGTGAGATGTTTATAAAAACAACATTGGCATTCACCACTGGCGCCTCACCTATGTGCCACCATGATCGCACGCACGCACGCACGCACGCACGCACGCACGCACGCACGCACGCACACACACACACACACACACACACACACAGCTGCATTGCACAACTTATCCAGCCTCCTGTTGAGTGGTTGTGTGTATGCCTATAGCTCCTCTCTACTCATGCAGGAACTCTGCCTGTTGGCCTGATATTCCAGAGCTTTGTTACCACATGGCACATTTCTGTTTCCCAGCCACATCTGAACCAGCCCAGCCTCCCCCATCTGTATACCTAGACATGCGGCCCCAGGCTGTGTCTACTCCCTCCCCATCAGGCGGTCTCACCGACCTACAACATGGAAGCTTTGTGTAAATGTGTGCAGCATACATCAGCTGGCCAGTTATAAATTAATTCTAATTATGTCAGTTTGCCCTGGTTGGTAATAATGAGTCTCCATAGCATGGGAGCTTTACATCAATGTTGTGTTACTGCAGGTGTAGCTATAATTTCACAGGTTGATGTGTTTTGAGTGATTGATTGAATACTTTATTAGAAGTTTGCATAGGAATAGTACAGGACGGTACAGTTCGGATACAAGGTCTACTAAAAGGATTTTGACCACAAGAAAGTGCAATGGCTTGCATGCATTGGGGTCCAAGTGTGGCACAGCCAAATAACATAACCATTGTGGATGTGTGACTGACGGTTTACACTCAATTGAAAAACCTAACAAACTGACAAAATGTTATTTTGACTTAAAGCTATACTGTGTAAGTTGCTCAACTAGTGGTCAGTAGCGTTATAGCAAACCGCGGTCGCGTCTGCTTTTTTCGGCAGTTTTTCGGGCGTTTTTCGCCACGGACCGGGCCTTCAGACCACCGCGCCCGCCTCGCCTCGCCGAGACCTATCCATAGAGGTCTTTCGTGTCCCTCTACGAGCCTCGGTTGGGGAGATACATGCTAGACTCCTAGCCCATTGTAAACACTGCAGTGTATTTCCTGAAGAGCTCGGCAGTATGATCTGGGCTTTGATTGGCCGGTAGGGAGACACGTGTACAGAATGATGCATATGACGTAATTTTGCCGGGAAAAACAGCCCCGGTCACGGCCACCAGGGCTCAGTAGAACACATATAAAGAAAAGGCTTTGGGAGCTGAAATGAACAGAGTGGGTGTTCTAAAACTTTAGAGATTTAATAATTAGGACAATTTTAAGATTTGTTTTATTAAAAAAGTTACATAGTATAGCTTTAATTGAAGGTGTGAGTATGCAGTTGTTAAGTTGGCTATACTGGGGCTGTCTTCAACTACCCAAAGCAGTACTGAGCCATAGCAGCAAGAGACTAGCTTGAGAGAGAGGCACATGTCATTTTCATAAGGCATGGACGCAGGGCCGGATGTAAGCTCTAGTAGTAGGTGGGGCGAGAGGAAATGCCAGGGGGGCAACCTTTTTAGGGGGTCATAACGCCAGAAATGCATAAAAACCTATGCATTTTGGCACACTTTTTCGACTGCAGCTTTAGCACCACACCACACCACACTACACCACACCACACCGCACCACATAAAAATATCTACATTTTCCATTACACAAAAGTACCCCTATTGGTAAGAAACAAATGGACCCTTTTAACTGTGATTATAATACCAGCTACATATTACACGTTTTCTGCCCACATAAACGCAACCATGTCACAGCTCACCCCACATTTTCTCTGCCAACCTAAACTATACCTTGCCCACACAACTAGGAAGCAATGGCAGTTACAGCCCTCTTTGTGTATACATGTGACCTGACGGTCGCTTATCTCCCGATTAGGGAGTCTTACTGGTTATAATACAATATAAATTAGTATTACAACTATCCTAAATTATACAGTAATACACTATAATGGATTATAACTGAGATTATAATACACTATAAAGTATTAATGTATTACTATGAGAATTATAATACACTATAGATTATAATAGTGGTTATAACACAATAGAATCTATTATCATGTATTACAACTATATCCTGGTGGTCTAAATGAAAGGTCAGAGAGTGATCAGTCATTATGAAGTGTTTGGCCCTGTTTGGCCTAGCTCAGACCTACTCTAGAGTGGATACTTTTTAGTACCACGTTTAGTACCACCTTCACACCACTCTACCCAGGTCCTTGTAGTGGAAAACCTGGCACAAGTGGGTGGTGTGGTGTGGAGTGGTGTGGTGTTGGGCCTGTGGAAAATGGGCTTTATACCAATGACACACCATGCTGTGTACAGTACAAGTCACAGAACTTAAGAAATAAAATACACAAAAAAGTAAAAAAAAACAAAAAAAAAACAAAAGGTTAAAGAAATGATAAATAATGTGATAGACAAAAGGCAGACATGTTACTGGTGTGATAGCTATATAAACTGATGTGATTGACAAATGATACTATAAACTGATATAGATATAGATTGATACACTGATATGACACTTGATAGATGATAAATATGATACTGGATAGATTGAGACACTGAGATGACACTAGATGGATGATAGATATGATACTGGATGGATAGATTGATATGACACTAGATAGGATAGATAGACAGACAGACAGACAGACAGACAGACAGACAGACAGACATGACACTAGACAGACAATGACATTGTCATTATTTCCTCCAAATTTGCGACAAGGAAAACAAAAGCACGCATCTACTGTAGCTTCACTGAATATTCCAGCCATGGACTTCCACGGTACCAGCCCGGGCTGAATGCGCGTGCCGTCTTGCCAAAATGACGTTTTGGAAACACAAGATTAGCGGGCTGTGATGGTGTGTTGTGCTTAAGCCAGTGCTGTTAGCAGCGGCCACTGCTGCGTCGTGTACGGCGAAGCTTTCAGGCTGTGTTGCGGTGGTTGTGGAACTCAATGGATCGGGTCGAGGAGCAGCAGGTCTACCCTCCTGCGTGCTGCTATCGGCGGCCGCTGCTGCGTTGCGAACGGCGACGCTTTCAGCTTGTGTTGCCGTGCTTGTGGAACTCAATTGGGGGTTAGGGTTTGGGTCGGGTCGAGGAGCAGCAGCTCTACCTCCTGCTCCCTGTGTGCTGTTATCGGCGGCCGCTGCTGCGTTGCGAACGGCGACGCTTTCAGCTTGTTGCCGTGCTTGTGGAACTCAATTGGGGGTTAGGGTTTGGGTCGGGTTGAGGAGCAGCTGTACCCCGAGTCGACGACGGCTCGGAGCCTGCCTCTGTACTGACTGGAGCCGTAGCAGCAGTGCTACTCGCGTCGCGAGGTTTAGAAACCAGAAATCGACGCATATTGACCGAAAGAGCCAGAGAAAGAGAACAGAAGTTAAAGTGAAACAAGCTGCAAGCACAACTAAAAAACAAACTGTTCCTTCTCTCGATTAGTTCCTTAATGCGCTGGACAAAACTGAAGTTAGTTGGCAACCAGAAGTGGTGCGTGTACTTGTCTGTCGAGACGAGACTGACTGCTGTTCCCTCCTACGCATTCAACGCATATCGGGGGCGGAGCTGCTGGCCTGGCTGGAACATTATTATTTGTTTTACTTATTTTGAGGTGCAGAGAGGGAGAGAGATGGCATTGGCGATCGGAGTTTTTAAAATGTATATATAATGAAATGGTGTTGGTTTTGGTGGTGCGACAGCTGTAGCATAATATTAAAAAATATATATATATATATATTTTTTTTTTTTTTTTTTTTTTCATGCCATCTTGTTTGGTGGGGCAGACAGGGCATTTAGGGGGGCAATGCCCCCCCTTGCCTATGGGGAGATCCGGCCCTGCGGATGGACGCCTGGTGAATGGTCGGTGGACCACCAAGGGGTCTGCAGACCCCAGATTGGGTACCTCTGTCCTAGGCATCCACTTCACACAGATAGAGGAAATCAATCAAAGTTTGACAGTCTTGGTTTCCCAACGTCTTTGGTATTGTGTAGGGATTTTGTCAGTAGTTAAAGGTGATACACCATGAATTTTCACTTTTCCTATTTTAAAACCTTTTTTTGGGGTCCCACTAGCACTTTCTATCCTCACAAAGTCCCATTTCTGACCATTGTGTCTTTCTCTGTTTTTGGGAAGGCTCATGGGATGCTAAGGTTTCAAACATTTCTAGCTGTTGCTGCTGCCGCCGTTCACTCACGCTTTATTTTGAAAAGCCTCGGAAGCTTTGTGCGTGTGCATGTGCATGTGAGTGTCCACTGACGATTGAGGAAGAAAATCCATTTGTTTACAAACGCTCGCGAAACTAAAATCCAAACCGCGGCCGACCATCGCGGTAAAGTGTCGCCGTGAAAACAATCAGATATCTGCTTCCCTGGCGTTCTTTTCACCTTATTCATAGATAAAGCCCTTTTTATGTTTCAGCCTAGAATGGAAATCAATGCAACCAGCTCGTGCCATTTTCTCTCTCTCTCTGAGCTACGGGGTGACGTATGGACTAGGGTCATTCACAGGGCACGCAGCATGCACGCAGAGCTGTAGGCTACCTGTTAACCAGAAGCGGCGATTACGGTGGGCAGTGTGGGCAAGTGCCCAGAGGCGCCAAGCCTTCGGCGCCCCCGTGCGGTGTGCTGAGCGCCTCACAGTAAAATACATTTCTACTAATTACCCATCAACCCATGTGTCGGCAGTGTGTCATAAGGACCGATTGAAAATGACACGGCAGTTCATTAATATCACCGCAAATCCCTCTCTCTCTCTCTTTCTCAATGTCTCTCTCTCTCTCTCTCTCTCTCTCTCTCTCTCTCTCTCTCTCTCTCTCTCTCTCTCTCTCTCTCTCTCTCTCTCCCTCATCACTCTCACATGCACGTTAGTTTGGTTGCACAAAAACACACGGGTTAAGCTACACTTTTTCCTGTTAATAATAACCTATGTGAAATAAGCTGCATTGGGAGATACGCGGCAGACACTTTATTGTGAAGGTAAGACAGGAAATGATAGTTGTTGCTGGGTTGGCCCTAGTTGTCGGTTTGTTATGATGTCGCTAAAGTCTGTGAGCTGCATTGGTTTGGAATACCCCGCGCAGTTTAAGTTATACATGAATGGACAGTCAAAATAAGTTGTATTATCAGAACTGTTTAGCCTACATTAATTTGCGAACGGGGCGCTGGGGGGAGAGAGAAGACAGCAGTCCATTTCAGCGTCATCTTGCAACGTGCACCCACGGGAATCATGGAAGACACGCAGGACAACTAACAACCCATATAAAACAAACTTTATACACTCGATTGACGTTCTTTATGAGGAGATGTTATGGAAACTGTACGAGATCACCACCAAAGCCTTTACAACCTTCCCAAAGTTGCATAGAGATGCATGGACATCGTGACCACTCGACCATAGCAGTGAGTAGTCTATAATTATCGGACTTTCTTTATCCTCCCCATTTAGACACTTACTGTAGCTGTGAAGTATAAAGTGATGGTTATTTCATTTTGAAGTAAATGTGTTATTTCATTTTCAAACAGTATGGGGTATGTACAGACGGGGGGGGCCGGGGGGGGGGGGGTGGACGGACATGGGGGGGGGGGGGGGGGGGGGGCGAATCATAGGTACACTGCCCAGAGCGTCAGAGCCTGTTCCCCCGGGCCTGCTGTTAACCCCTTGTTGTCTCGTTCAGGAACGAGACAACTCCTTTTGGCAGGGTGGCCCCTAGTGGCCTTAACTCGTTACTGAACGAGTTTGGCACGCAAGTTGTTAAAAGCTTTCCACGGGTTCTCAGAAAAGGCTGCAGGATTTGCTGCCGAAGAAATATCTAAAGATTTTTTTTTTTCAAAAAAGTTTTTTTTTTCAAAAATGTTTTTTGGACCTCAAAAAATGTATTAGGCAGGATCGCGATCGCGAAATTGCATGTTTAACCCCCATACCAACCCATCTTCCAAACATGGCTGCCATGTTTGTTTACATTTGAAGAAAACATAATGGCTGCTAGCTCATGAATGCCTGAACGGATTTCCAAGCGGAGTTTTTTTGTTTGAAAGCTGTGAACAGCTGCACACACATGGTGCATGATGATTAGTTATTCCGTTTATAATGGTTGCAATATGATAAAAGGAAAACTATAACTATAATCGAAATGAAATAAATATATATATATTTTTTTTTAATTATTATTACCCTTATCATTATTATTTTTAAGACTTTTCGTGTAGTGTTTGGTTGGGGTGCATATCTGCACACACAACGGGCAGAACAGCGGGGGGTGGCGCAGTTCAGGAGCGGTAATTTAGCCTCAAACCTTTTGAAAAACGTTTTTGGGACATAAACAATATGACATAAATACTTTTTAAATGCATGGTGTATCACCTTTAAATCCTAATTCTCTCATTTCTGCCTCGACACTCCTCTGCATTCAGTCCTTCATGATACAACAAGCTAAACCTAACCCTTATTAATAAATATGTTGTCTTCATCCTTCCCCTAGACAATGACTTAAGAAAGAAAGCTAACAGAAGAATGCAGAAAGACAAAGAATTACCAGCTTGATGCTTTTATCCCAAGTGCAAGTGAGTGCAGACATTTTAAACATGGGTGGCCAGCCACCTTCAATTAAGTCAATGGTGCCATGTTATATCCACTAATTTGTATTTTGTACACTTATAAAAAGAAAAAAAAGAGGGCCTTTATTCATAGGTATTTCAGACAACCACAGGCATCATTCAGGGTGACACACTTGCTCCTTTTCTCTTTGTCATTGACTACATTCTCAGGCAAGCAACAGATACCATCTCCTCCAAAGGTCTCACAATAGGCAGAAGATCTGGTCGTCAAAGTCAGAAGTGGCTGATCGACCTTGACTATGCAGACGACATCGCACTGATAGCTGAACACATATCCTCTGGTCAGGAGCTATTAACATCTCTAGAAGTGTCAGCAGCCAAGGTTGTCCTTTTGCTGAACGCCAGAAATACATAATGCCTGCTTCTGAATGAAGACTCTGATCATAAAACCATCCGCTCCATAGACGGCAGTGACATCAAAGAAACAGAGGAATTCAAATACCTTGGATCATATGTTGCAAAAAGGACTTCCTGACAAGGAAAGGACAGGCCTGGTGTGCCTGCAATAAGCTACATCTTATATGGCAGTCAGACATCTCGAGAGCTATAAAGATCAACCTGTTCATAGCCTGTGTGGAAAGTATCCTGCTGTATGGTACTGATACATGGACATTTGGACAATGAATAAGGAGCTTCGGGATCGTCTTGACGGAACACACACAAGACTCCTGATGTGTGTCCAGAACCTTTCTTGGAGGAACCATCCAACTAAAGCTCATATCTATGGAGGCATCATCCATCCCATCTCAGTTGTGGTGGCACAAAGAAGACTGCTTTGCAGGACACTGTCCTGTCAGAGATAAATGATCATACAGGTTATGTCGGTAGCCACTCACCCCATCCGTTCTGCTCCGACCCCCTTTATAGATTGATGGACTTGAAATCGCCATCCATGCCTCTGGGTCTGGGAGCACAGCCCTTTCAAAGGCCATACAACATCCTGTGGCAAACACATTTCTTTCTTTCTTTCTTTTTGTTGTAGAAAATCTATTTTCTTTTTAGAACCATACATCTTAGGGTAATTGCTTTGATAAGCAAAGGTATCTTAAATAATAGTTTGATTCCTCTGTGTTAACTTGTACCTACATTGTTGCATGATGTCCAAACTCCAAAGCATTCATTATTGAAACGTTGGATCTAATCTTAGAAACTAGAGTGAGTCTTTATTGATTGTGAGCCTCGAGAGCAACAGTGGGGGCTGTCCCCCCCCCCTCTGATGGGATTAGTTGTTTGAACACAGAAGTACACCTCTGACATGACTTTTTATTTTCTTCTTCTTTTGCAGTCAAACAAACCTGTCTGCCATGCATCATGGGAAGCTTTGCTTCTCTAATGTTACCAGAGCCTGAAACACTCCCTGATTGTTACCGCGCAGCAAAAATTTAATCTTTAATAATTTCACCCTGCACATGTCGAGACTGTTGACTGTGATTGTTCAGATTGCTTTCTTTGATTGTTTTGTCTCGGAGCAGCTCAGATTGCCTTGGGTAATAATGTGTCACTTTTCATGTATTGTTTTATTGAAGCTTGATGAAATACGTTGTGAGAGACAGTAGCTGGATTACATTAAAATAGGGCCGCAGGGCTCCACTGAGTTCATTATTCTTTTATTTTTTGCTGCAATATAAGCCTTGTTACAGAAGAGCTTCAGAGATTTATGTCCATGATTGTACGCCAGAAAACGAGGGGAAAAGAATGTCTCAGAGGCGAAAGGAGGATAATTTCTCAATTGTGCAACTTAATTATTCTCACTAAATCTTGTGTCAGGGAGAATTAGTAATCAATTGAAAGTCCTCTGTACTTTTGCAAAGGAGGAGTAATCAGGGCCAAACATGTAATGACAATATTCATGCGTATCTCTATTAGCGGGTGCCGGGGCTTGCATGGTCAATCACAAAATCAGACTCTGAAAATCACAAGTTATTCATTCACTGTTTATTCATTTTCAAAATCGAGACCTTGCCCAACTCATGACAATTGACATGTTGTTGTTGTTGACTAGAAATGTAGAGAATGCACATTGGTGCAATTAGAGCAGATGTTAAGCACTATTTACAAATAAAAAGCAACTTGATTAATTGCATTTATTACAAGGCTTGGTTGAATGCTTGAATCTGATTGGTCAATCACTGAATTCAGCGATTGACCACCCAATAGCAGACCGCTGTTTAATCAAAGACTTGATTAAAGACTGAGCAGCGCTCAGTGCGCTGCCTGATTATCATGCTACATCCAACATGACAGCCATGTAACCAAACACTCAACGTCATTTACAAATAAACGTTGCTCTCAAGAATGATTGTTTTTAAACAACTCTCCCGTGTTTTCCGAGGCGACCGTGTTGCGCTGGCAGCCAGCACAACACTTATGGAATACTTTCTTTACTGTAAGCAAGGAAATACTTTGTTTAGTTGTTACTTTTGGGTACGTTTGTTAATGTAGGCATAATATAGCCATGTAATAAGCGGGATAATTGTCAGCGAAGTTGGTCGTTGTTGAAAAATAACCTCCTACAGGATGATTAAATTCATGTTGTAATTTCATATCGTATAATCAATGTTAATTTAACGACCCGTTCCATTTCCATTCTCAACATTTTCAGGCTGTGACCTCCCAAAATAATCTTCAATATTTGAACTGGGGACCTCCACCCCGATAAGTATAACGTCTCGCAGTGTGGGGCGTTGTGAGCTTGTAGATTGTACAGTACCTTGTAGCTTGTAGCACGTTTTTTTATGTTATAGTTTGATTACTTTTGATGCAGTAATGGTCTTTTTAAAAATGTACAGTATTATTAAAAAGGTATTCATTGTCATCTGGGGCCCCCCCAAAAAAATGTGGGGGTTGTGTGACCCACTGGTTGAGAACAACTGCCTTACAGAACCCCAAATCACTCCGCTTTCCCAAATAGTTAGCACTCAGCACTGTGACAGGCAACCACCACTAAACAGCACTGATTGAAAGCGCTGTACCTTAACCATTTTAAATAGGCATAACATAACGCTTGAGAGCACCTGTCAACATGTTGTGATGAGGTAAGCGGTTAATTATCTCTGTGTTTAGCCTATGTGTTATTTTAGTCTGCTCTAATGAATGATCGGTCCCTTCAGTAGATAATTACAGACGTACACTATGTGGAATCAAAGGCTGGCATAGTTTCACAGTTTCTCTCACAGGTGAAAAAGTACTTTCGAATAACATACTGTAACTGGAATAGTGTGGTGTGGGTTTTGCAACGTTCCTAATGGATGACTCCAGCCTTTCATTATGTCTCGATCAAAACAAATTTTAACCTTCACCTGCGTGTACTGTAGCATGTTTGATGATTAGTATTTAGAAAGCGAGCAATATTTTATGCAAAGTGAAGTGAATGTTTTATAAAATGTTCAGTGTAAAAGGAAAGGTCAGGTTTCAACCTTTATGCCTTTGTAATGAGGTTGACTACTAGTAATTATGTCAAACTATAATATTTTATTTCCTCATGAACACTGTGATTACTAAAATAGATTTGTACTTTTAGAGGCCAATGGCCATCCTTAAAGGAGTCGTTCAGACCAAAACACATAGGGTTAAATCTGCCTTTTATCATACCCCTTCATACCTGCTTTAGTCGATTTTTTTCTGAACAGACGAGAAGATCCTCTGCTCCTCCCCTCCCTTTCTAGGCTCTCCTCTCCCTGCTCTGGTGCAGAGCAGAAGCCGTTTGACAAGTAAGGGTGCCTGTGAGGTCAAAACAGCGGTTTGGTTGGTCTCAGGACGTTGTGTAAACACAATCCAATAAAAAATACTAACTTTGAAGCTAAAGAAATAACCACACTAGCCTAAGGACTATCTACTCTGTTAGTTATGAGAGGGCCCGCGAAACCTAGCAACAGGGGCAGCCGAAATCTAGCAACAGGGGCAGCTATGAAAAAAATCGACTAAAGCAGGTGTATGGGGTATGATAAAAGGCAGATTTAACCCTATATGTGTTTTGGTCTGAACGACTCCTTTAAAAGAGCGCTTGCTCAGTTTTCATCTCAACTCTATTTTAATGACATCATGCATGGAGACTTACGGTACAGTCCCATAGCCAAAATATCCCAAGTTTGATCCTGATTATTGCTTTATTGTTGTTTAATTGTTGTATTTGTACTGTGAATGTTGTTTGGGGAAAATATGGGAACGCATTGTGGTCTTAGTCTGTGGGTGCTCTTGAGTGTGTTTATTTTGGCAGTGCGCATCGCAAATAAAGATTGATTCCTTCTAAGAGTCTGAAGAAGTGACTGCCCAGCTGTCTCAACATCACAGTGTAAGTGCTCAAGTCTTCCATCTTTAGCGGTCAAGTGCAAGCCTGGCTAGGGAGTAGGGCGAGTATAGTCCCTATAGGCACTTTGGAACTTTAACATCATATCCTCTGTTTTCAAAATCATTATCATGGTTACATCTTCAGAGAATCAGTCCACCAGTCATTACATTATGTTTACATGGATAGGAACAGCAACCACTCGCGACATGTTGTGAGCTTAGATCAGTATAAAATGGGCATAAGCATTTTTTTTTCTTTTTAGTAATAATCTAAATCTATAAAGCAACTGAAGTTTTCAAATAAATGTAGTGGAGTACAAGTACAATATTTGCCTCTGAGTGGAGTAGAAGTATAAAGTATTGAAAAATGGCCCACTGACACGCCCCGAAATTATAATAGTATGATACAGTACAGTAGGTCACGTGGTCTCTCTGAAAACGGTCTGAAATAGACTGAAACTCATGTCACAGTGTAATCTGCCCCTCGCCCCCCAACAACAGCTGACCAGTACACTAAGTAGTCTAAGTACAGTCAATTAATTTGATTGGATTATAATTGCGCATTCTCACAATGACATCATAAACATAATTAACTAATATTTTAAGATTACTTTTTAAAGTGACAGTACCCTTTTAGATGACAGTCCTACTTTAAGTAAAGTCAAAAGTACCTCAATTGTACAGGACTTGAGTAGATGTACTTAGTTACTTTCCACCAAACAGGCAAACAAGCCCTGTGAGATCATATGGATTCTACACAACAGAGTCACATATGCATCGTACAGACTGACAATCTGTTGGAGCTACAAAGCTTCAATGTACTTAAGTGCATTAGCATATCACAAGATCTGAGCCTATAGAACATAATTCCATCTCTGTTGTAATTACACTCAGAGACATCTCAGAAGTTTCTTGAACCAAGGCGATTACTGTTGTCCTAGTGGCGAGAAAAAGAACCTCTGGGAACTCAGATTGCTGTTGTCCCAATCTTTGACTTCATGTGCCCAGTTTATACAGTATGCTCATTACAAAGGCACAACAATCATTGTGGTGGCATGGGTGCAGAGACAAATACTGGATATCGTCGTTGTCGGGTGGAAATCTTGTATCTCCAAGTTTCAAATTTGTATGTTCTTTCGCAAAGTAAAGCCCTGCTTCATTGTACAAGGCCGTCGCACAAAAGTAGTGAAAACAGCAGATCTACAAGCACACAATGAAAATGTATCATTCACATTTTTCATATTCCATTCCTTTAAGGAATTTCCTTATTGGCTGCAAGAGAGAGAGAGAGAGAGGGAGAGAGAGAGTGAGAGAGAGAGAGAGAGAGAGAGAGAGAGAGAGAGAGAGAGAGAGAGAGAGATACCTTGGTGACTATGTTGTCCTTTCCCCAGTGACAGCTCTTACAGTAGCACACACAGGGATGTTTACTTTTCATTGTTCAACTCCATATTTCACCCTTTCAGCTATAACACTGGAAGGAATCTCACACACACAAACACACACACACACACACACACACACACACACACACACACTCGCACACACACGCGCACACACACACACACACACACACACGCACACACACAGACACAGACACACACGCACGCACACACACACACACACACACACACACACACACACACACACACACACGCACAAAGCTCATAACGCCTTGCAACAGATCAGCTATTTTCAAAAATCTTGCCTCTTTCTTATATTATTATTTGACAATTTGGCAACAACGTTCGACCAGTTTTTACCTGTTGTTTGTAGATTACTTTTGATGCAGCTTTGGTCTTTTCTTTTCTCTTTCAGGTGTTACAGAGATCCTAAAAGTACTTAAATTGTCATTTCACTGTAATCTGGGGACCCCCAAAAATCACAGGGGGGTCCCGACCCACATGTTGAGAACCACTGGGCTAGAACAGCGGTAAGAATGGCCAAGTCACTCACAAATATGTAGGACCAACATAAAGGCTTTGTATTGGTTCCCCCCAGCCCTAACCCCTAACAAATGTTTTGGACGGCAGAAATCTCCAATCGTCTGAATATTCCCATTCTCCCAGCCTCACACACACACACACACACACACACACACACACACACACACACACACACACACACGCACGCGCACACACACACACACACACACACACACACACACACACACACACACACACACAGATGTCCAAGCTTGTGGACATCTTCCACTAAGATTCAGAAAATAGCTGCCTCTCCTGGGACATTCAGACATTAGTCTGAAGGTCACCGAAAAGGAAAATGAACAGACCCTCTCCTCTCCTCTCCTCTCCACTCCTCTCCTCTCCTCTCCTCGGGGGATAGTCACAGGGGAGATAAATCAATCGCTCCTGTGATTCGCTAAACGTTTACGGTGAAGTGGTCTGCGTATCATGCGTATTGTAGCTCCTCCCTGACCACTACCGATTGGTCTGGGGTATTATAAGTTATATCTAGCTTGGTGCCTCCCACAATGACCCTCTGTGGCCACAGGGCAGACTTATTACACTATTACTACTACTATTGCCCTACTATTACTATAATGTGTCACAGTAAGATGCGTTCTGAGCTTTTAGATCACTTGTCTGATGTAATAGATGGATAAAGAAAATGACCAAGTGTAGGCTCCTTGGGGACCCTGTCAGCTGGTCCTTGGTGAGAATGAATGAGGTCCACACACTTGAACCCTAGCATCCCTGTTATATGGGGATTCTGCTGAACATAGAGTGTAAATGTGAGCCATCATCTCTCAAAAGTAGTTTTGCAAGAATGGAGTTTCCCCCAAATGCCTTTTGTTTACATATCACTTCTATCCTGTATTTAGGAATCTGATAAAATGCTTGTAGTACTGTATGCCAACATTATGCATTGACATGTTTTGGACATTGTTTAGGCAGCTGTACTTACAAGCTAGCACTTCTGTCTGCTTTTCAGAACAAAAAAACTACATTGTTGCAATGATATTCCACAACTCACTGTTATCATATTTATTATAGCATTTTCTTAGTACAAAACAAAATATGTTTCTGTCTCTCTTTACTTATTCCACAATGTGTACATTTCGTTTTCAATATGCTGGGCAGCATATAGCAACAGTACCTAACACCTACAAAGGGTAGCCAAATGATGTCTGTCTGTCTGTCTGTTTGTATGTCACGTCAACATAAAAGGGTTAGTATTAATTTGGGGTCCTTGACACACAAAGGTTAAAGAACCACTAGCACACATATGTATTTATTGATAACAATAGGCCTACACATAAATATATCTCCTATCATGTAGCCTACACAAGAGCATAGGAGCTCTTGAGACAGACTGGATGAAAATAGACGATCTACAAGCTTGTAGTAGTTTTGGAATCTAGATCTACAAGCTCACAACGCGTTCCATTGGTATGCACCAGTATCACACCAGTCCTATGTCACCTTCACTGGCTCCAGTCAAACAAATAACAGCTTTTGTTGTTTTTTTAAGTACTCAAAGACAAACAAAATAGAGATATAATGGTATACACGGTGGGGGGAGGGGGTTTAACCCATTTAGACTGGGAACACATTATTTTGTGCTTTAACTATTGAAAAAACAGCAGATATACAAGCTCACAGCGCAGCGCCGAGTGCGGATGCTGATGGTCCTACTTTTCTTTTTATAATTTTCAAAATTTGCATTTATAATGAGAATGAAAACAATGACAATAAGTCAATTACTGTGCAAACAGCGACAATATAATACTAATAATGAATAGCTATTACAGAAAAACTATTACAGCAGCCTTTGTAAGAGCACCTACCGTATATTGCAAATTAAAAGTAAAAACAAACAAGGAAGCCCTCCTAAATGCCAAGCCTTCTCCTTGGCAATGGCCTCTGGCTCACCTCACCCTCCCTGACACCCTCTAGAGTAGACAGTACAGTGGTTTCTCAACCTGTGGGTCAGGCCTGGGGACACACCAGATTATTTTGGGGGGTCCCAAAATAAGAGGTTGTGAAAATAGCTGATCTACATGCTCACAACACCTCGCAATGTAGATCTGATATTTTCACAATTGAACAAAATGTAATGCCTCATGTGCTTGTCAGGGTGGGGGGTGGGGGTGGGGGGGGGGTCCACAGTTAAAATATGATTATTTTGGGGGTTGCGGCCTGAAAAGGTTGAGAACCATTGCTCTAGTAGTGAGGTGAGTATGGTGGAGGACCATCTTAAGTTGTCTTGTTGTCTAGTTTCACACCTCTGAGGATGGTGGAGGAGGGCTGGCTGGAAAATCTGCAAAACCTACAAAAAGAGCTCAAGTGACAACTTGTGATTTGATACTTTAATACAAAACTATTTAATTGGAAATATTTTTTACATACTGCATAATGTGTGAAATAATTTAACCACAGTATGGTTGCAGAGTAAAGCACTGTTGTATGATGGACTGTCATGAAATATAGAATTGTGAATTTGACATTTCACATAAACCTTTTACAACAGAGACATTTAGGTGACATTTAGCATTTACAGAGCCGTGAGGAGTTGAACCCCAATAACAAGTCAGTGAGGTGTAGCACCCCAAAAACAAGTCGTTTCCGAACGGCTCTTTGGTATTGGCTGTCGTCACCATTTAGTCAACTGCATTTAACATTAGAAAACATGTGAATATCTATCAGCCCAAAGCCCATTAAAGTGTATGTGCTAATTTGTAAACACAGGGCTATCTGATTTATGTATTATAATGATAAGTGCATTCAGGTATTATGAATAAATACAGTGATTGCTGCCCTTAAATACGCGCTGCGAGCTTGTAGATTGATTGATTGATTGATTGCAAGCACACGTGTCACATAGCTGTTTTTCAATAGCTAAAGTATAAAATAATTAAGGCCCCTCCACCTTGGGCCCTAGTAACTCAGCCCCCCCCCCCCCCCCCCCCCAGTCATACTGTAGCTTTAGATACTCCAGGTTTTGTTAATGCAGCATTTTAGAATTTTAGACACTTTAAAACCTTTACATCAGCTTGTTGAAAATAGCCGATCTACAAGCTGGAAGATAGGCTGTTTAAAATAGAATAGGCCTAATAGTGAACGTTTGAAGTATTTGCAATAACAATGTTCACTGAGACATACAGACAAGCCCATCACCACACATGAATGTAAACTTCACGCCTTCAACAATAAACAAGCATTGTCATGTTAAATAGCCTAGCTGTCCTGTCAGGTTATAATGAATAAACATATAAAAACGGAGCTGCTAGCTAGCTCCAGCTAGCAAACTCTCAGTCAGCCCTGTACAGCCCTGTACACATTCAAATCAGATGTCAGATTATCTCAAAACGAATCCTCTATAATCCCCATATATTAACAGGTTACCTGGCCATCAAAACGATTGGTTTGCCTATGTCAGAAATGACTAAATTCATGCATAAATGACACTTTAAACAGGCGATTGCTAATACGCTAATTGTTTAGCTTTGGCTGTCCTTGGATCAAAGATGTCCAAATACAATGAAATCAGGCATTCTAGACACAATGATACCTGTGTTTGGTGGCGTTGTGGCATTCTGTGTAAATCTAATGCACAACTGTACATACCTGTATGACTCTGTTATCCTCTCTACATCCAAGTAGCCTGCTAGCTATCAGGCAGGGGCAGACTGAGTGACAGATAAAATAATCCACATGCCATCAATAAGATATAACAAATAAAAACGAAATGTTATTGGAGTCTAAACAGCACCTACAGACCATAAGTATCTGTTGTTGGGAGTCTGTAATGAATTAAGTTGCTAAATACCCTTCCATGCCTGTGCAAAACAAACGCTGGCTGGCTGAGTGCTGTTGTGAAGCAGGTGGGCGGGGCACTATAGTTTCTGCTACAGAGCGCACAACGATTGGTAGTTTCAGCTTAGTACGGTCTGTGGTACTAACGAGGGCAGTGAGCGATTGGTCGACTGAGCCAATGGATGTAGAACAGCCAATGGGCGCAGTAGGTTTGGTGGAGGGCGGTGCTCTGGACTGCTCTCCTCTGCTTTCGACTCCTGCGATCTCCCTGTACCTCCCCTCCCCTCCCCTCCCTGTAATTGAGTATGATTCACAGTCAGGGAGCCTGTGCTCATTGGCGGCTAAGAACATGGTAGTTAGTTTACACACGTTCTCACCGTAATTACCAGCAGACTCTCTCTCTCTCTCTCTCTCTCTCTCTCTCTCTCTCTTCTCTCTCTCTCTCTCCTCTCTCTCTCTCTCTCTCTCTCTCTCTCTCTCCCTCTCCCTCTCCCTCTCTCTCTCTCTCTCTCTCTCTGTCTCTCTGTCTATTTTCAAGGTTGCATCAATCTCACGGATATCCAGGAGTCCACCCCCGCTTATCTCTCCTATCTGTGTGTGTGTGTGTGTGTGTGTGTGTGTGTGTGTGTGTGTGTGTGTGTGTGTGTGTGTGTGTGTGTGTGTGTGTGTGTGTGTGTGTGTGTGAGAGAGAGAGAGAGAGAGCGAGAGAGAGCGAGAGAGAGAGAGAGAAAGGGACTCTTCCTCATTTCTCCCTTCCTTTAAAAGATATAACAACCCAAAAACGGACGTTATTGGTTGATCATCTCCCCCGGCAGCCGTCCCTGTGACAGCAGGAGGGCTGTAGTGATAACCTTCTCACCAGAGTGTGACTCACCTCCATCCGCGACACTCAATCTCCTGCAGAATTACCACTTTTACATGCTGTTGACTGTGTGTTTTAAACGGCCAGCTCGATAAGTCTGCTGGAGGAAGCATTCGGGAATCAGAAGCAACCTAATACAACCTAATAACCTAAGCTTTATACTGTACGCAAAGCCTGGCTGACAGATCCCGTTCATGTTCCTGTAGCATCCCCCCCCCCCCCCCCCCACCCCCCCCCCCCCCCCCCCCCCCCCCCCCTCCCCAGTCACATTGCTTGTACAACCGAGGGTATCTCTTCACCTTGTTTTATTCCCTGTATTTGTCCCGTCCTCTCACCAATTCATCTCTCTCTCTCTCTCTCTCTCTCTCTCTCTCTCTCTCTCTCTGTCTCCCTGACTCCCATGCTCCGTCCCCTTCCGATCCCCTTCACTCTGCAACTGGCATCTCTCATTTTCTTGACACTATGTCAGACTATGTCTGGCAAGAGAGTCAGTGTACTTACTGGGTTCACAGCTGCTTGTCAAGGCCTCCTACAAGTCCCCCCGATCTGTGTGCTCGTTGCCACGCTCCTTGGCAAAGTGTGTTACGGGTCTTGTTCCCCAGTCATTGTTTGTGTCACATTTTAGTTTGTCTTGAGATGTTCATTATGTTCCCATATGCATTAAAACATTGAATAATGTACTTTGAACACCACCTTGCATGTGGCTCTCCAGCACGTAACAAGATGCAATTGGAAATTGCAAGTGTGGTCGCTGTTACGCGAGTCACACTTGCAAATGAATTCCGTCGTACCATTTGAATTTTCCCCATTCAAGTCAACGGGTAAAAGGTATTCACTAATACATTAATGGCCATATATGGAGATCCATATATGGATCATCATGGGAGCTGATGTGATGACATCGGATCCCTGATGTCATCAATATTAAGCCCATACCTCAGTCATCTCCATATTTGGGAAAAGTACTATAGTCTGGTTGCCCTGTGAGATCAACCACACTAATGTATCATGCATTGTTTTCTGCTATGTTGCTTTTTGATGTGTACACTGTATAATAATGTTGTTGAGGTATCTACAGAGCACGAAGTATGTTTCTGAATGTGCCACAATATGGGCGGTTATCGCGATACTGCCGTGCCAGAAACGATACCCGGCACTGTTTAGATACCTCAAAATAATGACCTAGTGTACACAACCTGTGTTATGGCTTATATATTCCTGAACCGATAATATTACAAAAGTCTCAATCAGAAATATTGTTTCCGACTTGTTACTGTTCCTTCTTGATCATGTTTCGTGGTAGATCATAGACTGTAAAAAATAAATGGATAGAGCCACGCCATTGATTTCTACAGACCGTAAATTAAGCCTTTTTTTCCAGCAAGTGCAAATCCGCCATCTTTCTATTTCCGCTCCAGAAATTATATACCAGTGAATGCTATTGGCTGGAAAGCCTAGAAACATAGCCTACTTTATAATTAATTTTTAAATTAACATGACCATGATTCACTAAACGTATATCATGATGATTTAAAAAAATACTTTAAACTAGCGACTGAAAACAAAGTATTAATCAAAATGTTTATCAAGATAAGAAAATAAAGTATAAAGTTCACCAAATATCCTCATAGACTCCCATTGAGCTGAAGGTTTTTTTGGTACCGAACAGCGACATCTGCTGGGCCATTAATTGGAACAGCAGCTTCAACGAGACCCAAGCGGCTTCATTTCCAGCGAAAAGAACTTGCCTCTTGTGGGAATGACTCGTCAGTTTACTATTCCCTGGCAGCAGAGGTGGACTGAGGTGAGCAATTCTGACAGCTCACATGAGCGGGGGAGGAGAGAGGTGGTTTTGAATATTTTCATGTGTGGGTGTGAATTCCTCTGGGCTTTCCCTTGCATGGCAGTGGTAGGACTGGGCCTAATGGATCTCCAAAGCTTGTCCTTGAGTGGCTACTGTAGCCTTCTTGCCAATACTACATGATTAATTGCTCCAGCAGTCTCAACTCTTTGAGTCCAGAAAGGGCTCTGAGCCCCCAAGAAGCAAACAAACCTACTTAAGGGCCTCACAGATGAGAGGCCGATGTTGGGTCAGATCAGATCTCGTGCCCGGGGTTTTATCGGTGTTCATTTCAAACGACAGCGATCCTCTGTCTTGCGACCGGGCCCGGTATATCCCGCTGTGCCAAGTGAAATATCTCAGACCATTACAAATGAGACCGACGTCTCGCGATTCTAGCCACCCACGATCTCGGGGGGGGGTGGTGCCATGAGAGACGTGACTAGATGAAGATTCCGCCCCCTCAAGAGGGATAAAATCAAGAGTGTTTTTCTCTCTCTCTCTTCACGTCAGTTTAATTGCCATTTGTTTAATGTTTTGACAATGAGGGTGTTCCAGGTGATCCCCAGCTTAATGATGGAGACCAAATGGTAACCAAAAGGACTATTATTTATACTAAAGGAATCTTTCTCCAAAATAATCAATTAGGCCTACCGCATGCCAGCAAAAGTCAACGAGCCAACGACCCAATTAGCGCAGAAGTCCTGCAGCTGCGGTGTTCTGACTCGCTATGCTCCAAAATCCATTTTATTACCTAATTAAATATTAAAACAGCGAAATTAAACAAATATATTCGCTATAGTCTATAACAAAGAGTCTCTCTCTCTCTCTCTCTCTCTCTCTGTCTGTGCCATAGCCTATTTGTAGCTAATAATGCAGTATTGATACTTTTACTTAAGTAAAGAATGGGAGTTATACTTTTTCCATCACTGCGCAAATTAGACTACAGAGGCGCACATGGGTATGGTATAACGTTAACGTACCTTGATTACAGGAGAAAATAATAAAATGTAGACCTACTTCTTAAAATGAATTCATCATGCTTGTGCTTGTTGCTAAAAAGTAGGTATTGGCAACATGACTAGTGTATTGCATGCATGCCTTCACACAACAGCCAAGACAACAGACAACAGCCATGTTACCATACCTTAGCATTTGCAGAACTGACGCTGCCTGGCAGCCGGAGGAGGAGGACATTATGAGCGAGTGTGCAGGCCTATTCGTGGACTCTTTTTATTCTGACTTTGGTTGGTGTTATTACTGTTATGTTGATATGATTGATCTGAACAAGCTGGACCCAGTGGATTATGTAGTCTACAAGGAAGCACGTTGCTGTCTCACCCTGTCTGTCTGTCTGTCTGTCTGTCTGTCTGTCACAGCAATGGATTAATTGGTAGAAGTTGGTGTTACATTCTTCTTTCGTGTATCATCGTCCTTTGCACACAAGTGATAACTGCGCCATCATGACAAAACATTATAAAAACAAAGGTAGGTTGGTAGTCTTCTAGGTAGGCTACTGTGCGCACACTGGCCGCTGCTCACTTTATAGATATTATAATTATATATTCAGTTATGTTTTTGGCAAGCGAGACGCGAGATGTGATGCGCATCCAGCAAGACACGGCTGAGAGTGTCGCATCTCCAATATCATTGATTGACCAGTGTCCACTCCTAAAAAGCATCAACCAGCATTTTAACGGCAACCAGCCAGACATTAAACAGACATGAGCTTAATCAGCTAATAGCAATTATGAATGTCCAAACCTCGCCGTTGTGGGCGTGCAGTCGCAGGAAAAAAAAAGTTTAACCTCTCGCTTTTTTTTTTTTTTTTTTTTACTGTCCCACCAACATCCAAGCATATAGAATAGGGACAGGCCTAGGTTCCTCAATATCATTTAGCTGGGGACCCCCTGGAACTCCCCAAGGACTGGCGGTCCTCTTTGAGGACCAATGAACAAACTGACAGAACGAGAGGCCGCAATGATGCCTGCAGCCCGCGCGTAAAAGTAAAAAAAAAAAGGAATGCAATGGAATGTCTCTGACTTTGAGTATTACATTATATGAATAAGATATTAATATAGGGTGTCTGTCTGTCAAGTTGCACAAGGTCCAATTTAGAGCCCTTATAATACACGGATAGAACAGCACTGCCCTAGCCAAATCTGCGCAGCAAAAAAAAAAGACACTGCCTTGTTGCCAAATGACTGCGCAGAAGAAGAAAAAAGAAGAAAGAACGCTATAGGCTATAACGTTTTTGAACAAGTGATTACAACAAGGGAGAGAGTAGGCTAAAGTAAAAAGTAAGTAGGCTAATAATAATAATAAAAGTGTAGGCTGTGACAGAATAGCCTACACTCTGCGCAGCCCTAAAAAAGGAGGAGCTGGCTTCATATAATCTGATGCAATCCCGTGAGCTCATTCAGACGACAATAATTGTAAAGGATTCCTACCCGATGACCCGAAAATATCAAGCTTTTTTGATATTATCGTGAGTGCTCCCGACGAGTCCCGAGGTCATAAAAAAGCTAATTAACATAATCCGATCGTGTCGGGGTACTGTTCAAGCCCAAGACCGATTCCGGGGCCGACCCAAACGATTTTCCCGGGGGGTCCTCCCGAAATCTGGTCGGGGATCCTCGGCCCCGGGATCGGCTCAATGTGAACGGGCCTTAACCATTTAGTGCTGCCTCTGCCTCAGGATCCCACTCAATCCACCCACCTGGATGCACTCTGACAGTGTCGGACACGGAGAGAAGCACGCCTCTCTCAACCCTAGAGTTCATACTCAGACTTTACTTGTCTTTGAGGATCCCGTGAAGGTTGCGCTATATTTGGTAACCTGACGGGCAATTGCATGAGAGAGTTTAAACTTTGCGATTGTCATCATAGGCGAGCAACCACATCGACCAATCAGGTCCGCTACCCTAATCGAATACCAGTCCGTTCCGTTCACCCAAAATCCTTTTCGCCTCGGGCGTCTATCCACCGGAACGGTACACAGTCTTTGCCTGGTATTCCTAACCTTAAAGGAAGGGTAACATAACGGGCACTACTTTGTGTCAATAGAACAGTGACATAGTTGTGAATATATTTGCCAATGCAACTATACCCTGAAAGGGTTAATATTGGGAGCTGTAGGAAGAAGGAGGTCCCAACTCCCGAGGCACCGCCCAGCCGCCTCGGAATGTGACGAGCCAAAACAGTGCGTCATCTGTGGGACACGCTCACGTGACCCAGTGTTAAGTGGATGGGAAAAGGCTGTGGGAATTACGCTATTGTATACTTTAATAATAAAGATAAATACATAACATTGTTAATGACCATGACCAACGATCTGAATTCTGTCCCCTCGTATATTATTTTATTAATTTACGTGACTGATTTCGCTATATTCATATTGAAAACAAGTGCTTGCAGTCGCGAGGGGCGTGTCTTGACTCGCTCCAGGCTTGCTAGAGCGGCTACTGGAGCTCTGCCCGGCCCAGCGGCCGGGCTCATCCGTGGGTAGAACTAACAGAGGAGAGGGGACTCGGTGTTTGGTTATGGAGGTTTTTTCCTGTTTTTTTACGATGACCAACGATATGTATGCTATCACACGTTGTGTTATGTTTCGTAATTGATGGGACTGATTTCGCTGTATTCATGCTGAAGCACATGCAGCTCGCACGAGTCTACAGTCGCGAGGGGGGGGGGGGGGGGGGGGGGGGTCTTGACTTCGCTCCAGGCTTTGTGGATAGCGGCTGCTGTTCGCTGTTCATGCCGCGATGAGAGGTTCATGTGCGGGATGAACAAGCCATTGTGACTCGGTGATTTTTATGGAGCTTTTCTTTCCCGGGCCGTTTCTGGGACAAATCCTCATGACAAAATAAGATAAATAGGGGACAGCCGGACAGGGCGACTATTTGTGAGGATAAGTGAATAATAATTAGAAGATAGAGTTAAAATAAAACATTAAACCAAGCACTTTGGCCGAGGCTTGCGCTCGCATCTACGCTCGGGACTCGTGTGTAAAGTATAAGTAGCCAACATTTACTCAAGTACTAAACCAAGCACTTTGTACCGAGGCTTGTCATCATTGTGAGTGGATGAGAGCCGCTCGCCCGCTAAAGTAACTAAGTAGCCTACATTTACTCAAGTATTGATTGTACTTTGAGGTGGAGATAGCCTTCTTCTAATCGGCTCGCCTGCAGTCGGTAACTAAGTACGCTACATTTACTCAGATACTGTACTTACGTAGGGCCCTACACTTTTGAGGTATTTTTACTTTATTGGAGTGTTTTACATTTCAGTACTTTTATTTCTACTCCACTTCATCTCAAAATAAATCATTGTAGGCTACTTTTACTCCTCTGCAGTTATTTAAAAAAAAAGTTATTAAAAATACTTTGTTTAATTATTATTACAAACCATTCATTAATTACTATATATACATCGGCCATTTGAAATTAGCCGATCTACAAGCTCACAGTGCGTGACAGACATTTTCTTGTAACGGTTTATTTCTACATTGTAGTATCGATACTGTTACTTGTTGATACTTTTACTTGAGTACAAAATATGAGTACTTCTTCCACCGCTGCGCTGTCAGTCCGTGCAGCCGTGCTGACAAGGAAACAGCAAGGGGGGCGTGTCCAGCTTGCATTTCACCGAGACAAGAGGGCAGGAGAGAGTCTCTTGTTTACGTCATTTTCACGCGACAACTTTATTTCCGAAGTTATTTCCCAAAATGGCCCCAGTTGGTCTTATTAATTTATAAACCTCAAATGTAACTATATATTTCCAAACTAATATGACTCAAATATATGTTAAAAATACTTAGGGGGGCCTTTAGAGACATGTGTCAACAGTTTTACAAGGCAAATTTCATGGTGCCTACACTTTAACCTCAGTAAAACAGTGCCAACACCTAACCCTATTCACAATCTTAACCTCTGTAAAACTATGTCTAACCCTAAATGCATTTCTCATCTTATCCTCAGTAAAACAAGTATACAAAAAAACGCCCCACCGGTCGGGGTGAGGTCGACGGGAAAAAAATAGGGCAAATGGGATTTTGGGCGAACAGACTTGTTACCCCCTAATCTACACCGCAAGCTCCTCAGAGGTACTGCACTGTTTCCGTTTATGAATCTCTCTCTCTCTCTCTCTCTCTCTCTCTCTCTCTTTCTCTCTCTCTCTCTCTCTCTCTTTCTCTCTCTCTCTCTCTCTCTCTCTCTCTCTCTCTCTCTCTCTCTCTCTCTCTCTCTCTCTCTCTCTCTCTCTCTCTCTGAGGTACTGAAAGGACTGGTGGCAGCTCGCCTTAGGGTGGAGTTTGCCTATCATAAAACAGTGGACAATTTAGAGACTTTCATCTCTTTCTGGGCTAAGGAAGAGGTGCTATGCTCCGTGCAGGAGGGAGAGCTATACCTTTCTTTTTGAAAAAATTAGTACGGCTTAAAGGTCAAAAGTTGTGACTGTGATGTAATTTGTGTAGTGCAGCATTTTAATAAAGGTGCTTTTAAAGGTCAAAAAGGTCTTCAATTCAAACGGCGAACAGGAGCTGATTAGGAGAGGTCAGGGGGGTCATGCTGGCCACAGACCCAGATTGCAGGACTCCTCGTGGTCAGCAACATTTTCTTCCCTCCAGTGGTCAAAATAAAAATACTCAATTCTTTACTTAAGTAAAAGTATCAATACTGCAATGTAGAAATACTCTGTTAAAAACTCATACAGAGCCAGATTTCAATATGAATCTGCGCTTATAACGCCAGGAAATAGCTATATTGAATCCCCAAAATCACATTACATTACCAGGTGCACGTTCAAATACCATACCACAAGATGACCACTAGAGAGAGCCATAGCCCATAGACTGTGCATGGGCCCATGTTAAGTCAGATTAAAAACGAGGTTCAGGACATACAAGGATGGTACGATGACATGCTCCCCATTGACATTCAATGGACAGGCCGCGGGCCGCCATTTGAGCTCAATACTGTTCAATTCGTGCTTGATCGTCTCAAACCACCATTGGTATGGGCACCGGAACGTATATAGATGCCACACAGAAAGTTTCCGAATCAAAATCCGACCTAGTGAAGCTACGTGAGGGTCGGATGGTTTGCATTGAGCCTAGCGGCTAACAGAGGCCTACGTAAACAGGAAGCTATGGCTTAAAGGTGACGTCATAATCGTATCCTTTTTTTTCACGGTTTTCGTCTGTATACTAGCCGAAGGTAAGCTAACCGTTCCGCTCCGTCTATCAACCCAAATTAAAAGCTTAAACAATGCTTTTATATAAAAGTCGCTCTTAGTCGCTCGGCACTAAACGCCATCATTAGTTAGTCGCTCTGAAAGTCGCTCGGCGCTAAGTGAGTTAAGGGTGCCCTCACACCAAAATACCTATGAGAGTGGAATCCGCGTTCTGCCAATGCATTTCAATGAGAGTGGAGCGGTTTTCGCAGAAATCCTCTACTGGCATGAAACCGCTCCATTCTCATGGAGGGCACCCTTACAAGTAAAAGTCCGGTATTCAAAATGTACTGGAGTAAAAGAACAAAAGTATCGAGATGTACTTAAAGTACCAAAAGTATAAAGTACTTATTATGCAAAAGGTCCCATTTCACAAGTTTTCAAAATGTATTAAAATATTTAGAAAATAGCAGATCTACAAGCTCAGTGAGCTTGTAGATCGGCTATTTTCAAATGCCCGAAATGTACTGTATATAGACATACTATTTAGGGTTGATGTGGTTAATGTCTTATTTGTAATAATGATCTAAAAATCTACAAAGTAACTAGTAACCTAAGTTTTCAAATAATTGTTGTGGAGTAAATCTACAATATTTACCTCTGAGATGTAGTGGAGTGGAAGTAAAAGTATTGAAAATACACCAGTAAAGAAAAAATACTGAAAAGTGTACTTTTCAACTATACTTGAGTCAAGTATACTTTCAAAGTATACTTGAGTCAAGTATACTGTATTTAAGTACACTTTTCAGTAGTTCTTCTTTAAAACACACACACACACACACACACACACACACACACACACACACACACACACACACACACACACACACACACACACACACACACACAGACACACACACACACACACACACACACATAGCCTACCAAGCCACCCACATAAATGCACACTCTTGCCCATACATGTGGCCACCTTAGCTGACCCAGATATTCTGATTGGCCCTCGAGGACTTGCATAACAGATGGTCGTCGTACCCCAAAGGGTGTAGATAGCAGCCATTTATCAAAGCAGGGGGGGCGCCGCAGGCTGGCACCACAATAAGACCACTGGACACACGTCGCCCATCCCTGTCCACAGTATTCTCATCGCTATCCAAAATGTTGCTCATAAATTATTCAGCCTCCTTCGTGGCTGCTGGCGCCGCTGACTAGATGAGAGTTTCACGAGAAAGGCTCTTGTTTATTGTCAGCTGCTGAAGTCATCCCTTGCTTGTCTGTGTTGGATTCACGCACCCATGCACGCACGCACGCACGCACGCACGCACACACGCACACACACACACACACCTCTTGTTTTCTTCTCTCTGTCACTCTCTCTCTGTATCATCGTCATTTTCTCTGTCCTTCACTCCCAGCTCGCACTAGTCTGTCTTTGTCTCCAACTTGTTTACTTTAGCTCTATATCTGTCTGTATCTTCCCCTGTCTGTTTTACACTCCCCACACCGAAGTTCTCTCTGAGGCTTGATGAAAAAACTAGGCGAAGTGATCAGTGGAAAAGCATCACTTCAGACAAACAGACAAATCTTGTGTTGAAATACAAATACCATATGAAATGAAAATATGTCTCGAATCATTCCTTGGAAACATGAAAATATATTAATAATCTGCCAGATAGATATTACAGTGTATGAAATTGTGAGAGGGATCCACAGGCGGATGCTAGGGTGATGGGTGGGAGGGCAAATAAAGAAGAAGAAAAGAAAAGAAAAATAAAGAAAATAAATAAAGCAAAGTTTGAAGAATCAGAGTGAGTTTAGTTTTCTCTAGAGTTTATTTTGTGTATTATTATTTTAGTTGAACTTGCATTTGATAGCTCTAGTATTTATTTGTTCACACTCACATGGAGGAGAAACTGCAGAGGAGATGGATTGGTTCCTCGTTGACGTGATGTCCAGCAGTGACGCTGTTGTCACCTCCCGTTTTGACCTCTGTGGGTGACGAGAGTGCACAGCTGAAGCTCATTTACAACTGAAAGGTTCAATTGGGCCAGTTTCTTTCAAATCATCGCCAGGGATTTTACTGTGTAGGGTTGCTTGAAGTATAATCAAGTGCTAGGTTAGATCGCTCCTGATTAGCAACGACTTCCGTGGGTCACCCAGGGGGAAACCTGCACTGCCCTGCCTTGCACACCTTTTTGCACCATATACAGGTATATAACAACATCCACGCACTCTGTGAAGCTCTGATTTGGGTAGTTTGTCAGGCGTAATTCCTAAATTGCAAGGCATTAGTGATTCTGGGTCAAAACTCAGTGGTAGACTGCGGGCTGTCATTGACCATAGTTCAGTCGGGCATATTTCTTAATTAGCCTCACTGTCTGGTCTCCTCAAGGTAATTAACTTGATCAGAAAAGACCTTGCCTGAAATCCAGGAGCAGGGCTTTACGAAGGGGGGAGGGGGATGTCAGGTGGTGGGTGACTAACTATACATTAAACATTCCCAAGTCATGTTTATCCCAAGACGACGGTAATTAGTATGCAAAGGGAGTAGTTTGATTTTAAACCCTTACAGATTACACTTGGGGAAAGCAATCTGGAAATGTGATGTAGTAATTTACTTGGCTAAACGTGTTGGGCATTACTATTTCGCTTTCGAAAGTAGAAAAGAAAAAAATTGTAATGAGAAAGTCGCTGTCAAATAGGTCTGTAGTATTCCAAAGGAATTAAAACTGAACATGGCACTTTGGCTTCTGTTTGTTTTTGCCCGCCTTTGTACAACATTAGCATCTGATTAGGTCTACTGTGTGTGTGCGTGCGTGCGTGCGTGCCTGCGTGCGTGTTTGTGCGTGTTTGTGTGTGCGTGTGCAAGAGAGAGAGAGTGATTGAGCAAGGGCAGAGTCCAGAGAGACCAGGGAAAGATAAAGCATCACATGACGGTGGCTGTAATTGCATCTGAGAGAACGGAGCACATTAAAATCCCCCCGTACCCCGACCGCCTCCTTCCCTTGGCAGGTTTTATAGCCTCATCCTCATCCCCCCTTGATGGAATTATTAGCAGATTTGTTCCTAAGGAACAGGATGTTGGCAGAGGCCATTCAGACACCAGCCTCCATCCCAGAGGGAATGGCAAGAAGATTCTCTGTGATGATAGGGAAGCCTTCTGCTCTGGCACAGTGATAGACACCCTGTGTCCACCCCTAGGCTGCACAGTCACCACCCAACACACACACGCACACACCTGCACACATGCAAGCACGCGGGCGCACACATGCATGCACGAGAAGACAGTACAGTCAGATGGATGAAAGAACAAACTCACTTATTGAGGTCCATGGGAGAGAGAGTTAAAGCCTTTGATATCACCGAAATAATATTGTTTAATATAATCTTAATATATTTTTTCTTCACCTCTGTGTGATTTTTTTTTTCATCCCCAGTCCAAAGCTCTGGTGGGTGGATTGTTGGGTGAGCGTTATTTGTCTTGACAACCGGATCTCCGTGCATGCCTCCATGGGCATACCGGTTGGTTCTGGACCACCGTCTACACGACCTGTCTCTGAGGACTTGTCCACAAGCGCGTGGCTGGCGGCATCTAGGATGGAGTGGGAGTCGGCAGGGCCCTTACATACCCACCGCTACATTACTGACCCTGGAGAAGATCTAACACGGCGGAAATGGACTCTGCTGAACCGCCTGCATATTGGGGTCTGTTGCTTCAGGTTAACTATGGAGAAGACGGGCCTGGCAAGTGTGGCGAGCCTGAGCAGACTGCAGAACACATAACTACCACCTGTCCCCTGGAGCAGAGACAAAGGGCGTGGCTATACGCCACCCCGTTGGACATTTGACGGTGATACACAATAGAAGTCTATACGACTAGTCGCCAGACACCACACTCCCTCGGGTTCTCGACGATACCCACATGCACCTGAGTTTGAAGTCGGCCATCGGTCATCTCCATACTGTATTATGATATGGGCATATCGTCTAATCAGCAGTGCTGGACAACCGGATCGCCATATGCCTATTGGGAATATCGGTGGTTGTGCAGAACCGCCGATCCGACCGTCTCAACCCCGGCCACCACACTCCCTCGGGTCATCGGCGAGGTTGAAGTCAATCAGTCGGGCGGTTCTTGAGATATGTGAAATACAGATGCGTAGACATGCAATCTTACTAAATTATAATTTCATTGTGTGCATTTATAGTAAGATTTATCTACTGTGAACACATTTTATTGTCTTTCTGCAGTTCTGTCCCTCTTTACTCACTCACTGACATTGAGCAGACAGGGAAAAAAACAAATGGAACATTTACAATAATGCTTATGATCCTTCATCCACTTCAGCTTTCTCTTCCAGTCTATAGATTTTTGCGCGGGCGAGTGGGGAGGGGGAACTTACAGTCAGACCTTCTTCTTTCTTCTTTCCAATTGGCTAATGATCTATTTTGGGCTGTTGGAAAATATCTGTCTCAGTTAGTTGTTGTGTTGAAAAGTTTGAATGATGGCGCCGAAGAGAGCACAAAAATCAATAAACCCATCAGGGAATAGTGACATGATATACTGTATGCTGGCTTGGTGGCCATATCTCTGCCGGAGCTCGAAGGACTTGGTACTGGCACAGAGAAATGAATATACTTACTATTTACAATATCATGAAGTGTGCAAGCTAAAAACGTTATTGGTAGCTATCTTTGCCCATCATCTATCACACAGTGTGAAGCAGTATGTAAACAAGTGTTGCTTTGGCCTGAGGCAAGGATAAATATAAGCTGTGGAAACTGTGGAAGATGGGGTGCCATAGTTTTGTGCTTTTTCTGTTTTGTCCAGTATGTGTCTATGGAGTTAACATTACTCTAATAGACCCCGGGTGTGGTTATAATATGCAAATATGTATTCCCTGTGTATGTTTGAGCGGTGCTCCTGGTTCTAACATCTGGCTTTGTCCAGCAGGGCGCTTGATGAGATTAACTCACAAATAGCACCGCTCACTTCACACTAGGTGTGATTATTTTGTTTCTTCCTGAATGCTGAAAGCCTCTCAAAAGGCCAAATCGAAATACACCGCTTTAGTGACACATTAAAATCATCCCCTCCCCTTATTATAATGCAACAACAGCTGTGGCCGCGGCTAACTCAAGGTGTGTGAACCAAGTATTATTAATGAACTGGTTGGTGTGGCCAAATAAAAACATAATTTTAACACTTTCAGTACACTTTTTTTGAAAGAATTCTTCCTCCTATAATCATAATACCTGATGATCCTGAACTGTATAAGGGGGAGAACAAAATCACGGCACCCGGTCTTTAATTAAAGACAGTAGCGCTTTCGGGGCCGGACGGGACCGGACGCCGTGTGGCCAATATATTTCTCACATGCACGGCAAGGACGGCATGAAACAGTGCTAGAACCATAGAGTTATAGGCCATACGAGTGACGACCATGGTAATCAAATGGCTATTTGCATAACAGGTTTACCAGGCAGGCAGTGAGTGGTGGGATTGCGCATCCCCCCTAGATTCTAGTCCAAATTGGCTATCTACTATTCACATGGATAGGCTACTTTAACACCTACTGTAGGTTTCCAGCGGTGACTGTATGTGCATTGTGCTTGTCAGTGTGTCAGTGAGGCTACCTGGCTCCATACTGTGATAGATGAGATTCGTTCAAAGCAAACTTTTATACTGCAGCCATAGAGTGACTGTCTGCATCGTAGTATTTTCTATTTGTTCCATCAAGCACACATGTAGGCGCACGCACACATCTAAAGGCGCGCGTGCGTGCACGTGACGTCAATAAATGACCGTCCGCCCTGAAAAGAAAACCCCAAAGCACCACTGATTAAAGAGCATTGGGTTGGAGAGACAATCCCTGCCCCCAGCCTGCAACCGGTCAAAGTGTCCATGAGCAACACCCCAAACCACCTAGCCTACCTACTGTTCCTGGAACGGCATTCTTACGGAGACACAGTCCTCAATGTGAACATGAACAAAATGTTACAGTTATAATCCTCCATGAATATACTTATTATTGGACTCATCTGAAAATGTGTTCTCTGTGGCAAATTCATGTTTACATTCACTTCCAATCCAGGATTTAGGGGTGTTGTGGGGGCAATTGTATGAGCATGTGTGGCTAAATGAAGAAATCGATTTTGTTAATGGAAAAAATGCAACAGATGGCGGCTGTAAACCGCCGTCCCTGCAGAGCAGGGCCATTTTCCTGCAGAATGAAGGAGAGAGGATTAAGGTCATTTTTACCCGCTTTTCCAATTTATTACTACATTCTCAGAGGGAATGGGAGGAAATGAATGAATGAATGAATGAATGAATGAATGAATGAATTAACTGGACTGCACTCTGTTGAGGTGCCAACTTGCGCCTTGTATCAGGTCGCACTTGCAGGGTGCCTCAACCGTACTTGCACGCCAGCAGAGCTCGCATGTAGGGTGATGATAGCTGTCTGTGGGTATGTACTAGAGCTGGGATCGGGCTCATTTTTTCTGTCCGTTCCGAACCCGTGTCCGACAGTTTTCTGTCCGACCCGAGTCGACGTCCGAGCATTAATCATGAAAAAGCGTCCGACCCGAGCCGAGGCCCGAACCTTATGTTTTCAACGCTTTTTCGCCTTGTTTCTTTTTCTTTGAGGAAGCCACTGATTTACACTCACTAGCAAACGTGTTATAATGTGCAGTGAGTGCATGCAGCGTGCCTGTTTGTTTCCCCTTAATAATAATAAGCCACATTGTGGCTCGTGAAAGTGTTTTAGATAATTACATAAGTAGCCTACGTTGATTATTAAATAATAGGCTATAACGTGCACTGCGCGTCTGGTGACTCTGGTCTGACTGCAGTCAGTGACTCGCTGCAGTCACACACTTAAAATCCTCTTTTACAAACTGTTAATAAAGTATTCACACACAAACCTTTTCCACAGTTCAATCAATCAATATCAAAATATATTCAGTCTTACCAGCATAGACAAATCTGACATCTGCTTTTAATATCCAGCGTCCACAAACTCCAGTCCACAACAGCGGCCTTGGTCGTCTTTCTTAATCAAAAACTATTATTAATCCAACCATTACGGTTTATGGGTTTTAGGCTTAGGCTACATTCAACATCGGACTTTTTAATTATGTCTGCGTTGACAACTACGTTGAAATGCGTCCATACCGATGATTTCCCTCTTTCGTTTTCAATTGCTTTAAACTTTCCCGTAGACAAGTTAACTTTTATCTCGGCTGGCGGCAACATTATCTCTCACTCATTCGCTTTTTCTTCTCGTGTATCTGTTTGTTTGTTTGTTCTCTGTCACATATGACACTCCCACTTCCTTTTCCCCATGAACATGTGCATGGTTGTCAAGACAACGCACTGAGTGTAGTCACGTGCAGTGCACCAGAAAGACAAGGAAATAGCACACACAGAGACGATAGTTGTATCGTTTTACACTTTATTTTCTATAAATCCAAATTATGTCAGACCCGAATCGACGTCCGACAATTAATTGTGAAAATGTGTCCGACCCGGGCCCGAGCCCGTCGGATTTCGGTCGGGTATCCCAGCTCTAGTATGTACTGTATGGTGACGTCACAGAGAACACTGCTCCCTCATTGGCCAAAACCCAACTTGTACGCTCCGCTGGCACAAGTAATTAGTAAATCAAATTGCCATTGTCAGGATTGCATGGCAACGGTTTGGGTTATGTGTGACATCAAACCAGAGCTCATAAGATGTTCTCTTCTATAAAAGAACGATATGTCCAGAAGTCATAGGGAGAAAAAACAATGGATCTAACATACAGTAGTTATCTACGTAGATAGATAAAGAGAAGTACAGATAATAGACACATCCTGCACCTTCAAAACAAACCTTAAGACATTGTCATAGTCTGAGTCTGAGTATATCCAAGATAAGTACTCAGGCATAATATACTGAGACCGAGTGAGAGAGAGAGGTATATAAAGGATGGATCTTCAAGTCCTGAACATCTGACACCTTCCACATCACAATTTATGGATAGCAGCAGCTTTGACGATGAACCAGCGGCCAGTCAAATTGCCATCTTTATAACCAGTCCCATTGGCCAAGCTTTGCAGGACTCACTGTGATTGGCCAGCGGGACGCTTGATGAAATTAACTTGTAAATAGCACCGCTCACTTCACACTAGGTGTGATTTTTCTTTTTTTGATTGGAGCTCCATTTCCCTGGCTAAAAAAGCCCTGCAGTATTCATTTGAACCAGGTTCCTTCTGCTGTGTCCTTGTGATTCCTGCAGACTCTATGGCCAATGTCATCACAATGTCACGATGCTGCAATGCTGCAATCCTCATAAAGACAATAGCCAATTTTCAACGTATAAATTGCATTTCATATCTCTCCCCCAAGCCAACTGAATAGAAAACAAAGTGCTGTGTGTGTGTGTGTGTGTGTGTGTGTGTGTGTGTGTGTGTGTGTGTGTGTGTGTGTGTGTGTGTGTGTGTGTGTGTGTGTGTGTGTGTGTGTGTGTATGCGCGCGTGCGCGCGCATGTTTTTTTTCTCTCTCTTTGATCTCAGCAATCACGTCTTCTGAAACAGCCTCCTTACACCATCAAAAGAACAATGAGCCTTTACTTTGGGTTTTCCATATGTTAATAGACAATGAAAACAGCCAGCCCTGTGTTAGCGCACGTGTAGATAGACAACAGCACATGGGTAACAACAAACATATGCAGGACATGCATGGAAAAGAAATCAAAAAGGAGGAAGCCATAAAGACAATGGAGATAGAAAGGGCCATTGTGCGTTCCCGCTGGAAGCACACCAACTACCCAGTGAGTACAGGATCCGACTGTTAAAAGATGCTCAGGACATTGAGCACTGAGTGTCACATAGGCTATCTGCATACATGTTACTGGGAGCATTATGTACAGGTATGAGTGGCAGTGAGAATGCGTCTCTTTCACTATCATGCCCTGGGGATCCCTCAGGAGGAACTGGCTAATGATGCGCAGGAGAGAGAACACTGGAAATCTCTGTTGGAACTGTTACCCCCGCGACCCGATTCCGGATAAGCGGTTGAAGATGAATGGATGGATGGATATTAGTAGTAGTACTATTATAGTACTGTAGTCTTTTTAAGGGAAGCTACATTTCCCAACCAGTCAAACACAGCAAATAGCAGGTCAGGTTATCTTCACTGTCCCGTCTATGCATAATTATCACCTCGGAAAAAATGGGCTGTGAAGTCGTTTGACCCCTTCCCTATTTGGTGCTTTAACCCTGGTCCAGAAGCTCTCTGCCTGCCTCCTGCACATCATTATCATCCATCATCATCACCATCTCTCATGGTGAACATTAAACACATAAACATCCTGCCAAAGAGAACATTTACAACAGCACGAGTGCAATTTTGGGGATCACAAGAGACAAAAGAAGAATGACGCACAGATTGTGACTGTAAACGCTGTTGGCTGGTCCAACAGCGTGCCTACTGGGAATACCAGGAACAAGCAAGAGTGATCTTCCTAACACGGTAGAGAGAGAACAGGAGAATAAAAGTGAGACGGGTGGGATGCTGCATTACATGGCTCATCAGGGATTCAGGACACCAATACAGAACAGAGAGGTGGCGAGTCAGACAGAGAAAAGAGAGAAACAGAGAGAGAGAGAGAGAGAGAGAGAGAGAGAGAGAGAGAGAGAGAGAGAGGGAGGTAAAAGAAAAGTGGAACAATGAGCTGGCGTGTCCTTTTATTAGCGACAAGAATGTCTAGAAGACTCCAATATTTTTAGAAAGCCCATCAACCTGGCCTTTATATAGCATGATAAAATAGGCCTTCTTGTTTTGCTGCAGATTGAGCTCCGCTGATCCCTGACATCTAAGGGGACCCACGTGGCTCTCTGCAACGCAATGTCTGCACAACAAGCTCTCTGGGGAAGGACGGTCAGGTAGATAAAAAGCACAGGTGTTTGTGTGTGCGTGCTTGTGCGCGGGCGTGTTTGTACGTGCACATGTGTGTATGTGTGTGTACTTACTTTATTTGTGAGGGTCAGATGTCCCTAGTATTTTTAGCCTGGGTGCCAGCTTGTTTGCTCGATTTGTTTTGTCTCTCCGTATCACAGTTTGGAAAGCCTCCTATCTCCAAGCGGAGGTGGGACATAGAAGCGGGATTCACACATTCGTGGCTTCCGATTGGTCTTTGGTGATGTCTGTCAAACACACAAGTGTGCTGAGTGTGTTTATGATGACGCTGCTACGATAACCCTACTCTGATTCGTTGGCAACGATGCAACGATGACGACTACGTCACAACCCAGCCAGCACGCCCACATGGGTCCCGCATGGGTACAGGGTGGGCTTCCCTACATGGGCCCCATGTGGGAATGTCCGCGGTTTCCACAAGGGTCCCTCGTGGGTTAGCCCACGTGGGCTCTGTGTGGGTTCTACATGGGCCCTGGGTCGGCCCCACCTCGGCTAATTTATATGGGACCCAGGTGGGAACCACTTGGGCTAGCCCACGTGGGCTCAACGTGGGTTCTACATGGGCGCTGGGTGGGCCCCACCTCGGCAAATTTATATGGGACCCATGTGGGAACCGCCTGGGCTAGCCCACGTGGGTTCTATGTGGGAATGTCCGCGGTTTCCACAAGGGTCCCTTGTGGGTTAGCCCACGTGGGCTCTGTGTGGGTTCTTTATGGGCGCTGGGTGGGCCCCACCTCGGCTAATTTATATAGGACCCAGGTGGGAACCACTTGGGCTAGCCCACGTGGGCTCAACGTGGGTTCTACATGGGTCCTGGGTGGGCCCCACCTCGGCAAATTTATATGGGACCCAAGTGGGAACCACTTGGGCTAGCCCACGTGGGATCAACGTGGGTTCTGCAGGGGCCCTGTGTGGGCCCCACATCGGCAAATTTATATGGGACCCAAGTGGGAACCACTTCGGCTAGCCCACGTGGGCTCTGGGTGGGTTCTGCATGGGTCCTGGGTGGGCCCCACCTCGGCAAATGTATATGGGACCCAGGTGGGAGCCGCTTGGGCTAGCCTGTGTGGGCTCTAGGTGGGTTCTACATGGGCCCTGGTTGGGCCCCACCTAGGCAATTCTATGCGGGAACCATAGGGGATAAACGTGGGATCCAAGTGGGCTCAACCTTGCTCCTAGGAAGATTTTAATGGTAGACTAAAACAGTGTTTGACATGAACTGTGTTAATTATTGAAACACCTAAAATACATTTTGGATGAAATAGACAATATACTGTATATTTGACAACGTTTATTACAAAAATAAACAAGATAATAAATTACAATATAAATAAAGATAGCAGCAGCATGAAGGCAAACAGATAAAATGTGCAAGTGTACATACAGTACATTTAACACTTGAAATGCAAAAAGAGATATTCCCATAATGCTCCACAGACTGCTAACAGAACAAAATAAAGGATAAAAAATGTCCAAAAACATAAATTGTGTAAGAGGTGCATCAAAATCTTGAATTTTGTAACAAAACTGTTTTAGGGCATAGGTTTTCTGGAATCCAGTGTTCATTCATGTTGCATTCATCAATCTGGGTCCGCTTTGCTTGTGGGTGTTTTTTTTTAGCCAACCACAGGGGAGAGAGAGAGAGAGAGAGAGTTTGTCTATTGGAGTGGCACATCATCCAGTTCTTTTTCTGTTGTATGTCCTTACAATCCGTTGCAGCAATCCAGTCGAGTGTGTCATTGTCTAGGTCATGATCATTCTCGGCCACGATCACCATTCAGTGGCTGGTATATAGGGCAGCTGGTCATCACATGCTACACAGTCTGTGATGGATCCTGTGCTGCACTGAAACGTCCCACACCTGTCCTCAGGTGATTGAGGGTTGTCCACTCCTTATGGGGGAGGTGCTGGTCAGGAACATCTGTGAGATCCTTGATGAATTGGTGAAGCCTGGACGGTTCTGCTGCCTTCCACTGGTCTGTCCATCTTGCCTTCACCCAGGAAGAAACCTTATATCTCCGACATGGCAATTCCTGAGTTTATGGCAAAAGTCAAAGAAAGGATTAGCCACAAGATATGAATGTAAAGTAGTCATTCTATCTTTAAACACACTTACACTGGCGTCACCAGGAATGAGATTTTAGTAGGCAAAATGCCAGTGAAGTGCATTGCGACGCATTGTGAGCTTGTAGATCGGCTATTTTCAAATAGACAAAATGTATAGGGCTGAAGAGTTTAATGTAGGCCTATGTTTTATAGCCTAATAATATTCTAAATAAGTAACTAGTAACTAAAGTCCAATAGTGTAGTTAGTACACAGGAGACAGACCATTTGGCAAGCGTGTGCACATTTGATTCTTTGTAAAGCCAGGTGACGATGACCCAAAGTAAACCCCCACAATAGCAAAAATTTGCATCTCTATAAGCAAGTTGAGTAGGCCTATGCTATCAGCTGCCTACTGTCTACGTGCCTGCTGACTGTGGACAAACTGGTTTTGAATGCTCAATGTTTTCTGGCCACGGACCCCTTAGTTGAGAGAGATGAAGTAGGGACCACCAAAACCTTTACATAGATTCCATATAGTTTCATCATGACAGGAAAATCATCATTGTATTTTGGATCCATGTCGATTTGTGTTTTAGATATTTAACCACTTGAACAGTCAATACTTAATAAAGTTGACATTTCACTCACTACTTGGTCTGCTCTTTTCCCTCTCTACAAAACCTCTTTGCCCCAAATGTCTGATCTACAAGCTCACAACGCCTCGCAGTGCAAGGCGTTGTGAGCTTGTAGATCTGCTATTTTTGGCTCAAGTTCTCAGAATATGGACGCTAGGGTTCAAGTGGTTAATATAAAAAAAAAAGAAAATAAGGTTTCTATCACACAAAGATTTGGAGGACCCCCTTTAGTGACTCTGAGGACCCCATCAAAAGTTAAAGCAATGTAAATGTCAATGTAGGCCTACACATCTTTGAGGAGGGAAAAAGTTATGTTCTGGCCCACCTTTAAGCATCTGGCTGTACTAAATAATTAAATAATAATAATAATTGAAATAATTGGTTACAATGTGATAACAAAATTAAATCTAGAGCTAAAACATGCAACTTGTTTAAGATAATGTCCTTGGTTAAGCTGACAAAAACAACAAACCTTGACTTAAAACCAGCCTGTCTCTGGGCTAGTTTGAGAACATTTTAGAAAATAGAGTAGACAATGAGGCTACTTACCATACTTTTAGATGTTTTAAGGTCCATCCGTGGGTTAAGCCAAATCGCAAGACAGTACAGTACAGTAGCATAGTGGAAAATGTGTTCCTAATTCTATCCGTTACATTTCAAAAACTGAGAAGGAAAGTGATTGGTTAGATGGACTTCACAGTGACGTGTGAACTCACCCTGTATTCAAATGGTAATGAGATTCTGTCCCTGGTTGGTCTGTCTGCCCTCTCTCTCTCTCTCTCTCTCTCTTTCTCACTCTCTTTCTCTCTCTCTCTCTCTGTGTGTGTGTGTGTGTGTGTGTGTGTGTGTGTGTGTGTGTGTGTGTGTGTGTGTGTGTGTGTGTGTGTGTGTGTGTGTGTGGGCGCTGGGTGGGCCCCACCTCGGCAAATTTATATGGGACCCATGTGGGAACCGCCTGGGCTAGCCCACGTGGGTTCTATGTGGGAATGTCCGCGGTTTCCACAAGGGTCCCTTGTGGGTTAGCCCACGTGGGCTCTGTGTGGGTTCTATATGGGCGCTGGGTGGGCCCCACCTCGGCTAATTTATATAGGACCCAGGTGGGAACCACTTGGGCTAGCCCACGTGGGCTCAACGTGGGTTCTACATGGGTCCTGGGTGGGCCCCACCTCGGCAAATTTATATGGGACCCAAGTGGGAACCACTTGGGCTAGCCCACGTGGGATCAACGTGGGTTCTGCAGGGGCCCTGTGTGGGCCCCACATCGGCAAATTTATATGGGACCCAAGTGGGAACCACTTCGGCTAGCCCACGTGGGCTCTGGGTGGGTTCTGCATGGGTCCTGGGTGGGCCCCACCTCGGCAAATGTATATGGGACCCAGGTGGGAGCCGCTTGGGCTAGCCTGTGTGGGCTCTAGGTGGGTTCTACATGGGCCCTGGTTGGGCCCCACCTAGGCAATTCTATGCGGGAACCATAGGGGATAAACGTGGGATCCAAGTGGGCTCAACCTTGCTCCTAGGAAGATTTTAATGGTAGACTAAAACAGTGTTTGACATGAACTGTGTTAATTATTGAAACACCTAAAATACATTTTGGATGAAATAGACAATATACTGTATATTTGACAACGTTTATTACAAAAATAAACAAGATAATAAATTACAATATAAATAAAGATAGCAGCAGCATGAAGGCAAACAGATAAAATGTGCAAGTGTACATACAGTACATTTAACACTTGAAATGCAAAAAGAGATATTCCCATAATGCTCCACAGACTGCTAACAGAACAAAATAAAGGATAAAAAATGTCCAAAAACATAAATTGTGTAAGAGGTGCATCAAAATCTTGAATTTTGTAACAAAACTGTTTTAGGGCATAGGTTTTCTGGAATCCAGTGTTCATTCATGTTGCATTCATCAATCTGGGTCCGCTTTGCTTGTGGGTGTTTTTTTTTAACCAACCACAGGGGAGAGAGAGAGAGAGAGAGAGTTTGTCTATTGGAGTGGCACATCATCCAGTTCTTTTTCTGTTGTATGTCCTTACAATCCGTTGCAGCAATCCAGTCGAGTGTGTCATTGTCTAGGTCATGATCATTCTCGGCCACGATCACCATTCAGTGGCTGGTATATAGGGCAGCTGGTCATCACATGCTACACAGTCTGTGATGGATCCTGTGCTGCACTGAAACGTCCCACACCTGTCCTCAGGTGATTGAGGGTTGTCCACTCCTTATGGGGGAGGTGCTGGTCAGGAACATCTGTGAGATCCTTGATGAATTGGTGAAGCCTGGACGGTTCTGCTGCCTTCCACTGGTCTGTCCATCTTGCCTTCACCCAGGAAGAAACCTTATATCTCCGACATGGCAATTCCTGAGTTTATGGCAAAAGTCAAAGAAAGGATTAGCCACAAGATATGAATGTAAAGTAGTCATTCTATCTTTAAACACACTTACACTGGCGTCACCAGGAATGAGATTTTAGTAGGCAAAATGCCAGTGAAGTGCATTGCGACGCATTGTGAGCTTGTAGATCGGCTATTTTCAAATAGACAAAATGTATAGGGCTGAAGAGTTTAATGTAGGCCTATGTTTTATAGCCTAATAATATTCTAAATAAGTAACTAGTAACTAAAGTCCAATAGTGTAGTTAGTACACAGGAGACAGACCATTTGGCAAGCGTGTGCACATTTGATTCTTTGTAAAGCCAGGTGACGATGACCCAAAGTAAACCCCCACAATAGCAAAAATTTGCATCTCTATAAGCAAGTTGAGTAGGCCTATGCTATCAGCTGCCTACTGTCTACGTGCCTGCTGACTGTGGACAAACTGGTTTTGAATGCTCAATGTTTTCTGGCCACGGACCCCTTAGTTGAGAGAGATGAAGTAGGGACCACCAAAACCTTTACATAGATTCCATATAGTTTCATCATGACAGGAAAATCATCATTGTATTTTGGATCCATGTCGATTTGTGTTTTAGATATTTAACCACTTGAACAGTCAATACTTAATAAAGTTGACATTTCACTCACTACTTGGTCTGCTCTTTTCCCTCTCTACAAAACCTCTTTGCCCCAAATGTCTGATCTACAAGCTCACAACGCCTCGCAGTGCAAGGCGTTGTGAGCTTGTAGATCTGCTATTTTTGGCTCAAGTTCTCAGAATATGGACGCTAGGGTTCAAGTGGTTAATATAAAAAAAAAAGAAAATAAGGTTTCTATCACACAAAGATTTGGAGGACCCCCTTTAGTGACTCTGAGGACCCCATCAAAAGTTAAAGCAATGTAAATGTCAATGTAGGCCTACACATCTTTGAGGAGGGAAAAAGTTATGTTCTGGCCCACCTTTAAGCATCTGGCTGTACTAAATAATTAAATAATAATAATAATTGAAATAATTGGTTACAATGTGATAACAAAATTAAATCTAGAGCTAAAACATGCAACTTGTTTAAGATAATGTCCTTGGTTAAGCTGACAAAAACAACAAACCTTGACTTAAAACCAGCCTGTCTCTGGGCTAGTTTGAGAACATTTTAGAAAATAGAGTAGACAATGAGGCTACTTACCATACTTTTAGATGTTTTAAGGTCCATCCGTGGGTTAAGCCAAATCGCAAGACAGTACAGTACAGTAGCATAGTGGAAAATGTGTTCCTAATTCTATCCGTTACATTTCAAAAACTGAGAAGGAAAGTGATTGGTTAGATGGACTTCACAGTGACGTGTGAACTCACCCTGTATTCAAATGGTAATGAGATTCTGTCCCTGGTTGGTCTGTCTGCCCTCTCTCTCTCTCTCTCTCTCTCTTTCTCACTCTCTTTCTCTCTCTCTCTCTCTGTGTGTGTGTGTGTGTGTGTGTGTGTGTGTGTGTGTGTGTGTGTGTGTGTGTGTGTGTGTGTGTGTGTGTGTGTGTGTGTGTGTGTGTGTGTGTGTGCGCGTGCGTGCGTGCGTGCATGCGTGCAATGTGCCTGTCTGTCTGTCTGTCCAAAATGCATCAAGTATAATCAGCTACTGACTTTTAAATAATGTGTATTATGTATTATTATATTGTAAAAGTACCTATCAGCACATAAAGCAGACATGTCACAACACACAGACATGTCACAACACGCACGCACGCGCACACACACACACGCACGCACGCACACGCACACACACACACCACCAGTGGTTTTTGGGAGCGTTCCAGGTGGTCCCTAGCTAAATGATGGCGAGTTGGTGACCAAATGGACCCTCATAGATCTACAGTTTCATTTTACACTAAATTATTGTTAAACATCTGCATTACTTAATTTACAACAACTCTACACAATTAGAGAAAGTAGAAGTGTTATTTTGGTCAACATTTTGCCTGTTATCTCTCCTACTGGTACCGGTACAGCATGAAATTGATATAGCATTAAAGTCATGGATGTTTTTCTTTATTATTATTTTTCTTCTTTATACATAACCCCCTGAATAGATATGTTGGTCAAGCTGTTGTTAATAACTAGGCTAGACTTCGTAAGTCCATATGGAAACATTCAAAGGAAATAGTTTTCCCCACTCATTGCCTAGGCCAATTCACAGCCAAAAAATAACTGAAATAAAATAAAAAATACATTTAAAAATAGGCCGATGTGGGAACCAGTGATTGACGCTTGTAATTGAAAAATCTATGTAGACCAATGTGGGAACCATGTGGGCCTGCCCACTTCCAACCCATGCCCAGTAAGCCCACATGTAGCCCATGCGGGAACCACGTGGGCCAGCCCATGTCCATCCCATGCCCAGTTAGCCCACATGTAGCCCATGCGGGAACCACGTGGGCCAACCCACTTCCATCCCATGCCCAGTTAGCCCACATGTAGCCCACGCGGGAACCACCTGGGCCAGCCCACTTCCATCCCATGCCCACTTAGCCCACTTCCAGCCCATGTCCATCCCATGCCCAGTTAGCCCACATGTAGCCCATGCAGGAACCTTGTGGCCCAGCCCACTTCCATCCCATGCCCAGTTAGCCCACATGTAGCCCATGCGGGAACCACGTGGGCCAACCCACTTCCATCCCACTCGTGCCCCAGCCCACTTCCAGCCCATGTCCATCCCATGCCCAGTTAGCCCACATGTAGCCCATGCAGGAACCTTGTGGCCCAGCCCACTTCCATCCCATGCCCAGTTAGCCCACATGTAGCCCATGCGGGAACCACGTGGGCCAACCCACTTCCATCCCATGCCCAGTTAGCCCACATGTAGCCAACGCGGGAACCACCTGGGCCAGCCCACTTCCATCCCATGCCCACTTAGCCCACATGTAGCCCATGCGGGAACCACGTGGGCCAGCCCACGTCCATCCCATGCCCAGTTAGCCCACATGTAGCCAATGCAGGAACCTCGTGCCCCAGCCCACTTCCATCCCATGCCCAGTTAGCCCACATGTAGCCCATGCGGGAACCACGTGGGCCAGCCCACTTCCATCCCATGCCCAGTTAGCCCACATGTAGCCCACGCGGGAACCACCTGGGCCAGCCCACTTCCATCCCATGCCCACTTAGCCCACATGTAGCCCACGCGGGAACCACGTGGGCCAGCCCACTTCCATCCCATGCCCAGTTAGCCCACATGTAGCCCATGCGGGAACCACGTGGGCCAACCCACTTCCATCCCATGCCCAGTTAGCCCACATGTAGCCCATGTGGGAACCACTTGGGCCAGCCCACCTCCATCCCATGCCCAGTTATCCCACATGTAGCCCACGTGGGAACCACTTGGGCCAGCCCACTTCAATCCCATGCCCAGTTAGCCCACATGTAGCCCATGTGGGAACCATGTGGGAAAGCCCACTTCCAACCCATGCCCAGGTATCCCACATGTATCCCACGTGGGACCCATGTAATTTGCCCACATCAAGCCCATGCCCACGTGGTACCCAAGTAGCCCAACTCGTACCCATGCGGGACCCATGTGGGTGTGCTGGCTGGGAACTTGCTTCCTGAAATACGAGTCAACTGAATCATTTCCAGACTGTGATGTGGACAGGGCTCCAGACTAACTTTTTCACAGGTAGCACTGGTGCCACCTACCTTTTCATTAGGTAGCGCCACCAGAAATTAGGTAGCACCATCTTTTTCTTTGTATAGCGTGGTATTAATACATAGCCTTATCATGCTGATGATAGTTGTGTTCATTTCCATTCCATGGTTTGCCTTGATGTAAAGATTGGCAATGACCCAAACTTGATATTTTACTAAATATTTTAGTCTGAACTTCAGGTTTCTCTGCATGAGCAGCAGTAGTTGACAAAATAAGTCAGCACTAGGCTGTGTGATATTAGGAAAAGCCTTCGATATGCGATAACATTGCTGAATGCCTCAATAACGATATGTCTCATGATAAGTAAAAAAGAAAAGAATTAGGGCCTAGTTTTAATGTATTTTTGCTTCAAGTTAATAGGCCTATTTGCAAACTAAAAACATTAATTCAAGAAAAATGAACAAATATCTAGACTAACAAAGGCAATATAATACCTAGAACTTTGACTTTCAACTTTCACAACGTATACTAAATGCAATGTTAATATTTGGCCTGCTGCCATTCAGGATGGAAAAATAAAAATTTCCTTATATTATGGTTTTGGAGTGAGATACTGGGAAGTAGGCTTGATTGTTCACTTGGACACGCACAGGGATGTAGTGGGGGGGGGGCACGTGGGGGTACGCCGTGCCCACACTTCTCACACACCCCGATTTTTTTTTGTATTATTATATATATAACTTTAAAAAATCGATCTATTGGTCGTGATTACCCGTGAACTCGTGATGTACACTGACAACAACCAACCACCTCCAATAGAACCACAGCATGCATGGGCACGACAAGTACCTACTGTACCGCAGACAGAGTGCAGAAGCCAGGCAAGTACAGAGCAGATCGTCCACTGATTGGTTGTAATATCGCCATGACAACCAACAACCAACCACCAAGCTGACTGCCCCTTCGGGCTATGGGATAAGACTCACTGTCACTGACCAACCAACCAACCAACCAACTAACTACACTGTCTGTGTTTACTTCTTCAAACTTTAAGCGGTTCGTAGCCTGCAGCAGTTTGTTTGTTTGTTGTGAATTTTTGTTACCTTGGATTATCTACCCGAGTATTATTCCAGTCAAACATGCAGACAACACCAGCACTGCCTGTACAACAGCAACGTGGTGAATTCTCATCAGCTGCTACATGTGAGTAAATAAACATGTGTTATTCTTACTGGAGGGCTGGTTAGGTAAGACATAATGCCTACCGGTATATTAAAACTATTATATTAAGCCTAAAACGGTTCTGTTATGCCGCCGTGCATTAACCGTGTGAATTGTGAAATATCTCTTGTGAAAAGTCTATAGGAAATATTGATATTATATTACAGGTCGTTCTGGTTGAAATAGGCTCACCTGCCGTGCTGAAATGAGCATGATTGACACAGCAGATGGTAATAGAATATTTGAGAATGGATTAATGAATTGGAAATATCAGTTGTGCAGCTATTTTGCATGGTTTAGCTGATGATCTGGTCATCAAATTATTGGTTGAGAATGAGAACCACTGGTCTATATCAAGGCTATTTATTTTATTTTGTTGCACTAACTAGCATTGACTTGTTGCACTAACTAGCATTGACTGCTATGGTCACTTTTGATTTGGACACTGTACTATTTTGATAGTTGTGCTTAAGGACACTTTATGTATATATTTATAGATAGGCCTATATATTTATATATTATTTGTTCCCTCTCTTGCTCTTACTGTACTCTGTTCTTGTTTTTTCTTTTTTTTCTTACTCTGTTACTCTGTAACTTTGTAAATAACCTTATACTGCTGTGCTGCCTCTGGGCAACTGATTTTCCCCCTTGGGATAATAAAGGTATCTATCTGTCTATTTCTGCCGCCACGCAGACCCTTTTTAAAACGTCACGCAATGCGCATGCACATTGGTGCGCGTGCACGCGCATTGGCGCGCGTGCACGTGCGTGCGTCGGTGCGTGCCCACACTTCCAAATTTAGCACTACAACACTGCACGCACACACGCACACACACACGCACTAACACAGAACACACACGCTACACAGACATCCCAAGTATCCCGGATGCTCCCGCAAATGCTTGCCATATCCGGCTGGATCCGGTCTAGAACCGGATCTGCAACCCGGGATGTGTTCTAATCCGGTTCTAATTCGTCGTCGAACTGTCAATCTGGCAAATGCATGATTGTAATTCGCTGTGGGAGATGTGGGCGTCTAAAAGTGACCAACCACTGGTCTCAGATGGAGACTGGGTTCTCTTCTCGAGAGTCGAGACTCAAGCACGAGAATATAATCAGCTCGTAACAGTAAACAGACAGGTTTTTGACAGGTCTTGCTTAATATGAATAAAATAACAGTACATTACAGCTGTCGGTTCTTTTTCGCTGGACATACAACTGGACAAGCTGCGTCAGCCTATGCGACGCACGGCAGCCTGTGTCTCACTGTGAGAGTGACATAACTTTCTCCCAAATAGGTAAGAAAGACATGATTCTATAAATTAACCCGATTATATTAAGCCTAAATGGTTCTGCTGTTTTTAACAGTTTTTAACCATTTTTAACTGTAGAAAAATTAGTAAAATCCGCACGTGCACAGGGGACCTCCCGGAAATGGTGATCGCCAACTTGGGATGTCTGCGCAACACCAAAGACAGAAAAGTTTACAGGTGCCGTTCATTTCAGCTAATTGTCTATGAAGTGAAAATGCGCATTTTGGGCACAGAGGAACTTAACAAGCCACAGCTGTTTTCAACTCCAATGCGCACGTAGCGATTGCTAATCAATAGCTAATCTAATAGCAAACAACCCACAGCCCCGTGGATTATAGATTATCCAGTTCGAGATGACAACAGAAAAAGCATGGTTATACAAAGAAAGGTTAGTATAGATTTGAGATATATCCACTGTGAGCGAGAGAGAGAGAATCTGTCTGTCTGTGTGACTACCCGCACCGACGCTAGCTTGTGTGAGTGTGTGTGTGCGTGTGTGTGTGAGTGAGAGAGAGAGAGAGAGAGAAGGAAGGGGAGGGAAATAGTGTAGTACGATGCGTCCAAGAAACAGCTCCCGTAACAGCTATGAGAAAATGATGGGTGTATAATTTTCCGGACCCCCAACCCCTTTCTGGCGGTCATCTATTTTGGGACCTCCCAGAACAGTACGCTGTGATGTATTGTACTCAGTTTTCTATTAAGAGTACTGCACTGACGTTGGTGATCGATTATTGATGCCTGTCCATTCCCTTCCTCACATTCTTCTGTGATTGTAGAATCTCCCCTTTTCTGTGTGAGCAGGAGCCCTAGTCATGGCTTGAACATGTGAGTCACCCATAGCATGTGTTGTTTGCATAGCCTGCATCTGGCTCCTTGACGCCTCCGATGCTCTGCACATATCTACAGCTCTATCAAGGGTCAAATCCTTTTCTCTTAGCAGCCTTTCTTTGAGAGAGGCATCATTCAAGCTGAACACTAACTTGTCCCTTATCATCTCCGTCTCAAACGTTTTAAACACACAGTTCTTACTTTTCTGGCGCAGTTCTGTGACGAATTTGTCCATTGTTATGCCATCTGCCATAGGATGAGTCCAAAACTGGCACCGTTCAAAAACTATATTTTTCTGTGGGCTGCAATATGTTTCAAATGCCTTGAGGATTTCATGCATTTTGTCTTGGTCCCCATCAGCAAATGTGAACGTATTGAATATCTCCAAAGCATCCTCCCCAATGGTGTGTAGCAGTATGACAACTTTAATCTTTTCATCCAATTCAGTAGCTCCAGAGGCTGTCATGTATAGTCTAAAACGTTGTTCCCACCTGCGCCAATTCTCAGCCAGGTTCCTATTAAGTAGCAGCGCCGACGGTGGCTTGAGCTGATACATTTTCCCCCGGGAGTTTTCTCCTCCACCGTCGGCTGTAGATGCTAATGCTAGAGTTAGGGTCGATTCAAACTGTAATAAGGACCCTAACTAATTTCGGTTCGGCACTGTCCAAACCCAAATATGGGTCGTCGTCCCCGGTTCGGGGGGGCGTCAACCGACTAAACTCGGCTCCACGGTGCTGCCGAAATGTTGTGACCTCCCGACTTAATTTTGGTACTCAGCGGTGTCTTCTCATTCATTCAGCCTGGCTGAGTCACATCCAACCATGAAAGGTTGTGTTGTATCTTAGGAATGGGCTTATTTTGTGTAAAATGACATATTTAGCCACTTGTACGCATGCCCCCAACCACTGAAATAAGAATCTCTAAAACAATAGAAAGAAGTAAATTAAACAATTTTAACACTCATCTTTTATATTCTTTAATTACAATCTAAAATATGAACCCTTGTTGCGACCGTAGGTCGCATTTACTACCAAAACCTCCACAGGCTGTCCGTGAGTGAGTCCGTCAGTCACACGTCACACGTCACACTCTTGCCCTGCTCATATCTCCGCAACCGTTGCCCCGATCCATGCCAAATTTTGCACACACACTCCTTACCTGCCAAACTACAACCTCCAAGGACCCCCGGAGCTCCAGGGACCCCCAGGTCCCTGGGGGACCCACAGATGTAAAAAATTACCAAATGTGCTAAACTGACCAAATGACCACCCCAACGGGGCTGCTCACGGGGAATTCCCGGGGACCACCGACTCCTGGTGCTCCAGAACGGATGCAAAAGTGGTGGCTTCCCCAGTGGAGGACCCCCTACACTGCAGCTCACATAAAATGCCGTAACTCCGGCTAGGAGCGACCGGGACAGCTGGGGCCCATACCTATTCGTCCGCCTTGGCGGCGCGGAGACCCCACCCCTCATTTCTCACATGGCCCTCTTCTAGCGCCACCATGAGGCCGATTCTTGCAAAACACATTTTTGGACACTGCTCCTACAATTTTTGCCCTAAAATCACGCAAATCGGTACACAGTATGTCTACACTCATTCCATCAACATGAATCTCTCCCATATAGCGCCACCTCCAGGCCGATTTTTAAAAACACATTTTTGGACACTGCTCCTACAGATTTTCCCCTAAAATCACGAAAATCACTACACAGTATGTCTACACTCATGTCATCAACATGGATCAGGAAGATTTTGGCAAAACAAATTTTTGCCCTATTTGTGGAGATAAGTGACCTACGGTCGCTTATCTCCCGATTAGGGAGTCTTACTGGTTGTAAAAAACTAAAGTTGTCCTTTAAAGTAAACACAACTTTGCTAGTGTTCCATGTTGATAGCCTATATTATCTCTATGGTTTATAGCCGATCTGCAAGCTCCACGCCGAATTGTGACTGTGATGCATGCAGAAAGAGAGGCGGCACGTATATAATGAGAGCTTGTAGATTGAATGTTTTTGACGGAGCTCGCGCGTGTGTGAGAGTGATGAGAGAGACAGAGAGACCCCGACGCTGTGCTGCTGCTCACTGCCAGTCACTGGACCTCCAGCGTGCAGCCGCGAGGGCCAGTCAGATATGTATCCGCCCTGCAATGCTCATTTCTCAGCCACAAACGTTTTCATGCCACAGACCTCCAATATTTACATGCGACTTCGGCACTAGCCGTTAAGAAAGTATGGATGAACTCCCCCCGAACCTAAATAATTTCGGGTCGGGGAGCCCTCCCGAACTGAAATTAGTTAGGCTCCTTATTAGAGTGTGAAACAACCCTAAGCCACAACTAGCTCCACAGAAAGTTCCTCACCCGCACCGCAACTCCGCTTGTTTTATAACTCTCCGTGAGAACGGCATGCATCAGGTGAAGAGTCAGCCACTTCTAACACCATCTTAAGGTTTTAAGACAGTTCTTACCAGTAAGACTCCCTAATCGGGAGATAAGCGACCGTAGGTCGCTTATCGGCATTTTATGTGAGCTGCAGTGGAGGGGGTCCTCCACTGGGGGCGTCACCACTTTTGCATCCGTTCTGGAGCACGAGGAGTGGGTGGTCCCCGGGAATTCCCTGTGAGCTGCCCCGTTGGGGTGGTCATTTGGTCATTTTTTCACATTTGGTCATTTTTTACACTTGGGGGTCCCCCAGGGAGCTGGGGGTCCCTGGGGCTCGGGAAATCCTTGGAGGTTGTAGTTTGGCAGGCAAGGAGTGTGTGTGCAAAATGTGGCATGGATCGGGTCAACGGTTGCGGAGATATGAGCAGGGGAAAAGTGTGACGTGTGACCACATTTGGTCATTTTTTACATCTGGGGGTCCCCCAGTCCCTGGGGCTCCGGGGGTCCTTGGAGGTTGTAGTTTGGCAGTCAAGGAGTGTGTGTGCAAAATTTGGCATGGATGGGGGCAACGGTTGTGGAGATATGAGCAGGGCAAAAGTGTGACGGACTGACTCACTCACTCACTCACCCACGGACAGCCTGTGGAGGTTTTGGTAGTAAATGCGACCTACGGTCGCAATAAGTAAATAGACAGCACACAGTTTGTATCAATAAGCTTCAGCCTTTTACTTAGAACCTGAGGAAGGGAATGGACAGGCATCAATAATCGATCACCAACAACGTCAGTGCAGTAGGCCTACTCTTAATATAGAACACCGAGTACAATACATCACATACGCCAGCTAGTTAATGTCCAATTCTCGTAATATTAGAGTTGTTTTGTAGGTTTTAAAACATTCTTAGTTAATTTATTACACTTGTAAAGAAGCCATAATAAAATGTCTAACTTTTGGTTGGGGTCTATCGCTCTGCTCCTGCTACAGAACAATGTCAAATTACATCATAATTGAAGAATAAAAGTTTTGTAGCTGGGTTCTGAAAACATAAAATGAGTTGTAGCAAATACCAGGGGTCTTCCACAGGGGGTCCGGGACCCCTAGGGGGTCCTCAGATATACTACATTGTGTTGTACGAGGTGTACTGCTAATGATCGTTTTGCAAAAATGTATTTTTTGCTGCTTTGGCTTTTATATTGACAAAATTGTCAGAAAATAATGGGTTTCAAATCTTCCTGACCCCTGCCCCCTTTCTGGGGGGTCATCTATTTTGGGGCCAGCCAGAACAGTACACCAGACAGTTAATGTCCAATTTTAATAATATTAAGAGTTGTTTTGTAGGTTTTAAAACATTCTAAGTTCATATATTGCACTTTTGAAGCAGCCAGAATATCCTTTCTGACTTTTGGTTGGGGTCTTTCCTCAACTGGGACCCCCCAGATGGACCCCTGTGCCTATGTCAGTAATCACTCTGCTATTGCTCCAGAACAATGTAAAATTACATAATTATTGAAGCACAAAGAATTTTGTAGCTGGGCTTTGAAAACTAAAAGGAGTTGTAGCACATACCAGGGGTCTTCCACAGGGGGTCCAGGTTCTCAGAGTTACTACAGGGGGCCAGCCAAATCTTGATGGGATAGGAACTTATTTTCTTTTTTTTTTCTTTTTCTTTTTTTTTTTACATTTGACAAACATTTGAGTATGTTTTATACATTTTTTGTGTTAGACAATTATAGTAGAGAACCTGGCTAAGATATGTATGCCCTTAATTTAGAAGAGAATATCTCAACTGTTCTTGGCTAAAATGACCCCAAGGAATAACGTAAGAACTGTGCGAAATTCTCTATCCGGGATGAAATACCCGAAAATGACCACGCACCTTTAAAAATGACCGCAACTTCAACATGGCTCTATCTTCTAAACCGTTGGAGGCTTGGAGCCACACATTTTCTGAGGTGCTCAGAATGTTCAGAATGTTTAAGGGAAGTTTGTAACATTTCTAATTTAGATATTTGATGACAAAACAACTAAGAAATGCAAAATAATTATGCCTAAACCTAACCCTAAAACCTAACCCAAACCCTTAGTCGAACAAATGGGACGTAGAAATATTGATTTTACCTGTATCTTATAGATTTATTGAAACAATATAAGTTTAGACCCAGCCATTAGAGCATGCATGCCCTGTGTTACATCTGGGACATAATGTGCTTTTACACTGATTAGTGCAAAAATATTCCCTAAGGACCTCGACAATAATAAGTTGACAGTTGTTAGTTATTTTGTCATTAAATATCTAAATTAGAATTGTTACAAACTCATATGTCCCCTTAAACATTGGCATTCTGAACATTTTGAGCACCTCAGAAAATGTGTGGCTCCAACGGTTTAGAACAGGGCTATGCAACCTTTATGATCAAAAGAGCCATTTTTGTTCAAAATCTTTATTAAAAATATGTTTGGAGCCGCAAAAATATGTTTGCTTTGTATATTCATTTGTGCCCTTTCTGGTCTTTCAAAATAACCTTTTTATTCTTGTTTATTTTTATTGTTTGCCAAATTCTCAAAGCAGATCAAGTACACCAGTAAGCCAGCATGTATTGGTGGTGAAAGCAAACAACGTATCCAAGCATCAATATATTCTTTGTTTTCCTTCAAATAATTAGTTTCTTATTTTTATAGGCAACACCTTTTTCCAATAGGAAAATGTAAGAATAACTTTGACTTCTTCAATAATAAAGTATTACTTTACATACTTCTTTGCCCAAGACACAACACACACAAACACAAACACACCTCTTCGTTATTGTCACTCCAACCCTTATTGTAGTATTACAAACGTGTGTGTGTGTGTGTGTGTGTGTGTGTGTGTGTGTGTGTGTGTGTGTGTGTGTGTGTGTGTGTGTGTGTGTGTGTGTGTGTGTGTGTGTGTGTGTGTGTGTGTGTGTGTGCGCGCGCGTGCGTGCGTGCGTGCGTGCGTGCGTGCGTTCGTGAGCGTGTGTGTGTGCATGCGTGCATGTGGGTGGGTGGGTGTAATGGACTCCAGTTGTATACTAGCACTTTTCTCCAAAGCATTTTACAATGTTCTTCACATTTACCTAATCACACAGCAAACATGCAATGCACCAACCTACTCATCGGGAGAAATTAGGGGTTCAGTGTCTTGCTCAAGGACACCTCGACACCAACTCTGTAGTGAGCCACTGTATGCTGTGTGTGTGTGTGTGTGTGTGTGTGTGTGTGTGCGTGCGTTCGTGAGCGTGTGTGTGTGCATGCGTGCATGTGGGTGGGTGGGTGTAATGGACTCCAGTTGTATACTAGCACTTTTCTCCAAAGCATTTTACAATGTTCTTCACATTTACCTAATCACACAGCAAACATGCAATGCACCAACCTACTCATCGGGAGAAATTAGGGGTTCAGTGTCTTGCTCAAGGACACCTCGACACCAACTCTGTAGTGAGCCACTGTATGCTGTGTGTGTGTGTGTGTGTGTGTGTGTGTGTGTGTGTGTGTGTGTGTGTGTGTGTGTGTGTGTGTGTGTGTGTGTGTGTGTGTGTGTGTGTGTGTGTGTGTGTGTGTGTGTGTGTGTGTGTGTGTTTGTATTGCTTCACAGGCATATCTCCAGCTGAGGTTGCAGAGGAGCATTTATGCTCTGTGAAAACCTGCAGATAAGAGAGACTACGCTGTAAGGTGAGAGAGCAAGAGAGATGGGCTGAGCAAGGGAGACATGGGAACAGCAAGGCAAGTAGGGGGTGAGGAATGTAGAAAAAAAAAACAGTTTGAAGTGAGCGGTGGATGTGAGCAGTTCATTTATTTAAGCTACAGTATACCCCTGTGTGTGTGTGTGTGCACGCACGTGTGTGTGTGTGTGTGTGTGTGTGTGTGTGTGTGTGTGTGTGTGTGTGTGTGTGTGTGTGTGTGTGTGTGTGTGTGTGTGTGTGTGTGACCAAGTGTCAACAGCGCCACTTGGTCACCCAGCGGTATTGCAGCTCAGCTACAGACAAACAAACAAACAAACATAGTAACATACACACGCAGCATAGGAGACAGCGTGACCACCGCTCAAAAAGAAGATGGGGGGTGTATGATCGAAAAACAGATAAAAGCAGAGAGTGTGAGACCATCCAAGGTTCTCTATGAACACTCCCCATCGCCTGCCCCCTACTTTTGGGTGTTCGTTAATCACCCTTTCAGCCCTGTCAGCGTGTGGGTGGGCCCATTAGCTTCCACTTTCGTTTGCCCAAGACAGTGGCGCCATTCACAGGCATTTCTCATCATCTACGAGACCGCCACCCCTCACCCCCCTCCCGCGTTGCGTCTCGCACAAGCAACATAAGAAGCTACATAAGAAGTACTGAATTGATAAATAAACAAAGTAGCTCCCGGGGGACGTGCGGAGCATGCTGACAGCTTGAGGTGTTCATTAAGATGACTGAGGGAACCGGGGCTGAAGGGGTTAACAGAGCCAGCATAATGCTGCGTATACAATGCAAGGGTAGCATAGGAGATGGGTTGACTCACACCCACCCACCCACCCACCCACACGCACGCACAGTCGCACACACGCACGCACGCACACACACACACTTGCATGCACACACACACGTGTGCGAACACACACCATAATAGCAGAAGGAGCTTCCCAGATTTAACGGCTGAGAAGAGATGTCACTGCAGAGTTCTTGTCAAGGGGAAAGCCAGGCACCGGTGCATGGACCTGGGTTCAAAGATAACTAGCCCAGTGCTGTCAGGGTTGCCACAGCTGTCTCCAGAAAGGCTGGTTATACCTTGACGTGAATAACCGCTCTGAAGGAAGTGACTTTGCAGTATGGGTGGGTAGGTGGGTCAGTGTGTGGGCGGGTTGGGTTTGGGTGGGTTTGATTCTTCTAAAACAAGATGGAGAAACAAATGAGAAAACACCAGGGGCACAAAACATTGAAACCATTCCTTCAGGAAACAAAAAGGTCCTGGTTCAGTGAAAGATGCATTCACTTCTAACCAAAGCAATGTCTCTTTGCGAATGCAAATTATGGGTATAGGCTAATTGTAATTAATTAGGGTTGCCTTAGCAGGTGTTCGAGTGATTGAAGCTGTGTGAGTTAGCGGGTAATCGGTGAAGTACCCTATTAAACTAATTGACCAGTCGAGTAAATGATCAATAACTAAAGTGCTGCTGCCAATTAGACCGTGTCCTGTTTGGTTGTAGCGAGGCCATCTGTTCAGTTCCTAGGTGTGTGTTTGACCTTGGTTTCAGGGAAGACTGTTCCAAAGACTAACTGCTGTGTTCTAGGAGAATATAGCAATTATAGTGTTGCATTGATCGTAGCCATATCATAGGGCAATTACCTTTGTATTAACCAATTAGAAAGCATAATCACTACAGCATAATACTGCATGGGTGCTCAATACATCTTTTTTTGTACCGTACGGTACATAAAATACCCAAGCAAATGAAATACACTACATGCGATATAGGCAACTGGTTTCATATAGCATGTTAGATATTATGTTGTCATTGCACAATAAAAGATAATGGTACTTAGTTCACCAGCACATTGTGTGCTTATTGTGTATTTTGCCATTGGCTGTATAGATTGCTTGTGAAGTATTACCAATGTTCAGTGGTGGAAAAAGTACTACATTTTGTTTTACTTCAATTATTCTATATTGCAGTATCAATACTGCATTATAGAAACTGTTACAAGTAAATTCTGAAATTCTACATTTACTTGAGTAAAAGTACAAAAGTATTGGTATCAAAATGTACTTTAAGTATCAAAAGTAGAAAGTACATTATGCTGAATGTCCCATTTCAGGTTTTCAAATGTAAAGAAATAATTTGAAAATAGCAGATCTACAAGCTCACAATGTGCTGCACCGTGACACATTGTGAGCTTGTCGATAGTCTATTTTCAAATGGGCAAAATGAATATATGGCTGAAGTGGTTAATGTATGTTTTGTAATAATAATCAAAATCTACAACGTAACAAGTAACGAACGTTTTCAAATAAATGTAGTAAACTAAAAGTACAATATGTAGATCCGAGATGTAGCGGAGTATTGAAATTGGAAATACTCACGTAAAGTACAAATGCCTCAAAATTGTACAGTACTTAAGTAAATGTACTTGGTTACTTTACACCACTGTTAGCACTTCACAGTCAACAATGTGCGGCTGCATGATCATGCTTTTAATGGGACAGTTTACACACATAAGGCCCGAACATAACACAACACTTTGGGTCCACAAGTCCCCTTGAAACCATAATTCCCAGTGAGAATCTGTTTTCAAACTGTTGCTGCCCGTTCCTCTGCTGTGTTCTTAAACCCCTTTTACCGGTATGTGATAACAAAACAAAATTAATTAATAAAGCCAGAAATTACCGAGACAACCATGCCAACTCAGCCATATTTCATTCTGTTTCTTTTTTTTTTTTTTTACTTGTTTGTATTTTATTTAATGTATTTGTTCATCATTTAAGTGGTAGTATCTAGAGCACTGAAGTATACTAGAAAAGCAAAGTAATAGACACAGTAAGTAGTAGACCCATCTTAACACTTGGAAGGATTAATGGGATATTTATCTTGCCATGGGTTGTGATGCTGAACTGCAGCTCGCTACACAAGTAAGACGGCTATTTACCAACTCACAGAAACACTGATGCAAGGTGCGTGTTGAAACCACACTCAGTAGGCTACACTTAGTAGTTTCAATATATCTGAGGGAAAGTGCAAGGATGTGTCAACAAGGAGATACTGACAGCGTAGAGCAAAGGACATTGAGGCGAAGGGAGGCTGGTCACAATCCTGTGAAAAGTCAAACACCAGTAAAGAGATGCTCGTCCCTATTCCTGAAACTCTCCATGATTTTAGCTAAGTTGGCTTCCACAACAACCTGAAAAGAAAAAGAAAAAAAAAAACCTGTGTAAAACTATTCATAATAAGAAATATTAAGGGCACTGCATGCACTTGATCCCCTGCGGTTTGCTTACAGATCTCACAGAGGAGTAGAGGACATCGATAGCCACTTTGTTTAACGTAGTTTTTATACAAGGGACATCTCATACTAGGCTTTTAACACAATTCAACTCCATATTTGAACTAGTAGGCCTGTCTTGTGGCCTGGATTCTTGACTTTATATCTAATAGGACATAAGAGTGAGGATAAGTGGAATTCTGTCTGACCAAGTTTGCTCCTCTCCACAAATATGTGTCAGAGCAGGTATGAAAACAGGCCAACAGGCGACAATTGATGCCTTAAGGCGAAATTATGCTTGGAGCAACAGAGTGTTGAATGATGCATCGCACAAGGAACATTATGTCAAAATGAAGTCACATGATCCTATTTTATTTTAAAGAGTTGGTGCCATAGTTTTGTACTTTTTCTGTTTTGTATGTGTATATAGAGTTAGCATTACTGTAATAGACCCCTATAGGTGTGGTTATAATAGCCTATGCAAATAGTCTCCCCTGTGTTTCTCCCTGAAAGCTGAAAGCCTCTGAGTTAAAAGGCCCAATACACTGATTTAATCTCATCATAAAATCATCCCCTCCCCTTTTTACCATACAACAACACTGTGGGTGTGTACAGTAGGTGTGGCTAACTTCAGCTGGGTCACCACTCACCTGACAACTGGGCATACATAATGAACAGGTGGGTGTGGCCAGATAAAAAACATAATTTAACTCTCTGTACACTTTTTTGTGTACACTTTCTCCAAGTATAATCATAATACCTGATGAGTATGTTGTAAGGGGGAAACATCAACGTCTTTAACTATCTATCCTCATAGATACTATACAAGCAGGCTATAGATAGGGCATAAGAACTCTACTTCCTCGTGATTCCCCTTCCAATGGTATTTATAACCAATGCATCTTCATATCGAACAAAACATGTCACAGAGGCTCCTATAGATGGATTACTTCCTCTTCCATGTTTGACACATGAGGCACAGTGTTGCTATGAATACAAATGTCCATTCAGTACAGTTCTATATCTAGCAGTATATATACCTCCACATCAGCAACAAGCCTTTTCATTTTCCATCAATCATTTCACAACCTCTGGGCGAGGTAGTGACCCCTGAGTTGGGAGCTGTTGCCTTAATGGCACAAAGTGTATTTGTTAAAGGCAAGGTGACATCATGAGTATAGCCTATAGCATTGTCTTTCTAACCCCATGGCAACAGGACAGGGCTGTGCTGCTCTGTGCAGTCACTGATGGATGGCCCGTATTATTTGTATCAGTGGAACATTATCCTCCCACAAGGCATCGCGTCTGCGTGGGTGCCTAAGCTCAGGCGTACCCAAAGTAAAAATACAGCCATGCAATACCTCATAATGTGCGTTTTCCCCGGTGAAATTAAACATAAAAGATCACTCAATGTATCATATGTGTGGTTGACTATGGTTGACTATGGTACTGACTATGGTTGACAATGGCTGACTATGATTGACTATAGTACTGACTATGATTGACTAGGGCTGACTATGGTACTGACTATGGTTGACTATGGGTAGTGATATGGTTGACAATGGCTGACTATGATTGACTATAGTACTAGATTGACGATGGCTGACTATGGTACTGACTATGGTTGACTATGGTACTGACTATGGTTGACTATGGTACTGACTATGGTTGACTATGGGTAGTGATATGGTTGACAATGGCTGACTATGATTGACTATAGTACTAGATTGACGATGGTTGACTATGGTTTACTATGGTACTGACTATGGTTGACTATGGGTAGTGATATGGTTGACAATGGCTGACTATGATTGACTATAATACTACATTGACAATGGCTGACTATGGTAGTTGACTATGGGTAGCGACTATGGTTGACTATGGTTGACTATGATTGACTATGATTGACTATGATTGACTATAGTACTGGTTGACTATGGCTGACTACTGACTATGGTTGACTATGGGTAGTGACTATATGGTTGACCACCACTCACACCACAGGAGATTCCACCTAAATTCTTAACATTAGCGTTGACATTCCTCTGACCGTATTCTGTAGACAAAAAATGTCCACTTTCTCTTTTTGTTATAGTGCAGTTTTGCTAATCTGTTTGAACTATGCCAACACATGGACATCATTATAACGCCACAAAATCAGGTTATGTAAGATTCTCTGCATTGGCTTTAAAGATTAGAAGATATAAGACTTCCCAAATTAGTGTTGAATGTAATACAGTGAACATAAGCTTGCCTGAAAGCAGGCACTAATACTGACCAGGATAAAAAATACTAAGTGAAATACTTACCAGAATGTCACCAGGATAGTATCTTGGTGACATTCTGGTAAGTATTTCACTTAGTATTTTTTATTTGTATTTCAAATACTTTTTCGTATTTTGTGCCATCTCTGACCTCATGGTAACAACAACGGTATACTGAGAGTCATGACAAACTTCCTGCTTGTCAGGTCACTTGCTTGCAAAACTTGAGCAGATAAGTTAAGAAGATAACTTAAAAGACCATTAAGCCTCTGATTCACTAATGTCTATGATCACGATATCGTCAATGTCATTCAGAAACCTCATATCTCCAAGTTTCAAATGTGTATGTTTTTTCGTAAAGTAAAGCCCTGCTTCATCATAGACTGTCGCACAAAACCAGTGAAAATAGCAGATCTACAAGTACACAAGCCCACACCGCCTCGCAGGCGTGTGGCTTGTAGATTGGCTATTTTCACTATTTTAAAAATTCTGATTTAGGCCTAACTATAGGTTAGGCCTAAATGGGTTAATAAATAAATACAAAATGAACGGTTTTGGACGGTTTCCACCCGACAACGACGATACAGTACTTCACATTACTGGCAACAATTTTCCAAAGCACAACATGGTTTGTTAAAATGTTCCATTCATTTCAAGTTGGTATTTAAATCAACTTGCAGAGACTTGAAACTTGCTTGAGACAAGTAATGCAACATAGTTAATTTTTGCCAAGGTCACATTATCATTGTGCTTTAAATGCATATTAAAGTGTAGATTAATTTGAACTCTCTTGCCTAAAATAGTCCCTGGAGAGAATATTGATTAATGAACAAAATTCAAACATCGCTGACTTATTAACCGCACCGTTATATTTTAGCCAACATTGACCCAGTTATTCAGGTAAGTTTAGTGACATTTAATTATGCTACCAAACAAACTGAAATTCAGGAATGAAGCCAGAGGGAAATGGTCTACAGGGGTCTTCAACAGGGGGTCCGGGGCAATAGGGGTCCTCTGAGTTACTACAGGGGGGTCTCCAAATCCAACTCCCTATTCCGTTAACTACACTTTAACATGAATCCACCACAGATGAACCAAACCATTCATTTTCCACAACACTGTCAAACAAGTACAGTATATGAAGCTAAAGCTATCTATAACATCTATGAACATCTTTTTTTAAAATAAATTACGTAGTAGAGGGTCCCTGATTCATCTCACTCTCACTCACTCTCTCTCTCTCTCTCTCTCTCTCTCTCTCTCTCTCTCTCTCTCTCTCTCTCTCTCTCTCTCTCTCTCTCTCTCTCTCTCTCTCTCTCTCTCTCTCTCTCTCTCTCTCTCTCTCAGCTAGGGGGTCCGTGGCCTGAAGAACGTTGAGGGCCCCTGGTCTATTATGTGCTGTATGAACCATAAGGCTAAAGCTGTGAATAGACAATTACATGTATTGATGGTCCTTTAACAAGCTGAGAGAGAATACAGATTTGCTAGTGAGCTGTCAAGGCTGTCTGTTTAAATGGCCAACAAATAATGGACTGTAGCTATAATATGGATTCCTTTGTATCTTTTGTGTCTTTTCATATATGAATGTTAAATGATTCTTCTGTGTTTAATAACCCTATTAATTTTAATGGTGTGAATTACAAGTCTCAAATTGTCTCTGAGTGTAAAAAGAAGGGGGTGGGGGGCATATAATGAGCTATTGCCATAATTATCTATGATGGAATAATGCATACCATATTCACATCACCACCCAAATCTGCTTTTCACTTGCCGGTGCAGAGATGCATGAAAATAATTTTGTTTTTGACATGATTGGATTTCAAGTGGATGCAGACACCAAGGAGACGCAAGCTTTTATTTTGCATCTGTGCTCTGGACAGTGTTCAAATGTTAGTGGATAAGACTTCTGTGATGGGGGTCCGTGGTCAAATACATATAATTTTGGGAGTCCTTCACATGAAAAAGTTTGAGCACCACTGACACAGAAACATAGGTTTTTCAAAAAACCTTAGAAGGATTTTAAATATTCAAAGACTTGCACACATTTTCACGATTTTTCAAAAATAGCAGATCTACAAGCTCGCAGCGCGGCACTCGGTGCCGCGCTGTGAGCTTGTATATCTGCTATTTTTCAATAGTTAAAGCACAAAATGTGAGTGAATACATGTACCCAGGGCCCAGAATTTGGTGCGACACCCCTGTCTGGGCTGACATGTTTCCTTCAACTGGCCTCGGATTGACCTATGGTTCATGCCATAACCTTGTCTCCTGTATCTAGTGATGCAATGCCCCTTTCAGTTTCCCCTCTCAAATTGTCTTGAAGCAGCACTTTCCTCTTCTACCCCGGATTTGAACCTGGTTTCCTGCTGACATTTTTACCATGGAACTAGTAGAGCCGACCTGCTTGCTCAGGGATATAATGTAAATTGAATCTTCATGTCAAGATTCTGAGAGAGACGTGACCTTTGGCACGATCCAAATGTCTCAATAGAAGAGCAAGGAGACAAAATACAACCACCCCAGTTGTATAAGTTATATTGTATTAACACTACTACTACTACTACTACTACTAACTACAGTACTACTAATAATAATAATGATTTTCTGCTATTTGCTGCTGACATCTGCTGCATGACATTCGACATATTCAAATACTTATTTAAAGATTATAGAGTAACGAAGTCAATGTAACTCGCTCGTCATCCCCTGGTTCACGGAAGTAATTTCTCTATGGAGAATCTTAAAATCGTCCCATATAAGCATTGTGGTGCAAAAATAAACAAACGGTCTCCACGATATTGTCGGGGAGGTGGCTCTGTATATGGTTTATGATAGTCAGTCACTAATATTTGATAAAGTCTATCTCTGGCGAAAATGGGTGATGAGTCAAACAGCTGAGATCATTTGTTTATGTTTGGAACACAGTTCTTATATGACACGATATGAAAAAGGTCTATTGGAATTCAGAATGGGGGGAAAAAACAGGAACCAGGTAGGATGTGTAAATGACGTCAAACTTCGCAGCTCTATTTAAAAAATTCGCTACACCAGGTTTTTGTAACTTAGTAACCTCCCACTTTATATTATGGTAATTATTTACTTGGACACACAGACCCTCCCACAGACAAAATCTGTGGGCTCAGTTTCTCAACTCTCACATAATTTTAACAATAGATTAGAATGTTTTTCAACCTGTCATGATGTTTATCATCATGTAATATTGAATGTTGTAATATTTCATGACTTCAGAGAGTCCGCCGGAGTGGATTTAGCTTATCGGGAGAGCTGCCTGCTTATTGCAAGTCCCATGCCATCCATCACCCGTATAGCACCACAGAGTGCCTGGCTAAAAGATAATTACTGTACATAGCACAGTGCTGTACGCAGAGAGATATGACCCCATGAACACATGGACACCTGACCTCTTTTCACCTGCATGTGTGTGCGTGCGGCCGGGCATGCAGGCGCGAGTGTCTTTGTGTGCCATGATCAATTTCTATTTTTGCAGAAACGCGTGTACATATCTGTGTATGCAACAATCTGTACTGTCACAATATGCAGAGGTGGAAGAAGGCCTACTCTACAATAAAGAAATGAAGAGATTCTCTGTTATAAAATATATTGGCATCAAGATAAAGTATCAAAAGTAAACGTTTTTTTTTCTCCTCCAAAATCTTTACCCCACAATTTTTGTAACCCATTTTTTCACCCAGTGCCAATTGCCAAGTGTAATCGTGGGCGCTACTCTCCCACTGCCAACCTGGGGAGAGCAACAAACTGCGCTCATGCTTCTTCAATACACGAGGAGTCCACGCCGCTTCTTTTCACCTGAAAGGGGGGAGTTTCCCCAGTGGGAAGTAGCGCGTGGAAGGAACACGTTACTCCCACCAGTTCCTTTTCCCCCTTCATCAGGCACCCCGGCTGCCCATGGGGAGGCAGCATAGAGACCAGTATCAGAATAAAAGTAGATAGTCATATCATGTCAGATAATACTGTACAATATTGGCATTTGATTGTACTGAAGTAGAAGTAGAAAAAAATTGGAAATTCTCAAGTGAAGTAAAAGTACCTTTCTCTCTCCATAAATCCAAAATTACCTTTTTTCTATTGATTACTCATGCCTTGGCGACTTTGAGTTCAATAATATATTTGGGTTTTTGTCGCGTTATTAAGACAAAAATTGGATTACAATAAATGTAGCCCCATTGATTCCGGATGGGGACCCGAATGCATTTGGGTCCCCATCCGGAATCAATGGGGGTACATTTACTACAATCAAATTTTTGTCTTAGGAAAGTGACAAATACAAAAAAATATGATTGAATTCAAGTCTCCATGGCGTGAGTAATCAATAGAAAAAGAGTAATTTTAGGGGTGAACTACTCCTTTAAGTACAGTAGCTTACTTAAATGTACTTTCTATGTCACATTACTTTCCATGTCACACAGTACCTCAGATGCACTTCTGTACCTCAAAAAGCCAGTACACAGCCGCTATTGCTTCTAATTCTCCCCTTTCCCTATTAGCTATTATCGTCCACCTTACCATATCTCTCTGGCTTTCTCACTGTTTTCCTCTTGTTATTTCCTCTCTATGTGCACCTCCTCTCCTCACCTAAATCAGAGGGAGTTGTTATCTCTAGCAGATGATAATATGGTGAAACAAAACACAAAGTAGTTATGGGTTTAGGACTCCCAAGGACTATAGTCTCAGACAAATATTGTACTTTTACTCCACTACAATTGCCAACTAGTTAGTTAGTAGTTACTTTGTAGATTTGGATTGTGTTACAAAACATGAACATAACCACTTCAGCCCTATATAAATCTACACAATATACTGTACAATATACTAGTAAGACACCTAAGGACGACACACGATGTATATCGGACCAGTTACCCTTAGCCTATATGGAGACCCCTGTTACCCATAATGGAAATACATGTACTGTATATGGATATATACTGACCCCAAACATGATTACTCAGTTATTTGTTATGTGAAAGTCCTATGCCGTCTATGATCCCTTTTATGCCCATATATGGAGATCCCTGTCTGTAGAACCAGCCAGACAGATATGGGCTGTCTTCCTCCATATATGGGCATTCCCATATGAAGTCCTGTTAGTTAATATTGATGACATCAGGGATCGGGCATAACAGGGATTCTATTAGTGTGGTTCCCCTGACATCACAGTGATGTCAGAGCATGATTTCAGAGCGGCAAACCCATAGACCGTAAAAAGCGCACACGTACATACAGACAGCCGGACACATGATGTGCCGTTTCTCATACTAAACGGCGACCTTTGGTCGCAACTTGTGAAATGGGGCATTCTCATACTTTTACTTGTAACAGAGTATTTCTACGGGAGTACTTTTTCCACCACATGTGCTTGTGCCACATTAGCGAAGCCATGGAAGTGTGGCCCTCCCTGGGTGCCTTTCATCGCATGCTCGTTTCCTCCTCCAGAAGCTTACCCTCTCGCCGCTACAAGGGTGTCTGTACATGCTCAGCAGTAATTGCTAATGGTAATTACCAGCCTTGTTCCATGAACCAAGAGACTTGTATAAATAAACGAGAGGCGGTTTACCCTCTGCTGCCCAATTTATGTGAGCGAATACCACCTTGTGGGTCTCCTTCTAGATTAGTTCTCTCTGGCAGGCTTGGGCCTATTACTACCATCAGCTGGGGCTAGAGTAAGCAGTGATGTGCACTGTCTC